>NC_069389.1:29963879-30612490 GCF_027475565.1 Acinonyx jubatus | reverse complement strand
TTTTTGTATTTTTCTGCATTATATGATTCTGTAAGAGAGGAATAATGTCTTAGTCACTTTAGTCATTTCTAGAGTCTAGTATTCTGGGTTCTGGCTGGTTATTACAGAGTCTTTGAGGCTGTGAGGTCAATGTTCTACTTAAAACACAACTCATTATCTTTTAGTAATTCTAATAAAGCTTCTAACACAGCAAGTGCTTCTGATTTCCTTTAATTTTCCTGTTTGCTGTTTCTATATATCAGTCCTATTAATTGGTAACTTCTTAAAAAATAATGTAACAATTGCTATACTGTTTTAACTCTTTTTATATATTTTAATAATCTGTGTATCTTCCCATTTATATTTTTCTTCCTTGAAAGGGGATCACTGACATTTGTGACCCAAATCCAATCACAATGCTCATGTTTTCTGACTACATATATGAATTATTCCTAATGCACCTCTCAAGAAGGTGATGTCTTTTTATTGTACTCTATATGACACTGTGCTGAGAGAGGCATGGATACCTCTGGGACCAAAATACATGTGAGTTAAGCACCTAACTTGAGTTTTAGATATTTCTTGTATAAGCCCCAAATAACAGTAATTATCGATATAATTTTATTAAAATCGAATGACTTAGCAAATATGCCCCTTTCAGAACCAGGATTTATGAATAAAAGAAACATTTTATACTTAATAATAATAACCACTTACAATGAATCATAGTCCTTTCTTATTTATGAAATTAATTGAGTTTGAGGAAGTGGAAAATGAGAGTTAAGTACTTTTGAAAGTCCTACCCATTTAGGCTACTTCAGACTCATTTCATGCATGAAAGGACTGACACTTTAGGGGGAATCTAATGATCTGAATGTGTTCTGGTTTCTTTAGACATTTATGCATTTAGATTATTTTTCAAATGAGGATACAGTAAGAGAAGTAAAAATGAAAATTCTCCTGACGAGGATCACCTAATTCCCAGTAAGGTTTTTATATACACCGGAATTGCTAAAAGTGTAACTGTATATTTATCAAATTGCAGAAGAAACTGAAAATGAAATTTAAGTCTGGTGCTGATAACATTTATATATAGTTACATCAATGTCTGCAACTATCATCTTTGGTGGGGAAATACTTTGTCTCTATTCTTGTCTATATCTTATCAGGCTATGTTGAACTCATTTTTCCTCAAATTATTTTTCTTTATTAGCACTTAGGAAATATTTTCCAGCATACAATTTTTAATTATTTACATTTATCTAAGATTATCCCTTCTACTAGTTTACATAAAAACATTAACCAGATTTATCTGTCTCCCCATGCTTTTTTTCTCAGCACACTATGGGCTGATATAACCTTATTTTTCACAAGTATTTTATAACTTTGATCTGATTCATGTTCATTCCTTTTCTTCAAACTGTTCTCTGTATTTTTATTCCTACTTTCATGAGGATAAAAAATGTTATTCTTATACTGAAAACTTGTCCATATTGATCTTCAAGAGTATGCCTGGTGATATTTAATTTATAACTGTAATCTCCTTGAGAAAACAATTGTGTAGCCTGCACAAGAGTGTGAGTGATGCTTGATAAGGATTCAATTATAAATTGGAAAAAAACAAATTCTTGTCTCATCTAAATGTGAGACCTGAAACCATAAAAACCCTAGAAAAGAGCACACATGGGCACCTGGGTGGCTCAGTCAGTTAAGCGTCTGACTCTTGGTTTGGCTCAGGTCATGATCTCACAATTTGTGAGTTCGAGCCCCACATTGGTCTCCAAGCTGATAGCACAGGGGGTGCTTAGGATTCTCTCTCTCCCTCTCTCTCTGCCTCTCCCCTGCTAGTGCACATGCTTGCTCTCACTCTCTCTCTCTTGCTTTCTCTTTCTCAGAATAAATAAACTTGAAAAGAGAGAGAAAGCACAGGCAGTATCATCTCTGACATTGGCCCTTGCAACTTTTTTCTAGATAGGTCCCCTGAAGCAAGGGAAACAAAAGCAAAAATAAACTATTGAGACTACATCGAAATAAAGTTTCTGCACAGCAAAGAGCACCATCAATAAAACTAAAAGGCAGCCTATGGAATGGGAGAAGATATTTGCAAATGACATATCCAATAAAGGGTTAATATCCAAAATATATGAAGAACTTATATAACTCAACACTCAAAAAATAAATAACCCAATTAAAAAATGAGCAGAAGACATGAAGAGACATTTCTCCAAAGAAGACATCCAGACGGCCAATAGACACATGAAAAGATGCTCAACATCACTCATCATCAGGGAAATGCAAATCAAAACTACAATGAGATACCACCTCATACCTCAACATGTAAACTTGTAGAAATTCTGGAAAAATCATTAAGAACAAAGAAGATTTTTTCCCTCAGAAGGTGGGAAACTATTATAATTATATATTTCTCCAAAATTTTTTTATTGTATCTTGAGAGTTTAGCAGACTGAGTTTAAGCGATTACTTCTTGTGAGGGATGCAAGATTTGGTAGAAGACAAGATTAATTAGAAGACTTTGACTCTGTTCTCACTTGTATGGATGTGATTCACAAACTTTGGCAGCGGAAATATAAATTCAAAAATTTTAAATGTTAAAATTTGTAAAATCAATATTTTATGATATACATGTATTACTTTTGCAATTAAAAATAAAATATATTAAATAAGAAAGGAATTTTAATGTCAGTTAATAGATTATACTTAATTATAAGCAATATTACAATAAGTGACCTAGTTTTTTAATGTTGCATTTTAAAAATGACAGAAATTTAATTATTATTAATAATCTCATATTAAAAGTACATTAAAATAACATAAAAATGTCCACATATATTCCCTATAATTCTATGCAACAGTGGCTATCTGTGATCACTTTATCAAATTTTAAACATTACAGTTAACAAATAAGGCAACCCAGGCCAGATTTAGCAGAGCCAGAATAATTAGCTGGCCAGTTTGTGGGCTCCAAGGCTCTGTCCAGAGTTGTCCATATCGGTGGTCTTCAAATTCTTCTTTTGAAGAACATTGGTGTTCTCTGAGATATTGGGATTCTCTCTTGCTGATAGGGGCCAATGGCTATCTTTCAGAGCTTAGGAGAGAAAGTCTTAATGTTTGGAATTTTTTCTCATTTTATGGTTTTCTCTCATAAGTGTTTTTCTAAAAACATGACTCGATTTGGGAATCCTATAGTCAAGAGGTTAGCATCTTCCTTCTGCCTTCCACATTTTTGTAGTATTCTTTCAGGTTTACTATCTCTTCCTCCTTGCATGTTGTTTTTTGGGAGAGTTCTCTAATGTGGTTGCACCTCTCAGAGGGCTAGTTAGTTTGGCCTGTGAACTTGTGTAAGGATAAGTAAGGGACATTAGCCATCTTGTCTGGTTGGCTGTACTCGAGAAGGGCCTGAGCCTAGGCCTGGTCTGTGTCAGTCCAAGGGAGTTTAAGTGCAAAGCCCCAGGCATGACAAGAACTGCTGTTGGTCATTCCAGTTTGCTGCCCACTTACCAGGCAACTCTTTTATTCAGAACTTTTCCTCAACTCCTTAGAGATTAGCAGTAGCAGTGCTAATTATATCTAAAGATATAATCCACCAATTCACCAGCCCTGGGGACCTGGAAGGAGTGGGTGAAGAGGGATTATCTAAGGAGTCCATCTGCCCTGCTTTTGCGTTACCTCCTCACCCCAACTTGTGGACTCAAACATCTGGAGGTCTAGCCTGGGGTCTACACATTTTTCTGTAATGTAGGGAGGGTGGTGGTTGTGCCTAGACAGCTCATGGGAGAGGCAAAGAACAGAACTTCATAAGATTGTCCAGCCTCTCCTCTCATGGCCTACTTCTTGCCACCTGCAGCCACTCGCCTGACCCTCAGTCCCCAAACAATCCTAAACCACCATCCCTCTCTCCAAGGTTCATTGCGGTTGTTGTGTAAATTCCTGAAATGAATGTTTCCTCTCACTTTATAGCTTTTCCAGGGTTGATCTTGCCTAAGGGAGTTAGCAGGAACACTTATAAATGATTACAGCTCACAAAACTTAGTGTACTAACATTTGCTAACGTCTTTAGTATTGCATAAAATTATGTAATTAGCTAAACCAAGCATCTATATTTCATCCATTTCCAAAGGAAACCACGGATTTTATATACTCAGCTAACTGAACATATTTGAGAGCCCTTAGTCTGCCTGATGCAACTCAAGGAAATAGTAAGCTGGGAGTTCCTTCTCCACTCTACACATAATACAGGAAACATTAAGTCTGTTTGTTGTTTAAATCAGAGGACTAACATGGAGTTCTACCAATTGTTGAATCCATTTCTTAACATAAAATGAAAACAGAAATAATAACATTGGAAAGAAGGTACTTGAGAAAACTTAGAAAAGAAATCTGCTAACCAAGCTTTTGTGACTTCATAATCATCTGTTCTGTTTTGCTGAGCAAATTCTCCACTGTTCAACGGAAAAATTCCCATCCATAGCAGCATTTGTCTAGATGGCATAAAACTCAATGCTGTGCTTCATCACAACTGTTATAAGCAACACTTAAAGCTGAAAAAGTACTACTATCTTTGAAAGATTCTCACTGGATCTGACTGAAGGCTCTTTTCTGCCCAGTGAATAGTAGGACATATTTTTTACCCAATAGGTACAGATGAGTGGACTATTTAAGTCCTCTCTAAGGTGATAATTTTCAATCCCTAATTAACATAACCACTAAATAATCCCCTTTCTAGCTAAAAAAAATCCCTGAGTCACACCCTTCATTTCCCATGACTACTCAGTTAACTTCCTTTTTGGTACGCCTCATTTCCCAGGACTACTCATTTAACTTCCTTATTGGTAAGTATCATGTCTTTGACGTAAGTTATTTTATCTCTGAGGGTCTTGGTGTATGTTTGACAAATGTTTAGGCTTTAGAGCCTTGCTTCTCAAAAAGTGTGGTGTATGAGGTATAAGCATTCATTTCACCAAGGGAACATGCTAGAATCTTCAGACCCCTCCCCTACAAACTACCGAATCAGAACTTCCATTTTAACACCACCCCCAGGGGATTCCTATGCAGAATAAAGTCAGAGAAGGGCAAGTCTAGGACAGGATTTATCAGAGGTGAATCCATGGACAACCTACATCAAAAGCACCCGAAGAGCTTGTTTTAAATGCAGGGTCCTAGGATCCAAGTCAGATTCACGTAATCACAATCTCGGCAGGTAAAACCTTGGGAATCTGAATTTTAAACAAGCACCTCAAGTGATTATAATGAACAC
Organism: Acinonyx jubatus; assembly: GCF_027475565.1. Lineage (NCBI taxonomy): Eukaryota > Metazoa > Chordata > Mammalia > Carnivora > Felidae > Acinonyx > Acinonyx jubatus. Next base: position 30,607,236 of record NC_069389.1, on the reverse strand, counting down.
TGGAAATGTGAGAACTACTGCTTTAGAAACTGCAATCATCAAGTAGTTTTTTTTTTTTAATTTTTAATGTTTATTCTTGAGAGAGAGAGAGAGAGAGAGAGAGTGTGAGTGGGGAGGGGCAGAAGGAGAAAGACACACAGAATCTGAAGCAGGGTCCAGGTTCTGAGATATCAGCAAAGAGCCCAACATGGGGCTCGAACTCATGAACCGTGAGATCATGACCTGAGCCAAAGTCAGATGCTTAACCAACTGGGCCACCCAGGCACCCCTAGGTTATTTTTTTTCTCAAGCAATTTGTATCTTACTTTTACAATTAATGTTTCCATTTACTTTAAGGAAAATGTGTTTACTGTAATTAAGCAGGAGCTCATCAAACAGAAACAACAGGAATGCTATTTTATCTCCAAGTAGTGCATGTACAGTGTATACAAGATCAAATATTTATTACATTGGCTTAATCTTTTGATCTGTGTATCAAAATGTCTTATCCTTATGCCTGTGTAATAGCAATAGATTACTACCAAAATAAATTGCCCCAATGATTCACCCTAGATTCATAGAAACTTACAGAAGCATCGGAGTGGTTTTCTTTTTTGCCTCATAATTTTATGAAATTTAAATGAGAATTCAGTGCCTGATTTTAAATTTAAATTACTCTCTGGAGAAGAACACTTCCTTACATATTTGCTTAACTATAACTTTATGGTGATATAGGTACATCTGAAAGTCCATCATATGTCTTGCATAATTCATACATTGCCTTTTACTGTAATTAATTTTATAGAGTGAAAATTTTTTAGTAAATAATAATGGTATCTTACAATTCAAAGAAAAGAGCATTAGAAATATCAGGTTAAAACAGAAGGAGATCTCTTCAACAAATGCTATTGGGAAAACTAGAAAGCAACACACAAAAGAATGAAACTGGACCACTTTCTTATACCAGACACAAAAATAAATTCAAAATAGTTTAAAGACCAAAATATGAGACCTGAAACCATAAAAATCCCAGAAGAGAGCACAAGCAATAATTTCTCTAGTATCGGCCATAGCAACTTTTTTCTAGATATGTCCTCTGAGACAAGGGACAAAAATAAAAACAAACTATTGGAACTATATCAAAATAAAAAGCTCTGCACAGCAAAGTAAACAATCAACAAAACTAAAAGGCAACCTATGGAATGGGAGACGATATTTGCAAATTACATATCTGATAAAGAATTAATGTCCAAAATATATAAAGAGCTTATACAACTCAACACCCAAAAAACAAATCGTCCAATTAAAAAATGAGCAGAAGAAAAAAAATAAAAATACAAAATGGGCAAAAGACATGAAGAGACATTTCTCTAAAGAAGACGTCCAGATGGCCAACAGACACATGAAAAGATGCTCAACATCACTCATATCAGGGAAATGCAAATCAAAATTACAGTGAGATATCACCTCACACCTGTCAGAATGGCTAAAATCAACATAAGAAACAACACGTGTTGGTTAGGATGTGGAGAAAGGGGAACACTCATACATTGTTGGTGGGAATGCACATTGGTACAGCCACTACAGAAAACAGTATGTACAAAAATACTAATTAAAAGGGATACATGCACCCCTATGTTTATAGCAGCATTTTTTATAATAGCCAAGATATGGAAACAGCCCAAGTGTCCAGCAACTGATGAATGGATAAAGAAGTGGTATGTGTGTGTATGTGTGTTTATGGAATATTATTCAGTCATAAAAAAGAATGAAATCTTGCCATAGGCAACAACATGGATAGAGCTAGAGAGTATAATGCTAAGTAAAATAAGTCAGTCAGAGAAAAACAAATACCATTTCACTCACACGTGGAATTTAAGAAACAAAACAAAAGAGCAAAGGGAAAAAAAGGGAGAGAAAGTGAGAGACAAGCCAAGAAAGAGACTCTTAAGTATATAGAACAAACTGATGTGTACCAGAGGGGAGATGGTGGATGGATGGGTGAAATCAGTGATAGGGATTAAGGAATACACTTGTCCTGATGAGCACCAGGTGAGAAAAATAAAAACTTAAAAAAGGGAGGGGGAGAATCTGATGCTATTTTTCAAGTGTCAAAAATATTACAGTTGTGTATATGTGGGTATGTGTGTGTGGATATGTGTGCACCTATGTGTGCAACAAATAGAATCTTTCATTAATCTTATTACTGGCTTGGTTTTTATTGATTTAATTTTTTTCACATTCAGAAGTTGTCCTGTATTACTTATTCTAAATCTTTGCTAGTACAGCTATTAAATAAGAATACCCAGTCAAAATGTTGATATGAGGAATAAAGTAGTTGAATGCTTTGGCCTAGAGATGATAAAATAGAAGATATATATAGCACAGCATCACATGTATACATGTTATTGCCTCTCCCTCCTCTTCCTTTTTTTTTCTTTTTCTTTGATACTGGTTTGAGGAACACCAAAATGATTATGAAAAAGTTGGCTGGAGGAAGCAACCTTATGGACTTAACCTAGGATCTTTCTGCTGGTAGGAGTGGGCAAGACAATATGAAGAGTGACTGTCAGAGGCACAGAGGTGACCTTTGGTAGATTATGGGCTTTGCCCACATCTTCTTAGGCTACCTCATTTCTTCTCAACTTCTCCGATAAGGCTATTTGGGGATATTTATTTTAAATAATGAATTTCTGGGCCACATTCCACATCAACTGAATCAGTCTCCAGAAGGGAGGCCTGGGAATCTGTGCTTTCTCTTCTAACATACGTGTTTTGAATGGAAGTATGATAAAACTTACTTTTTAAACTGTAGAATTCGGATTGTAATTATTTTTCATGAATGGTGGAAAAAGGGGAAGAATTTTTTGTAGTCATGTGGATTTTGGTGCAGTAGAATTCTAAATAATTCTTGCCTCGTTTATTTCAGTGTCATTTTGATGGAATCCTCAACATTTGTTATCTTTACCTCAACAATGAACTGAATCTGGCCAATTAGTTAACCACATGAACCACTGGTAAATATTTTTATTTTATAAACTGTTAATTATCAGAAGGAATTCAGTATAATTTGCACCAAATAAATTTAGTCTAAATTTACATATTGATTTTAACTTATTCAAATAATTAATTTATATGATTCACACTTTTATTTAAATATATCTGTTTACGTGTTACTAGGTCCATGTACATGTAACTGAATAAATATACACCTGGTAGCATTAATATTTAAACTTCGTCCATCGATTTGTGAAGTCAGTGCTTATCGTTCAGAAAGAGTCTTTGGGGGCACCTAGATGGCTCACTTGGTTGAAATTCCGACTCTTGATTTTGGCTCAGGTCAAAATCCCAGGGTTATGGGATCAAGCCCCATGTTGGGCTTCATGCTGAGCATGGAGACTGCTTTAAGATTCTCCCCCTGCCCCTCTCCCCGCGTGGGCACTTTCTCTCTCCTCTCTCTCTCTCTCTCTCTCTCTCTCTCTCTCTCAAAACTAACTAAATAAATAAAATTTTAAAAAGAAAGAAAGAGTCTTTGAATTCTGAATATGGAAGTAGGGTTTTTACAACTTAGATTGCTTTATAATTCTAATATCTTTTAAACTACAGAAAATTATCAAGGCTGAAACAGATTAAGAAGTATTGATATGACAATTACGGAATGTAAAGGCAAAAGGAAATAATGTAAATTTCTATTAATGAAATGGATTTATATATTGGCCTTTACTGGTGTGCAATTAGTATACTTCACACCTTTGTTTCTGTCTGTGTGATCCTTTTAGATGTAAAAATGGCGCAACTTTTGTTGGGGTAATTTTGATTACATGGAACTTCCCAATGTTAAAGTCATCTGAAATCATTACAATGCTTGGGCCAATCTTGCTAAGATTAAAATTAGTGTATTTTAATTTCCAAAAGTGAATTGTACTGAAGCCAGTATTTTAAAGAAATTCTAAAGATTATATAAGATGTTTGATGTCTCTATTGGATATTCTGGGAGAAAAGTTGCTAAAGAAGATACCATTTCCTCTCAGTGCGTTTGCTTTATTGAATGTTCATGTTATGCTTTACTAGGGCATTCAAAGCCTTTCTTTCTCATTTGGCTTTAATTAACAATACAACATGAATTAATGAGTTGAGCTTTATTAATTTAATTATATCATACCATATAATACCACACAATTTTAGATATTGTATGCTAACTTATTTGTAGATATCAAATATTATTATTACCAAACATGTTAGTAAACAAACAGCTCATCTAGAAATCTAACTTTTCAGTCCCTTGCATTTTCTTGATTAGGTGGTTACTTTGTGATGTAGATCTCACCTGAATCGTCTCAAAAGATTTTTTTACTTGTAATTTTGAATAATTTACAGTATCATGTAATAAACGAGTCAAACTTAAAAACAGTGCTATAGGTATCACTGAGCACAAGTAATAAAAAACAGACTCAGTTTAATGAACAGCAAAAGTGAATCTACTTTCACAATTTGGGATGCAATAGAAGAATTTTGTCTCACAGATTTTAACATGCTTATTTCTTTACATAATGTCCTGGAATGTGTTTGACTAGATCCAAAGTTCCAAAGTTACTGAAGCCATAGACACTAAAGTTACAAGTAAAGGTATTTTTCTTGTTATGGTATATTTGCCAAGCCAAAAATAAAACAGAATTCACAAGTATAAAAATATTTATAATTTAATTTTGGCAGGAAAGAAAACCTTAGAAGTACTCATCTAAAATAACTACCAAGTCAGCATGAAGTAAAGCTTAAGAAGTGTGTCTATCATGGTCTCAAGATTTATTGATTATTCTTTCTCATATAGTCTCTTCCATTTACATCTATATTACTGAACTTTCTCAGTTCTCTCAACCCTCCCAATGATAAAAGAAACATAAAGCTAAGGAAACATTGAGTGAAGGAGTCATGATCCAACATAAGTCAGGGAGAACATGATCCAACATAGAGAAGTCAGCCTCCTGCAGGCTGACCCTCTAAAAATCACTCTGAGCCATTAGTTTAAAGGATTAAGGATTTACTCCATATACCTCTGTGAAGACTGTCTGCCAATCAAAGGCAAGAGTGGGACTTACAAAGGCAAAGCCACAAAATTTGTCAAGGAAAAGGGACTGACCTTTTTATAGAAGTCCTTGGTTTGTTATTTTATCACTGGCATAGACAGATGAGTCCCAAAGCCTATGATGAATTAAAACAGTCACAAGTTCACTAAAAAGGTTGATTTTTCTGAAATGCTAAACAGTTTCTTCTGTTTCTGGGATCCTATTTGCTTTATGACAATTCCAGGCTCTCGGTCACGTAGCAGGAAAATCTCTATGCACTTAATGAAAATTTTCAGAACTCCAACCATCACATCCACATTGTAGACAGCAGAAGAAAAAAGAGGGAGGACAGTAGTAAGAGTGTGCCCTTTCCATTTTGAAAAGCTTCCCAGGAATTCAACACAGCACCTCTGCTCATAACCCACTGGCCAAATCTTAATCGGATGACCGAACCTAGCTAGAAAGTAGACTGAGAACCCTCTCTCCTCACATAACTAAGTAAAATTAAAGTTCTGTCAGTGAGGAGGAAAGGACAAATGGTTATTGGGTAAACAATCAATGGTCTCCTCCACAAGGGCATACAATATGGATTTTCATCCCAAATGGCACAAAGATATCCATTATTTCACCAATCTGCTTTCATTTGCATAACAAGGCCTTTTGATCTTTAAATATTGCTTTTTTAAATTCTTTTTTTAAATGTTTACTTATTTTTGAGAGAGAGAGAGTGGGGGAGGGCCAGAGAGAGAGAGAGAGAGAGAGAGAGAGAGGATCCCAAGTGGTTCTGTACTGACAGCAGAGAGCCCAGTGTGGGGCTTGAACTCACAAATCGTGAGATCATGACCTGAGCCAAAGTCAGACACTTAACTGACTTAGTCACCCAGGCACCCTGGTCTTTAAATATTTCTTAATAAAATAATACTTAGTAATGTTATAAGATTACACTTTTCTTAAAGCTCTTACTATTTGTGGGAAATGCAGGAGAGAAGCATCAAAAGAAAAGACTTCAAAAGGGAAGGGCTGGAGAAGGTGCAAGGCCTTAGGACATGTTTACACAGCTGAACGCGGCTGCAGCTCATAAGGAACACCTAGAGCTATTTACATGGCTCTTCAGGGCCGGATCCTCCTTCACACCTGACCCTTCCTAGTGTTATAGAAACCAATTAACTTGAAATTCAACCTTGAAAAGCTAAACCATTAGATTGATTAACACACTTGCTTAACTGACTTTACGCACGTAGTCTTTAGCAATTATCCTAATAAAAAGAAACTTCATTCTGGAGTCAGGGCCTCATTCCCACTCAAGTATGAGGACCTTCACTTAAATGCACTGTTTGTGGACTCATCTTTTGTGACTCCGGCCATACTCCCTGCAACAATTATTTGTCTTTGAAGAAAATTCCAGGCACAAATAAAATTTAAGAATGCACATTTAAAATCATGGCCAGAATGGAAGTCCTGTATAGTACCTCTTGGGTTAACTTTCTTATGTAATCTGAAATGTAATAACATTACAGTGTCTCAACAAAAACCTCTGGTCTGGTCTCTAGGTTTAATTAACAAGGTAACACTGGGAAGTAAGAAAAGGTTAAAAAAAATTCTCATAAACTGACTGGATTGCTTTTAGAACTCTTAAAAAATATTCATATTCTTCTCTTTGGAAGCATATGGTAATATTATTGCACTTCCTCACCAATGTTGAAGTATGAACATATTACTTCTTCAGCCAAAAACATGTGAGAAAAAGTGCTGTATGTCATTTCCAAATTCAAGGGCTACTGGGCGATTTTTCAGAGTCCCCTTCCATGCCAGATGTAAAAACTGATCCTTCCTCAGCATGGGTCTCTGAGTGTACCTTCTCCAGCTATGATGAACATGTACTACAAGCAAGAATTAAACTATTATATGAAGCCACTGATTTTGGATGTTGTTTCTTACCGAAACATGATGTGTCCCAAAGGATATATTTTCTCAAATGAGCTTTACGGCACTGAAAGTATCTTCCAGGTGTTGTTAAAAATATAATAAAAACTGTTATTAAAAATAAAAACATCTCTATAAACTGTTCTTTATAAGCAATAGATAAATATTTTTAAAATTTAGAGGTACCTGGCTGGCTCAGTCATAAGAACATGCAACTCTTGGTCTTGAGGTGGTGAGTGTGAGCCCTAAATCAGATGTAGAAATTACTAAAAAAATAAATAAACTTAAAAAAATTTTAAAGTAAATAAACTTTTAAAATTTAGATTATAAAAAATAAAATAAAAAATAAAAATCAAAATTAAAAATAAATAAACTTAAAAAAATTTAGATTACTAAAAAATAAATAAACTGAGCCTGGGTGGCTCAGTCAGTTAAGCATCTGACGCTTGGTTTCAGCTCAGGTCATGATCTCATGGTTTGTGGGATAGAGCCCCACACTGGGCTCTACACTGGCAGTGGGGAGCCTGCTTGGGATTCTCTCTCTCCCTTTCTCTGCCTCTCCCTCACTTGCTCTGTCTCTCAAAATAAATAAACTGGAAAAAAAATTAAATGGCATGGGAGGTAGGCTTTATACTCATGACACATTTAACTTTATGAGAATATGAAACATTAGCATAAGCAAAAACAGTTAACAAATTCTTATTCTAATTAATCCCAAAAGAATTGGTTGGCAAGGACCAGTATAAAAGCATGGTTTTAGACACAATTTAAAATTGATCAATGAATCAGCTGTGCTCAGAAATGACCCCTTTGAAAATAATTTTCTATACTAATATGACTTTCTCTTCTTTCCAGCAATATTGACTTATGTACTCATTCAACAAATCCATACTAGGTACTATCCCAAGCACTCATTTTGGTACTGAAGAATACAGTGATAGATAAGTTATATCTGGCCCTCAAGAAGCCCAGCATCAAGTAGAAAAAAAAAAAAAATACACAAATGTTTGCAGTTGTACAAGACAGGATGCATTCAGTATTATATATTATATGGGAAAAAAAGCATCTATGAGTTGATAAAAGAAGAACATCACTAGATATTACAGAGAACTTTATGGAAGAGGAAAAGACATTTAAGGATAATGATGAGATTCTAAACCCTTTTTTCATGTATTTTCTATACTCTGTTGCTTTATTTATCATATACAAATTAGGCTTAGAAAGATGAATAAGCTCTTGATGGCCAAAGTCTAGAGAAGGGGAAGATGTTCACTCTAAGGAAAGAGCACAGAAAGAATAACAGAAGCAATGGGGGCACAGCAAAGGGGTAGCACAAGTCATTTGCGTGTGTGTATGAACCACAGGGTTGGCATAGGAGAGTGTGAATGAAGGCTGAAGAGGTGTTGAAGTGTTTATTGTTCTGCATTATAATTATTGCTTAGGGGCTTCATCATTCACCCTGTATCCCAAAGTAGCTTGACCCTGAATAGCCAGCCAAGTGAAAGAATGCTGTAGTGGAGATTTTATGTGCGTCCTGATTCTTACTAAAAGCTCACCAAAAGCTGGATTCTGGAGAGGCATGATTTTAAAACATTTCATTTTACTGCACTGTATTAGCAATTAGAATTAGGCAAGTCTCTATGGAAACTAGAGCAGATCACAGGCCAAGTGTACATACTAAGTATAGAAATCTTCCCTTATCCCCTGGGGATATGTTTCAAGACCACCAGTGGATGCCTTAAGCCACCGATAGTACTGACCCTATATATACTCTTGTTTTTTTTTTAATTGAAGGACAGTTGATATACAATATTATATTAGTTAACGCTGTCCAACATAGTGGTTCGACAATTATATAGAGCACAAAATTCTCACCACAGTAAGTGTAGTAAACATCAGTCACCATACAAGGTTATTATAATATTATTGAGTATATTCCCTACACTGTACTTTTTCATTCCTGTGACTTAATTATTTTATAACTGGAAGTTTGTACCTTTTAATCTCCTTCACCTATTTCACCTATCCCTCCACCACCCTTACTACGTTTTTTCCTATACATACATACGCATGATAAAGTTTAATTTAAAAATTAGGCACAGAAAGAGATTAACTACAAAATAATAAAATCAAACAATTTTAACAATATGCTGTGATAAAAGTAATGTGAATGTGGTGTCTTTCTCTCTCAAAATATCTTACTGTATGTACTCACCATTCTTATGAGGATGGGCGATGATAAACTGCCTACATGATGAACAGACGTGGGGTGAATGACGGAGGCGTTGTGACATAGTAGGCTACTATTGACCTGATGATGATTCCTCAGAAGGAGGGTCATCTGCTTCTCTGTTGACTACAGTAACCGAAATCGCGGAACCGAAACTGTGAAAAGTGAAACCGCAGAAAGGAAAGGATTGTAGGAATTTGCCTTGATCCTCTCGCTCTAGATCAGATTTTCTTTTTTGTTTTTAATTTTTTAATGTATATTTATTTTTGAGCGAGAGAAACAGAGACAGCACGCAAGCACGCGTGTGCGTGCACGCATGCGCGCGAGTACGCGCTCAAGCAAGTGGGGGAGGGGCGGAGAGCGAGAGGGAGAGGCAGAATCCCAGGCAGGCTCCAGACTCAGAGCTGTCAGCACAGGGCCCGAAGTGGGGCTGAAACCCACGAACCGTGAGATCATGACCTGAGCCCAAGTCGGACGCATAACCGACTCAGCCACCCAGGCACCCCTCTAGATCAGATTTTTCTTAACTTTTTTTATACTATCAGCCTCTTTGGCAATTTGGTGAAAGCTATGCCTCTTCACCAAATAGGGGGTTCAGACATAAATACATAAAATAAGATGCAAGGATTATAGAAAAATTACTAATATTCCATTAGGTTATCAAAAAGTAAAAAATACTATAATATATTAAAATGTGTACTTCTTCATTAACACAATGCGTAATAAGATCTAATGTTGGGGCTAATATAACTGTCATACTTTCAAAGTAGTGATAAATATGAACAATATTTCAAGATATCTTTAACAACTGAAATGTGATGTATACATATTTCTTTGGTGACCAAGTTATAGGTACAACAAATATTACTGTGGTTTGAGAATGCTATACTGCAGTTAAAAGTCAGTGGAAATAAAGACAGAATTTCGTATATCCACTCTGTTCTTGGAACCCAGGTTAGAGCCCCTTGCTTAAGACAACTCAATTTCCCAGAGGCAAATGGTACAAAGTGCAGCATACATTCCATTTTTATTGCCCCCTAGTTGGCCATTTGGAGATGTATATGAAAATATCTCTATTCTTTTCTGCTTTGTCCATTTTGTATGACCTTTCTTACAAATGCTAAAATATCCTACCATTATATCTATGATATCTTTAAATTAAGATGTATATCAGACCAGGAGTGCTTGGGTGGCTCAGTCAGTTAAGCATCCAACTTTAGCTCAGGTCATGATCTCACCGTTCGTGGATTTGAGCCCCGCTTCGTGCTCTGTGCTGACAGCTCAGAGCCCAGAGCCTGCTTTGAATTCTGTGTCCCTGTCTCTCATCTCCCTCTGCCCTTCCCCTGTTCGTGCTCTCTCTGTCTCAAAACCAAATAAACACTAAACATTTTTTTCAAAAAAGATGTATATCAAACCCTAAGAATACATATAGATATCGAAGGGAGGAAAAATACATATATATATCACGTGTTCTTTACTGTTCTTTACAAAAAAAAAGGTATTCTTTAAACTGCTAACCAAAATATCTGCAAGTATTCACAGATATAAAGTGCAGAATAAAAATTGAGTTGGGATATATAATCTCACTAAAAAGTTTGTATAAAAAGACAGTATTATTCATAAAAATCAAACAGAAAATTAGATGTTGTGGAAAGAAGAACTTTTCTTGGAAACAGTCAATATGTTTATACAACACCAAATTCAGGCAAAAGTAGACATCTGGGTAAGCAAATCTTTTTTCTTTATTTTTCTTTTTTCTGAAAATAGATCAGGTAAACAGTGTCTGAGTAGCCAAATATTAATTGACAGCTTGTTGAGCAAAGCGATCAGAAATACTAAGAGTAATTTGACTAGAATTGATGGGTTCTGAAAACCAAGGAATCTTTTAAGGGAGATAGCTGTTTCTATTGAGACTGTCACCTGCTAATTAATCTTTAGGAATGCAACCAGAGTTGACAGCTGCAGAATACTCCTTCTAACTTTATGAGAGAAAAAAAAATGTGGAAAACGTAAGCTGATAAAAGAGAACTTTTCAAGAAAGCATCATTCTGGGGGGCTCCTGGCTGACTCAGTCGGTAGCGCATGTGACTCTTAATCTTGAGGTTGTAAGTTCAAGCCCCATGTTGGGCATAGAGCTTACTTAAAAAAAAAAAAAAAGCATCATTTTTGGAGAGAGTACTTATTTAGTCCTAACTTTTGACCACCTATTTTTGAGTTTTTGGATTAGGTTTAGCATTATTATCAGCATCATTATTATATTAGCAAATTTATTCTTCTCGTCATTGTTTGAAAATGAACATGTATCATTTTACTGAAAAAGTGAGTGGTGGAAATATGAATGATTATTAATTTCCTTTTTGAATTTTTCTCATGTTTTAAATCTTTCAAACAACATAAAAGATCAAATGATATATGCAATACATCTGTGGTCTTTGCAGATCATGTAGGTAGCAAAAATTTTTAAGGATCCATCAGATTTAAGGAAGATAGAGAATTGTTTTTTAATTTGTTTGTGTGGTTCATATTATTCTTCTCTTTACTTATGACAGGGATTCTGGGAGTAGCCCTGAAAGTGACAATGCTGAAGGTTGTTGTCGTTCCCCCAAAACCTTAAGAACCTGTGAGTACCTCAAATAAGAGCTTTTATTTGTCTTCACATCTGACTTTTATGTGCAAAGCGTACTAGTGAATGAAATACTCAACAAAGCCTGGTTATGACAATAGACAGAATGGCAAGTTCTGGGGATCACTGGTGGAAGGGGAATGGTCCTCAGCCTCTCCTGTTCATGACCCTTTGCAGGACCTGCCCACATCTTTCTTTTCACTGCCTTCCTAGTTTCCTTACCTGTACAACGAATGTATTTAGATAAATAACTTCTTTGTTTCTTTTGGCTTATTCTGAACTGTTTAAACCTATTTAGGTGACAAGTATCACCATGTTTAAAATGATAAGGAGAACACAGGTTTATTTTGTTTTATGAAATAACTTAAAGATTTAGAAAAGATGGGTAGAATGATGGATAGGACAATAGATATAGGAATGTTCTGGTCATCTCTAGCTACAGAACAAACCACCCCAAATGTAGTGGCTTCAACAAACAAAATCAATTATGATTATTATCTCTCACATTTCTGGGGTGATTAGGTTGAGCTAGGTGCCGCTTGCTCAGTCTCTCCTGTAGTTCCGGTTAAATGGAGACTGGGGCTTGATTCATCCCAAAGGTTTTCTCACTCCCATGTCTGGTAGTCAACACTGCCTTTTGGCTGAGATTTTAGCAGGAATTGTTGGCCTGGACACTTACAGGTGGGTTCTGCATGGGGACCAGGCTATTTCCACGATGGCAGTTTGGTTCTAAAGAAGAGTCAAAAAGACAGAGAATTGGGGTGCTGGGGTGGCTCAGTCAGTTAAGCGGCGGACTTTGGCTCAGGTCATGATCTTACAGTTTGTGAGCTCGAGTTCCGTGTCGCACTCTGTGCTGACAGCTCAGAGCCTGGGGCCTGCTTCACATTCTGTGTCTCCCTCTCTCTCACCTTCCCCCACTCACACTCTGTGTCTCTCTCTCTCAAAAATAAACATTGAAAAAAAAATTTTTTAAAGACGGAGAATTAGGCAAGAAGTTTTGTAAAATTTCCTGATCAGATGTCAGAAATTACATCTCTTTCTTTCTGCTGCATTCTAGCATACTATTTGTTAGGATGAAGACACTACGGCCCACAATCCCACCATATCACCACATTCAAGGCAGTGTCAAACAATTTGTGGCCATATTTTCAAACCACCAGAAAGAAGAGTTTATTATTTCCCAGTTCAATTTTCCATTACACCTTGTACTGTGAACTGTTACATAGTCCATAAAAAAAAAAAAAAAATTGAAGATTCATGGGTGACTCCTTTGCTATGTATATACAAGTTAATTTTTAATAGTAGTGAAGTTCCCTTTGTAGTGAGACTCTTTAATAGAGGGTAGGAATTATGCATTTTTTTAATATCTAGGATGAACTGGGGTCACCCACACTTTCATTAACAAATGTATCATCTTCTAATCTTGTGTGCTAATGCTTGAAACATTTTTATTGATCCCAAATGTTCATCACTAATTGAAACAGCTGCTTTATGTAAACAGCATTTAGGACATGCTATGCAAACAAGCTTCATGTTTTGGCAGAAGTTAAGTCCAATTTGCTCAGAGGGCTCATCTGCTCCACACATACCCTTCACCTGGGAGTGAGAGGGACTTGAAGCCTGGAGCTCTACTTTCTTCCCTTTCCTCACACGTGGTGAGAGGAACAAAGAAGTGAGAACAGAATTGGGGTCTGGATTTCCAGCATGGCCTGTAACCCAAATGGAGTAACCAGTACAGGTGACTTAAAGGCAACAGAAGGTCCTGGGAAGTGTGGGATTATACCCTAGGACCAAGAGTAGCCTTTCCTAGAAGCCACTCTAGAAGCCCACAGATGAAAGCGGTCATGATCTCACAGTTTGTGAGTTCAAGAGCCTGATTGGGATTCTTTCCCTCTCCCAGTTTCTCTTCCTCTCCTCAACTTGTGCTATCTCTCTCAAAATAATACATAAATAAACTTAAAAATTTTTAATTAAAAAAATTTAAAACTGGTATGGAAGTAAATAAATTATACAAAGAGACAAACTTGGGTTATGAACTTCTAAAGAGTCTATGATGAATGACAGTAGAAGAATAGTGACCTGAAAGTATCTATGATGTTCTGTGTCCTGTTTGCCTTCTTTTGCCTCTGGAGGAATAGACAACAGATAGTTTTTTTGGAGATGACTGAGGAAATGTTTAAGGAAATAGCAGTTCAAGCATAGGTAGGAAGATATGGGAGAATTTGAACCCCGTTAACATGGTATGGTGGATAGGATGGGCAGGAAGACATCAGAGAATTAAGGAAGCAAACTGGGTAAGAATGGTAGAAACAAAGATTGTTTGATGGAAGGATCCATACCTAACAAGGAAGGTATGGAGAACTAGAGCAAAGAAGGAAGTGCAAAGATAAACTGAATCCAAATAACTATTAGCAAGCAGGAAGAAATTTTACAAAGGCATAAACATGGCATAAATTCGGAGTTCTGCTTGAGTGCATCATCCTTTGCCACTGTAACTGAACATGCTGTAATAGACGTGTCTACTGGTTCACTCCTCAGCTTCTAGTGTGCTTCATATCAAATGTCACCACAGTAGCCATTAACAATCTTCCCATAACTTTTATGAATTTTGTCTTAGAGGGGCACCTGGGTGGTTCAGTCAGTTAAGCATCTGACTCTTGGTTTTGGCTCAAGTCACGATCTCATGGTTCGTGAGTTTGAGCCCCGCATTGGGCTCTGTGCTGACAGTGTGGAACCTGCTTAGGATTCTCTTTCTCCCCCTCTCTCTCTGCCTTCTGCCCCTCCTCCACTTGCTCTCTCACTCTCTCTCAAAATTAATAAACTGTAAAAAAAAAAAAAAAAAGAATTGTTTTCCCAAAGCTCATTAAGAGTTCATGAAAAAAAAAAAAGCTTCCCACAACCCCCACCTCCCCCCAAATCCTGTTATAATAGAATATTTGTCTTGGATAACCTGAGTCAAGGTTTCATTCCCCATCTGGGGACAAAATGCTTAAAATTTTTGTCTCCAATTTCCATATTCTAAAAGAGAATAGAAATATTCATCTCAAAAATTAGTATAGGGCTTCTGTGAGATAAAGTAAACAACAGTGTCTGGCAGGTGTGTTTTATGAACACTACCTGAATTGCACTTCAGTGTGTCCTCATCTGGAATTCTGGCTTACTTGTTCTACTTCCAATCTATTGCTTTCTTTTCTTTTATTTTCTAACATTATGGGAAAAGCATTCACAAGAGAGTATAGTAAATCTATTCTAAAACTTCCAGTGGAGTAGTATCTTTCACCATTTTTGCATGTAATCTGGGGATGTAAAATGATTAAATGAAATTCGATTTCAATGTCAATTTTCATCATCAGAGGACAGCTCTACAATTGAACTATTCTTTTTCTGCAGAGCAACAAGTCCCTCAGAACTGGCATGATTATTTTTAGATGAAACATGATGAGCCCCAGTGTCCTGCTGTATATAAGGTAGTGAAATGTGCTACTTATGAGAAGGAATATAAGAGGCACTGTGAACGGCAGAGCATTGTTGAATTTGGGAAATTTATGAAAAGCTTGGAAGAAGCTCCTGGGCCACTTATTATTGAAATGAACAGAAAAATTAAATAATAACACTTGATATACTTTTCCTTTGTATAACCTTTTTTCTGTGTTGATCTAATCAGCATTTGTAAGGCTATACATTTCAAGACATACTTATAATAAGTAAATATATGCTGTCTTATCATATTTGTATAGAAAATTTCACAAGGAATTTAGGGAAGTAAAGGCAAGTGAGGGTGTATGCAAAGTGAGGGTGGATTATGGTAAATGCTGCTGGTTACATAGGAGGTTTTACAGGTCTCGTTATTTTGAAAAATATTTGCAAAACATAATCATGATAGCTCTGTTCAGTTTTCCCTTACAGTTGAATTAATGTTGCCATTATGCTCTCTGGAAAAAAAATGACTTAGTCAAGGAAAGGCTAATTCCATTTTTAATGATATTACTATTGGAAGACTTGTACATGTTTTTAAACACTAAGTATAATTTTTTCTTGAATAGCTGTTAACTAATATGAAATAATGTAAGAAAATTAGTTATAAATTTTTGACACATATGTGAAAATCTCCTTGTTTGTCCTGTTTGTTTTGGTCAAAAATGTGTGTATCAATGTGTGTGTGTGTGTGTGTGTGTGTGTGTGTACTGACAGTCATTAAAAAAAGAATGCTGTGCTCATTTTCGATTCTGCTCTTAAGTATAAAACAATTTTTGGGGTGCCTGGGTGTTTCAGTCGGTTAAGCATCCAACTTGCTCAGGTCATGATCTCACAGTTCCCGAGTTCAAGCCCCACATTGGGCTCTGTGCTAACAGCTCAAAGCCTGGAGCCTGCTTCGGATTCTGTGTCTCCCTCTTTCTCTGTGCCTCCCTCGCTCGTACTCTCTCTCTCAAAAATAAATAAACATTAAAACATAAAATTATTTACTGAGAGTCTATAATTAGGAAAACCTTGATAAGCATAGTAGTTCTGAAAAAAGCTGACCTTCAAGGCGTTGTGCTCTGCTTGTTAAAATATTGTAATAGTTGCTTTTACTATAGTGCAACTTGCCCCCCTAACAACCACAGGCCCTCCTTTAGAACCCTCTGGATCTCCCAGCAATCCAGTAACAACTAAGAAGCTAATACATAGTGTATGTAGTAGGGGGCATCAGAACCTTGCTCAGGCAGCCGTTTAGGTTGGTAAGAACTCTAATCTGCGCTTCTTAATTATATTTAATATTATTACTGGATAGAAAAATGGATATGATATGGCTCCTGCCTCCCAGGAATTCATATCTGGCGGTAGTTGGGGAGCATGGTGGAAAGAGATTAATCACAACAGTGTGGGGTCTGAGAGGTCTTCTTAGGAGATACAGGGTTTTATCCGAACCTTGAAGGATGAGATGGGATGTATCAACCAACATGGGTGGAGGAGGACACTCCAGCAGATAAAACAACCTTAATTTAAACACAGATGAAACAATTTCTGTAAATAATGAATAGAGGGGTATGTTTGGAGTGTAAGTGTGGTAGGAATGCAGAGTGACGTACAGACAGAATTTGTGGGGCAGAATTTTTGTTTTACTTCTTATTGTAGTGGGAGCCATTCAAGATTTAGGAGGACTCAGGAGATATGAGTCAACAAATTTAGAAAGAAAAATCTGGAGGAAATATGTAAAATGGTCAGGGAGACATAGGGCAGCTAAATCTGGGAGATCATTTAGAAGCTTTTGGTAATAATTTAGATCATGTAACAATAATAATCTTTCCTGTAAAGGTTCAGAGAGTAAATATTTTATGCTTTCAGGTCATTTGGTCTCTGTTGTAGTTACTGAACTCCACTGTAATGGCATGAGAGCAGCCATTGACAATACCTAAAAAAATGTGAGTGTGTTCCAATAAAACTTTATTTACAAATACAGATGGCAAGCCAGTTTTGGCACCCAGGCCTGTTAACTCCTGTTCTAGAGCATCAGTTATTAACATAAGTATCTTATTTTGAGTTTCCCATACAGCAAACTCTGAAACAGGGATAATAGGAATTTGAATGCACATAGTTTACTTGGAAGCTGATCTTAGGAAACACTATGGAGAGGGAAAGTAGGACCCTGAAGGGTGAAAGCCAACAGAAGGTAGAATTATAAACAGATTACTACAGAAATCTGGAGTACCTCACTGGGGACGTTATTATAGACTATGTAGAATACCCCTCAGAATTGTCACACTTTGGAGTGAGGAAGCTGGATATGTATTCACTGTAACTCATACCTCATCATTTGAGGGACACTCTTAAGATATTATAGCCCAGATATTTCTGACATAAACAGGCTACATATGCTCTCATGACAACGAATGCCTTCAGGCAGAGAGATGCAGGAAAACATTGATTTTCCATCTCCACCATTGTGGAGGGCAGGTAGGCTAGGAAAACTGTGTGTTTCAACAGGTATCATGGCATATTGGTGAGTAGAGAAAATTTTTAAGAGAAGGTGAGGCTGAAATATGTGCCTTCACTGACTTCCAATCAAGATCCATGTGTCTGTGGCAGGAACATTTATTTTAAAGCATATTT
Organism: Acinonyx jubatus; assembly: GCF_027475565.1. NCBI lineage: Eukaryota > Metazoa > Chordata > Mammalia > Carnivora > Felidae > Acinonyx > Acinonyx jubatus. The sequence goes on along the minus strand of NC_069389.1, from coordinate 30,589,328 downwards.
GGTGTGGAACAAAAGTAGAATGGCCATTCGAAATGGAAGTTAATGGTAGGTGGAACTAGGTGAGTGAGGAAAAGGAAGACAGTTTCAAGTGAAATAAAAGATAAAATGGTCTGTCACAGGTTGGGTTCCAGAGGAAGCAGTTTTGAAGATAGGGTTTAGTATGCAAGATATTTATTAGGAACTGTTGGTATCATCAAGTGTGTGTGTGTTGAGGAAAAGGGTATGAAATAGAGGTTCAGCTGTGGTACAGTCCCAACAAAGGCCACAGTCAGCCTCATGGGGAACATTACAACTGAGCTCACCGTCCAGAATTACCCCCAGTCAGGGCAAGAGGGACAGGTCTTTACACCCCTGTCACTGGGAGTGACGACTTCAGTCACTGGGAGTGACTTTGACTTCAGTCACTGGGAGTGACATCAGGAGTGACTTCAGTCACTGGGAGTGACTTTAAGAGTGACTGCAGTTACGGGGAGTGACTTTGACTTCAGTCACTGGGAGTGACTATGACATCAGTCACTGGGAGTGACTTCGACTTCAGTCACTGGGAGTGACATCAGGAGTGACTTCAGTCTCTGGGAGAGACTTTGGGAGTGACTTCAGTCACAGAGAGTACTTCGGAAGTGACTTCCCTCACTGGGAGTGACTTCGGGAGTGACTTCCATCACTGGGAGTGACTTTGGGAGTGACTGCAGTCACTGGGAGTGCCTGTGACTTCAGTCACTGGACATGCCTTCAGGCACTGGGCTTGCCTTCAGGCACCGGGAGTGCCTTCAGGGAGTGCCTGTACCCTTCACCCCCTGGGGAGTGCATTCAGGCGCAAGGGGAGTGCCTTCAGACGCACTGGGAGTGCCTTCAGGGAGTGCCTGTGCCCTTCAGGCAATGGGAGTGCCTTCAGGGAGTTCCTTCAGGACCTGGGAGTGCCTTTAGGCCCGGGGAGTGCCTTCAGGAGTGCCTGTGCCCTTTAGGCACTGGGAGTGTCTTCAGGAGTGCCTGTGCCCTTCAGGCAATGGGAGTGCCTTCAGGAGTGCCTGTGCCCTTCAGGCACTGGGAGTGTCTTGGGTCACTGGGAGTTCCCGTGCCCTTCATGGCCTGGGAGTGCTTTCAGGCCCTGGAATGGCCTTCAGGAGTGCTTTCAGGAGTGTCTCTGCCCTTCGGGCACTGGGAGTGCCTTCAGGATTGCTTGTGCCCTTCAGGCCTTGGGAGGGCCTTCTGGCCCTGGGAGTGACTGTGCCCTTCATTCCTTGGGAGTGCTTACATGCCCTGGGAGGGCTTTCAGGAGTGCCTTCAGGAGTGCCTGTGCCCTTCAGGCCCTGGGAGTGCCTTCAGGCCCTGGGAGTGCCTTCAGGAGTGCCTGTGCCCTTCATGCCCTGGGGAGTGCCTTCTTGCCCTGAGAGTGCCTTCAGGAGTGCCTTCAGGAGTGTCTGTGCCCTTCAGACCCTGGGACTGCCTTCAGGCACTGGGAGTGCCTTCAGGAGTGCCTGTTCCCTTCTTGCCCTGGGGGTGCCTTCATGCCCTGGGAGTGCCTTCAGGAGTGCCTGTGCCTTTCAGGCCCTGGGAGGGACTTCAGGCCCTGGGAGTGCCTGTGCCCTTCATGCCCTGGGAGTGCTTTCAGGCCCTGGGATGGCCTTCAGGAGTACCTTCAGGAGTCTGTGCCCTTATGTCACTGGGAGTGCCTTCGGGAGTGCCTGCGCCCCTCAGGCACTGGGAGTGCCTGTGCCCTTCATGCCCTGGGAGTGTTTTCAGGCCCTGGGATGGCCTTCAGGAGTGCCTGTGCCCTTCAGGCACTGGGAGTGCCTTCATTCCCTAAGAGTACTGTCAGGCCCTGTGAGTGCCTTCAGAGTGACTTTGACTTCAGTCATGGGAGGGAGGGAGTGACTGAGTGTAGTCTCTGGTAGGGAGGGAGTGAGTGACTGCAGTCACTGGGAGGCAGGGGGTGACTGACTGAAGTCAGTGGGAGGGAGGGAAGGACTGCAGTCAGTGGGAGGCAGGGAGGTACTTCAGTCACTGGCAGGGAGAGACTTCAGTCACTGGGAGGAGCGACCTCAGTCACTGGGAGCAACCTCAGCCACTGTGACTTTTGCTTTGGATGGAGGCATGATCTTGGACGAAGCCATTTTCTTCAGCTGAGAAAACCAGGAGAGAAGGCTGATAGCCAAAAGGACCCCACAGGACCTCAACAGCTGGGGGAATAATTCCTGGTTGGTGCTTGACAGTATCCACCACAGGTACATTTGATGATGATTGGATAGGGAGAGATGAGTGAGAAAAAAAGAGGGAAATATATATGATAACGGCACTTAGAAACCCTAAGGAAGGTGATACCATTAACTTAAAGAGGGAAAAAAAAGCCGAGTATAAAATCCCAGTTAAATTTTGAGATCACAATTACCTTTCCTTTGCCAACATGTTTCAGGAAATGAAAATATGTTAAATAACTTGTCCCAGACATGAAAATACAGAGGCTAATTTCACAAATATCACATTATCTCAATGAGAAAAAAAAAAGCAAAACAAAGCAAGCAAACAAATGCACTATGTGTGAAGTTAATTTTTCTTAAGGCCATGGCAGAAATAATGTTAATGATATCACACTTTAAGACGTGATGAAAGTTAAGATTCTTTTTTAAATAACCATAAAGTGACCTGTCTGGTGTGAATAGAAATTATAATTTGAGAAGCTAATTTTGCTGTCCATTATTACAGAATTGATACAGAATAAATTGCAGAAATGCCATCCTATGGCCTGTTATTTACTTGAAGTAGTGAAATATGCAAGAATATTTCCGTTCTTGTCAGGAAGAAGTTTGTTTTGCACAAGACAGAAATTGAAGCAAAGATGATTGGGCCTAAGTGGTTAACTTGTACTTTAGTAACAGCAACTCTTAAATTTATTTTGATTGCAATGACATAATATGATTCATAAATGTAATTTAAAGATGGTTATAAAAGATGCATGTTCCTAAGACAGAGACAACTCACTCCTAATGCAGTATTATGAAAATGAACTTGTACCAATTAGAGGCTGTATAATGTGATACAACCTGCACATCATTTTTCTGATAATTTTCTCTAGCTGCTCTTTAATAATCTACATTGAATTCATATGTCTGAGGTGTGTGTCTCTGGCATGACAGTTCTGAATTTTTTTTATGTTTATTTTTTTGAGAGAGAGATAGAGCGTGAGCAGGGGAGGGGCAGAGAGAGAGGAAGACACAGAATGTGAAGCAGGCTCTAGGCTCTGAGCTGTCAGCACAGAGCCTGACATGGGGCTTAAGCTGGTGAACTGTGAGATCATGACCTGAGCCGAGATTGGATGCTCATCTGAGTCACCCACCCAGGCGCCCCGACAGTTCTGAATCTCTTATCAGGATGTTACTCTAATCAGCTTGATGCCCTCCAGCTTGTGAATATCAGGGCAATAATATACGTTTACAAAGAAAACTTTAATAACAAACAGGTACGTGCCTAAACTTACAGGGCCACCTTCAGGATCACTTTTGTGTGTTATCAGTTCCTTACTTCCAGGATCTGCTGTACAGAGTAGCTGTTCTGAGTCTATTTTTGGACACAGACACCTTTGGCAGTCTAAAAAATATACACCCAGATATTAAAATAAATTTGTATATAAATTAAAATATATAAATAGCAAAGGAGAGCAATACTTTGGAAATAGTGCCATCAAAATAAAAATGAAATGCATTTGTGATGTAGTGTATGTGCTCCTTAACACAGTGGACAACACAATATAGTAAGTGATCACATAATTTTTGTAGTTTCAAGATGTGTGATGCAACTGTTACATGATTTCAGAATACCCAGGATGTTTACTGGTGACCTAGTCATAGGTACTTCCTCCTCATTAGGTTGTCCACATTTATACTTGAAGGAAATGATACATTTTAGTGAGATGTTAGTGAAAACATACATGTTATTTTTTCCTCTGATTCTTCAGCCCTTTCCAATCCCCTGAATCCTATACATGGGTACCTCCGAGGGATGGACCATGAATGCTAGGTTAGAAACCCATGGCAGGCCCTGATGTACTGCCCTCTGCCAGGGCCATGTCTATAGTGAATTTGGTGTTGGCAAGTCGGGCCAGTGGTCCCTCAGCACAGTCTACTTCAATGAAATCCTCCCTCTGATGGTATTCCTTTGATGTACGTGAGGCCAGATGGTGAGGGAATGTAAGTTCCAGAACAAAAAGTTTAAACTTTAATCCACAGATATTTTTCAGCCTTTGCTACTCTTCTGATAGCATGCCAGTGTGATCCAAGCAGGAATTTAGCCTTATAACTCTGTTAGTGGTGAATTAGATGGCTTGCAAGAGAGGCCAGGGTTGAGTAAAGCACAAGGAGGAAATACGAGTTGAGTTGAGATATCACGGTCTCTGTCCTGGTCTTAAGAATGAAGAATGAATTAAAAGTCAGTGTGATGAATTACCAGGACTTGATGAATATGGAATTTGGATAAAGTGTCAGAGATCTCACTGATAATATTTCCTGACCAGGAATATTTCGTAAATACGAAAGTTGTTGCACTACAAACAAAAATAGAGAAATGAGATGTTAAAATATGTCTGGGGAGGATGTGTTATATCCTTGATTTAATTGTCGAGGAAATGTCCAACGGGCACTTGTTAATCCTGAACAACTGGGAGACTGAGCTGGAGATCCAGGTTGGGATTTATATGGAACAAGACGTTATTTGGGTTTGTGAGTATGGTAAGACATCTGAGAGAAAATGAAAGAAGAGCAGAGAAGTAAAACAAAACTTTGGGGGAATGCTACATGGAGGAGGAACAGAGAATTTGTGAAAGAAGACCTTCAAACACAGAAGACAAAGTAACAGTATAGTGTCACATAAGGTAAGCAGTTACAAGATGTACAAGTTCTGGGCCTAATGCACAGCATGGTGACTATAGTTAACAACACTGTATTATATATGTGAAAGTTACTAGAGAGTAAATCTTAAAGATTCTTACCACAAAAATAAATAAGGATAACTATAGGAGGTGACTGATGTGTTAAATAACCTTGCTGTGGTGATCACTGTGCAATATACACATATATCAAATTATCACGTTGTACACCTCAAGTTTATGCAGTGTTATATGTCAGTAAAGCTGGGGAAAAAAGAGAAAGAATTTACCAAAATGTCTTCCAAAGTGGCTATAACATTTTGCTGTCCCACCAGCTATGAATGAGAGCTCCTGTTGCTCCCCACATCTTTGCCAGTATTCTGGTATTGTCAGTGTTCTGAATTGGGGCCATTCTAATACGTGTGCAGTGATAGCTCACTGTCGTTTTAATATGCATCTCCCTGATGACATCTGATGTGGGGCATCTTTTCATATTCTTATTTACCACCTGTATATCTTCTTTAGTCGGGTGTCTATTATGGTCTTTGGTCCATTTTTTAAAGTAGTTGTTTGTTATTGTTGAATTCTAAGAGTTATTTTTATGAAATAGTTCTTTACTTAATGTGACTTTTGCAAATATTTTTTGCCAGTCTTTGGCTTGTCTTCTCATTCACTTGATGTTACCTTTCACAGACCAGAAGGTTTTGATTTTAATGAACTCCAACCTATCAATTATTTCTTTCATGGATCATACCTTTGGTGTTATGTCTAAAAAGTCACTGCTGTACCCAAGATCATCTAGGTTTTCTTCTGTGTTATTTTTTTTTAGGAGATTTATTGTTTGGAGTTTTAAATTTTGGTCTGTGACCCATGTGAGTTCATTTTTTGTGAAGAGTGTAAGGTCTGTGTCTAGATTCATTTTTTTCCCATATGGATATCCAGTTATTCCCACACAATTTTTTGAAAAGACTATCTTTTCTGCATTGTATTGTCTTTGCTCCTTTGTCAGAGATCAGTTGATACTTATGTGAGCCTATTACATTCTGCATTCTGTCCCATCCACCTATTTCTCTTTTCTTTCCCCAATACCACACTGTCTTAATTACTGTAGCTTGATAGTAAGTCTTGAAGTTGGGTGGTGTCAATCTTTCAAGTTTGTTCTTCTCCTTCAATAGTGTGTTGACTATTCTATATCTTTTCCTTTTCCTTTTTTTTTTTTTAAAGTAAGTTCCAGGCCCAACGTGAAGCTTGAACTCATGACCCCAAGATCAAGAGTCACATGCTCTACTGACTGAGCCAGCCATCCATCCCTCTTTTGCTTTTCTGTATAAACTTTAGAATCAGTTCGTCAATATTCACAAAATAACTTGATTGGGTTTGATTGGGATTGTATTGAATCAGTAGATTATTTTGGAAAGATTATGCTGTTAAAAATTTAATGTGTTGATCTTGGCTGATGAGCCAAAATTATTTCCAAACATTAAACAACATTAATTTTTTAGAGGCGCCTAGGTGGCTCAGTCGGTTAAGTGTCTGACTCTTGATTTTAGCTCAGGTCCTGATCTCACGGTTTGTGAGTTCAAGCCTGCGTTGGGCTCTGCTCTGTCAGGGATTCTCTCTCTCCCCCTCGCTCTGCCCCTCCCATGCACTCTCTCTCAAAAATAATTTAACAAGCCTAAAATAAAAACAAAAAAGAATTTTTTCATATAGTATTTATTTACAGTGGCAAGTCTTTAAAAGTTCTAGAACACTACACGGGCACTGTTCAATGCTGTCAGCAAGCTGCTTTAACTCTGTTTACTCCACGTTAGAAAACTAAATTCTGAGAACTCACAGTTAAGATGGTCTCCAGTTACATTAACAAATTTAATATCTATCCTGAACGTTCTTTTTTTTACAAATTAGATTTTTTTTAAGCTTATTTATTTATTTTGAGAGAGAGAGAGAGCACGAACAGGAGGAGGGACATGGAGAGAGGGATAGAGAGAATCCCAAGCAGGCTCCATGGTGTCAGCACAGAGCCTGATGTGGGGTTTAATCTCACAAACCATGAGATCATGACCTGAGCCAATATCAAGAGTCAGATGCTTAACCTACTGAGCCACCCAGACACCACTGAACATTCTTAATATAGTAGCCTGAATTTTAATCCTATTAATTCATGACCTTTGATAGTAACAAATAGTCAGTTAAGCTTGTAGCTCCAGAAGATAAGTAACAATGATCAATTTTAACATAATCAACAAATACCATATATTTTTATTCAATAGAAGCTGTAAGTGGTTTTTTACTTGCTGAAAAGTGATTGTATTCACTTAGTTGCCACAAGTATGAATTATAGCTAAAACACGTTTCTAAAAATTTGCAATTCAGAAGTTAGCACACTGGAAAGAGTTCTATTATGACATTGGCACAAGAAAGCCTCATCCAAACAATTGCAAACAAGCTTTTATTCAGCTTTGGTAAAGACTTGACATCAGAAAACTTCTGTTTAATGTCTAAATAAAATGTTTAATGTGAGCACAATAACGTTGTTCTTATGTTAGGCCTACATTAAAGCAAGATCGAAATAGTTTTTATAGTCAACATTCTGCCACTCTCTGAAATGATACACTTTCCAAAAAGATATTTATTACCCGTTGCCATCTTTAAAATGACAAATTCAATTCAAAATTTGATTTCCAATATTATGTGTAGTGAGAAACACTACTTGCACTGTACACTTTTAAAAAGTGATGCCAAACAAAAGTATTACCATTTAATTTTGTATTTTCATTTAACTTTGGGAAGGATATTTATGCTATCCACCACATCGTAATGGCAAATGGCATGTCTCATACTTTGCAATTTCCTATTTAACTATTATTGCAAAAAGAACATATTCATAAGCCAAACAATTTGGTTTTCATTGCTTTCTTAAAATATCCCTTTGAAAACATTTCAAGGTAAAGTGAAGGTTATATATTTCAATTGATTTTTAGTATTATCCTTTTTTAAGACAATATCCCGTAATCATAATGGTTGACCTGAGAATAACTATTTTTTAAACACAAAGCATTTATAACAAGTTTATTCTATTTTTACTTTTATAAAATACATTTCAAATATTATTTTCTAAAATATGAATGCATAAAGAAATCCTTTTATTTTAATGAAAGATTTGAGATTTCTCTTCCTTTTTGAATATAAGCCAAACTACATCTTATATCCTGAGCAAGCCATCCTTTAATTTCTGTCATTTAAATGGTGCCTAGCTATTTCAGGGCTTCCAACAATATTGTAATGACTAAGAATCACTTCACATAAAATCTAGTTTTAGTTTAGTTTATTTTTCATAAGAATATGTAATATTTTCTCAAAATGGTTTTTTAAAAACCAAAGGTCATCGTCAAAATATGTCACATGAAAAACAGACTTTGAATCTCTTACCTGTCACCTCTTGTCTCTGAGACCTGGTCCAGGTTATTCAACCCCTCCAATCCTCAATTTCCTCATCCATGGAATGATAATATAAATACTCCCTAGATAATTGGATGTTAGGCCATCAATGGGTGATAGTGTATGAAGCCCCTAACACAGAACATACAGAAGACACAATGACCTAAATGTTAGGTCTCCTCATTATTTTATGCAATTGGATAAACATTACTTCAACTCCCAATTATGCTATTCTCTGGTTGTGTGACCTTGAGTTATTTACTTAACCTCACGGAATGTCAGGTTTCTTATTTGTAAAAGATAGATAATATTTAACCTTTTGGGATTGGTATGGGCAGTAAATGAGAATAAATGAAACCTGCGAACCTAGCAGGGGCTCAATTAATGTTTATCACTCTTATTTAATATGCTAACTCCCATCTCCACACAATCTGACCCTCACATTTTGGAAAACAGTCTTTTCAACATTGAAAAAAATCATGTAGGGACATCCTTTGCATGTTAGCACTGTGTTCATTGAAATTTACTTTATATTTTTAAATAAAACATACTCTAGAGAAAATCCATTTGAGAGCTGGCCTAGAAAATGCACAGGACAAATGTAAAATCTACCGCTTACTTGTATCTCTGAAAAAACTTTGTGTAGTATTTGAAGCTTGTGGGAATTCTGCTTATGGTTCCTTTTCAAGTGTAACTACTACCACCGTATATATGTATATATGTATGTATATGTATATATGCATGTATATTTATGCATATGTATATATATATATATATACATATATATTCTTTCCTAATCCTCAAGAACATTTGATATAGGTACCATTATTTCTATTGTTTTACAGAAGAAGAAACTGAGGCACAAAATAGCTTAAGTGAGTTGTTGATATTCACATAGCTTGTCAGTGGCAGAGCTGAAATTTGAATTACAGCAGCTCATTTCTAGAGTTTTTGCTTTGTATCTCTATGCCATACTGTCTATCTTTAATGTGAAAAGAAACCTAGTGACACTCTTTTCTGGTTATTGCATCGAGGCAACCTGAGCAGCAAAGTCTCCCCCAACATCTTGTATAAGGCTGTATGGGACATCCTGCACAGGAACCAGTGCAAATTCTGGAAGTTTGTGGAGACAGTGGAGCTGCAGGTCAGCTTGAAGAACTATGACCCTCAGGACAAATGCTTCTTGGGCACCATCAGGCTTAAGTCCATTCCCCACCCCAAGTTCTCTGTATGTTTTGGGGGACCAGCAGCACTGTGGTGAGGCCAGGGCCATGGATATTCCCCACATGGACATTGAGACACTGAAGAAACTCAAGAATAAAAACTTAGTCAAGAAGCTGGGCAAGAAGTATGATCCCTTTTTGGCTTCAGAGTCTCTGGTCAAGCAGATCCCACGAATCCTGGGTCCAGGTCTGAATAAGGCTGGCAGTCTTCCTTCCTTGCTGACCCACATGGTGGCCAAAGTGGATGAAATGAAGTCCATGATCAAACTCCAGATGAAGAAGGTGGTGTGTCTGGCACTGGCTGTTGGCTACATAAAGATGACAGATGATGAACTTGTGTACAACATCCACTTAGCTGTCAACTTCCTGGTGTCATTGCTCAAGAAGAACTGGCAGAATGGCCAGGCTTTATACATCAGGAGGACCACAGACAAGCCCCAGTGTCTGTATTAAGACACAGCTTAATAAACCTTAGTGATACCATTAAGAAAGAAAGAAAGAAAGAAAGAAAGAAAGAAAGAAAGAAAACCTAGTGACCATAGAACCACAGAAAATGATAAGGTATTATCTAATGTAAGTTTTTGCTTTTTCTGTGTTCTTTTTCTTCTCGCTATTCTCTTCTTAGTTTGGCAGGCAAATGCCTAAAAGCTATGGCCAGATGGTTATACATCCCTTTTTTGAAAACTATCTAACATGGTATGTGTATATTGTGGATTTTGGACTCCATTTGTCTTCCACCCTCTCCTAGTTTGTCTCAATGAGAAGGCCAGGAAGCATAATGTCAACGTTTGCCTGAGATCGCATTTGTATTTTGCTTTCTTGTTCCCATCAGCAGTGTGGTCTGTCTCATGGATGTAGAAGCATCACAACCAATCGGAGTGTCCCTGGTCTTTCAGGTATTGGTTGCTAAAATGATTTCATGCTCTTTTAGAGGACAGAAATGATTTGCAAAATCAGGGATTTGAGATACTTCACAGAGAGGAGAATAGATTCGCTTGGATCCTGTCATGGTCCTTAGGACTCTCATCTTTGCTTTTGTTTTTTCCATCTCTGCTTTCCCAGGTGGCTCTGATGTTTCCTGGTAGCTCTGGCCACCTTCATGGTATTACCCTACAGGGCTTGTGAGCACTTGACCTTTTCTTCCTGCTCCCATCCTTCAAATCAAGATATGTTCTAATTGTAGCCCCAGATTATTGGTTAGAGATAAATTCATTCATGTTAATAAATCAAAGGGTGATGACGTATTTGCATTTTTTGTTTTTACATAAGATGATCTGCCCTTTACCTGCCAGCTCAGCATTAGCCCCCAGACCAATACTTGGCATATAACAGCAGGAATATCATCAACAGTGAGTGGAGGAAGAAATACATTTCAAAACTAAAATTGTTTCTAAATATTAAAAGATGTATTCAGTAGTGCAATAATAGGAGTGCAATTAAATACAAGAACACTATCAAGGAAGATTTATAAACTGAAGAAAAGCATAAATTTAACAACTGTATCTACTCTGTCAGGCTGAAGGAAAGACACTCTTGCAACTACACTGTTGATCATGAAGCCCATATTTAATTGGCACAACATTAATTTGTATTCTTGATTGTGTTAGAGACATAGCTCTTCGTGGGAGTGCAAGGCAGGCTGCAAATGCTCTATTGAATATAAATTTAGGTTGCTTTAGGAAGAAGGCTCTAGTGTCTGATGAATTCACTCTCAATATTTTGTTTAAAGTGTTTACATCAGGGGACACCTGGGTGGCTCAGTCAGTTAAGTGTCCAAGTCTTGATTTTGGCTCAGGTTATGATCTTGAGGTTCGTGAGATCAGCCCTGAGTTGGGTTCCATGTTGATAGTGGGGACCCTGCTTGGGATTCTTTCCCTCGCTTCTTTTTCTCTCTGCCCGCACCCTGCTCGCAAGCATGCTCTCTCACTCTCTCAAAAATAAATAAATAAATAAACTTAAAAAAAAGCCTTTACATCTGAATTTTGAATAAGCAGGATATAGTTTGCATTTCTATTGAGAAGATAAAACTCTCTGTGTACGTGCATGCATGTGTGAGTGTGTGCATCCTGTTTAGCCAATAAAAGAGAATTTGTGTATGTTGTGAGTGGTTATTTTTTAAAATTTATTTATTTATTTTGAGAGAGAGAAAGAGAAAGTGCCAGTGGGGGAGGGGCAGAGAGAAAGGGAGAGAGAGAGAATCCCAACGAGGCTCCGCACTATCAGCACAGAGCCCAAAGCAGGGCTCAAACTCACCAAGCATGAGATCATGACCTGAGACAAAATCGGACACTTAACCAACTAAGCCGCCCAGGGGACCCAAAACTGTGATTTGACAAGCTTTTCTCACGTAATCTCAGATATAGGAGTTTATTATAAGCTATTTTATTCATACCTCATGCATCTTTTAGAAACGCTTTCAAATTCAAAGTACCCTTCAAAAATACTTTCCTAATATGTGAGTAATTAAACATAGCCTGTTGGAATTAGTAGGGTGAAAATATTCTTGAGCAATTCTGAAACTTTAAAACTGAAGGCTTTGCATGGAAGCTTAAAAATCCACTACCACAGGAGGCTCCTGGGTGGCTCACTCGGTTGAGTCTGACTCCGGATTTCAGCTCTGGCCATGATCTCAGATCTAGCCCTGCCTCGGGCTCTCTGCTGATGACTTAGAGCCTGAATGGGATTCTCTCTCTCCCTCTCTCTCTCTGCCTCTCCCCAGTGTGCGCTCTGTCTCCCTCTCAAAATAAATAAACAACAACAACAAAAAAAAGAACCCCAGTACCACAGTGCAGTGAATCCAAACAGACGAGCACAATTGTATTTGACACTTGTGAAATATACTTGACTAAAACATGTTTGACAAATTAGCCATGCTAGTCAAATGATTGGCGTATTAGTCAAGGTTCTCTAGAGAAACAGAATCAATAGGATATATGAAGATTTATGGAAAGAAATTTATTATGAGGGATTGACTCATGCAATTATGGAGAAGTCCCATGGTCAGCCATTTGCAAGATGGTGACTGAAAAAAGCTGGTGATGTAGTTCCAGTCCAAACCCAAATGCCTGAGAACCAGAAGAGCCAAAGGTATAAGTCCCAGTTAGAGAAAGGCCAGAGAACCAGGCACACTGATATCAGATACCAGGAAAGATAACCATCGTAGCTCGAACACAGAGCAAATTCATTTTTCCTTCACATTTTAGTTCTCTTCAGGCCCTTCGTGGATTGGATCAAACCCACACAGACTTGTGAAACTGATCTCCTTTATTCAGTCCAGCAATGCAAATGCTAATCTCTTCTGGAAACACCTTTACAGACATATCCAGAAATAATGTTTTACTAGCTATCTGAGCATCCCTTAGTCCAGTCAAGTTGACACATAAAATTAACCATCACAAGTGGATTATATATAGAAAATGATACTATGAAATTCTTGCAACATGTAGAGGGAATCAAATAGTACATAGACAAGAAATATCAGAGATAAAAGTGTTTCACAGATGTCTCAAGCAGTTCATTAAGTTACATATTTTTTTCCTGGATTTTTGTGGTGCTTGCAGTATATATCAGCTTTCAAGATTTATAATTTGTTATTTCTTTTCCCATTTTCAATAAATAGTCCTTTTCTTTTTTTAAAATCTTTTTTTAAAGTAGCCTCTATGCCCAACATGGGACTTGAACCCATGCCCTGAGATCTAGAGCCCACTGAGCCAGCCATGCATCCCCAATAAATAGTCCTTTTCAAACCTAATTTGAATTTCAAACCTAATTTGAAACCTTAAATTCAATTTTATATGCTGTCCTCTTAAAGAAGCTGTGCAAATCAGACAAGCATCAAGCCCCACAAAACCCAGATGGCTCCCCCCCCCCACACTGGACAAATGCCCCTGATGCCAAGTGTAAAAACAGTCTTTCCTTTGTTATAACATCCGATGCATACTCAAGCCTCTTAAATAGAACTGACAATTTTCCAGATACATACTGTGCTTTTTCATCGGGTAGCTATTTCATCAACACTGCTGGGTGAGGATGGGCCTAGGCAACGAGAAATGATGAGAGAAAGTGACAGGAGATGGTGTAGTTTAGTCTCAAATAAAAGTAAGTGACTTGTGAAAAATGTAAATATACCAGAGTAAAGCTGGTAAAAATATTGACCTTGCTCTTACTTTTTCTTTTCATCCATTTTGTAATATGTTTATAGCAGCTTTGAATGACAATTTATACATTTTAAGCTGCATATATTGTTTATAGCTGACAAGGAGAATCTATTATGCTGTCATCACTACAGGGACAAACACAGTGTACTTTAATATTGCATTGGATCAGGCAAATCTAGTTCAAACTCTGGTTCTTCCTCTTCCTTATTGGACTCTGAGCAAATTGTTTTCTCCCAGTCTTAGTTTCCTTCTCCATAAAATGAAGATTATAAATAGCTATCTTGAAGAATGGTTGAGAATTTTAAAAGAGATTTTATAGATGATTCCAATATTTGGCTCTGAGCCATGACAGGCACCGAAGTGGTGCATTCTGGGTGTTATTACCAAAGATCCTTTCCATTGAGGAGGAGAATTGTTGAGTCATTTTATGATTACTCTATATCTGCAGAGCAGGGTTGTCTCTAATTCCAGGTAGGAAGCAAAGGTTTGCTTTCTGTAAGCTATCAAATAATTCTTTTAACTCTGTCCTAGAAAATAGTTTTACGTCATGCTACCCTGGAAGAAGACATTTTGACAAGGTCATCTAATTAGAATGGCTTGTACGCTGATAAGCAATTAAAATTGCTCCATTGTTTCCATGTTTAGCTTCCATGGTAAAAGATGTATAGTACTACTGTCTTATTTTTGGCAGGCCAGTGCATGGTGCTCTTAACCACAACTTGGCATCAATTCACATAATTATGAATCAGGGAATTACCTGTAGCTGAGTAACACAGTACACACTGACATATAAAAATATAGTCCTCATGTGGGGCGCCTGGGTGGCGCAGTCGGTTAAGCGTCCGACTTCAGCCAGGTCACGATCTTGCGGTCCGTGAGTTCGAGCCCCGCATCGGGCTCTGGGCTGATGGCTCAGGGCCTGGAGCCTGTTTCCGATTCTGTGTCTCCCTCTCTCTCTGCCCCTCCCCCGTTCATGCTCTGTCGTTCTCTGTCCCAAAAATATATTTAAAAAACGTTGAAAAAAAAATTTAAAAAAAAAATAAAAAAAAATATAGTCCTCATGTAAATATGTTTCTAAAATGCCCATAGGGCAAATTTCTGTCATTGGCTCAACTATCATTCTTTTTTATAAGAGATTCTGCTTTGGGCCTAGGTGGCCATATTTGGGGCAGGTGATCTTATTCCCTGTGGCTAAGGCTGACTGAACCAAGAGTGGACACTTGACGACCAGAATACCTCTCTCAGGAATTTGGAATAAGGACACTTTAGGCTGTATTTGCTGATAGCTGACCTGAATAAAACATAGGTGGGGCCACCTGATGAATGAGAGAGGGAACATGAGAAGGGCGTGAGAGTAAGAACAAGAGCCAGGGAATGGCCCTGTCCAATTCTCCTCCTATTAGTAAAATAAATTCTCTACTTCCTTGAACCAGTTTGAGTGAGTCTCTGTTTCTTATAACCATGTGATTGTTAATTAGAATTATAAAAATTATATATTTCATATCTGCTCAGGTTATGAATTAAGCTAAGCAAGACATCTACAGAAATATGCAAAAGTGTTACTATAATAAGAGAGGCCTAATTTATCCATCTGTATTCGTTTCCTGTTGCTGCTGTAACAAACAATCACATATTTTGTTACTTAAAACAACAGAAATTTATTATTTTACAGTTGAGGAGGTCAGAAGTCAAAATGGGTCTCATGGGGTTAGGATTAGGGGGGCAGTAGGGTTACACTGGTTGTGAGGACCCTTGGGGAGAATCCCTCCCTTGCCTCTCTCAGCTTTGGGTAGACTACCTGTATTCCTGGGCCTTGGCAACAACCTTTCAATCTCTACTTCCATCATCACATCCTCTTTTCCAACTCTGACTCTTCTGCTTCCTTCTTCTTCTTCTTTTTTGTTTTTTAAGTAGGCTCCACGTACAACATGGGGCTTGAACTCACAGCCCTAAGATCAAAAGAGTGGCATGCTCTACTCTGACTGAGCCAGCCAGGCACCCTCTGTTTCCCTCTTTCAAGGACACTTATGATTATGTTGGATCCAGTTAGATAATCCAGGATGATTTTCCCATCTCAAGATCCTTTGCTTAATCATATCTGAAAAGTCTGTTTGCCACATAAAGGAGCATCTTCACAAGTTTTGGGGATTAAGCCACAGACATCTTTGGGGAGACATTTTTCTACTTGCCACACCATCTGTGATAATAGTATTTTAATGGTTTTATAATTGAACTTTTCACTCATGTTTATATGTTTAAAACTATTAAAATTATCAGAGTTTATGGTAAGATAACAGTAATGAATCTAAACTTTATTGTGTTTATAAACATTACTTAAATGTTGGAGGGTAATATAGCTTTAAAAAAAGATAGATGCTCTACCTTTAGCTATATTTTGATGATCAACTTTTTTATATTTTTATGATGAATCTTTATAAAATATTTGATAATTTTTCAAAGGAAAAATTATGGACTGGGTGCAGCTAACATTGTGATCTTCATCATTAACACATGGCTCGAAGATACTTTTAAAATATGACATTTGTTGTTTAAGAGAAATTAGTATTTCATTTCCAGGAAAGTACTTACAATTTTGGTCCTAGAGTATTTCACTTCCCTGCAATACTTTGAAATGTATACTACAAATATTGAAATTAGATGAAGATATTGGTCTTCCATAATTTGCCTTCAGTTCACTTTAGCCACAATCCAGGCATCTCTGGTTTTTATGAATACATGAAATAGTACCCCCACTTTTACCTAGATGCCCATTCATTGTTTCAACTAATAACTGTATTTTATTTAATAATTTTCCAAATTTTAATTCTATCCATACTTACATTATGAGTTTTAAAACTTAAGAATATTTGTTTATAGTGCCTTTTAAATAAATTGGTGTGCTATGAAAATATTAAAAGAAGGAACACATTCTACATCTTCCTGCTAAAGATCCCACAGTTATTTATTTATTTAAGGAAACAAAGTTGTGAGCTGGGAGTTTAAGGCAATGTATAAGAGCAATCCTAACACTCTTATTTATTTTGAATGGGCTATTTTGAGGGGGAGAAAAGAATAAAAAATCAAAGAGCAGTTTATTTTTTTCTTTTGATATAAGCAAACTTACTTAGAATTCTCTAGGTTTATTTCCCCACCAAATGAAATCAGAACAATAGCAGATTATAGGTCAATGAGAAATTTATTAAATCTCATTGGAAAGTAGAATGTATTTGTCAGGGTTCTTCAGAGAAACAGAACCAATTGTGTGTGTGTGTGTGTGTGTGTGTGTGTGTGTTTCTTTTTTTAAGGAATTGGCAGACTTGATTATGGAGGCTGAGAAGTCCGGACCCTGGAGAGCTGATGGCATAAATTCCAATCTGAGTCCTAGTCTGTGTCCCAAGGCAGGAGAAGATCCATGTCTCAGCTCAAAAACAGGCAGAGAGAGAATTCTGTCTTATTCAGCTTTTTATTCTATTCAGGCCTTCAGTGGATTGGACAAGGCTCATCCACATTGCTCAGTCTACTGATTTAAATGTTAATCCCATCCAGAACCCACTCCGCCCTCCCCAACACACACACACAAATAATATTTAACTCAATATCTGGGCACTTGACACTTAGTTGACAGTTAAAATTAACCACCACATAGATTTCTAAAATATTCTGAAGGTTGTAGAAAATTGAATCATTTGCATTTAAAATTAATTGATATTACTTTCTTGTAGTTCACAGTGTGATATAAATCATGGTAGGGAGAAAAAAGGTAGAAATTCAAATATCTCTACAGCAGCATATGATAAATATGAAAACAGAGGAAAGCTAGATACATATATAATACAGAATGCTAGTTTTAATCATGGTGGCCAGGGCAAGGCAGGTGGTAGCAGACGCGAACTTGTTAAATTCAGACTTGCACAAGTGAAGGTGGAAGAATCTGTAGTTGGGAAAACAGTGGGAATAAAGGATTACAGAGAGCTGATGAGAGAAGCCTGGCCTTGCTCTGAAGGCTAGAGTAGCACTTTGTTGTGGCACAACCCAGCAAACAAAAAGGCATTGACGGCCCAGAGTGAATTATTACTCCCTATCCAATACCTCAGATTTAATTCTACTCACAAGGACATAGTAAAACACACTGCAGCAGCTACTGTTACTGTCTATGCCTCACTTCCTGTGTTCACCTCTGACCTCACCTATGGCTATAGTGGACACTCCAAGGGTGCGAATTTAAGGGCACTATACCTCTCTGCTTTTCTGTCTCAAGGCTTTCTCCTGCCTGCTGAATAGGTCCGACCAGAGTTTTAACATACCCAAAGAGAAACATCAACAAGGGAGGATGGCCGTCTGTAGTGCAATGCTCCAGCCTCCTGTCCTTTGGGGGAAGCCAATGCCCCCCAGGGCAATTGTATACAATTCCTCACATGGTTCATGGAGACTGAGCCTATTTATCCAGAGGGAAAACCAGCTTCTTATTGATTTTCCAGTCAGACACTCTTGCTCTCTCCTTTATCATTCCATGGATAACCTGTCAAATAAATATCCTATTCCCAAACCCTTGCCACAAGCTTTGCTGTCAGGGAAACCCAAAGTAGGATACACACTCATTTTTATCCATATAGCTCTACTATAAACAAAACCACTTTTTTATTATTATTACTTTTACTCTTTATAGGTGTTTTTAAATGTTTATTTATTTTTGAGAGATAGAGCACAAGCAGGGGAGGGGCAGAGAGAGGGAGACAGAACCCCAAGCAGGCTCCACACTGTCAGCTCAGAGCCTAACATGGGGATTGATCTCATCAACTGTGAGATCACGACGTGAGCCGAAATCAAGAGTCAGACCCTTAACCGACTGAGCCACCCAGGCGTCCCTACAAAACTGTTTTATATTCCCACGGGGTGGGGGACAGATTGTGGAGTGTTGTCAACTCCATTTTACTAATGAGGAAAAGAGTTTAGATAATCTGAGTGATTCTCCCAAAGTCACACAGCTAATAAATGGCAAACTCTTCTTTGATGTGCTAAATAGAACCTTGGCAACACACACAAAAAGAATGAATCATTTCCCAAATGAGTTCTGTGTGCTTTAATTCCATGTATAATTTCAATTTAATGTGTCAGATCTTGCTAGCTTAAACTGCTCAGCTAAACCTCATTAATTTGGACTGCATTTATGCTTTGTGATAACTTATAAATGTAGGAATGAAATTTGTTTTCTCTGTAAAAATATTATCTAATCTAAAATATACATTTTTAATAAGACCAAATCATTTCATCAATCCCCACCTTGGGTTTTCTGCAGCCACCAGCCTTTAATGTTCTATGGTACCCAATAAAAGACAAAGAACATTAGGCACACTCAATTTTAGGATACTTTATTGTTCTCATAGTGCCTCTTGGCATCATGAAATCAAGCTCTGCCCCATTTCAAGTTATATTCAGAGCAGGAAGTAGTCATATACTTGTTTCCATTATTAAATTTTTATTTAATAGGCACATATATGGCACTAACTGTATGCCAAACTCTATTCTAAATGTTTTACAAATAGTCATTCATTTGATTCTCACAATAATCCTCTGAGGTAATACTGTTATCTTCATTTTGCAGACGAGAAAACTGAGGCACAGGGAGATGCATGATTTGATCAGTGTCATACAGCAGGGAAATGGCTACACCGAGATTCAAACTTCGGAAACTTGGCTCTGAAGTCAGGAGTCAGTGGTCTCGTCAGTGCCTTGAAAACCTTCCAGTCCAATGTCATTCAGTCACCATAGCAACCCACATATCAGAAAATTCATTAGTAATAAAGGCTGAAGATGAGGGTTTTAAAATATGCCTTTCAGAGTTATCTTTCCTTCCAAATTGCACATGATATTTAAGTGTTTAGGTCTCAGTTACCTCTAGATGCCTTCATGCACCTTTTGTCTTTGTAAGTCCACGTCACACTCCTTTACTGAGGAAGCTTTGTGACCAAGAAGGGCTTTTGTAAACAACAAAGAGAACAGTTGAGAACTAAGAGGTTTTGGAGTAAGTGCTCTTCATCGGAAAGTTGTATCACAAAAAACAGGAAAGTCAGCAGATAATAATTGTAGAGGCCACTTTTAAGCAGAAGGCTTGAGTAATGGAATGTAGACAGGGCCCACAGGGACCCCCTGACTGAATACACACAGGCACATCAGGTGACCCACACCCCTCAAAATATCCAGAGGCCTTAACTAACCAATGGGCTACTTGCAACCAGCCACAGTTCCACAAAAAAAGGGAAAATTCCGTAAGTCACCATACCTCCTCACCTTCCATCTTTAAATACAGCCCCCAGCCACTGCATCATGGCAGACAGTCTCTCCTGTGCTGTCCTGCCTGCTCCCTTGCCTAAACTTCCATCCCCTTTGTTCTGCCTCAGGGGAATTCTTTCACTTCCTGCACCACCGGCTTCTGCTAGAGGCTTCTACCCAATCAATTGTCGTCCCATGTTTGTGGGCCCCATCTGATTGGAGAGACACCACAATAATGACTATTAATAGTCATTTGCCCATCCAAATAATGTGTTGACATTAGGCCAATTCATAGTTTAGTCAAATTCTCCACCAGAGTTAGGATTTGGGACAGCCAGTCAGACAGACATTTTTGCAATTGTTTCTAGTGCTGATCCAGCCTAATTGTCAAAGTGTGAAAGGGAATTATTTTCCAGACTAACTCCTGTTGCCCCAAAATAATTTTGAGGATTTTATAACGTGTGTTGAGGAGAAAAAAATGTCCCCTTCTATGCTTCTAAGTTCTTTGGCTGGCTTAATAATTAAATTGACATAAGACAGATTAACAGAAGAAAAAACAAACATAGTTCCAAACATAAGGTGTCTTGCAAAGGCTCAAGACTCCCAGACAGTCAGGCAGTGGAGGCCTATATACCATCCTGAGGTAAGGAGAAGGGGGTAGGGGTCTGGGCTTCACAGGGAAAGAAGACAATTTACAGGAAGATGAGAAGAGCAGCTGTTTGGTAGACCAATGTTTGCCAAGCCATGCTAAGTCTTTCTGATAGAAAAAGCTTTCTCTGATAATAGCTGTCTTCCTCGTCAGGCTCCCCACTTAAATTCTTTTAGGCAGTTAGGGAGAGGTAAAAAGCCTTTTCTGAGCCTGCTGGGTCTTAATTGCCTTCCACTCAAAACAGTCCACATGCCAAAGTGGCACATTGTGGGGTAGCATAGTCTGCTCCCCTCATATGTCAGTGTCCTTATTTGCACAAAATTCTTATGGAAGCATTTAGATTTTTTCAAATAAACTATCCAGCTACTTTATTGTTCTCAACAGCTTTTCTTTTTTTAAAAAAAAATTTTAATGTTTATTTAGTTTTTAAAAGAGAGAGAGACAGAGGGCGAGCAGGGGAGGGACAGAGGGAGGGGGAGACACAGAATCTGAAGCAGGCTCCAGGGTCTAAGCTGTCAGCACAGAGCCCGATGAAGGGTTCGAACCCATGAACCGTGAAATCATGACCTGAGCTGAAGTCAGATGCTTAACCAACTGAACCATGCACATGCCCCTATCAACAGCTTTTCTATAGATTCTTTTAAGACAACAAAATTGCTTTCCCTCTTAAATTCTCTTGCTCTGAATGTTTTCCCAAGTCTAAATGACACTTCTCCACATCTAAGCTAGATTAAAGACATTTGATTGTACAAATTAAGGCCAGTAGAATGCCATTTATCCTCCTAGAACATTATTTTCCTTAATAACTGATTCTCTAGAGTTCTGAAAAAAGATTAAGACACTGAACAGAACATCTGGCTTGTAAGGGCATCATATTATTTACTTATTGGAATTTACTCAGAAGATACTACAAAGACTGAAATCTCCAAGATAGAACAGAATTATTTAATGGTACAGTAATACTTATTTTATTGATTTGACTTTGATTTGATTTTCTAACCCTGTGTTTTGTGGCTGCCTCATTTTCTTATTAGGGTTATAATATCATAATGTTGGAAGCTGTGACAAAAATAATAAAGCCCAACTTTCTCATTTTACATCTAATGAAACAGAAACCCTGAGAGTTAAATTATTGTTTTTCCTTGCTTCCAATCTAGCACTCTGTCCAATAAAAATCTTTTCTCATTGATCTTGACATGTTTCTCTGCAAACATAAGGTACTTGGTTAAAGGAAATGCTATGTTGGGAATGCAAGCTGGTGCAGCCACTCTGGAAAACAGTATGGAGGTTCCTTAAAAATCTAAAAATAGAACTACCCTACAACCCAGCAATGGCACTACTAGGTATTTATGCAAGGGATACAGGTGTGCTGTTTTGAAGGGACACATGCACCCCCATGTTTATAGCAGCACTATCAACAAGAGCCAAAGTATGGAAAGAGCCCAAATGCCCATTGATGGACAAGTGGATAAAGAAGATGTGGTACATATACATACAATGGAGTATTACTTGATAAAAAGAATGAAATCTTGCCATTTGCAACTACGTGGATCGAACTAGAGGGTATTATGCTAAGCTAAGTTAGTCAGAGAAAGACAAATATCATATGACTTCACTCATATGAGGACTTTAAGAGACAAAACAGATGAACATAAGGGAAGGGAAACAAAAATAATACCCAAACAGGGAGGGGGACAAAACAGAAGAGACTCATAAATATGGAAAACAAACAGAGGGTTACTGGAGGGGGTGAGGGAGGGGTGATGGGCTAAATGGGTAAGGGGTATTAAGGAATCTACTCCTGAAATCATTGTTGCACTATATGCTAACTAATTTGGATGTAAATTAAGAAAAAATAAAATTAAAAATAAAGAAAAAGAAAAAAGAAATAAATAAATAAGGAAATGCTATGTTTTAAAAATATATGCTTAAATAAAATATTCACAAATGTTAATTAATCGTGATGGTGATAAACATCAGTACTATCGTTTCATATTTGACTTATTAAGAAAACACTTGTTGTTCATTTTAGTTTAAATACCGGATCTCAAGGAAATTTTTTAGGGGTGCCTCTGTGGCTCAATGGGTTAAGCAACCGACTCTTGGTTTGGGTTCAGGTCATGATTTCAGGGTTTGTGTGTTGGAGCCCCACATCAGGCTCCACACCGTCAGCACAGAGCCTGCTTGGGATTCTCTCTCTCTCCCTCTCTCTCTATCCCTCCCCTGCTTGTGCTCCAGGTATTTCTGGTGAAAACCAAAGTAACAGAAAATGCTCCCATGAGTAGAGAAAAAAACTATGTCATTCAAAAGGCAGAGAACTCTGACAAGAGTCATATGGCCCTAATTTAAGTGTTTATTAAAGCACAGGGAGAATGGTGCCCTCACCAGGGAGTAGATACAGAATCTCAACTGGTCTGGCTAAAGATGTGTATATTAATCTATGAGTCTAATGTCATTAAATGTCTGTGTCAAGCTGACATGGATGCCTCCTGTCCTTTCCCCCTACCTCGCTCTGTACATCTTTTCCATCTGGCTGTTCCTGACTTACACCCTTTTATAATAATCTGGTGATCTAGTAAGTAAAATGTTTCTTTGACTTCTGTAAGCCACTCTAGCAAATTAATCAAATCCAAGGAGGTGGTTTTGGGTACCTCTGACTTCTAGCCAGTTTGTCAGAAGTACAAGCAACAATCTGAACTTGTGAGATGCATCTGAAGTGAAGCAGGGGAGCTGGGTGTTATAGAACTGAACCCTTCAGCTATAGAAACTGATGCTATCTCCTGGTACCTTGTGTTAGAATTCAATTTAAATAGACCTATGTGACTGGGGGCTACTGTATTAGCACAGGGCTATAGTAAGTACAGAGAGATTAGAATTTTATCTTGGGGCGCCTAGGTGGCTCAGTCAGCTGGGCATCTGACTTCAGCTCAGGTCATGATCTCACAGTTTGTGAGTTCAAACCCCACATCGGGCTCTGTGCTGACAGCTCAGAGCCTGGAGCCTGCTTCAGATTCTGTCTCTCCCTCTCTCTCTCTGCTCCTCCCCAACTCACACTCTGTCTCTCTCTCAAAAATAAATAAACATTAAAAAAAAAAGAATTTTATCTTGTAAATGCACTGATTAGTTTTAAGATAAAAATATGAGCAAATGAGAATTAACATGTATTTTGTAAATGACTGAGTGAAATCCTTACATATGCCAAACCATATATTTTATTAATTTAATTGAAACTATCTTAGAGTCGAATACGTAAATGTTTTAGTTTTTGTATTCTTTTATTTTGAGAAGATAGTATTGAAAGGAAGGAAAAATTCTTTTTCTACCTTTTAGGGTCTTCTATCTGGACCAAGAATTAAATTTACAGGAGACAGATTAACAAGAGAAAAAAAATAGTTTTATTACATGTGCACAGAGGCCCAATTATGAAATCGACACCCAAAGAAATGAGCAAAGAAGGAAGTTTTTATACTTTTTAAACAAAGAGGCAATCTGTTTAGGAATCATCAGGACAAAGATACTTAACTTTGGGAGCTTCAGTTAGTAAATAATTCTAAACAGAATATCTGATAATAATAATAATAATAATAATAATAATAATAATAAATAAGTATTTTTACTTCTTAGTCCCCCTTTCACATAGGAGATTTATTTCCTGCTTTCAGAGACAGAGGAGGGTCTAAGTGTCCTTGTACAGGCTGTCTTTTAAGTAACTTTTATGTTTTCTTTTTTTTTTATGTTTGTTTATTTTTGAGAGAGAGAGCATGAGCCAGGGAGGGGTAGAGAGAGAGAAGAAGACACAGAATCTGAAGCAGGCTCCAGAGGCTTGAACTCATGAACCGAGTGAGATCAAGACACTCAACTGACTGAGCCACCCAGGTGCCCCAAACGTTTATTTAAAATAATCAGTATGCCAAAGTGGCCCTTCTTGGGGCAGCCTGCCCTTGGCCCCTACAATTATTACCAGCTATATTAAATGAAAGAGATTCCAGTTGTCCCACATCACTTAATAAGGAACAATCTTTCCTCTATTATACTATATTTTTGGTACAATTCTGATGATTTTACTTATTTTTTTTAAGTAAGCTCTATGCCCAACATGGGGCTTGAACTCATGACCCCAAGATTAAATAATACGCCCTACCAACTGAGCCAACCAGGTGCTGTAATTCTGAGGACTTTATTTTTTATTTGAGAAACAGAGAGGGTGCAAGTGAGTGAGGGGCAGAGAGAGAGAGAGAGAGAGAGAGAGAGAGAGAAGAGGGGATCACCCAGGGCTCATGTTTTTATCTGAAGCAGAGCTCATGTCGCTCAATGTGGGACTTGAACTCATGAACTGTGAGATCTTGACCTGAGCTGAAGTCAGATGCTTAACATCTGAGCCACCCAGGTGCCCAATTCTGATGATTTTAAAGAATTGTCTTTAGGGGGCGCCTGGGTGACTCAGTCCCTTAAGCCTCTCACTCTTGATTTCAGCTCTGGTCATGATCTCATGATTCGTGAGTTAGAGCCACTCGTCAGGCCAAGTCTGGCAGTGCAGTGCCTGCTTAGGATTCTCTCTCTCTCTCTCTCTCTCTCTCTCTCTGTCACTCTGCTCCTCCCCCACCCAAAATAAATAAACTTAAAAAAATAAAGAACTGTCTTCTACAGGTTACACGTCAATGTGTGTATTTATATATGGTAAATCTTAGCCATTTTCTGCAAATGTTTTGTTTCCACAGGCTTCTAAATAAAAAGTCTATAAAATAAATAGGAAAAATAAAGAGACAAGAAAGGAAACTAGAAAATATATGTATTTATGTCTCATGCTTGTTTTGTCCTCCACTAGGAAGGTGAGATATCAGAGGAGGGAATAAAAAAAAATAACAGAGGCTGAATGTGAAAGGTTGGACTGTACTGATATATACTGGATTGAGAGAACAGAGTTGTGTGATGTTGAAGTTTTCCGGGATATCCTTGATTACTTAACTCTGGAATTGACACATCAGCTGCTCTGTGGGCCACTGGCAAAAGTGCAAACCACTAGATATAATGTCTAAATGGTACTGCAGGGGTTTTATTCAACCTTGATATTCATCTTTACTATTTTTGCAGGGGTACTTAAGGAGAAGGGTGGAAAATAGTCAGAATATTGCACTACTTGGTCCCAGAGGAAAAGTTTTTTTTGATAAACCTAAACTCCTAAATGTTTATATAAATAATCCATAGTTAAAAGTGCAATCCTATAATCCAGTTTATGATGGGCTTCAACAGAATGAGAAGGGAAAGTAAAACAGGCAGCCCATCTAATGGGTACCAGTCACTGGAGAGTGTCATAGGTCCAAATAATCCTCTGGAGTCAGAAACATGCATTCAAATTACACATTTTTGTCTATCAAAATGAATCCGTGTTCTGGTAATATCAAATAACATGATGAGGCATTACCACTTTTTAATCTTTTGCTTATTTAACAAGTATTTATTGATCACATACTAAGTGTTGGGTTCTGTGCCAGGTGCTAGATATAAAAAAATTAAAAAGGAGGGCTGTCTGGGGGGTTTAGTTGGTTAAGTGTCCGACTTCAGCTCAGGTCATGATCTCATGGTTCATGAGTTCAAGCCCCGTGTCAGGCTCTGTGCTGACAGCTCAGAGCCTGGAGCCTGCTTCAGAGTCTGTGTCTCCCTCTCTCTCTGCCTCTCCACTGCTCGTGCTCCGTCTCTCTCTCTCTTGCAAAAATAAATGACCATTAAAAAAAATTAAAAGAGACAGATGTTTTACTTTCATACACATTAAAGGTTGAGTTGGTCGGAGAGGGGGAATTCATTAAGGAACTAAACACAAGATAAATCTATAAAATAAAACAGAGTTACATTATGAAAAGTTTTTTGAAAGAAAATACAAAGATTCCATGGGTGAGAATATCAGGGAAAAAATAGTCATATTTGGGGGCTAACAAAAATGCCATTTTGAGAGAGGGACAATTAGGCTCAGATCTGATAGATGAGAAGGGGTTAATCAGGGGAAGAATGAAAGGTGTGGAACATTACAAAAAGAAAAAAACCCAGCAATTTGATAATAAGAGCAATTCATTGGTACCATCCCGACATATTTTGCATTAAATTTCGTTAGAATTGTTATAATAATGCAAATCAAGAGCTTTTTCAAGAAATGTCAAACTTTATTTTGATTACTAAACCATCACACTAATTTGCTAAAGTATTCTTCATAAACTCTTTCAAGACTCAAAGCTTTCTTATTCAAATGTATTCATTGTATCATTTATTCGATTTTAAGTTATGAGCATTTAATATTGAAATCTCCTAATAATATCCTTGTCATTAGATTAGAATGTTTTCCTAGCTAGTACTTCAAAAATTTTACATACTTTTATAGTGTTAAATGACCATTTATTTAAATTGATTTACAGTAGAGAGTCCATCTTGTAGAACCTAATTCCATCAGGTTAACTAGAAAAGTTAGGCTGTATCAGGCTGTTCCTTGTAGAGAGTCTTTTCATTTTTTCAGCTTTTCTTTAGCCAAAGTTACCTTAAAATTATTTTTTCTAGTATCAGGAGATTAAAGCAAAGTGCACCATTTGATGTCAGGTGGAATAGGTGGTGCCTTGGCCTTGTACTTTGTTAACCTGTTTTCTTCAAGTGGCAATTTCTTTTGTTCCTAGGTAGCAGATTTGTAGCAGAGTGACATCCAGAAATCATTGTAATTGCGGCAGTATTTCATGCAATTGTTGAAGAGTATTCTCTGTTCAAGGATTTTAAAACACTTCTTAAATGGTAAATTACCTTCCTAATATCCTTTTCTGTAAGCTTCAAAAAATTGAAGCACAGGAAGCAATAGTTTACCAAGGTCTAGTGCTGATTTTCTTAGTCAACATATTTGTTGGCTATCTACTAAGTGCTGACCCCTTGGCGGGATGCGGTGAAGAGTTTCCAGGGAACTAAAAGACAACTTTCCTGAAGTCAGTTGTTTGATTTAATGAGAGAAAAAAAAGAGCTAAAGAAAAGTATGCATATGTGGAAAACATTTACAAAGCCAATTACAGACGTTCCCATTAAGTGCCTAAGTGTTTAGACTGGTAAGAAGGCTAGATAAAGAGGTTTCATTGTGTAATTAGGATCATTGGCCTTGGGAAGGTTTTTAATGAGTGAGGCCGAAGATTTGACACTGCAAAGTGGGGATGACATTCTGGGCAGATTAAATGGAATATTTAATGATACATAGGCCAGAGAGAGCACAATTTTTGTGAGGGTTGCACTGGCTTTCCGCATACAGCCAAGATCTGGATGGTCCAAAATCAAGCAGAATAAAAGGCCCTTTGGTTAAAGGAAGGGTTTCTGGCAACAGGAACACCTGGAGTCATTTTAAGGGAAATGATTAAAATGATACCGAGGTAAAGTCCTTACTACACCATGTGGCAAAATTGGATGATAGGAGGGGACAGAGAAATTCAGTGGAAGAGACCTCAGTGAGAATTCTTTCGTGACACTTTATACATCGGGCCACAGTGGGAATGGAGAATCCAATCTTTAGAGGAGAATCTTAGAATCATAGTCATAAAAGAAACCTTGGAGATTATTCAGTTCACTCTCACTCTTCATCGAATTGTAACTATGGAACGGAAATACAGACATGGGCACTGTTGTATAAAATAGGAGTTATTTCTTTTTTTTATTAAAAATTTTTTAACGTTTATTTATTTTTGAGAGACCGAGTGTGAGCAGGGGAGGGACAGAGAGAGAAGGAGACACAGAATCCGAAGCAAGTTCCAGGCTCTGAGCTGTCAGCACAGAGCCTGACATGGAGCTCAAACTCATGAACTGCAAGAACATGACCTGAGCCAAAGTCCCAATTGAGCCACCCAGGTGTCCCAGGAGTTATTTCTAAGAAACAAATATACGGGTTTAGCTTATTGTATTCTTTGAAAGTTGATCTATTTATTTTTGAGAGAGAGAGAGTGCAGGAGGGGCAGAGAGAGAGGGAAAGAGAGGATGCCAAGCAGTTGGGGCTCGATATCATGGTTCCACAAAACATAAGATCATGACGTTGAGCTGAGATCAAGAGTCGAACACTTAAATCGGCTGAGCCACCCAGGAACCCCAAGCTGATTTTATGTTATTTTATTTTATTTTTAAATGTTTATTTATTTATTTTTGAGAAAGAGAGTGCAAGTGGGGGAGGGGCAGAGAGAGAAGGAGACACAGAATCTGAAGCACGCTCCAGGCTCTAAGCTTTCCGCACATAGCCTGACACGGGGCTCGAACTCACAAACTGTGAGATCATGACGTGAGCTGAAGTTGGATGCTTAACCAACTGAGCCACCCAGGCGCCCCTGATTGTGTTTTAATAGAACTATGTAGAGTGTTTCCAGAAATTTTACTGAGACATAAATCCCTTTGCCTGTGTTCAGTTCAAGTCTCTGTATTATCTTATCATAGTCATGGAGCATTTGGAGTATTGGTTGGAAGCAAAAATCTTTAGAATTCCAACAAAAACAGAAATTCCATGACAAATTATTTTCATAGTTACTAGTAAGTTAGTATGGTTATATACTATACAGTTACTATAATCTTAGTTATATACTATATAGTTAGTATAATCTACTAACAAATTGTTCACATATTTATTAACTCAAGCAATTCTCATAACATACCCTGTATTATATAGTATTATTTCATTTGTACAAACATTAATTTATCTATTGTTATTTGGCTTCTCTATGAAACTAAAAAGCACCTTCTAATAAAAATACATAGAAAAAGTAATAAAGCAGAAAACCTACTATAAGAAAAAGGAAAATCTAAGTGTACTGTGATAAATAATCTCTAAAGGTGGTCCACAATAAATCCTGCCTCCTGGTATTCGTGTTCTTTTGTCTTCCCCTTTCCTGGAATAGGGGCTGAATCAGCTAATTGATTTGGACCAATAAAGTGTAGGGGAAGTGATGTTGCCTGAGTTGTGAGGCTAAGTTGGAAAAAACCTTGGGGCTACCCCCAGTTTCCTTGGGCTCTTTGCTCCAGGTGAAGCCAGCAGTTCTGTCAGAAGTTCCACCATATTGTGAGGAAGCCATGTGGAGAGGCTGCAAGGGGCAGCTGCTTGGTGGCTAGATGTAGGAAGGGAAAGGGAGAGAGGTGCACTTGCCTTGCCCAAAGTTAGGTAGCTATCCCAGCTAAGTTGTCAGATATGTCAGTGAAGAAGCCATTTTCTTTTTTAATTAAAAAAAAATTTTTAATGTTTATTTATTGTTGAGAGGCAAAGCATGAGTGGGGGAGGGACAGAGAGGGAGGGAGACACAGAATCTGAAGCAGGCTCCAGGCTCTGAGCTGTCAGTTGTCATAGCCTGACGTGGGGCTCAAACCCACAAACCGTGAGATCATGACCTGAGCTGAAAAAGTCAGATGCTTAACTAACTGAGCCACCCAGGTGCCCCAAAGCCATCTTTGATATCTAGCTAAATTGAGCCTTCTGAAAGTTCCAGCCCAGCCTTCTGACTATAAGAGCATGAGCAATTCTAAATTAATCCATAAAATATTGAAAAATAATGTTTAAGCCACTAAGTTTTTGGGTGCTTTGTTTTACAGCAATACGTTCTTGGAATATACACCAAACCTAAGGGTAAAACTTAGTTGTTATAAATTTCAAATTTGTGGTGATATTTCTAACAGTCAAAGAAGAAAACCGAATCAATTATATAGTTATTAGAAATAATGGGTCATCAAATTCTTCATTAGTAGAAGAAAGTTTTTGATTGTTAGAAAAAAATATTCTGGTTCCTACTAATCTTTCTTACATATTAGCATATTATCAATAACCTTGGGTAGTAGGTAGGAGTAAAACAGAGCTATAGGGTGTGGATTTTGTTAAAAACTTCCCTGGGAACAACATTATTTTATGTTTAATAATTCTAGGAATACATATTATCAACAGTATTAAAGCATGCTATTATCAATGAATGATAATACTTTCTATTTTTTTCATAAAATATATGCAGTTGAAAAGTAATAACATATTTAGATAAAGTTCTCAAAGTTTTACTTTCCTGTATCAAGCTCTTGATGGGAGCTGAATAGCAGACAGTTTGAGATTATACTTCCTGATAGGAACTTCTGTCTTATAAGAATTTTATGCCAGGTGTAGAGTTGACATTCCATTGTGAAAACTGAGATCCCTGGATAATATTATTAGCTCCATGAAAAACTCCCTGATTTTTGCATGGGAGTGGGCCACATACACTCAAAGGTAAAGAAGATAACTCAGCTCAATAATAGAAACGTGTCAGATGGGTCAAATAATTTACCAAGATTACATTATTAATATGTGGTAGAAACATAGCTCTGTTAAAGTTGTGACTCCAGGATCAGACTCTCTTCTCTACTGCCACAGCAACATTGATACAGATATAAGATACACTTATGTAAAAAAAAATCTATAACTGGGATATGTTCACATGCATATAATCATGCATATGATTTACATGTATACATGTATATAGTATTAATAACAATTTATTTGCCATTTCTCTTTTGTTTAAAATTTTAGTTATTGTCTTCCAATGGGTTTCAAGATCTTAAAATTCCTAAATCCCTTTGAACGAGTGATTTTACTCTATGGAATTTGTTGGGAGAAAATAGAAAGGTGCTCAGAGATTATTATGTAAAGTGTTCCTCACTATGTGATCTAGAACATAATTTTTTGTTGAAAAATTCAAACTACTCTCTGTTTCTATGAGTTTGACTCTCTTTTTTGAGATTCACTTTTTTGTTGTTGTTGAGATTTTGCCTATAAGTGAGATTATGTATTTGCTGCTCTCTGTGTCTGGCTTGTTTCACTTAGCAAAATGCCCTCTAGGTTCATCTATGTTGTAATGAATGGTAATGGTAAGATCTTCCTCTTTTTTAAGTCTGAATAATATTCCTCTGTGTGTGTGCGTGTGTGTGTGTGTGTATCACATTTTTAAATTCACTCATCTGTTGACAGGCCCTAAGGTTGTTTCCACATCTTATCTACTGTGAATAATGCTACAATGAACATGGGGTGCAGATAGCACTTCAACATAGTGACTTCATTTCCTTTGAATATGTCTTCAGAACTGAGATTCCTGTATGATACAGTACTTCCATTTTTAATTTTTTGAGGAAACTACACACTGTTTTCCATGATTATACCAATTTATTGTACCACCAAAAGTTCACAAAGACTCCCTTTTCTACACAGCTTGGTCAATGCTTATTTTGACTTTTTGATAATTGCCATCCTACCAGGTATGAGGTGATACTTTGTGCTTTTGATTTGCATTTTTATGATGATTAGTGATGTCTGTCTGTTAAAGTCCTTTGCCCATTTTTAATCAGATTGTTTTGTTGCTATTGATTTGCATGAGTTCCTTCTATATTTTGGATATTAACTCCTTATATATGGTTTGCAAATATTTTCTCCCATTCTGTAGACTGCCTATTCATTTTGTTGAAGGGTTTCTTTGCTGTGCAGAAGCTTTATTTTGATGTAGTACCACTTGTTTCTTTTTGCTTTTGTTGCTTTTGTTTTTGGTGTCAGATTTAAAAAAATCATTGTTAAGACCTATGTCAAGGAGTTTACCACCTATTTTTTTTTTAAGAAAGCTTATGGTTTCAGATCTAATGTTCCAAATTTTTAATCCATTTTGAGTTAATTTTTGTCTATAGTGTAAGACAGTCCAACTTCATTTTTTGCATGTGACTGTTCAGATTTTCCAACACTATTTACTGAAGAGACTCTCCTTTCCCATTTCTTTTCAGTGGGTCTGATAATTTGAGTATAGTTGCAACTCTGAATTAATGGAACAGACTGGCCTTGAAAAAAAACAAAAAACAAAAACAAACTACAAACATTCCAATCAGAGTTCTTGGTTAAGAATAATGTAAACAAACTCTATCAAATTAAATTAAGGCAACAAGGATTTATTGGAAGAATATCCAGAAATTCACTGAGTTGATCTAAAGGCCGGTAATCCCAGTGGGGGAAACATTCTTTAAATGATCCACAGTTAATATCATTCAATTGACAAATGTACTTGGAGAAAACAAGATATGTTTACTGATGAGCAGTTTCTCAGTCTATGGTCACCATTGTCTGAAGATTGTCCATAGGATCCCTATCCCCACAGCTTTCCTTGGTTTTCTATTGCTTTCCATAGTGGAACTACTTACTAATAAGGTTACTACAAAAACTATTTGGTTCTCAAGTTGGAAAAACTTTTCAGGCTACTGTTGGGAACATGCAAATACTCTGGTGATCAATCTCCTAATCCCCATTATTCTACCCTAACACTCCCACCTATCTCCCCACTCCACAGCCAATCTCATTCAACCTTTCTTGCTAACAGAAACTTGATTTGCTTCTGGTATCATATATTCAAGCACTCTGGGGTGAATTTAGATTATTGTCACTCCAAATGTTAATTTTATTCCCCTTGTAGCTGATTATTTTCATAATGGGCATGGGGTATAACACTGAAAGATCACCCTGTCTTCTGGCCTGTGGATGACAAGTGAGATCCTGGTGTCTGGCACTGCTATAGCCCTTCTGAGACCACAGGAAGTAGTCAACATGCTGAGGACAGAAGGACAGAAAATTGGAAAGAACTCGAGTCTTTGATGCTGTCGATTCATAACAGTATTTGGGTAGTAGGTTATCTGCCATTCTGCTTCCCATCATTATACAGTCCTTAAATGTCTAAAATATGTGTTATTCTCTTTGTATTGCAGATAATTTGGTTTTGTCAGTACAATGTGTCTTCCTTATTTTGTTATCATATTTTTTCCTTTACATTTCCTCATCCTTCCCTATTGATTTATTTTTAGTGGTAGACATGGGACCAAAGCTAAGTCAATAAGCATCCTTTCCTGGAATCTGCAACACTGGATATTGAGAAAAAAAGTGGTTCCTCTTTGCCCATGGATGTAAAATGTTGGATCTGTTGACCACCATGGTCTCTACCCTAGGATGGAAGCTGAGCTCATTTTAGAAAGAATAAAGTTGAAGGAGGATTAGAGAGGGAGAAGGAATAGAGAAGGAAGAGAACAGATATAAAGGAATAAAAGTGTGAGACAGTGTCCTATTGGCCTTTGGTTCTCTCATCCCAAGTGTTTCCAGATTCGAAATGGCACACTGTACTTCCCTTAGCATAGCTATCCAACTCTTTCTTCTTCTTATTTTTTATTTTTAAATTTATCTTTTTTCTTTAAAAAAATTTAAAAATGTTTTTATTTATTTTTGAGAGAGAGAGAGAGTGGGAGTGGAAGAGGGGCAGAGAGAGAGGGAGACACAGCATCTGAAGCTGGCTCCAGGCTCTGAGCTGTCAGCACAGAGCCCAATGCAGAGCTCGAACTCATGAGCCATGAAATCATGACCTGAGCTGAATTCAGATGCTTAACTGACTGAGCCACCTAGGGGCCCCAGACCTTTCATCTTAGAGAACGGCTTGGGGTCTCCCCATTGATTTCAAATGGTTCTACAGAGGCTCCAGAGAGCATCCCCAAAGCTTCCCATATGCCTCTGAAAAAGGTCATGAAGGTCTTTTCTTCACAAGACAGTTTAAGTCTCAGAAAAAGCACATTTTCTCTTTTTCACTCTCCCCAGCTGAGGAAAACTTAATTTCTTCTGTACTGAGTATAAAAACTGGATAGGACCTTCTAAAACCAAAGTTTATCTCAGAACATTAGAATCAATGCCAAATAAAACAACATCTATGACCAAAAGTTATGTTGGAAGAGTTTTCTTCAATTCAGGCTGTAACAAAGCTGCCCAGGACAATGGGCTTAGAAAACTTTGACTGCAATTTGAAATTAGTGTGTGTGTGTGTGTGTGTGTGTGTGTGTGTGAGACAGTGAGAAAGAGGGAGAGTTTGGGATGCAGCAGAGGGCACTGGGCTATAGGAGAAAGGAGGTCTGGGTTAATATGACAAATTATTATCCTACCACACTTGATGAGGGAAACTAGACATTACTATTTATGCAGTGATAAGAGGCTTTTTAAAAAAGTTTATTTAATACGAGAGAGAGAGAGAGACAGCGAGCAGTGGAGGGGCAGAGACAGAGAGGGAGAGAGAGAATCCTAAGAAGGCTCTGCATTGTCAGCACAGAGCCTGATGTGGGGCTCAAACTTACAAACCTTGAGATCACGACCTGAGCCGAAATCAAGTGTTGGCCACTTAACTGACTGTGCCACTCAGGTGTCCCGTGATAAAGTAGGCTTTTTAAAACCCACATTCCACTTTGGGAATTTTGTAAAGGGGGAGTTAATGACCATTTTAAGATATTTCTGTCTCAGCAGTTCTCTGTGTGAAACAGCTAAGCTGGAAGGTACTTCCTAGTGATCAGTCCCTGTAATTAGGTATGTTTCTATTTGTCACTGCTTTTTATTACCTTCCCTCCCTGCTTTCTCCCCTCCCCTCCTCCCTGTCCCCAAGGTTACAGGGAAATGCCTGAATAAACACGAACAAACCTATAGACTCTACAGGAGTTTCTGGCTCTTTCACAACTCCTCAGTGCCTGTCAATGCATCGTCCCCCCCCCCCACATCACCCCAATCTGGTGTTAGCAACCCACCTTGATTGTACCTCTGCGTGTCTTAGGTTGGATGGCAGAGGACTGGAGATGTGGGTGTGAGACGTGACTTCTGTAGGTGCAGATGGCAGTGACATGCAGATGGCAGTGGCAGGGAAATGACAATGATGTTTCTAATTTACAATTATAAACCTGATTCCTCTGAGTTCTGAACTGCTGGCACTGACATTGAGACAGATTATAGTTATTTCTTCCAAATTACATGATACTTTACAAAATACCCTTTGGTACAGTTTGTTTATTGACTTGGTAAGGTTTTCAAATTGAATAAGATCAAAATAGAAGATTTCCACAATTATGTGTCTTACTTAAATTAATATTATTGTGTGTTTTGGATCTCAGAAATAATCCTTTTGGAGTGAACTCGTGATTATCTTCTGAGAAATGATACAGTGAAAAATATTTTCCGCTAGTGTATATTGAATTGCCATTGACTAAGTTAAGCTCTGTATAGAAAAAAACATAATCTTTATTTACTCTGATCCTGTGAGAGGAGGAAGTGATGAGGTTTTCGGCTCAAATAATATTTAATGGATTAAACTGTTCTTGCTTGGAGAAGGTGTGAACCTGCAACCGAGTAATAAAGTTAATCCACTGTCTTGCTTCACCTGAGGCAGCTGACCTTATCCCAAAACTTTCAAGCAGGAGGCAACCTGGGTTAACTTGAGATTTTTAAACTCCTCCTGAGTCAGCTTACTAGCTACACGGTTGTTTTATTATTTAGTTAAAAGTTGTAATTATCCAGAATATCAGGCCTACCCATAGTTAGATTTATATACAAAAACTAAAGCCTCTTATAAATTGCACATTTTACCCTAAGAATTATTTATTTGTTTGTTTGTTTATTTATTTATTTATTTAAAGTGTTTATTTATTTCGAGAGTGAGTGAGAGAGAGAGTACATGTGTGACCAGGGGAGGAACAGAGAGAGAAGGAGAGAATCCCAAGCAGGCTCCACTCTCAGCTCAGAATCCAATGTGGGGCTCGATCTCACAAACTGGGAGATCATGACATGAGCTGAAATTAAGAGTCGGACACTCACCTGACTGAGCCACCTAGGTATTGTCTAACAAATATTTATGGAGGATCTCTGATATCTCTGGCAGTGTTCTACATGCTGAGGAACAGAATAAACAATAAACAGAATAAACAACAAGGCCTGTATTTGCATGGAGCTAACATTCTAGCAAAGTTGGAAAACAAACGACTGAAATGAGCTACTTCATAGAACTTGTTCTGTTGTCCTGGTTTTGCCAATAAAGTCACAAAACTAAGCCCTATAAATAATTCTGTCTGTTATGAAAGGCATTGCTATGCCATTTATTTAGGACTCACTTAATATATTATTTAGGGTATTTATAGCCGCTATAACAAACCAGATTTTCAATAGCTTAGCAGAATAAAAATTTGTGATAATTTTAGCAGTCTAGTGCATTTGTTTCTGATTGATGGATAGTGTCCTCCATGTTTTGATCCATGGAACCAGGCTCTTTCCATTTTGTTCCATCACTAGAACCACATCACTGGGAACTGTCCTGCCTGGTTTGGAGAGCAGTAGTGGGCAAAAGAAACTGTTTTCAGATTGCTGCCCACCAAGTCTAGCCCATGCACTGTACCCATCACTATGAGAATAAATGACTGAGATAAATTGGTAATTCTACAAACAAAGCTAGTCCAGAGTTTCATTGAGGGAGGCATGAGGACTGGGGAAATGTACCCAGGTAGAGCAATGAACAAATGTACAAGCCCTCAGAACAAAATGAGCTTGCTGGAAAGGGAGGTAGTAGGAAGGAGCCCAGGCTTCCCAGGAACAGAAAAGATGCTTGTGAGCCTAGAGGTTGGACAGAAATGGCAGGGGTGACTTTCATTCAGAGGTGCCGGCAGGGCCACATTTTGCAGGACCTCAGAGGGCAAGAGATTTTATTCCACATGCAACTAGAAGTCACTAGAGGGTGGAAAAAGGGAAGTGACCTCATTTAATTTATGTTTTTAAAACATGCTTCTAGCTGTTGTGTGAAGAATAAATTGTAGGGGGCATGAGTAGAAAACTGGGGACCTGGTAGAGACTTACAGTCACCAGGATGAGAGTTGATAGTCGTTTGGACTGGGCTGTTAGGGTGGTAACAGAGAGAAGAGGGCATTCTCATGACCAAATGGCTAAAATGACCAGCAGGAACTTCTGACAGACATTAAGTCACGGGAAATTGGAGCAATGATTTTTATGGAGGGGATGCTGGTCAGAAGACTCTACCCCTCAATAATATCCTTCAGTGACACACCCCACTCCTTTAGTGGGCAGCTTGCTGTAAGAAAATACATGTAATTAGTCAGGAAGCACTGTGCTTGTCCCTGTGTGGATATTTCAGTTAACAAAACCAGTATGGATTTTTGTATTTTTCAAAATATGAATGTCTGCTATAAAATAAATACAAATAAGATATCAGAGAGGTTTCTACTATCATATATTTTGCTCAAGTATTTATTTACCCAACAGTCAGAAATAAAAGCCAATGAAATCTTC
This sequence comes from Acinonyx jubatus, assembly GCF_027475565.1. NCBI lineage: Eukaryota > Metazoa > Chordata > Mammalia > Carnivora > Felidae > Acinonyx > Acinonyx jubatus. Next base: position 30,551,617 of record NC_069389.1, on the reverse strand, counting down.
AGCATTGGAAAAGTTATAACAAAGACTCCTAATTAGAATATATATGCAGACAACTTATTAACTAAAATATGCATTTTCTCCTGTTTTCTTCATATTCCAGAATTTCTTGGTCCTCTGCTTTCCAGTTACCTTGAATTGTTAATAGGTAAAACTTTCTTTGACATTTAAATAGCAAGTAGGCTTAACATTCCTTCCCATCTCCAATCATGGAAATATTTAAAAATAAAATGGTGAACTGTTGGGATTGTTATCAGAATTAAAACATATAAATTTTAAGAGGCCATTTTTATAGAAAAAATACTCTAGGTATTAACGTAATTCAGCACAGAGCCTGCTTGGGATTCTCTTTCCCTCTTGCTGCCCCTCCACTGCCTGCATGTGCGCTCTCTCTCTCTCAAAATAAATAAATAAACTGTATATGCTTCAAAAAATTTTTTTAATGTTCATTTATTTTTGAGAGAGAGAGAGAGACAGAGAGAGAGAGCGAGCATACAAGCAGGATAAGGGCAGAGAGAGAGAGGATGACACAGAAGCCAAAGCAGGCTCTGAACTGTCGACACAGAGCCCAGCTTGGGGCTTGAACTCATGAACCGTGAGATCATGACCTAAGCTGAAGTCAGACACTTAACCTACTGAGCCACCCAGGTGCCCCTTAATTTTTTTTTAATGTTTATTTATTTTTGAGAGGGAGAGAAAGAGAGAGAGAGAGAGAACGTGGAGGAGGAACAGAGAGAGAGGGAGACAGAGGATCAGAGGGGGCTCTGCACTGACAACAGAGAGCCCAATGTGGAGCTCAAACTCATCAACCGATAGATGCTAGATCATGACCTGAGCCAAAGTCGGACTCTTAACCGACCGGGCCACCCAGGTGCCCCTAAATAAATAAGCTTTAAAAAAGTAAATAATAAAAAAGACAAAATTTCTGAAGGCATGTTTTCTGTTGATTTTTTTAGAGTCACAGCTTATTGACTCTACTTTCTCTACCAATGCCCACATGGAAAAATCAGAGGGATTTTCATGCTGTTGCTCCAACTTGAACCTATAACAACTTTTTTAAAATGTTTATTTACTTATTTTGAGGGAGAGAGAGAGGGTGAGCAGGGGGAGGAGCACAGAGAGAGGAGAGAGAGAATCCTAAGTAGTCTCTGAATAGTCAGCACAAAGCCCAATATGGGGCTCAATCCCAGGACCCCTGAGATTCTAAGCTGAAATCAAGAGTCGGATGCTCAGCCAACTGATCCACCCAGGTGCCTAGACAAGTTTTCTTGATGGCTACGAAAGTTGCTGAGAATAATTTAGAGTGCGAATAATGGTTCTTTGATTGTTTAGTACTAATGCCAGTAAAGTGAGTAGAATTCCTTTCAATCACCTGGATGGCTAATAACATTTAGTATTTTGTATGAATCTGTACATTGTAATATCCTTAGAAGATAGGTATTCTCTTCAAATCAGGAAACTGGTTCACGCAGACTGTGCAACTATCATTACTCAGGCTGTCTGACTGAGTTCTATGTTGGTGTTATTTTATTAGGAGAAAAAAAAAACAAGTATAAAAACACATTTGATTTATTTATCCAATATTTATAGACTAGCTTCTTGGCTATTTTAGGGATAACCTATATTTATCTGAACATACACTAGAATTTTTAAGAAAAATAAATGTTTATAAAGGGAAGAAACTCTTTATGGAATTCTAAGTGATATAATACTGGGATGTCCATTTTTTAAATCAAAATATTTTGAAAGTTACTGTAACTTTTTGTGTCCTATGTTATAATTTTTAAATGTGTAATTTTTAATTAGAAATGACTTTTCTAGTGACCTCTAAAGTCATTGTTAAATTATCAATGATTAACAGCATTTCATATAGCTTTATTTAATTTCATAAGAATAATAGACATACTATTTTTAGTGCAAAAATGATTAGGTCTTTTTAAAAAAAAATTCCTCTTAGTTTAATTAGTTGAAGTGAATATTAAACAAATAGAAATTTTCAAAGAAAGATTCTCCTTTAAAAAATAAGACTATTATAGAATATAGTTTATTCAGCCTTAAAATATGCTCCTTGATTGGAATTTTCAGAGCAAAATGAGTAAAGGGAAATCAGTTATATATTTAATTTGTCTCTTTAGCTTGTTTTTAACATAATCATTATTCTGTAATCTTTTACTTGTTTTTCCAAAACTGTTCTCACTATTCTAGGTCTCAGTGAGAGGTGTGACTATCTCTGACATTCGCCAGCCAGGTCTTCTATTCAGGTGGTCCACACTGATAAGTGCCATTATCTATTGTTTATTGGTGGCATCTGCTTTCTGTGGTGGTGTCCATGGACCAGTCATTATTTTCAATACAACTCTTGTCCTCACCCTCTCTATCTCATTAAATCACCGTCTCTGGAATTCATCTACTTCTCTCTATCCATGTTGCCATTTCCCAATTTCAAGTCATCATTGTTAGGATCTTGTACTCTGTAGTAACCTTATTAATTCCCCCAAATCAGTCTGGCATCCCTTACACTCCTCTTCCATTCAGCGTTCATTATATTCTTTCAAAATAATCCATCTGATGATGAGGGTCTCCATAAAATATTGTAGTGGTTTTACATCGCTCTTAGGGTAAACATCAAACTCTTTAATATGTCCTAGAAGGTCCTGAACATAAAATCTTGTGATTGTTTTCTTTTGTTTCTACACTTCAGCCACAAGGGTGATTTTTGAGTTCCTCTTAGGAATGAATGTTCTTTCTATCTTTGCTCTACCTTTCCCTGCTCCCTGTTACTTTTCTACTATTTTTTAGAAGTCAGTCCCCCAAGTAGGCCGTTTCTAACTAACTCTCCAGTTTCTTATGTCAAGTGTTCCCTGTTGTATGCTCTCATTCCAGCCACACTTTGTAATTTAGCACTGCAATAGTTAAATAATTACATTTATAAATAAGTTAATCATTATGTTTCTCTTGGTAGTATGGAAGCTTCAATAATGTGGGGTCGTGTCTGTCCAGTTGATTTGCCATATTCTGAATGTTTATCACCACACCTTGCAAGTTACACATTCACTAAATATTTACTGAAGAAACGAATGGAATATATGAAAAATAACACTTACTTAAAATTTATTACATGTCCATAGCATGATTATATAACATTTATCATCATGTATCAGAGAGCAAGTTACATGTAATTAGCAAAGTGGTGAACTAGCAGAAAATAAATGTGAAACACCAAAAACAGTTTTGCCACAGGTGCACCTTCCAATCTGCACTTCTAACAATTTAGAACTCTTTGTTAAAAGTTTTTAAAAAGGCGGAGCAGTGGCGTCTGGCTGGCTTTATCAGTTAAGCATCCAACTCTCGACTTCGACTCAGGTCATGATCTCACAGTTCATGGGATTGAACCCCACATTAACCTCTGTGATGATGGCACAGACTTGGGATTCTCTCTCACCCTCTCTCTCTGCCCCTCCCCAGCTCTCACACGCTCTATCTCTGTCCCTCTCAAAATAAACAAACATTAAAAAAATTAAAAAATAAAAATAAACAAGGTGAAGCAGCATAAAGATCCCTGGCCTGGGAATAAAGAGACTTGGGTTTTAATCTGGCTGTGGCACAAACAACCTATGCCATCGTTAAATCACATTAATTGTCTGGGATTTAGCTCATTTAACAAGGAAAGGGATTAAAGGAAATTGTGAATGCTAAGCCTGTGGGAAGTGTAAATGTGCCTTACGGATAGAGTAAACCAAGCAGTGGTGGTGACTTTGGTGTCCTCTAGAGTACCAAGTTGGTCCAGAGTCATTCAAAATGCACTCCCTTTCACTTCCCTACCACCCCCAGCAACAACAAATACATAATAAAAAGGCAGCATAATTAAAAACCATCTGAAGGCAAATTTGGACTTTCTAGCTGCCAGTTTATCACTTAAATGATTCCTTCAGTCACTATGAGCATGAGACTTTTTTGTACATTACAGTTTTAAAAGTAAGACTCATCAGAGCTTGCCCTAGTGGATATTGCCCCATTTCCAGTTGGTATGAAGTAGTGGAATGGGGGAAACATATCCGAAATGCCTGGCATCCAGTCCTGAGGTAAACGTGCTATTACTTGACTATAACTTTGACCCGGTACTTAATGACTCCTGGACTTACGTCTTCCGATCTGCAAAATGACAAGTACAGCTTCATCCATTCTGTCTCTTTACAAGACATTTGCTTTTATTGATTTGGCTCACTTCAGGAAATATTTCTTGCATTTAACTCTTGACATCCAGGCCCCTTTCACTAGTGCTTAAAATACTTGGAGAAAAACAGAAATGTAAAGTAATCCAAATCATAGCTAAAACTACACGTATTACTTGTATGACTGGAGTATAATGGGAGTGTTAAAGAGGAAGAGTCAAATTCCTCTGGCTAGGAAAATCCTAGACTCTTTTTCCAAATAGTTACAGATAAGCTTATACACAAAAAATACATAAAACATAAATGTATAATTTAACCATGACCCTAAGAAATAGAACATTACCGAGGGGTCATTTCCCATACATAAACCCTCATAACCTTGATTCCACCTTTAATGCTAACCATAGACAGTAAAACCTTGGTTGGTGAGCATAATTCATTCTGGAAACATGCTTATAATCCAAAGCACTCATATACCAAAGCAAATTTCAAGAACCATCAGCTCAGTTTTGATCATGTGACATTCGGCCTCATGTACTACTTGTATTGCAAGACATCGCTTGTTTATCAAGTTAATCTTTATTAGAATGTTTGCTCGTCTTGCCAAACACTCACAGAACAAATTACTCACAATCCAAGGTTTTATTGTACTTGCTTTTCAAATAATTTTAGTACCAAATGATATATGTCTAAACAATATAGTTTACTTTTACATATTGTCTTAATTCATGTAATTGGAATCTTTGTATCAAAACTATGTTGGCAAAGCTCATCTATGTTATTATATGCAGCTGCATTTGTTTGATTTTCAGTACAATATAATAAACACTTTTAAGAATATGATGTTTGTTTATCCACTGTACTGTTGGTGGACATTTGGATTGTTTCCAGTTTCTGGCTATTATTATTCAGGAGTTTTTCTAAGTACGCATATTGCAGTGGAAATGTTGGGCCCAGATGCATTCTTATCTTAAGCCTAACAAAGACAAAACCTCCCCTTGTGAATTTCAAGTGAGAAATGACAGCTGTACATCCTATGTCCTTAACACAGCTACCCATCCTTTCTTTTCATTATCTGCATGTATATTGATTATTGCAAACTGCATAAATTGTGAATACTTTCTCACATTTTGTGCATGTCCTTTTGTTTTAACTATGCTTCTCAAAGATTAAATGTTTTTTAAAGTTAATAAAGTCCATTTTATCAATTTTGATGAAAGCTAATTGTTAATATTTATATTTTTTATTTCATTGTTAATGCTTTTGGTATCCTATCAAAGAAATCTTTGCCAGCTGAAAGGCCATGGAGATATTCTCCTGATTTCATTTAGATATTTTATAGTTTTAGCTTTTACATCTACATCTATGATTCATGTTGGCTTTGTGTGTGTGTGGTTTAAGGTATTGAGGTTTTTTTCTTGTTGGTTTTGCATGTTTTTCATTGACACATCATGCTATTCTAATATCATGTGTTAAAAAAACGACCTTTTCTCTATTAAATTATGTTTGATCTTTGTTAAAAATCAATTGGCTCCAAATATGTTTAATTGTGTAGCTTCTAGAATTCCATTGATTAGTACATGTAACTGTACTAATAGACTTTCTCGATCAATACAGCATTATATTCAGATAATGTAACTTCGCCAACTGCTTAGTTTTTTTAAAGTTGTTCATCTCTTTTACATTTTTATATAAATTTTAGTTTCAGCTTAGCAATTTCCACAAAATAATGTTTGTTGGTATCGTGACTGGGTTACATTGACTGTATAGATCAAATAAGGAAGAATAAGCATCTTAAGAATATTGTCTCCTGTTCTCTGAACATGATGTATTTCTCAATCTCCATACATTTTAGGTTTCTCTCAGCAATGTGTTGTACTTTCCAGTTCAGTGACATTGCGTATTTTTTGTAGTTTTTTATAAGTGTTTTGGAGGCTATTATAAAGATAATTTTTAATTTAATTTTAAGCTCGTTGTTGCTAATATAGAGAAATGCAACTGGTTTTTATAAATTTTATAAATTCCATGATATTGCTAAATTCACTTATATTTTCTACCTTTTCTCTCTTGTAGATTTTTTAGGATCTTCTTTAAGGTAATCATGCCATCAATGTGTAAGAAAAGTTTTTGCTCTTGTTTTCAATCTTTAAGCCCTTCCTTCCCTCTTCCCTCCCTCCCTCCCTGCCTTCTTTCTCTCTACCTTTCTCCCTTTCTTCCTCCCTTCCTCCCTCCCTCCCTTTTTCTTCCTTTCATCCTTCCTTCCTTCTTTCCTTGCTTCCTTCCTTCTTTCTTTCTTGTCTTTTTGTACTGACCAGTGCCTCAGCTACAAAACTGAATAGAAATGCTGAGCATGGATATTCTTGTCTTATTTCTAATCTTAGGGGAAACCATTCAATTTTTCCTCGTTAATTAGGCATTATGGTATCTCCTCCCAATTCCCACTTCACAATTGTCATTTGACAATTTATTTCATAAATTTAATAATCTTATATAACTGTAATTTCCTTTACCTGTCCCAACCTTTATAAAATTTCAGTCATATTAATTCATTGAGTATATTTACAAAAATACTTCTTCTCCTATTTCTAATATCTGTACCATTTTGGTTTGGATTCTACTTAGTGTTTTTATCTCTTAATTGTAGACAACAGTTTTCTTGATAACATTTATATACTTTTGTGCATCTGGTCCATTTTGACTGAATAACATCTAATAGAGAACTCAAATTCCATTATCTTCATCTGAAATATACTGGCTCCTGTTCCAGTAGGCAGTCCAGTAGGCTGCTCACTATGAACCTGTGCACAAATGTTTTTAATGTGCATCTCTGGAAAGCCAAATGTGTTTAGAAAGATGCTCTAACATCTGGGGACTTAAACTTCCAAGTTCAGTTTACTCTGAAGATCTTGTACAGCTTGGATTATAGGACAAAGACAGACATTAATAAAAGATTATACACATGTGCTCAAGTGATGCAAAAGATGACAAAGATGCAAAACCAATTTAATGGAGGAAAGATATCCTTTTTCAAAAAATGATGCTTGCTGCAACTGGAAATTCATGAACGAAAACAAAAGAAGAGAGAATCTCTACTTACTTGTTACAACTTACACAAAAATTAGATCAGTAGATCACTGACATTAATTTTAGTAAACCCCAAATTATAAAACCTTTTAATTAAAACACACACACACACATGCACTCACACACACACACACACGCACACACACACACAGGAGAAAATCTTCAGGATCAGTGTGTAGGCCGAATTCTAGACCTGACACGAAAAGTATAATTTGATAAATTGGACCTCATCAATATTTTAAATTTTTGTTCTGAGAAAGACCTTGCTGAGAGGATAAAAAGACTGGGAGAAAATTATTACAAACTTGGGGTGTCTGGGTGGCTCAGTCAGTTAAGTATCCAACTTCAGCTCAGGTCATGATCTCACGGTTTGTGGGTTTGAGCCCCACATTGGGCTCTGTGCTGACAGCTCAGAGCCTGGAGCCTTCTTCGGATTCTGTAGCTCCCTCTCTCTCTGTCCCTCCCCCACTCATGCTTGCTCTCTCTCTCAAAAGCAAATAAACTATAAAAAAAATTTAAAAAAAGAAAATTATTACAAACCACATATCTGGAATATATAAAGAAATCTTGAAACTTAACAGTGAAAAATCAGACAATCCAATTAGAAAACAGTAAAAAATCTGAACATATTTCACTGAATGAGGCCTATAAATGGCACACATGCAAATGGGAATATATTTAACACATTGACTATTAGGGAAATGGAAATTAAAGCCATAATGAGATTTCACTATACACCTACAAGAACAAGTAAAATCACTAAAGTAAAAAATGAATTGTGACAGTACCTAATGCTGGTGATGATGTGAAGAAGTCAGACCACTCATACATTGCTGGTAGGAATGCAAAATAGTACAACCTCTGTGAAAAACAGTACAGTAGTTTCTTAAAACTAAAAATGCAATTACCATAAAGTCCAGTAATTGTACTCTCAGGCACTTAACCTAGATAAAGTGAAATGTAAGAACACACAGCTTTATCTGTAATAGCCAAAAGCAATCCAATGTCCTTGACAGGTGAATGGTTAAATAAATTATGTTAAATCCACACCATGTTCTACTACTCAGAAGTAAAAAGAATGAGCCATTAAGTATGCTGAATGTAAAAAGCCAATTCCAACAGGTTATATACTGTATAATTTCACTTATCTAACTTTATTTATTTATTTATTTATTTATTTATTTATTTTCTGAGAGAGCACAAGCAGGAGAGGGGCAGAGGGAGAGGGAGAGAAAGAATCCCAAGCAGGGTCCACACCCAGTGTGAAGCCTGATGCGGGGCTCCAACTTAGGAACCATGAGATCATGACCTGACAGAAACCAAGAGTCAGACACTTAACTGACTGAGTCACCCAGGTGCCCCACTCTTGGCCAACTTTCAAAAGGAAGACTTAATTATCTGAGCAGAGGCAATGTGAAACTCAGTTAAACTATGTCCTAATTCTACTGTTCCAAAGGGAGGTAAAATTTTACTTCTAATTGGTAAAAGTTGTTCTAGAAAAAGTAGGAATAAAACTCCATGTAGTAGCTACATTTAGCCCTGTAAGCCCAGAAAACAGTGTTAGTGGTATTTGGAAAACATAAAATCATTAACTAGTTGGAGTTGTGTATGAATTCCAATGTGGATGAACTAAAGTTACTTCATTTTCTTAAAAGTTCTCTCCATAAAAATGAACTCAACTTTAAAAAAAAAAAAAAAAAGTATATTAGCACACTATTTCCTAAACTGTTCCCTGGAATTTCAGCTAAGTAATTTAATTCAATATGTACCTGGAGTCTGCTACCTCACAAATGTTTCTCCTATTGTAAGAAAATAATGAACATAAAAATTGTATATTTAATTGCCACAAATACCTTACATTTATTTGAAAATTTACAGGTATTCAAATTTCTTCTGAAAAGGTTTATAGCATGTAAAATTCAATACATCTGTTTGTTCATATTTTAAAATAGTATCTCAATCTTTTCTGATTTCTTCAATTTTTTTTCAATTTTCTAAATTTCAGCAACTTTTCAATATCTTTATTTAAAAAATATCCTTATTTAAAAACCTGTACTCATATGCCACAAGATTAAATATACATGGTACAGTCGTTTTACTAAATATGAGAAGTGGAAGCAATTTCTTTAAACAGGCAGAAATTCTTTCACATAGAATACTGAAATATTTTGCTGGTTAAGCTGTTCTTGAAAACCTTGGATACCTTATAAAGGAATGCTCTCTATCACTGAACCGAAAAGACTCCATGTGACTCCTTATTTTACTTGTGTTTCAAAAAAATTTGACATTAGTAACAATAAACATGAATTAACAATAAAAGTCCATCCATCAAAGTGGAGGAATAAGCCATAGGTAACCAGATACTAGCCAAATATTCAAACATATTATATGTAAACTATTCACAGAAATTCAAAAGGCTTTGGACTTGTAATGCCTGTGTTAGAGCCATTTATCCTAAAATGGAACTGGGGCAGGATACCTTAGACAACAAGGTAAACTGTTTTTTTGTTTTTTTTTGTTTTTTTGTTTTTTTACTCAAGATACTTAGGCATTTCTGGAATGATATAGTTAACATAAGGGAGATGTCCTGAGAATGAACTTATCTATTTTTGGCCATGAATATCAATGTTCATTTAATTACTGAGTCTAATAGATATTTTAAAAAGGGTCTATTTTTTAGTCTTAAAAATATTGTTTGGAAACTGATATTGTCTAAATTAGTTTTGAAGTGACAATAATTTGGAAGATGGGTATTTCTTATAAAAGTTATTCACATAAAACCAATTTAAAGATATGATTTAGATACTCATATTTAAACTTAGAAGAAGATAATTTTTAAACTCTCCCTATATAATTAAATTTAGAAATTATTACTTGCTTACTTAATTAATTAATTTATTGGGAGAGCACAAGCAGGGGAGGGGCACAAAGAGGGAACCATGAGATCATGACCTGAGGTGAAGTCATGAACGCATGCCCTCATTAGCTGCTGGCTGAGTCACAAGGAAATGGAAGTTCCTGATATGACTCCCCCCAGCAGTCCTTGTCCTTAGTAGTCTCCCATGCTTCCCGGTGGCGTCCTCTTATGTGTCCCACGTATAAGATTCCCTTGCGGCTTACCAAAACCTCACTCCTTTGGTGTGAATTGACCAGTCCTGCCTTATCTGGGAAACCTCAAAGCTCTCTACCCATGAACCAGTATTTAAGGCATGTGCTCCATTTGCCTCCAGTCTCTCCCTGTCTTCAGTCTGCCTTGACTACCTTGTATGGCCCCCTCGAGGTGTGCCAGGTACTTCCTCCAGAACCTGTGAGTAATAAAGGTCTCTTTCAATTCTTGTAGTCTATTGTTGAACCATAGTCCAACAGGTACCATTTGATACCCTGTGCTCCCCGTATTAATTGTTAATTTGACTAATTCATAACAACCATCTTAATAACCATTTTCAAGTATGCAGTTCAGTAGTGTTAAGTATATTCACATTGTTGTGCAACAGATCTCTAGAATTTTTCATCTTATAAAACTGAAACTCTATATCCAGTAAATATTAATTCTCTTCCTCTCAGCCCTTGGCAACCACCTTTCTACTTTCTGTTTCTATGATTTTGACTACTTTAGATACTTCATATGAGAGGAGTCATATAGTATATGTCCTTTTGTGACTGGCTTATTTCACTTAGCATAATGTCCTTGTGGTTCACTCATGTTGTAGCATACGACAGGACTATATCTTTTTTAAAGGCTGCATAATATTCTGTTGTATGCATATACCACATTTTCTTTAATCATTCATCCCTTGATGGACATTTAGATTGCTTCCACTTTTTGACCATTGTGAATTATGGTGCAATGAACATGGGTGTGCAAATATCCCTCTGAGATCCTGCTTCACATTCTTTTGGATATATACCCTGAAGTAGAATTGCTTGTTTTCCTTTTTAAAGTTTATATTTATTTTTGAGAGAGAGAAAGAGAGAGACAGAGAGCGAGCAGGCAGCGGGAGGGGCAGAGAGAGAGGGAGAGAAAGAATCCCAAGCAGGGATTCTCCTTGCTGACAGTGTAGAGCTCAATCTCACAACCATGAGATCATGACCTGAGCCGAAATCAAAAGTCAGATGCTTAACCGACTGAGCCACCCAGGCACCCCAGCATTGCTGGTTTATATGGCAATTCTAGTTTTAATTTTCTGCAGAACTTCCTTAATTTTTTTCATACTGGCCTCACCATTTTATATTCTCAGGATTAATGCACAAGGGTCCATCATCTCTATATCTTTGCAAACATTTGTTATTGCCTCTTTTGAAACTGGCCATCCTAATGGTTGTGAGGTGATAACTCACTGTAGTTTTGATTTGCATTGCGCATATGATTAGTGATTTTGAGCATCTTTTCATATGCTCTTTGGCCATTTGTATATTGTCTTTAAAGAAATGCCTATTAACATCATTTGTCCATTGTTTAATCAGGTTATTTAATTTTTGTTCTTGAGTTTCAGGAGTTCCTTATATACTGTGGTTCTTAACCCCTTATCAGATAAATGATTTGGAAATGTATTCTCCCATTCTGTAAAGTGACTTTTCATTTTGATTGTTTTCTTTGATGTACAGAAGTTTTTAAGGTTGATATAGTCTCATTTGTCTATTTTTACTTTTGTTTTCTCTGCATTTGGCGTCACAGACAAGAAATCTTTGCTATCTATGTGACGTTTTTCCGTTTTTTTTCCCCCTATAAGCTTAACAGTTTTGGGTCTTATGGTTAGGCCTTAAATCCACTGGAGTTAATTTTTGTGCACAATAATGATCTGTCTCCATTCTTTTGCATGTGGGGATCCAGTTTTCCTTGCACCATTTGCTTTTCCCCATTGTGTAGTCTTGGCACCCTTGTTGAAGATCATTTGACCATATACACAAGGCCTCTCTATTCTGAACTCAGTCTTGTTCCAGTGGTCTATGTGTCTGTCTTTATGCCAGTAGCACATCATCTTGGTTCCTGTTATTTTGTAGTATGTTTTGAAAACAGGAAATGTGAGGCCTCTATCCTCCTCTTCCTCCTCCTCCTCTTCTTCTTCTTCTTCTTCTTCTTCTTCTTCTTCTTCTTCAAGATTTCTTTGGCTGGTGTCTCTGCAGTAGTGCAGATTCTGGTGCTAGTCTAAGCTGCATTGATCTCCTTTCTCAGAGGTCCCTGACCTATTTCACATTCCTGTCAGCATTTAGATTCAGGCAAGACTGAAACTAGTCCTTTAGGCAGCCCTGGGGGAAGTCAGAAGATTGAATGTTGGATATATGTTCCACTCTTTTCTTTCCATCTCCACTGAGAAGCTGGGGACTGTGAATTTTTTCCCGTACAGTGCTGTCATGTGGAGAGGGCCTATGGAGAGTAAATGCCACAAATTTTCATACTGGATTCAATATGGTTCTTCATGGTTCCTCTTGTCTATGAGTCACCTTAGGTATAGGAACCTCCTAACCAGTTTCTGGGTTTCTCATAAAGGCAACTGGAATTGTGAAGTTGTTTCTGTGTGTGTGGGGGGGGGGTAAATAGTCTGGGGCTTCCTATTTCACCCCCTTGCTGACATCACTCTGATTGGAAGCTTAAACTTTTAACTGTAATGAAAAATTCCTTCTTAGTGATTCTAATGTGTGTCTTGCTTATTTTAGAGACCCCAAAGAATTAGATTTCAGGGATTTCCAAGTGACTGCAGTGCAGGCAGCTCTCATCCATCAACAAAGGCTGTCTGAAGGATTTTGAAGGGGTGTCCAATACAACTGATAAGGAGTGAAGTGATCAGTTAGTGATATTTCCCATGCATGTGGCAAGAACACTAAGGCTGTGGGGCACTTGTCTGGCTCAGTTGGGAGAGGTTGTGGCTCAAGCCCTACTTAGAGGAAAAAAAGAAAAAGAAAAAGCTAAGGAGGAGCTGCGACCTAAGTGCCCCATAGCTGCTGTCCCCACTTCATACTCTTCCTAATTCAGCCAACCATACAATGTTATGACATCGCTGTAACAGGAGGGCATACCTCTTTTGGACAGGTTACAGTTCACAGGGAAAAGTGTAGGTTTAAAGAGGTTTTATTTGGTGTTCAAGGCTTATAACTAATAAGATCTAAATCAATTATATATTCCAATATTCCTCTTTAGACCAGAATTTTTCAACATGCAGGTGTCAAACCATGAGTCTATCAAAACTAGCATTATTTTCAAAGAAATAGACTAGAATAGGGGCTCCTGGATGGCTCAGTCGGTTGAGTGTTCAACTCTTGATTTCAGCTCAGGTCACGATCTCATATACAGTTCATGACTTCAAGCCCCACATTGGGCTCTGCGCTGACAGTGCAGAAGCTCCTTAAGATTCTCTCTCTCTCCCTCTCTCTCTGTTCCTCCCCCAGTTGTGCTCTCTCTCTCAAAATAAATAAACTTAAACAATAATAAAAAAGAAATAGACTAGAATAAGAGAGAATAAAAAGTATCAGAGATTATCACATGTAGTAAGGTTAGGAATTGCTTAGTGATACTGTTTTTCAAAGGTGTGTGTGTATGGACTGGATCCTGATGTAGAATGAGTTACTCTGATTTATGGTGACAGCATTTTGAAAATCATTGGCATTTTTACTTTTCTGAAGAAGCTATAGCATTCTCTTGAACTGACATTTATCATCTAATAAACAACTGAGTAGTATGCTAGAACTAAACAACTGAGTACTAGGCTAGAACTAATGTCTAGGCCCAAACATACCATGTTCATGTTTTGTCTTAAACCCTAGGCAAAGTTTCTAGGGGAAAAAAAAATGGTTGAAGGTGTTTGTCATCCTGACATATTCCTTTGTTTTAGTTGCTGACTTGTTTGGCCACTGGCAACTTCCTTGAAGGTTGAGTCCTATACTAGTTTTTAGACAGTATGCTCAGTTGACTAGAGAATTAATTAGTCATTGTCCAGTGTTTCACAACTTACATTTTTATTTTTCTTTATAATCATGACCTTTGACTATTTTACTATGGCTCTTAAAATGTCAATTTATCTTTTGAATCCATGCTTCTAATATCTCCTGTAACTACTGTAGATACTATTTTTTTATTGTTTTTTTTCAATTAAAACTTAATTGTAATAAATGACACTTGCTCAAGTTGAACTGTAAACTTGTATATGTTATCCTTCATTTCCATCTTTTCTTTCCAGATGCTATTCATTGCCCTAAATGTTGTCTCTATCTGAAAATGGATGATTTCCTCACTTCTTTATGTGCAAAAGTGTTCATATTTTCTGGACATGGGTCCTCTGAGACAATCATGGACCAAGTTGTAATGGCTATTTAGAATATATGTTTTGTGAATATCTCTGTCACCACCTTATTATTAAAGTTGTCTTGTTACCTCTGTAATGTGATTTGATAAATGTCAAAATATCTCCTTGTTATCAATTGCATCTATTAGCACTTCTGATTTATGCCTGAAATGGCCATTCTTCATTTCTTATGTTAAGATGTTATGTACAACTGGTCCTTGTTAAAAATTAAAATGATTTCTGCCTATTAATAGCTTTATCAAATATTGAATTAAATAATTCTATTTTTTTTTGTTCTCACCTTAAAAAAAACTTTTTTTTAACATTTATTTTTGAGGGAGAGAGAGACTGACCACCAGCGAGAGTGTGGGCAGAGAAAGAGGGAGACACAGAATCTGAAGGGGGCCCCAGGCTCTGAGCCGTCAGCACAGACCCCGACGTGGGGCTGGAACTCACAAACTGCGGGATCATGAGCTGTGCTGAAGTTGGATGCTCACCCGACTGAGCCCCCCCAGGCGTCCCAACCCTCACTTTTTTTCGTTTTTAATTTCAGTTTCTAAGAACAAAAAATAGAACCAAATAGAAAGATTATACCAAGAAGATTGAATTTTTCATTTCCCATAATGAAAATTAATTTTCACTTAAATTCTCCAAAAATCACATAGAACCCATTTGTAGAACAAGGAGTAATTTAAGGGGCACCTGGGGGGCTCAACCTGGTAAGCTCAGTCGGTTAAGCGTCCGACTCTTGGTTTCAGCTCAGGTCATGATTTCATGGCTCATGAGATCGAGCTCCAAGTGGAGCTCTGCACAGAAAGCCTGCTTGGAATTCTCTCTCTCTCTCTTTTTCTGTTTCTGCCCTTCCCCCTGCTCATGCTCTCTCTCTTTCTCAAAATAAATAAACTTTAAAAAAAGGAATTTAAGTTGAAAATCCTGAGATGTGCTGTTTTAGCATTTAATTTTGAAAAATTTATTTGTGAAAAGACACAAGTATATGTATGTCTCTGTGTGTACATACACATGAGCAATTAAATTACTTTAGTAAAATAATCAACTTTATGAGTTTCAAAATTAATTTCCAAATTATTTATTGCTACTTCAAAGTCTACAAGTGGCTTAGGTATGGTTTGTACATTACATTTAGTTTTATTCCATTATAATGCCCTTTGCTGGTTTATAAGCTCTTTCAGGATAATAATAATTCATATCTGTTCTCCTGGGACTGATCTGTCATACAATCAAAACCATGTAATTACCATCTAAATGCATGAATAAATGACTTAATTTGTGAAATTTTAAAGGGTAAGACTATTTTGCAATTTGAAGCAAGAAAATAATGATATAACTTATTATAATGGGCATTCTTTGATCGATTGCCACTAGAAATGTAGCCTTCTCTCATCTCCCATGTTAGTTTCCTAGAGCTGCAATAACAAATTACCACAAACTAGGGGGTCCAAAGTAACTGAAATGTATTGTTGCACAGTTCTAGAGCTCAGCAGTCTGAATTCAAGAGTCTGCAGGGTCATAGTCCCTCAGGAGACTCTGTGGGAGAATTTCTTGCCACTTCAGTTTCTGCTAGCTGCAGACATTTCTTGGCTTGTCTCCATTGCTCCCATCTCTGCCTCATGGTCACCCCTCATGGTCACCCTGCCTCTATCACTTCTGTGTGTTTTCTCCCCTGTCTCAAATAGCCCTCTTCCTTTTTTTCTTTTATAAGTGATTTTTTAAGATTATTTATTTATTTTGAGAGGGAGAGAACACACGTGGGCAAGGGGCAGAGAAAGAGGGAGAGAGAATCTCAAGCAGGCTCAGCACCATCAGTGTCAGCGCATAGCCCAAGGCCGGGCTCGAACTCACAAACCATGAGATCATGACCTGAGCTGAAAGTTGGATGCTTAACCTACTGAGCCACCCAGGTGCCCTTCCCTCTGCCTTTTTAATAAGGATTTTCATAGCACTAAAGGCCCACAGGGATAATTCAGGATGATCTCCTTATCTTAAGACCTTAAATTAATTGCATCTTCAAATTACCCTTTTTCCTATACTGTCTAAAAACTAGTATAGGATTCAACCTTTAAGGTAAAATTCACAGGTTCCAGGAATTTGACATGGAGAGATCATTTGGGGGGCCACCTTTCAATGCCCTGTATCTTCCCAGTGTGA
Organism: Acinonyx jubatus; assembly: GCF_027475565.1. Classification (NCBI taxonomy): domain Eukaryota; kingdom Metazoa; phylum Chordata; class Mammalia; order Carnivora; family Felidae; genus Acinonyx; species Acinonyx jubatus. Next base: position 30,534,921 of record NC_069389.1, on the reverse strand, counting down.
TCGTATGAACTTTGTGAGCAGAGACCAAATCTTGTACCTTCTTCATCAGCATACATTAATCTTGGCTAATTATTTTTTTTAATTTTTTTTAATGTTTATTCATTTTTGAGAGACAGTGCGAATGGGGGAGAGGCAGAGAGAGAGGGAGACAGAATCTGAAGCAGGCTCCAAGCTCTGACTTGTCAGCACAGAACCGGATGTGGGGCTTGACCCCACCAACCGTGAGATCATGACCTGAGCTGAAGTTGGGTGCTTAACCAACTGAGCCACCCAGGCGCCCCTAATCTTGGCTAATTCTTTTTTTTTAAATTTTTTTTTCAATGTTTATTTATTTTTGGGACAGAGAGAGACAGAGCATGAACGGGGGAGGGGCAGAGAGAGAGGGAGACACAGAATCGGAAACAGGCTCCAGGCTCTGAGCCATCAGCCCAGAGCCTGATGCGGGGCTCGAACTCATGGACCGTGAGATCATGACCTGGCTGAAGTCGGACGCTTAACCAACTGCGCCACCCAGGCGCCCCAATCTTGGCTAATTCTTATTGACTGTCTACTCTGTTACCTTCATTGTGGCAGGTATTTTACACATACACACACACAAACTTCCCACATTAAGCACCATAAGAAATAGGGATGCATCTTCCCATTTTGTACATGATGGAAATGAGGCTTGTAGATCTTAATTTACTTGTTCAAATTGGCACAAATAAATGGTAACAGAGCTGGGAAACTAGTACAGTTATGCTTTTAGAATGCCACAAGCTCTCTCCACTGGAGCTGAACACATGTTGATTATAAATGGAGCCCTCCAGAGATGCATGTCACTTGATAACATTCATGTAAAAAATATACCTGCATTCAACAAACCAAATTTGATTTCATTACATTTCCTGCATCAGTTCAGGCGATAGATTTAAATTCATTAAGTTGAACAAGTAGTAATGCTAAATTTCCCTTAAATAAGAAATAATGAAATGATCACAACACAAAATAAAACATGTTTAAAAAAACCACATCACAATGATCACTCAATGTGCCCCAGTGTAGTTACCAACAGTGCACTTGAAACGATGAAATTCTAATAATCTTACACATTTTTATATTACGTTTACTACAAAAACTAAATGAAAGGACAAGATTGTACACATACATCTCCTTTAGTTTTTCTTTTCAGTCTGATGATAGGTTAAGAGTTGAGATATTTGCTGAGCTTGAATATTGGGATACCACAACCAACCACAATACCAGAAGTAACTTGTGACCTTGGAAATGCTTTGTTTTCATGCCAGAAAAAAATGCTTTAAAGCAGTCAGCTAAGAGAGGTGAGCCAGCAGTTCAAGTCACATTAATCCAATCAGGAATTGAGAAGCTCTGAGGTTTATACTCTTAATCTCAGAGTGGATTACTTCAGGCTTCCAGTGGAAAGTCTAAGGTCTTTTCCAGGACTCACCCTCTGTGGTTGACCCTGAAATCCATTCCCATGGCCCTCCCTCCTCCAGACTTATGAGTCCAACTGAACTTTAGCCTTTCACTTGGTACTTTCAGGATCAATAAAAACCTAAAAAGAAAAAATGGCTTAAACAGTGGCTGTCATTTCTTCAGTCACATTTCTTAAAGAAATGTAAATCAAGGAATTTTCATTAGTTAGACAACCATCAATGTTCTCAGAGTAGGCGACATTTTAATTTTTTATTGTGATGAGAACACTTAAAATAAGATCTACCCTCTTAGGAAATTTTTGTTTTTATCGGAGAGGTCTTCGCAACCTCCTTGCTCTTTTTGTTGTTGTTGTTGTTGTTGTTGTTGTTGTTTAGGTAAGCTCTATGCCCAACTTGGGGCTTGAACTCATGACCCCAAGATGAAGAGGTGCATGCTGTACGAACTGAGCCAGCCAGGCATGCCTACCCTCTCAGCAAAGTTTTAAGTACATATACATTATTGCTAAGTATATGCACACTGTTGTACACAAGATTTCTAGAATTTATACGTCTTATATAACTGAAACTTTGTATACTTTGAATAGCAGCTTCCTCTTTCCCCTTCCTTTCAGGCCTGAGCAACCACCATTCTACTCTCTGCTTCTGTAAATTTTACTATTTTAGACACCCTCATATAAATGGAATCATGCAGTATCTGTCTTTCTGTCACTGGCTTATTTCACTGAGCATAATGATTCAGCAACCCCACTTTTGGGTGTATATCCACCAAAGCTAGGTCACCAGATATGACTGAGGAGATACTGGTGACTTGGACTGGGCTAGAGGGAGAGGGCAGGGGAGTGTCCACAGGCTTCCCTGGTCTCTGGGGAGTATCACACTCAGCGTCAAGGTGTGTGTTAAACTGACAAGTCTGACCCACAGGTAGCACTTTCTAAGGGATGCAAATAAGCCTCTTTCAGGGAAAGACTAGGGACTGGGTGTTTTTTGCCTGCTCTGTTCTGACCCTAGGGGTGACAGCCACAGTAAGTGCTGAAGACCCCTTTAAGAACAGTTTCTTTGCCATATTCTTGTGGGTCTCCTGGAGGCGAGACCAGCTGGCTTTCAGAGCCAGGTGTCTTGGGGTCCTGTCCCTCAGATGGGATTTTCTTAAAGTTGGGGCACTAGATGTGGGGTCCAAAAACTCAGGGAGAAGCTTGGAGTCGGGGTTTCACTCTTCAATCGTATGGCATGTGCTGGGAATGAGGTTTAATGGTGAGTGTCTCAGCTTTTCCCACCCATTTTGATGCAGGTGATGGGGGTGATGGGGCTATTTTTTCATTCACTAGATGTGTAGGAGTTGCTTCAGGTAGTTTGTGGATTTCTTTCGAGGGAACTGCTCCATGACTAGACTAGATTCTGTATGCTCCTGGCAGGAAGTGATTTTAGGAGACTCCTATGTTGCCATCTTGGACTAGAATTGGTGTGAGGTGATATCTCACTGCGGTTTTGATTTACATTTTCCTGATGATGAGTGATGTTGAACACCTTTTCATGTGTCTCTCAGCCATCTGTATATCTTTGGGAAAATGCCAAGATCTCTGTCAGGTAAATCATGTAACTGTTTCATTAGGGTTGGTTTCTGGAAATTTACCTTGCTCCTTTGTTTGTAACATCTTTACCTGATTCTTCAGTTTCCTTGACTTTCTCTGTTGGTGTCTGCACATTAGACAAAGCAGGCACCTGTGCCAGCAATCATGGACTGGTTTGTACAGAAGATCTCCATCAATCAGCCCTGACAGAGATTCTGGGGGCCTCTCTTGAGCTCTTTCCCTCCCAAGGAAGAAGCAGATAGCTGTGGTTTTGTCTGTTTACTCTTGTGCTGATCCAGGTGTTGGGAGCCTATGACACCTCCCTGCCCAAAACACCATCTATGTTTTCCCCAAGTGGCTAGACTGTGCCATACCTAACAGAGCTTGTAGATGACAGTTCAGATGTCTTATCTAAGATGCAAGTCTGATGCCAGTTGTTTGAATGGCCTTGGAGATACTGGGGCACAGGACACATGGATCATCCCTTCCCCCTTTGAAGGGAAGGTGAAAGCTGGGATTTAAAAAAAATTTTTTTTAAAGTTTATTCATTTTGAGAGAGATAGAGAGAGTGAGCAGGGGAGCAGAGAGAGAGGGAGAGAGAGAATCCCAAGCAGGCTCCACACTGTCAGCGTGGAGCTGGATGCGGGGCTTGAACTCATGAAATGTGACATCATGACCTGAGCTGAAAGCAAAAGTTGGACACTTTACCGACTGAGACACCTAGGCGCCCCTGAAAGCTGGGATTTTTTCATCTGTTCACTCTCTGCTGAGCAGAAGGGATAATCTATGCCATCTAACAGCCCCAGCCACCTCAGAAAAATTGAACATGTGAGTGCTGGACATGTGAGCTAACCCTTTTCTTCCCTTGAGTGAAGCTGGGAAATAGTCTCTCCCTGATTGGTGCTGCACCTGGGGAAGGGACACTAGTGAGTGGGTGTCCTGAATCTTCCTACCTGCTTTTGAGAGTCTGATTTAACATTCACCTGGGATGCAGGAGCCTTTAAAATAGCTTCTGGATTTCTTGCAAAGGAAATTTGCCCATGAATTGCTGTTGAATTGGTATGTTTGTGGGAGGAAGGGGGGTCTAGGGCTTCCTATGATCTTGTTGACATCACTTTTTGACCCTTGTTTTTAATGAAATGTTTTCAAAAGTTCAGACATTTCCTAAATTCAACATCTTAAATATATCCCATTTTGCTAATCTAGTAGTTTGTTGCATTTAAATTTTTGCCAATGGTGTTTGTCTTTTGAAACCATGGAAGATATATTTTCAGTGAATTTCAATGAAATTTTGGCAAAAATAAAGGATTTTTGACTGAATTACTGATAGGTTATATACACTTCTTCAGTTAATCCTCACCATAGACCTCTCACATATGGCTTTAGAAGAGGAATTTGAAGCCAGGAGGCTAAAATACTTAAACTACATGGTTAATAAGTGGTAGAACTTGAATAAAATACAAGTTTATGTGACAATTTATCTTCTTTCCAATGGAGTAGATGGGTCTCTATGTTGTAAAGATACAGAGACTGAGAGAGACAGAGATAAAAGACAGAGAAATACACACACACACATCAAGAATTTTTTTTCATATTTGCTAAGTTGCAAGAATATATAGAATACAATTTTTCTTATTTACATTTTAAACATTTTTGCTAAAGCTGATAGTGAAATTAATTTACACTCAAGAAGAGTAGACTTATTGATAACCCTGTAACATTTGAGGTGTCAGAGGGAGAATCTGTGTGAGATAAAAATATTTGCTGTAGATAAATCACTCATATATATAATAAGGAAGTGACCCCGTTATTAATTCAAAATTATGGTTTTCTTTGCATTTCATGATAATTATCCAAGTTTCTTGGGTATCAACTGCTATATTTTACAAAGATTGAATTACAGTGCTAAATTGTAATTTTGTTTTTTTAAGGTTATCTGGAAAAATACATTCGTGAAAAATAACTGACTTACTTTTCAAATATGTATCACTCATTCTGTAAATGTTGATATTAAATACTGGATTATGCCCACTGCAGCGTTTTGATTACAAAAGATACTCTAGCTCTCATTATGTTGTGATGGAGTTGCTGGCTTCTTTCACAATTTCTGAAGTGGAAACTTAATCTAATACCATACATTGTCCAATTATCCTGGCTGAGCATCTCAGCCCCCTGAATGATATGTGATAGGAAGATAAGGAAAACTTCACTGCATAGTGAAGAAGCAGGTCATACACCTATGTTTAGAATCAGTCCATTTCTTTTGACTTCATCAAGCCTACAATTAAAGTTCCTTGTACTTTGAGAGTACCGTGGGATTGACTTCAACATAAAAGGCATATTGGTAGTATGGAGGTTGTAAATCAGCTTAAAACATTAAAACTGGTTTCCTTTTAGACATCCCAGTAATTCCGTGTAGTCCATGCACTGTGAGCACCACTAAGCACTGTTTACCAGGTGCTGATTTACCAGTATTCATCAGATAGTCACGCTGAGAATGAGGATATGCACAAGCCAGACATTCATCACATGAACATCAACCTTGCCTACACCCAGTACACAAAGATGCTGATGCAAACAAAGTATCGATTGTTGTTTCTCTTTTGCTTCTTTCCCTATGTGCACAGCTGATCACATCTCTACACTTCACCATAGAGGCATCTATTCACTTTCACCCTTGGGAACTTATGAAGGTTGTTCATCAAGCTTCAGTCAACTTCCGCTATGTTAAGATATGATAGAGTATTCTTAGAACAAGTCAACTTAATTAAATTTCAAACCCAATAAATATTTGAATCACTAGATTGCTTGAATCAGGCAGAGTCCATACCCAGTTGTAAAAGACAAGTATTATAATGTAAATGTCAAGTTATTGTCATTTATGTTAATTTTCTGGTTTGGGTTTTACTCTTCACCTTTCTCATAAATGTAATTACGAAAACATAGAGAGTGTGGTTTTGCACATACTGTGTCATTTTCCACTCCATTTCATCATGCCTGAATAATAACTCTGAAAAACAACAATGGTTAATCATTTCCTGAGCATCTCTAAATGTGCTCCACACCAGCCTGAGAACTGTCTCAGTGCATTCTCACCGCAATCCTATAGTGGACACGTTTTCAACCCCATTTTGTGGATCGGGAAATTGAGACACAAGAGAAATCAAGATCAGGCAGCTGGTAAGAGGTTGAGCTGACAGCTGAACCCCGGATATGTGACTTCAGCTTGTCTTCATGTCTATTTTTACGGCTGCCTATAGTTTGCCAAGCAATTTTAACACTGAAAGTGCCAATGAAAATTTTAGATAATATTTTAATGTTGTTGTTACTCATTTTCACTTTTAAGTCTTGGCTGGGAAGACAGTCAATGGAGGAATATACTTTGTATCTTGGAGAACACCAAAGAGCTCTAAAAATTGCCATCCTAGAGGCAGTGGAATCAAATGTAATACAGGAGTTTTAAAATCAGTGCAGAGCCAGTGGGTGACTGACATGTCCCCTTTTCCAAAAATGAATAATTTACTCTTAGAAGAATTGTTTTGAGAGTAATAGGTATCTGACTTATCCATGGCCCAAACCAAATATTTTGGAAATATTCTTGACTGTCCAAAAAGTAAAAGGCAAAAACCAAACCACAGCACCAGTAATCCTCATACAGAAGGGAAAATAGAGACGAGATTAGTTTCTTTTACACAAATAGATCAGCATGGTGATAATGAGTTTCAAATTTTAATCACTTTCTAAAATCTTGGTCTAGAAGTTGAAAGTGAAATCCTTGACCCAACACAAAAGAAATGAAACAAGTAAATAATTAACTCAAACCTTTTGTCTACCAGTTCAGTGCTGGTGCTCAATTTCATTCTGAGCGTCTTCTTCCACGTTGTAACAAATATCCAAGGATTCTTCTGAAGCTGGACTTGAATCAATAACTCATCCTTTCAGCTGCTGGTTCCAGACTCTTTCAACCTTTTCAATATATTGCTCTAACCTTTGCAATTTTTCCTGCCCTTTTCATCCTTGAATCATTTGGGTCTTCTTCTTTTATTAAATTCATCCAGTTGGCCTTCTTTTCAAACACACACGCACAAAATAGCTCGTTGCAGTGTTAATTGAATGAACTTGTGAAAATATCACGTAAGTACAGGCATCTCAGGGAGGTTTTTAAAATAAAACCAGGGTTTGTTTTTCCAGGTCTAAGAGTTTAAAATAATTTTTAACCATTAAGAAAAAAAAAAGTCATAGGTTTTATTTCTTCTCTTCATTTCACTGATGAAATGTATCTGAACTGACACACAACTGAGTCAGTGACAAACAGAAAATCACCTAATGGCAGTGCTTACAGTATAAGCTTTAACTATTTCTGATATGCCTCTTTCCCAAACCGAGGGAAACGCTGTGGATTATTCGCTTCATTTGTTTCTAGTCTACCTTCATTTAAAGAGCCCTGTGTTGCAAAAATCTTCAGGCTAGAGTTGCTTTGCGGAGACTTTGAATCTTGATATTAATTTGGTTAAGACCTCACACGTGCAAGTATCATGAACCCATATTATGCTACCAGAGTCCCTAAATGAGATGGCATTGGTGCATAAGAGAATAAAACGAACAGTAAGTAAACAGCAAATGCGGGAATTGCTGGCTCTCTTTGGTCTCAAATATACTCTGATATTTTCTTTTTTGGTTTTCAGGTTTTCCAGTTTTAATTTTGAAAGAGTTGGCATTATTTATTTTATTCTTGATGGTTTGACTCTCTTCAGCTAACGGTCAGAATAGCAAAATTGAAGAAAGATATAACATCAGTGTTTTAATAACCCAGCAAAAGTCTAAGATCCTTGCAGCCTGTGTCTATGGAAAACTCTGTTGATATCCAGCCAGTTTTGACATCTGGAGCTCTGCTCAGTGCACAAGCCAGATTCGCTCTTTCTCCCTCTACTTTTTTTTTTTTTTTTAATCTTTTAGAAACATTGGAATTGGAGCTTTAAAGATTTTACTGCCTCCCCTTTAGAAGAACTCTGCAATTAAGATGGGCTAAAAATGTTACTTGTTTTTTTTTTAAAATGCACAAGCTCACTGGGTTACTTTTTAATTTTCCTCTCTGTACCCAAGTGGAAAATTTAAGCAATGTGTAGGGTATTAGTAGATATTAGAGTTCTACTGTTTATTGTGTTCAATAATAGCAGAATGTATCTTAGCAGAGAAGTGTAGAAAAACTCCATTATTTTAGGACACTTGGGGAAACAAGGAAACATGATTTTCTTCTTTGTACCTTGTCGTACTGCAGTGGTTTCAAGTTACCTGATTTCTGTCATCCAGGATTTATTTTATAAAATAGCCAAAAAGTAAACAACCATTTGTTAATTAATTAAACCTAAGCCTTTACATAATTAAGGAGACACTCAGTATGTTTCTAAAAATATCTTAACATATTTGTAATTTAAGTCCCTTAACAAATAGAGGCTTTAGAGACAGACTGTTGTTAATGTATAAAAGTAAAAATATGTCAAATATCTATAATGACAGATTCCTCATACCAGGGCTCAACAAACTTGATCTGTAAAGGGGCAGATAGTAAATATTTTGGGCTTTGCAGCCCATGTGGTCTCTGTTGCAACTACTCAACTTGGCTGTTGTAGTGCAAATGGACTCATAGACAGTATTTAGAAAAATGATCATGACTACATTCCAATAAGACTCTATTCATAAAAACAAGCAGTGGACCAGATTTGACCCATGGGCACTAGAATGCCAAGTCCTTCCTTATCTTCTTGATGGTAGACATTTCATTTTTATATATTATTCTATAAATGCATGCTTAGCCCATTGATATATAAACTATCTCATAGTAAACAAAAAAAGATTTACTATGTGTTTTTAAATGTTTATTTTTGACAGAGAGCACTAGTGGGGGAGGGGCAGAGAGAGAGGGGGACAGAGGATCTGAAGTGGGCTCTGTGCTGACAGCAGAGAGCCCAATATGGGGCTCAAACTCATGAACCCTGAGATCATGACCTGAGCCAAAGTTGGATGCTCAACCAACTGAGCCACCCAGGTGCCCCAAAAATGATTTACTATGTTAAATGTTTTATATGTTCTAGTGAAACTTAACAGAGATCAAATAACTAATAAAGCATTAGACAAATATGAAAGTGTTATAAAATACAGTTGGATCAATATTTTAACATTAAGAAATTGTGAAATAATTTGTCTTCTTAATTTGCCACAATGGTTTAAACTTTCTGCTACATAGTTAGAAAAAACAATAAGCTTGCTAATCAAAGGTATACCAATCTTTTTCTAGTTCAAATGGTCTCTTTTAAGTAAACTCTTGCTTGGGTAAATGTGTAGACTCAGAATTTTCCCCCTTTTCCTTCATTTAGTGATGTGGGTGCGTGGGAACAGCTGGAGTGTTTTCCAGTGATGGGAGAGGCGTCTCTAGATCAGCAGCTGAATTTTGTTACTATCCTTTTGGTCCTTGGTGGTCTTCTCTATTTATTTATTTTTTATTTTCTTTTCAATTTTTTTAACTTCATTTATTTATTTTGAGAGAGAGAACACACAGGAGGGGCAGAGAGAGACAGAGAGAGAGAGAGAGAGAGAGAGAGAGAGAATCTCCACATTGTGACAGTACAGAGGCTGATGCGGGGCTCAAACTCATAAACCCCAAGGTCATGACTTGAGCCAAAATCTAGAATTGGTCACTTAATCGACTGAGCTACCCAGGTGCTCCTGGTCTTCTCTATATAAATCCAAGGCTAATGAAAGTCTTGGGCTGTTCTCTTGTCATAGACAAGTGTAAGGGTTGGTCTGGCTTTCTCTTGGCAAGAAGGTTCCCATGAGGTTGACTCTAACTCCATTACAATCACAGAACAGGAATGACCTGGCCCAGTACCTTTCAATCAGATGGGATCTTTGACCCACCTTGTTGATCCCCAGGCAAAATTTCCAGTCTAGGGGAGACTGGGTGACTCAGTTGGCTGAGCATCCACCTTCAGCTCAGGTCATGATCTCATGGTTCCTGAGTTCAAGCCCTGTATTGGGGTCTCTGCTGTCAGCACAGAGCCTGCTTGGGATCCTCTGTCTCTCTGTATCTGCCCCTACCCCACTAGTGCTCTCTCTGAAAAATAAACATTGAAAAAATCTCCAGCTTACCCCATCATCTATTTTATATGACCTCAATATGCAGCAATTAGGAAATCATGGATCTGTTTCTAATTTCCTTCTGCCTGAAATTCTACTCTTCACGCTTCTAATTTTATTCTGATTTGGGTGCCATGTGTTCACAGGGTGCTCACTGTGAGGTGCTTCTCACCCAGATTCCCAAATTCAGAGACAAGATTTTCTCTGAGGTTTGTTTGTTTTGTTTTGTTTTGCAACAATTATCTTGTTTTGCTAATCTACTCATTCCCCTCCCCTCTGAAATTCGATATAAGGATCTGGTCAAGGAAAGATCCCAACCTCTGATATCTTCTCTCTCTTTCTCTTTCTCCCTCTGCTATATGAAAAGGATCCTCCTGGGGCACCCGGGTGGCTCAGTTGGTTAAGCATCTGACTTCAGCTTGGGTCATGATCTCACATGAGTTTGAGACCTGTGTCAGGCTCTGTGCTGACAGCTCTGTCTCTCAAAAATAAATAAACATCAAAAAAAATTTTTTTTTAAAGAAAGGGATCCTCCTTCCCTTTTCTTTGTGAGGAAATCTCCCTGTTTGTAATAGCTTTCTCTTTCTCTCTTGTTTTTTCTACACCATCTATGTATATACTTGTATTCATTTTCCTTGGTAACAAAACCTCCTAATTTGGTCTGCATTTGTTGAAGGGATATAGGGAAACACGACTGACAAGAAGAGTAAAAATGTTTCACATATATGCCACAGGTATTCATTATAAAAGGTACTGAATTAAAAACTTCTCCTTTATTTACAAATGTCTTGTCATCATTTCATGATAAGACTGTGTTCTATCTTTCTGTATTTCAACCAACAATGTGAATGTGCCTTTAGATGCTATAGAATTCAGAATCTCTGTTAAGTGACAGGTTCAAGATTCATAATATATTACCAAGGGGGAAATGGGTGGGTATGAGTGATCTCACAGCATTTCAAATGTTTCATCTTGCCCCTCTGCTCCTCTCTATACACACAGATAGACAGACATGTAAACAAATACTACTGTTTTTCTAAGAAAACAGATTTTTTGGATTTGCAAACTCATTATCAAATTTGCAGATTGCTTACTTCCTAACATCTTTTTTCCTCATGACATCCTGGTTATTTCCACTTTCTTCACATGTCCCCAAAATACTGCCATTTAAAATTCAAGGACTCTTGGGGTGCTTGGGTGGTTCAGTCAGTTAAGCGTCCGACTCTTGGTTTCTGCTCAGGTCATGATCTCACAGTTCCTGAGTTTGAGCCCCGTGTCAGGGATTCTCTCTCTCCCTCCCTCTCTGTCCCTCTGTGTGCCTCACTTTCTCTCTCTCTCCAAATAAAAAACTTAAGAAAATAAAAAAAAATAAAATTCAAGGACTCTTTTAAAAAAATGTTTATGTATTTTGAGAAAGTGTGTGTGTGTGTGTGTGTGTGTGTGTGTGCACATGAGCTGAGTAGAGGCAGAGAGGGAGAGAGAGAATCCCAAGAAGGTTCCACACTGTCAGTACAGAGCCCAACACAGGGCTCGATCCCATGAACTGTGAGATCATGACCCAAGCTGAAATCAAGAGTTAGACGCTTAACAGACTAAGCCACCCAGGTGCCCCCAAATTCAAGAACTCTTTTTCACTTTATTTGTATTTTGTTGATTCCAAATTCTAGATATTTACAATATTTTATTCATCATCTAGTCATACAACAGACAAGCATTGAAGGACTGCTCAATTTGCTATACAAGTGCCTAATACACCAACCCTGCCTTCAAAGATCTCGCAATACAGTGGGCAAGACAACATGAACTACAATGAGTGTGAGAAATACTGCAATAAATGTGTGAACAAGCAGCCACACAATCCCAGTAAGGCAAGTAATCGTTCCAGGCTTAGTGGATGCAGAGAAGATCTGGAGAGAGATGGCATTTGAGCTCGTACCTGAAGAAAGATTGACTAAAGTTTGGCAGATGGAAAATGTGAGGAAAAGTACTGAAGGAAGAAGGAGAGGAGGAGTAGATATATGAGAATGATGCGCATGTCATGTGGTGAAAAGAGAAAGAGTGAGAAAGAGAATTCACCATTCACTGGGGAAAGGGATTGTTTTTGCAATAAATTGTGCCGGGATAAAAGGTTATCCACATGCATTAGAATGAATTTGGAACCTCACCTCACAGCATATACAAAAAATAACTCAAACTGGACCAATAACCTACATATTTGAGCTAAAAGTGTAACTCTTAAATGAAAACCTGACTACCGATTTGATAGCAGATTCTTAGATAGGACACTGAAAGCATGAGCAATAAAAGAAAATAATAGGTAAATTGGACTTTAACAAAATTTAAAATTGTGTATTAGAATATTATCCAGAGTGTGAAAAGGCAACACACAGAACAGGAGAAACTACTTGCAAATCCTATATCTGATAAGCTATACAAATGGCTGATAAGCGCATGAAAAGATGATTGATGTCAATTGTTGTTGGGGCAGTGTAGATCAAAACCACAATGAGATGCCACTTCACATAATTGGAAAAAAAAAGGAAAATAACAAGTATTGGTGGGGATGTAGAAAACTGAAACTCTTATAAATAGATGGTGGAAATGTAAATAGTGGAGCAGACACTCTGGAAAACAGCTCAGCTATTTTTCATAAAGCTAAACATAGACTACCCTATGACCCAGCAATCCCGCTTCTAGGTTTAAATAGATAAGAATTGAAAAAGGATACTCAAACAAATACTTGGCACAAATGTTCATTATAACACCAGTCACAAAAGTCAAAAAGTGGAAATAGCCCAAATGCCCATCAATGGATACATAGATAAACAAACGGTGCTATTACCATGCAGCCATAAAAGGAATGATGTACTGAGACAGTCAACAGTGTAAAAGAACCTTGAAAACAATAAGTGAAAGGGGCACCTGGGTGGTTCAGTCGGTTAAGCATCCTACTTTGGCTCAGGTCACGATCTCCCAGTTTGTGAGTTTGAGCCTTGCTTCGGGCTCTGTGCTGACAGCTCAGAGCCTGGAGGCTGCTTTGGATTCTGTGTCTCCCTCTCTCTCTGCCCCTCCCCCACTTGTACTCTGTGTCTCTCTCAAAAATACATAAACATTTAAAAAAATTAAAAATAAAGAAAAAAAGTGAAAGAAGCCACACATAAAAGGTCAGATATATTGTATGATTTCATTTATATGAAGTATCAGTATAGGTAAATCCATAGTACAGAAAGCACATCTGTGCTTGCCAAAGGCCGGAGGAAAGGGCCTTGGAGAGTGACTGCTTAATGGGCACAAGGCTTCCTTGTGTAGAGTGACAGTTTTGGAGCTAGATGGATGTTGACTGCGCAACATGGTGAATGTACTAAATACCAATCAAATACACTTTAAAAATCATTCATTTTATATTATGTTGCTTTCTGCACAACTAAAAAACAAAAACTCCCAAGCTAAAAATCTTCATGGCTATGCTAGTTGGAGCAGAAATCAGGGGCCTTGATCACACACTGGTCTGTTTGCTAAAGCAGACTCACAATTATTTCCTAAGTGTTTTGGCCCCCTTCACAACAACCTTCCCAAGTGAGGTGGGTTGCCTTCCCCTCAGGCATAAATCCTTATTTTCCTCCTCAATTTCAACATAAAGATCTGAACCCAACCTTTAACTCAACTATTAGTTATGGCATATTGTTTAACTTGTAACTAAACTGATTTACATGGGCTATAATTGTTAGTATTTAAGATTGAATTATGATAGGCACTCTACAGAGCACTTCATTTTTATCCCAGGAAATTTTAGGTTTCCCATGTGGAATTTATCTGTGCCATCTTCCAATCGCCAATAACACCAACTTTTTTTCCTAGGTTCCTTCTTTGGATGACATAGCCTGCACAGCCCACTTGAGTCAGATTAACCTCAAGCAAGGCATGGCAGGAATTGGCGGATAAATATCATACTTCCCATGCCCTTGAATGGGACACCTCTTAGGTGTGGGTTCTGTACTGCTTCCACCATTCTCCAGCAGGGTTGAGCCTCATCATCCATGGTATTACTTACCTGATAATGCACCCTTTATTGGATCCCTTCCATCATTTGTCTCACTTCTCCACCCTCCTACCTGTTTTCTTTTAAAATTTTTTTTAACATTTATTTATTTTTGAGAGACAGAGACAGAGTGTGAGTGGGGGAGGGGCAGAGATAGAAGGAGACACAGAATCCGAAGCAGGCTCCAGGCTCTGAGCTGTTAGCACAGAGCCCAACGCAGGACTCAAACCCACGAACCGTGATGTCATGACCTGAGCTGAAGTCTGATGCTTACCAGACTGAGCCACCCAGGCGCCCCTCCCCTACCAGTGTTCTTGAGATCACTTCCCAACAATGGCTTCTGAGGGAACTCTGACAAAGACAGGAATCCTCTGAAATAGGCATTATCTCCATTTTTAAAGATGAGAAAACTGAGGTCTACAGAGGCTTAGCAATTTGCTCAAGGTCACAGAACTGTTAAGTGATGTTGCTAGGATAAACATCCACAACTGCAAAGCTGGGTCTCTGAACGACTTTGCACATGGCTTCTCAGTAAAGACACAGAACACTATCTTACTACCTGCTCACTTAGGTATACACAAAATCTAAAATCTCTACTGAGTAAATAATACTAGTCAATGATTAGAGGAAAGTCTTGCCATCTTTCTAAATTCCTTTAGGTGCTCTGAAATCTACTCAGGGATTGAATCAAATGGTTCCAAAGTCCTGTACCTGAAATCTACATTCCCCTGCAACCATGCTAATACTGCATTCAATGAATTTCTGTGTTGTGATGTCATCTACCCACAACATCAGATGACCTAGAAATATTCTGAGGGATTCATCATAATGTGTAGGTAGTAATGTTATCAAAGCTTTCCTTGTTCCATCACAGTCCTTTTTGAAATATTTGGGAGCAATGGCTTTCAGATGTTAGCAGCAGGAATGACTCCAACAATTGGCTGGTTTCTGTCCTATAGAGCACAATTGTGTCACTCTTCATTTTTCTTCCTTACATGTGCAGTTAGAAAGAGTTTTTGGTTTATTCAGAGAAATGACATGACAGTACTATATCTCCTCCCTGATTGCAAGTGATGTCCCCAATGTTGTTTCAACTTCCTAAAATAATTTATTTGCATTTCACCTTTTCCTGTGTTTAACATCTTTGTGAATAAGGGCATAAATAAATGCATGTATGAGCTAGATAGCACCATAGTTCATTTCAAAGCTTTTGACTGCTGCAGAAATAATCTACTCATGACATGATAAACCAATAGGAGAAGACTGCAGCTCTCAACTTCTTTTAGATTTCTCCTGTCTTACCCAGCTTAGGAATCCAGTATAGGAACAGAAGACTAGACAAGGATATGTATAAACTATAACGGCAGGAATATAGCAAGACCTTGAAAGAACTTTCAGTTGAGTATTATGCAAGGCAATGTATAGTAAAGATTATGTTTCAGGGGCCCACACTTTTTACTGCCTATGAACTTCAAAAGGTGAATGGGATTGGATGGCTGGATAAAGACTCAAGGATCCATCAACAAAGCCATAACCAAATACATACTTCCCTGATTATTCATTTGGGGAATTTCACTTGCATGCTGGGTTTAGCAGTGAAGCATGACAGAATGCACTCGAAATTTCTTATTCTTAGAATATTGGTAGCTATAATCATTTAAGTGCATAAACTCCATTTTACCTTAAGTTTTCAAGTATGTCCTTAGTGGGGTAGGTGGATACATCAGATTATAAGTGTATGCTTGTTTGCAGGCCCAGAATAGACTGAGTAGACAGCACAGACTTTTGTTCTAATAACTACAGTAATTTTCAACCATCTAGCAATAAGTGCTCAAAATGCATTACTTGTAGTTATTTATGGTAATCACTGACATGCTTTATTAACCTCAGCAATTAGCAAAATGCCAGGAAGTTATGCATTGAGTCATCTGTGTAATAGGTGAGCATTTGGCTATGCTGTCAAACCCATTTTCTTAAATTCCAACTGCCAGTCTGGTTTTAACAGATGTAATCACAGGAGGCCAATCAAAGTACAGGATATTACTTTTAAACTAGCTAATACTTCCAACATAACTTTATCACTTTATGTTTCTCTGTAACTGCCTTATTGTTTTTTTTATTGTATCCCTAGTTATGAGGTCAGCAGTATTCAGGAAAATAATTTCTTGTAAAGATGAATGATGGTTATTTGTCATATTTTGTGCTTAATTATGGCATGCCAATCATGCTGATTTACAGTGACATAGGCCCTTAGGACCCATAGAAATAATCTGGCACTGAAAAAGTCATGATTTGAGCATCAATTAAAAGCATAAGATAGCATTATTAGTTTAGTGCAACTCCAGAATTCCAATAGCATTCATTGGTAACTAAAATCCTGTCATTGCATCTGCTGAATTATTTTTGAAATTTGCATGAGGCACAAGAGAAAAAGTGTAACTGGACTTCATTAAAATTAAAAGCTTTTGTCCCTCAAAAGACATTATCAAGGAAGTGAAAATATAACCCACAAAATTAGAGAAAATTTTTATTAATCATGTATTGGATAAGTTTTCATTTCTACAATATATGTGTATGTATAGTGTTTGTATGTATGTATAGCATTTGTGTGTATATATACATATAAAATGGTACAACTCAATAACAAAATGACAAACAACCCAATTAAATGTGCAAGGGACTTGAATACTTAAAAGCTAAACAGAGTAATACTATTATGATCCATGCATTACACTTTTAGGTACAAACACAAAATAACTTAAAAAACTCAGATATTGTGCACCATTGTTCACTGCATCAATACTCAAAATAGCCAAAGATGGAAAAACCCCAAGTGTCCATCCACAGATTTGCAGAATAAACAAATGTACGTACATATAATAGAATATTATTCAGCCCTAAAAGAAATGATGTGCTGATACATGCTATAACATGGATAAATATAAAAAATATAATGCTAGGTCAAATAAGTCAGACACAAAAGGATACATATTATGATCCCATTTGTCTGAAATATCTGTAAAAGAAAAAAAAATCATACAATTGGAATGTAGATAGAGGTTACCAGGGGCTGGGGGGGGGGGTCAGAATTATTGATTAATGACTACATAATTTATGCTTGAGGTAAAGAAGAAGTTTTGGAAATAGTGATGAGCAATGATAGATCTACATTGTGAATGCTATTAATTCCACTGAATTGTGCCTTAAAAATGGGTAAAATTTCAAATTTTGTGTTACATATACTTCATGACAGAAAAAATACATACTTTTGTGTAACAGTGAAGACTACATTAATTTTAAAGTTTATTTATTTTGAGAGAGTGAGAGAGAGAGAGAGAGAGAGAGAGGGAGAGAAAATGGGGGAGGGGTAGAGAGAGAATCCCAAGCAGGTTCCACACTGTCAGCGTACAGCCAGATGCAGGGCTCGAACTCATGAACTACGAAATCATGACCTAAGCTTAAACCAAGAGCCCAACACCCAACTGACTGAGCCACTCAGGCACCCCAGACATTTTCTTATTAAGATTTAAAATTGCTCAATAGAGTTTCTGTAGAGGGAAGCAAGTGGTTATCTTCCTCACTGAGTTCCTACAATTTCAGCTAATACACTTCACCTTTTCATTTACCTGTGCAGCCTTTTTATGGGGGAAATGGGGGATTGATTTCTATCTGAGCTTTAAATATAATGCCCTTCTTCCTTCAAGTATCCCTAGGGGTCTAGACTTCTTAGTATCCAGGGATGGAAGCTTCTGGTATAGTACAAGGAGGACTTGACTAGGAGTCCAAAACAATATTTCAAAATCAAGCTCTGTCACAAACAAAATGGGCTTAACACATCTATTAAATATAATATCCAATTTGACTTACAATTCAAGATATACACATATTCTGTATTAAATGGTTTGGTTCATAAAGGCTAAAACAAATGGATGTGTTAAGGTGTATCAGGCAAAAGGAAACATAAGAAATCAATTTAATATCTGCCATCAAATATAACCTGAGCCTAAATGCATTATACATGGGAAAGAATGATACTTTTTAATGCTGAAGTCAGAATTAAAATGCACATATAATAGTTAAAAAACATGGCAAAGACAGGATATGCAAGAGACAATAATAGATAAAAATACAGTAATATTAGAGTACTGTAATACTTCACTAAGGCTATAGTAGATGAAACAGAATGAAAAAGGTAGATAATATGGATGCATAGCAAACTTTACATGTCAATCATAAAGAATATAACTTAAGTCACATAGAATATTCACTTGTTTTTAGTTTGGCAGCATTTGAAGGTTTTAAAAATATGCTGATGATGTCACTACATTGGTCATATTTTCATATTAAATTAAAAAATACGGGAGTTGTATGCCATTAAAATGAACACTGTAAATATGCTGGTTTGGGTATATAGGCTTTCGTACCTGGACAAGGGCTGTGGCAGGTGATATATCAATGAGCCAAATATGGCCCATCAACCTTGGCTGTATATTTTTTACTTCTTCACATAGGCCAAAGATCAGTAGCGCAAAAGCCCATAGGCACCAAACCTAAATGTTTATACATCTGGTTGTTTAAATATAGCTCAAATAAGCAGATTTTTAGCCATTTAGAGCTTGCCTGTTTTGCATACGTCCATAAAACCACACCCAACATTTGCTATATATAGTTGAGATAAACTGTAGCTGTAAAAGACTCCAAGCCATTACTTCCCTTCAGAGTTCTCTGAGAGACCCCCACCCACACTGTGCTGCTGAGCAATTATCACCCATACACATGAACCTCCTGTCTGATTCCTCTCTTTCCCCCGGAGTTCCTCTGCCTTTTACTCCTGAGGGTAGCTCTGCCCTGTGGCTTCAGGAAGTTTTCATGCTGTTAAGGACTTCCCACTTGAATGCAACCTATCATATTGCTGCCCAAAGAAATCTCATTGGGCGCTACTGTCCCCTAGTGATCGGATCTTTTTCCTTGATGAGCCTTGAAATCTCTCAAACTCACCACAAGGTGTATGTAAAAAAGGGTAATTACAAAATATGGACTGCTCTTGACCTGCTGTGATATAAAGTGTTCTAAAAGATCATGGCTTAGGCTAACGCTACCCAAGGTGTCTTTCCTATACCTCTGGAAGCTGTAGCGGAGGCCATTAGGTATGGCCCAGTTAACCCTTCAAAACTGAAGCCCCAACTAGTGTAAGTACTGCCTGTCGAGAGCCCGCAGCCATCATCCTTTTTGGCAAATTGCACTTGATTGAAGGGAAGAAAGCAGGCTTGCTCAAGGTCAGGACTTTTTTTTCCATAGGCAGACTGTATCCAATGACTGGTTGATGCAGGGACAGAAAGTCTTGATTACAAACACTTCAATTTAGGACGACTCTGAAGAGCCTTTCTAGCTTTAGACCATCACGTGAGATCAGCAACGACTTTTTGTGATTGAATCACAGCCCACCCTCTGTTTAATCCTGCTTCTTTCTCTTTCCACACAGGTGTTGCTCCTGAAAGCACTCCTTAATAAACTTCCTGGGAATTAATCTCCTTTTCAATATATGCTCCCTGACATTGAGCAGCGTTAGTTAAGATGGTTCTGAGTGGCAGGAAGACAAGTATTTTTAAATTCTTTTTCTTTTTCAGGGTGGGGGAGGGGTTTGTTGACAACGTTACATTAGTTCAGGTGTACAACATATTTATTCAACAACTCTGTATGTTATGCTATGCTCACCACAAGCGTAGCTACCATCTGTCACCATACAACACTATTACAATATCACTGGCTATATTCCCTATGCTGTGGCTTTTATTCCCATGACTTAATTCATTTCCATAACTGGAAGCAAGTACCTCCAACTCCCCTTCACCCAACGTGCCCATCCTCCCCACCCCCTCCCTTCTGGCAAACATGAGTTCTCTGTATTTATATGTCTTGTTTCTGCTTTTTGCTTGTTTATTCATATGTTTTGTTTTTTAGAATACACATATAAGTTAAATCATAATGGTTGTTTAAAATTTATTTTATTAGTTATTTATCAACTTTTTACAGTTATATTTTGTTTATAACGGTATTGTTTATTGGGTAAGAGCCCGGATCCTGAGGCTAGACTGAATGCATTCAAGTCCAACATCACTACTTAATATCTGATTACTTTAGACAAACTGCTTAACCTTATGAACCTCAGTTTCATTATCTTTACAATAAAAATTATTATGATACCTACTACAGATAGTTCTATGAGAATGAAATCAATATTTTTATGGTGCTTAGAAGAGTAACACATAAACTCAATATACATGTTTTTTAAGTAAAACAAGCAAGAAAAAATAAAGTTAGCAGCAATGTATGTATAAAATTATCAGATACAAAGGGGTAACATTTTATAATTTGTATGTTTATGTAATGGACCTGGATTGTATTTCATCAAGGAACACTAGAGCTGGGGTGCAATTCAAGGGCATTGTTTATGTTAGAAATGTGATTCATGGAATCATAATTAGTGTTAATTAAATGTGAAAGCAAAATATTACTTTTTAATTGTTCTTTTAATTAGTCATTAGACCTCTACAGAAGAGTACAGTGTGTGGTATATCATAGGTATCTCAATAGTAAGGTCATGTTCAGTGTTTCCATCAGCCAACACTAGAAATACGCTGCAAAATGAACTGTCATTTAGAACAAGACTGTGCTAACCTACATGTGTGGGCTAGCTGGGGTTTAGATAACTGAGGTTAGGCTTTTTTTTTTTTTTAAGTTTATTTTTTATTTATTTTGAGAGAGAGAGAGACAGAGAGACAGACTGGAGGGGCAGAGAGAGAGAGGGAGAGAGAGAGAATCCCAAGCAGGCTCTGTGCTGTCAGCGCAGAGCCTGATGCAGGGCTTGAACTCAGGAACCCTGAGATCATAACCTGAGCTGAAACCAAGAGTCAGACACTTAACCGACTGAGCGCCCCAAGAGGTTGTACTTTCTGTGTCATATCTAAGAATCCATAGAAATAAAAAACTCAAGTCAACATTTAATCTTACACAATGGATGTTTCATACTTTTCTAGTTATCTCATATAAGGAAAATAATGAATGCATTTTATAAAAATTAAAAAAAAAATCATTCTAAGATTTCCCTCTTTGGGAAACCATTCATGACTTATTGTTGTTCATTCTTTCTGAATTGTGGTAGCTAACATGGATGTCCTTTCCTATAGCAACTGGGTGGGTACTGGGACCCCCTCCTCCTTGATAGAAGTAGACAGAGTAATTATTGAGCTATATTTATCTTTTTATCATGAGTAAATGCTGCTCCAATATTTACCGCAAATTCTACCACGAGGAAAACTGATAGGAGGAAAAGCGCAAATGGTGAGACATTCATCTTGTATCTAAGCATACAATTCCAGGATGCAGTAGCAAACTCTCCACATAAGACATTGGTTTATTTGTGAGAATGGGATTTTGAGGATAATAAGCTCATATATAAGAAATTGTATATATTTAATAATAATTATATGATATATGGTATATATGATAATACACATTCTTTATATATGTGTATAGAATTTTATATGCATATATAAAGAATTATATACAATATATATTTATATATAATACTATATATGTTATATATGTATATTTATATATGTATACACACATACATACAGTATATATTTATGTATAACACAATATGTATATATTATATGTATATGTATATATGTACACACACAAACACACATTTAGGTAGTTAAAGAGTATTGAATAATTGTTGGATTACTTTCTAACCATTGAATTTCTTATATGTGATTTATATTTACAAAGCTCTCCATTCTTACCCATTTCCAAAGACTCATTTCCCAAAATAGTGGTGGGGGGGGTGTGAGATCTTACTACCACCATCTATCTTTTTGTACATCAGGAATGTCTCATTATGCATTTATCTCTATATTGTTCATCACCACACACACACACACACACACACACACACACACACACACACAAACCAAAACAGTTCTTCCACGGCATCTCTCATTCTCTGAACTCTTATCACCAAGGGCAGTGTACCTCCACTCTTATGACTATAATTCTCCTCCATTTCCAAATCCTAAAACTGTACCCCACCATCTTCTGGAAATTTTAATCTGTCATCAGGAAAAATCACTCATATCCCCTGGGATCATCTTCTCTAATGTTCTCTTTACCTTCTTGCTCTACCTGAAACCGGGCTCTCCCCTGTGAAGACAATGCTTCCCCAGCCCAGCCATTTAATATGGTGGCTCATTTGTCTTCTATACCTTCCCTCTCTCTTAAAATTCCCCAGTTTTAAATCTTAGATCACCAAACAAAATCACCTATCAAAATTAACTATTTTTTTTCAATATATGGAGGTTATTGTCAAATTGGTTTCCATACAACACCCAGTGCTCATTCCAAAAGTGCCCTCCTCAATACCCATCACCCACCCTCCCCTCCCTCCCACCCCCCCATCAACCCTCAGTTTGTTCTCAGTTTTTAAGAGTCTCTTGTGCTTTGGCTCTCTCCCACTCTAACCTCTTTTTTTTTCTTCCCTTCCCCCATGGGTTTCTGTTAAGTTTCTCAGGATCCACATAAGAGTGAAACCATATGGCATCTGTCTTTCTCTGCATGGCTTATTTCACTTAGCATAAACACTCTCCAGTTCCACCACGTTGCTACAAAGGGCCATATTTCATTCTTTCTCATTGCCACGTAGTACTCCATTGTGAATATAAACCACAGTTTCTTGATCCATTCATCAGTTGATGGCCATTTAGGCTCTTTCCATAATTTGGCTATTGTTGAGACTGCTGCCATAAACATTGGGGTACAAGTGCCCCTATGCATCAGTACTCCTGTATCCCTTGGGTAAATTCCTAGCAGTGCTATTGCTGGGTCATAGGGGAGGTCTATTTTTAATTTTTGGAGGAACCTCCACACTGTTTTCCAGAGTGGCTGCACCAATTTGTATTCCCACCAAAAGTGCAAGAGGGTTCCCGTTTCTCCACATCCTTGCCCGCATCTATAGTCTCCTGATTTGTTCATTTTGGCCACTCTGACTGGCGTGAGGTGATATCTGAGTGTGGTTTTGATTTACATTTCCCTGATGAGGAGCGACGTTGAGCATCTTTTCATGTGCCTGTTGGCCATCCGGATGTCTTCTTTAGAGAAGTGTCTATTCATGTTTTATACCCATTTCTTCACTGGGTTATTTGATTTTTGGGTGTGGAGTTTGGTGAGCTCTTTATAGATTTTGGATACTAGCCCTTTGTCCGATATGTCATTTGCAAATGTCTTTCCAATTCTATTGGCTGCCTTTTAGTTTTGTTGGTTGTTTCCTTTGCTGTGCAGAAGCTTTTTATCTTCATAAAGTCCCAGTAGTTCATTTTGCTTGTAATTCCCTTGCCTTTGGGGATGTGTCAAGTAAGAAATTGCTACGGCTGAGGTCAGAGAGGTCTTTTCCTGCTTTCTCCTCTAGGGTTTTGATGGTTGCCTGTCACATTCAGGTCCTTTATCCATTTTGAGTTTATTTTTGTGAATGGTGTGAGAAAGTGGTCTAGTTTCAATCTTCTGCATGTTGCTGTCCAGTTCTCCCAGCACCATTTGTTAAAGAGACTGTCTTTTTTCCATTGGATATTCTTTCCTGCTTTGTCAAAGATGAGTTGGCCCTACGTTTGTGGGTCTAGTTCTGGGGTTTCTATTCTATTCCATTGGTCTATGTGTCTGTTTTTGTGCCAATACCATGCTGTCTTGATGATTACAGCTTTGTAGTAGAGGCTAAAGTCTGGGATTGTGATGCCTCCTGCTTTGGTCTTCTTCTTCAAAATTACTTTGGCTATTCGGGGCCTTTTGTGGGTCCATATGAATTTTAGGATTGGTTGTTCTAGGTTCGAGAAGAATGCTGGTGCAATTTTGATTGGGATTGCATTGAATGTGTACATAGCTTTGGGTAGTATTGACATTTTGACAATATTTATTCTTCCAACCCATGAGCATGGAATGTTTTTCCATTTCTTTATATCTTCTTCAATTTCCTTCATAAGCTTTCTATAGTTTCCAGCATACAGATCTTTTACATCTTTGGTTAGATTTATCCCTAGGTATTTTATACTTCTTGGTGCAATTGTGAATGGGATCAGTTTCTTTATTTGTCTTTCTGTTGCTTCATTATTAGTGCATAAGAATGCAACTGATTTCTGTACATTGATTTTGTATCCTGAAACTTTGCTGAATTCATGTATCAGTTCTAGCAGACTTTTGGTGGAGTCTATCGGATTTTCCATGTATAATATCATGTCATCTGCAAAAAGTGAAAGCTTAACTTCATCTTTGCCAATCTTGATGCCTTTGATTTCTTTTTGTTGTCTGATTGCTGATGCAAGAACTTCCAACACTATGTTAAACAACAGCAGTGAGAGTGGACATCCCTGTTGTGTTCCTGATCTCAGGGAAAAAGCTCTCAGTTTTTCCCCATTGAGGATGATGTTAGCTGTGGGCTTTTCATAAATGGCTTTTATGATGTTTAAGTATGTTCCTTCTATCCCGACTTTCTTGAGGGTTTTTATTAAGAAACTTTGCTGAATTTTGTTAAATGCCTTTTCTGCATCGATTGACAGGATCATATGGTTCTTATCTTTTCTTGTGTAAATGTGATGTATCACGTTGATTGATTTGTGAAGGTTGAACCAGCCCTGCATCCCAGGAATGAATCCCACTTGATCATGGTGAATAATTCTTTTTATATGCTGTTGAATTCGATTTGCTAGTATCTTACTGAGAATTTTTGCATCCATATTCATCAGGGATATTGGCCTGTAGTTCTCTTTTTTTACTTGGTCTCTGTCTGGTTTAGGAATCAAAGTAATACTGGCTTCATAGAATGAGTCTGGAAGTTTTCCTTCCCTTTCTTTTTCTTGGAATAGCTTGAGAAGGATAGGTATTATCTCTGTTTTAAACGTCAGGTAGAACTCCCCTGGGAAGCCATCTGGTCCTGGACTCTTATTTGTTGGGAGATTTTTGATAACCGATTCAATTTCTTCGCTGGTTATGGGTCTGTTCAAGCTTTCTATTTCCTCCTGATTGAGTTTTGGAAGCGTGTGGGTGTTTAGGAATTTGTCCATTTCTTCCAGGTTGCCCAGTTTGTTGGCATATAAGTTTTCATAGTATTCCCTGATAATTGCTTGTATCTCTGAGGGATTGGTTGTAATAATTCCATTTTCATTCATGATTTTATCTATTTGGGTCATCTCCCTTTTCTTTTTGAGAAGCCTGGCTAGAGGTTTATCAATTTTGTGTATTTTTTCAAAAAACCAACTCTTGGTTCCGTTGATCTGCTCTATAGTTTTTTTAGAGTCTATATTGTTTATTTCTGCTCTGATCTTTTTTATTTCTCTTCTTCTGCTGGGTTTAGGCTGCCTTTGCTGTTCTGCTTCTATTTCCTTTAGGTGTGCTGTTAGATTTTGTATTTGGGATTTTTCTTGTTTCTTGAGATAGGCCTGGATTGCAATGTATTTTCCTCTCAGGACTGCCTTCACTGCATCCCAAAGCATTTGGATTGTTGTATCTTCATTTTCATTTGTTTCCATATATTTTTTAAATTTCTTCTCTAATTGCCTGGTTGACCCATTCATTCTTAAGTAGGGTGTTCTTTAACCTCCATGCCTTTGGAGGTTTCCCAGACTTTTTCCTGTGGTTCATTTCAAGCTTCGTAGCATTGTGGTCTGAAAGTATGCATGGTATGATTTCAATTCTTGTATACTTATGAAGGGCTGTCTTGTGACCCAGTATGTGATCTATCTTGGAGAAGGTTCCATGTTCACTCGAGAAGAAAGTATATTCTGTTGCTTTGGGATGTAGAGTTCTAAATATATCTGTCAAGTCCATCTGATCCAATGTATCATTCAGCGCCTTTTTTTCTTTATTTATCCTGTGTCTTGATGATCTATCCATTGTTGTAAGTGGAGTATTAAAGTCCCCTGCAATTACCACATTCTTATCAATAAGGTTGCTTATGTTTGTGAGTAATTGTTTTCTATATTTGGGGGCTCCCGTATTTGGCGCATAGACATTTATAATTGTTAGCTCTTCCTCATGGATAGACCCTGTGATTATTATATAATGCCCTTCTTCATCTCTTGTTACAGCCTTTAATTTAAAGTCTAGTGTGTCTGATATAAGTATGGCTACTCCAGCTTTGTTTTGACTTCCAGTGGCATGATAAATAGTTCTCCATCCCCTCACTCTCAATCTGAAGGTGTCCTCAGGTCTAAAATGAGTCTCTTGTAGACAGCAAATAGATGGGTCTTGTTTTTTTATCCATTCTGATACCCTATGTCTTTTGGTTGGCGCATTTAATCCATTTACATTCAGTGTTATTATAGAAAGGTATGGGTTTAGAGTCATTGTGATGTCTGTATGTTTTATGCTTGTAGTGATGTCTCTGGTACTTTGTCTCACAGGGTCCCCCTTAGGGTCTCTTGTAGGGCTGGTTTAGTGGTGACAAATTCCTTCAGTTTTTGTTTGTTTGGGAAGACCTTTATCTCTCCTTCTATTCTAAATGACAGACTTGCTGGATAAAGGATTCTCGGCTGCATATTTTTTCTGTTCAGCACATTGAAGATCTCCTGCCATTCCTTTCTGGCCTGCCAAGTTTCAGTAGAGAGATCGGTCACGAGTCTTATAGGTCTCCCTTTATATGTTAGAGCACGTTTATCTCTAGCTGCTTTCAGAATTTTCTCTTTATCCTTGTATTTTGCCAGTTTCACTATGGTATGTCATGCAGAAGATCAATTCAAGTTACGTCTGAAGGGAGTTCTCTGTGCCTCTTGGATTTCAATGCCTTTTTCCTTCCCCAGTTCAGGGAAGTTCTCAGCTATTATTTCTTCAAGTACACCTTCAGCACCTTTCCCTCTCTCTTCCTCCTCTGGAATACCAATTATGCATAGATTATTTCTCTTTAGTGCATCACTTAGTTCTCTAATTTTCCCCTCTTACTCCTGGATTTTTTTATCTCTCTTTTTCTCAGCTTCTTCTTTTTCCTTAATTTTATCTTCTAGTTCACCTATTCTCTCCTCTGTCTCTTCAATCCGAGCCGTAGTTGTCTCCATTTTATTTTGCAACTCTTTGATAGCATTTTTTAGCTCCTCCTGGCTGTTCCTTAGTCCCTTGATCTCTGTAGCAAGAGATTCTCTGCTGTCCTTTATACTGTTTTCAAGCCCAGCGATTAATTTTATGACTATTACTCTAAATTCACTTTCTGTTATATTGTTTAAATTATTTTTGATCAGTTCATTAGTTGTTATTTCCTGGACGTTTTTCTGAGGGGAATTCTTCTGTTTAGTCATTTTGGATAGTCCCTGGAGTGGTGCGGGACTGTGGGGCACTTCCCCTGTGCTGTCTTGAATAACTTGCGTTGGTGGCTGGGACTGCTGTCAGACCTGATGTCTGCCCCCAGCCCACCGCTGGGGCCATAGTCAGACTGGTGTGTGCCTTCTCCTCCCCTCTCCTAGGGGCAGGATTCACTGTGGGGTGGCGTGGCCCATCTGGGTTACTTGCATACTGCCAGGCTTGTGGTGCCAGGGATATGGCGAATTAGCTGGGGTGGATTGGCAAGGTGCAGGGGGCGGGAGCGGCAGGCTCAGCTTGATTTTCCTTCAGAGATCCGCTTCGGGAGGGGCCCTGTGGCACCGGGAGGGGGTCAGACCCATGGCCAGAGGGATGGATCCGCAGAAGCACAGCGTTGGGTGTTTGCGAGGTGCAAGCAAGTTCCCTGGCAGGAACTGGTTCCCTTTGGGATTTTGGCTGGGGGATGGGCGAGGGAGATGGCGGTGGCGAGTGCCTTTGTTCCCCGCCAAGCTGAGCTCTGGCGTCCGGGGCTCAACAACTCTCCCTCTCGTTGCCGTTCAGCCCTCCCATTCTCTGAGCCGAGCTGTTAGCTTATAACATTCCAGATGTCAAGTCCCTCTTGCTGTCAGAACACACTCCATCCGGCCCCTCTGCTTTTGCAAGCCAGACTCAGGGGCTCTGCTTGACCAGCGGGCCGCCCCTATGCCCCGGCTCCCTCCCTCCAGTCCGTGTAGTGAGCACCGCCTCGCCTCCCTTCCTACCCTCTTCTGTGGGCCTCTTGTCTGTGCTTGGCTCCGGAGACTCCGTTCTGCTAGTCTTCTGGCAGTTTTCTGGGTTATTTAGGCAGGTGTAGGTGGAATCTAAGTGATCCGCAGGACGCGTGGTGAGCCCAGCGTCCTCCTACGCCGCCATCTTCCCAGGATCCTCCTCAAAATTAACTATTAACTCTATATCAGTCTCTCATTTCTTGATGGTTTTAAAATTCAAGCTCAGGGGCGCCTGGGTGGTGCAGTCGGTTAAGCGTCCGACTTCAGCCAGGTCACGATCTCGCGGTCCGTGAGTTCGAGCCCCGCGTCAGGCTCTGGGCTGATGGCTCGGAGCCTGGAGCCTGTTTCCGATTCTGTGTCTCCCTCTCTCTCTGACCCTCCCCCGTTCATGCTCTGTCTCTCTCTGTCCCAAAAATAAATAAACGTTGAAAAAAATTTTTTTTAAAAAATAAAAAATAATTCAAGCTCAAACATTACTCTTATAATTCTTGGGGACTTCAATATCCTGTCTATAACTGTCCCCAATCATCTCTCTCTCCATCCAACCACAGCCACACACTCCTGGGTACATACCCTAGATCGAGTCATTCTCAAGAATAGTAGCCCCTCCATGATGTCAATTTCAAGTCTTTCATTCTCTTACTACCACCTTTACCCCAGTTCCAGAAATTCCTTAAATCTCTTCCCTCCTGATGTTCTTACATCATATAATGAATTTCATGGCCCATAATTACAATAACTCTCTTGCATATATTCTCATCTTCTTTGCTTGCCTCTCTGCCCCCGAATCGTTTAATGTACTTATAAATGGTGAGATCATCCAAGTATGCCTCTGTTCAGATGAATGTGGCTGGAGGATATCATACAATCATGCTGGAAGGTCTCACTTTAAATCTATGACCATTAATCTCAAATGGATCCCAAATGACACCTTGCAATCATAGCACATTTCCTGAGCTTTCTCACTCTAACCATTTCACACCTTTTCCTCTTCTCCTACAGCCAAAACTTTCTCCCAGATTTTCAATGTCAACTAATAATTGATAGTTCTGATTTTCCAAGAACACAGAGACAATCAATTGAGAACTTCCAAAAGCTCTTACTATCTCCAGCAAGCCAGAGACATGTTCGTTTAATCATATAGTCTGACTTCCCTCCTTTTATTTTGGAGAAATTTTCAGAATTCTTGTTCCGGTCATTCTCTCTGCCTGCCCACCTGATATCATTCTTAGTGGCTCTACCAATTCTTTATCACTAGCCTCATCACTTTTCCCTCTTCTAAATCATTCTCATTTGCATATAAAATGCTATACTTTCTCCTATCTTTAAGAGAAACTGTCATCTTCAAGATAGCTCCCCATTTCCAAGCCCCTTCATTTATAACAAAGCTCCCCAAAAGAGTTGAGGAGACCTCGAGTTGAGATCTCCCATTTCTCACTCCTCATTTCCTGATAGCCCATTCAGTCAGATTTATTATTACATTTCATCAAGGCAACCGTCATCAAGGTCACTATGATTCCCATGTTGCCACATTCAATTATTAAATTCTATTTCTCATCTTACCTCACTTAACAGATGATTACCTCTTCCACGTTGAAACAGTTTCTCACTTGCTTTCCAAGACCATATTGTCCTGGTTTTATCGCTGCCTCATGCCCCACAAACTGTTAGTAATTTTTCCTTACTGCTTCTCTTCTTACATCCTCTAAATGTTGGAGTATGCTAAGTGGAAAATAATAAGAAAAACATATATTGGTCTCTGCCCCAATTCCTTCAACAGAGCTCCTAAAAATCCCTGTAAATTCCTAAGTTATAACACTAGGAACATCTCTTGTAATACTTGTGTTTGACCCCATCCCTGACACAGGACTCCTAAAACCTTGTGGTTTTCCTAAGTGATGACAGCATCACAGGCATCATTTTTTCTAATGTGGTGATGCTGGGTGGGTTGCTAGATGGCTCCTGTATGGGAGCTGGTCACCAGAAAGACCAAGCCATGATTAGAAGCTTAGAATTTTCAGCCTCATACCCCCCAATCCTCCAGAGAGGGGAGAAGGGCTACACATGGGGTTAATAATTGATCATGGCTACATGAGGAAGCCTCCTTAAAATCCCAATAGTAGGAGGCTCCAGGAGCTTCCAGGTGGGTGAACACATCCACACAGGGAAGGTGATGTACCTTTCAGAAATGTCAGAAGTGAAGTGTCTTGTGTGAGAGTAAAGAAAGACTCACAGGAAAGAAACACAGGAAAAACCTGAGGTTTTTTTATGTTACATCAGGACTCAATCTTTGGATATCTTATCTTTGGATATCCTATCTAAGGTGATCTGATCAATTCTCATGGCTTGTGTCATCCATATCCTAATGATTCTCAAATTATTATTCTCAGCATGTACTCATTTTCTAAATTTGGAATTAATAATTCAGTGGCCTAGGGGCACCTCAGTGGCTCAGTCAGTTAAGCGCCCGACTCTTGGCTTTGGTTCAGGTCATGATCATACAGTTCGTGGGTTCAAGCCCCACATCAGGCTCCATGCTGGTAGTGCAGAGCCTACTTGGGATCTTCTCTCTTTCCATCTCTCTCTACCCCTCTTCTGTTCATGCTCTCTCTCTCTCTCTCTCAAAATAAGTAAATTTAAAAAAAATTAAAAAAAATTCAGTGGACTACAGATTATCTTTGTATATCTAATAAGAACCTCAAAAGGTAGCTTGCCTCAAACCAAACTCCTGCTGTCTCTAAACTACCTCCTCCTATAGTCTTCCTTATGTCATTAGTGGCAATTCTTTTCTTTTACCTTAAATAATCTTTGAACAGCTCCTGATGACTCATATTTTCTTTCTTTCTTTTAAAATATTTATTTATTTATTTATTTATTTATTTATTTATTTATTTATTGAGAAAGTAAGAGAGGACGCAAGTGAGTGAGGGGTAGAGGGAGAGAGAGAATCCCAGGAGGGGGAGAGTGAGCAAGTGAGTGAGCGAGAGAGAGAGAGAGAAGCAGGGCTCACCTGAAACGGGCCTCATGCTAACCCAACAAAATTACCCTTTTCATAAAACCACATCTACTTCTACCACCCTCATCTGAGTTACCATCTCATTACTCCCCAAGAGCTTCCTATCTGCTCTTTCTGCTTTCTCTGTTTTCGCCCAAACTGTATTGTACCAACTGCAATCAGAGGGAAATCTGAAAACTTGAGGTCAAATCAGATCTCTCCTCTGCTCCATGCCCTCTTATGACTTCCCATCTCACTTTGAGTACACCCCAAAATGACCTCCAAATTCCTATGCCATTAACCCAGTGGTTAGTAACATTGAATAATGTGTGTTGCTGCCTGATATAAAGCACAGGAAGGTCTTTCCGATAATTGCCATGAAAGTGTATTAAATACTGTTGGCATCTGAGCACGGCTTTCAGATGTTTTATAAAATTTTCCTTCCCATTATATCTAATGACCAATTTTCCACCCAACTGAGCTCAGGATCCAATCATACAGATTTCTAATTATGATTTACAGCATAAAGCAGGTGGGTTTCCTAACTCATAAGGGAAGCTGCTGATTTTATTGTAAAGACAAAGGTATACCTTTTGTTATGCAAAGATATATGGATGTCTGCCTTCCGGAAAAACCTGCAATCTGAAATTTAGACCTACTTATACCAGTAGAATATTTTTTTATGAAGAGAATAGAAATTGAACCTATTAAAATAGTGTATAAATAAAGTCTGGGTTTATGAAATGCATCCTAAGCCCCAGTGCAGTTTATCTTTTATATTATTTTATGCCATTTGCTTAGCTTCAGATATGCAGGTAAATATACTGTAACAGAGTAATATCTGCGGAGGAGGTTATAGGATATCTGGAGTTAACAAGAGGTAGATTGGTAGATGTTTGTGTAGATGAACAGAGAGAAACGGAAATCTATAAGTAAGCACACTGTGAGTACTTAATGACCTTTTCATGGCAGATAGTTTTCTGTTAGTGAAATTTGCTATAGTGAAATTTCTTACAGTGAATTGAAATCTACATCACTACTAGTAACACCCATCACTCCCTTTCCTTCTGGATCTCAGCTGATATTCTTCTTTATTTCACTAAGAATATAGAGGCAAATTAGAGTCAAAGTGTCTGGTCCTTCCATTACATCCACCATCCTAGTTGCATTTGTATTCATGTGCTTTGCCTTTCTTCCCATTATATCAAAACAAAACAAACAAACAAGTAACTCTCTGTGCTTGTATAGCTAGGCCTTCACTAATTCACAGTATTGCACACCATCTCAATGACATATCTCCTCTTTGTCTTCACTATAACAAATTAGTTCCTCCTTGTTGGATTATCTCTATCAACATACACATGCTAAAATAGCTCTCAGTATCAAAGGGCATGCCTTCCTTTACCCTTTATCCCTGCCAGCTACTATCCCACTTCTCTTGGTCCCTCTTTTTTAGCAGAGCAAGTTAAAAGGTTGTATATACTTACTGGCTCACTTATACCATTATTTTTTAACCCTGGACAATTCAGTTCTATTCCTCTTCAGTCTACTGAGACTGTCCTTAAGTTCAACAATAACCTAACACTGTCAAATCTAATCATCTCAGTTCTGCTCTTGTTCAACCCACGAGCTCCATTTGACACAGTTAAATCTGCCACTGCTTCTGAAACCCTTGGCAGGTAGAACTCCATTTTCCCTTGATTGTTCTCTTACCTTTCTAGTAAGCCCTCCTCATTCATGTTTCTCTTGAAAAACTCATGTTTCTCTCTCTGTTCCTGTCCTTCTGACTTCTAAGGTCCAGGGCTCAGTTTTCTGTCTTCACCTTGTTTTTTTTTTTTTTTTTCATATCAAATATTTTATTTTTTTTCAAAATTCTATTTTATTCTTTTTTATTTAAATTTTTGTTAACATACAGTGCAATATTGTTTCTAGAGTACAATTCAGTGACTTGTCACTTACATACACCATCCAGTGCTCATCATAAGTGCCCTCCTTAGTACCCATCACCCATCTAGCCCATCTCCCACCCAACTCCCTCCATCAGTCCTCAGTTTGTTCTCTATCATTAAGAGTCTCTTATGGCTTGTTTCCCTCTCTCCTTTCCCCCCATTTCCCATGTTTATCTGTTTTCTTTCTTAAATTCCACATAGAATTTAGATCATATGGTATTTGTCTTTCCCTGGCCTATTTCACTTAGCATACTACACTCTAGCTCCATCCACGTC
Source organism: Acinonyx jubatus (assembly GCF_027475565.1). NCBI lineage: Eukaryota > Metazoa > Chordata > Mammalia > Carnivora > Felidae > Acinonyx > Acinonyx jubatus. The sequence goes on along the minus strand of NC_069389.1, from coordinate 30,501,425 downwards.
ATTGCAAATGGCAAGATTTCATTATTTTTGATGGCTAAGTAATATTCCAGTGTGTGTGTGTGTGTGTGTGTGTGTATACACCACCTTTTCTTTATCCATTCATCAGTCAATGGACATTTGGGCTCTCTCCGTAGTTTGGCTATTGTTGATATGCTGCTATAAATATCGGGGTGTATGTACTCCTATGAACCTGTATTTTTGTATCCTTTGTGTAAATACCTATTAGTGCAATTGCTGGATTGTAGGGTTGTTCTATTTTCAGCTTTTTGAGGGACCTCCAAACTGTTTTCCAGGGTGGCTGCTCCAGTTTGCATTCCCACCAGCAGTACAAGAGGGTTCCCCTTTCTCTGTATCCTCACCAACACCTGTTTTCTTGTGTTGTGAATTTTAGCCATTCTCACAGGTATATGTCCTCACACCTTTTCTATCTACCCTCATTCTTGATGAAGTCCTGTACAGTCACACACAGATACCAGTGAATTCTAAATTGACAGCCTCAGCCTTGACCTTTCAGTAAATCATGACTCATTCCACATTCATATAGCCACTTGCTATCTCAGTATTCCTCCCATGGATATCTAACAATGCTTTTCAAAGTTCCACAGATGCTCTGCTCAAGTGACACTTTATCAGATAGGTTTCCCTAGGCTACCTTGTATTAAATAAAACCCACATTATCTAACTCTTATTGTTTTATTTAACAGTGCCATAAGCATTGAAAATTTTTTTTGTTTGACTTGAACCTGCCCTGCCTTTACCAATACACTCTGGAGTACGTGCTCCAGTAAAGCAGGGGATTTGTTTTCATCATTATTTTATCCCCAGGGCTTGTTATAGTGAATAGCACATAGTAGGTACTTAATAAATATTTGCTGGGTGCATAAATAAGATAATAATATAGTGTAGAATAAAATCAGTATACAGACTTTCAGTAGTGACATGAGCAGAAATGTCCAAAAAGGGAGGCCCATTCTCCAAAGAAACATGGAAAAAACAAGCCAAAGTTGTAAAAATCAACTTTGCAAGAACTCTGGAAAAACTGTCAAAGAGTTAAAGCAACCAAGGAAATGCTGAAGAAAAAGACAACTCACACATGATGGAAGAGCTCTGTGGTGTTTTAATGTAACCCTGCCACATCCCCCTTTCCTGGCATGGTGGTGATCTGGAAGATGGCAATTCATGCTCCTGGTGTGATTATCTGGTTCTGGGGGAAACAGAGTGGTCTTTATTACCAGGGAATTTTGTCTGTATGTTTTGGCCTGTCTGGAGGTTCCCTGAAGGATGGATGTGCTGTGCTTGCCTTTCCTTCACCTAACTGGAATACCCTCAGAGCAGGAAAGGTGCTAAGCAGTGGGTGTTCCTTGGAAACACTGAGAAGTCAGTGGACATTCTGTTGCCTCCTAGGACAAAAAATTAAAGCTTAGGAAAACAACAGACATGCTGAAAGCTTGTAAAGAAAAGCTGGAGAGAAAATTACTTTGCATAATAAGGACTTTAAGAAAGCTCCCATGGGGAAGAGCCAAGATGGCAGAAAAGCATGGAAGTTTTTTGTGTGTCTCGCATCAATGAAATACAGCCAGATGAACATTAAACCATCCTGCACACCTAGAAAACTGATCTGAGGATTAACACAACAATCTGCAAAACCTGAACCACAGAACTCAGCAGGTACACGGCACGGTGAGGTGAACTGGGGGAGAGAGAAGCTGTGGAGGTCAGGGAGCTGCTTTTGCCTGCAGGGAGAGGACAGAGAAGTGGGGGAAGCACCTCTCCCCAAAAGCAGCTGGAAAAAAGGTGGAAAAGTGGAAATAGCTGCAGGGACTGAACAAAAAAGGGAGAAAGGAGAGGGTTTACATTCCATTAAGACTATAAACAGGGGGAGCGCAGAGTCTGAAACTCCACAGTTTGATACCTGAGAGTGCTCTGGTGGGAAGGGCGAATCCCTAGGAGCAGAGTGGAGTCCAGGGTTCTTCAGGCCACGTGGAAGAAGCGGTTCCCCTGCTTGGAGGACATCTGGTAGAAGCTGTGTGGGTCCCCCAAAGGCAAGGCCCCAGTGGACCCAGGAGAACAACCACATTTGCTGGTGCTGGAACAAGGTCATTGAAGGTGAGGCCTGGTGCCAGATGTGTGTTGTGGTTTTCCATAATCCCTGAAACACTGCTGCTACACTATCTCGTGAAATGTTTCTAGGGTGGGCTGGCACCCGGTCAGACTCTGGGCATCAGCAATAGCACAGTCCCGCGAACATTCCTGGGTGCAGCTAGCACCTGGTCATTGCTTGGTGAGACCCTCCTGCAGAGGGGCAAAATGGGTCAAAGCCACAGTCCTTCAGAAGTAAGGGGTTGGGGAAAAATAGCCACATCTGAGACAAAATTCAGGAGGGAGGTGCTGCCTGGAGCTTGGTCACGGACTGTGTAAAAGTGAGGGGTGGATGCAAGCCTGAGACAAAGGACGGGTGCATGATTGCTGATCAGGGAGAAGAGGGTTCCGATACGAGCTGGGTGACGCCATTTTCACCGCTTCTGCACATGCGCATACACACCTACAAGCACCACAAGAATCCACCCCAGTAAGCTAAGCAGCACCATCTAGTGAAGAACAGAGCCGTTACACTAAGCCCTGCCCAACTGGGCCAACCTCGCCCTTCAGGAATACAAATCTCTCTGCCTGCTTAGTGTATGGACTATAAAGCGCCTCATAGTTTGACTTCTAGGGGAAAACAAAGTAATTTCAGTCGTATTTCACTCTGTTCCCTGGCCCATCTATTCAATTTTCTTTTTTTCTTTTTTTTTCTCTTTTTTTGTTTCTTTTCTTTTTCTTGAATACATACAGAGAAAAAATTCATTTGTATTTTCAATTTTTATTAAAAATATTTTTCTTTAATTTTTTGTACTATATTTTTTACTTTTGTGTAAATGTTTTCAAATTCTATTTTACTCCCATCATTTCATTTTAGTATACTTCAGTGTATTCATTTTTTCAAATTTTCAAACAATTTTTTTTTCTTTTTCCCCCCTTTTTCTCTAATCTATCAAGCCCCTTTCAACACCCAGACCAAAACACACCTAGGATCTAGCATCATTTATTTGATTTTTGTGCTGTATTTGTTTTTAATTTTTTAACATTAATATTTTTAAATTTTAATTTGTATGAATTTTAATTTTTTTACTTCATTAATTCCTTTTCTCTCTTCAAAATGATGAAAGGAAGGAATTCACCCCAAAAGAAAGAGCATGAAGAAGCGACAGCCAGGGACTTAACCAACACAGATACAAGCAAGATGTCTGAACCAGAATTTAGAATCAGGATAATAAGAATACTAGCTGGAATTGAAAATAGGTTAGAATCCCTATTCTAAATAGGGATTAGATAAAAGGAGTAAGAGCTACTCAGGATGAAATAAAAAAATGCTATAACTGAGATGCAATCATGGATGGATGGATGCCACGGCCGCAAGGATGGATGCGGCAGACCAGAGAATCAGCGACATAGAGGACAAACTTACGGAGAATAATAAAGCAGAAAAAAAGAGGGAGATTAAGGCAAAAGAGCATGATTTAAGAATTAGAGAAATCAGTGACTCAGTAAAAAGGAACAACATCAGAATCATAGGGGTCCCAGAAGAGGAAGAGACAGTAATAGGAGTAGAAAGGTTATGTGAGCAAATCATAGCAGAAAACATTCCTAACGTGGGGAAAGACACAGACATCAAAATCCAGGAAGAACAGAGGACTCCCATTAGATTAAACGAAAACCTACGAACAGCAAGGCATATCATAGTCAAATTCACAAAATACTGAGGCAAGGAGAGAATCTTGAAAGCAGCAAGGGAAAAAAAGCCCTTAACCTACAAGGGAAGACAGATCAGGTTTGCAACAGATGTAGCCACAAAAACTGGGCAGGCTAGAAAGGAGTGGCAGGATATATTCAGTGTGCTGAATCAGAAAAATATGCAGCCAAGAATTCTTTTTTTTTTAATTTTATTTTTTATTTTTTAAAATTTACATCCAAATTAGTTAGCATATAGTGCAACAGCGATTTCAGGAGTAGATTCCTTAATGCCCCTTACCCATTTAGCCCACACTCCCCTCCCACAACCCCTCCAGTAACCCTCTGTTTGTTCTCCATATTTAAGAGTCTCTTCTGTTTTGTCCCCCTCCCTGTTTTTATTTTGTTTCCCTTCTCTTATGTTCATCTGTTTTGTCTCTTAAATTCCTCATATGAGTGAAGTCATATGATTTTTGTCTTTCTCTAATTTTACTTAGCATTATACCTTCCAGTTCCATCCATGTAGTTGCAAATGGCAAGATTTCATTCTTTTTGATTGCCAAGTAATATCCATCTATGGACATTTGGGCTCTTTCCATACTTTGGCTATTGTTGATAGTGCTGCTATATACATGGGGGTACATGTGTCCCTTCGAAACAGCACACCTGTATCCTGTGGATAAATGCCTAGTAGTGCAGTTGCTGGGTCATAGGGTAGTTCTATTTTTAGTTTTTTGAGGAACCTCAATACTGTTTTCCAGAGTGGCTGTACCAGCTTGCATTCCCATGCAGCCAAGAATTCTTTATCCAGCAAGGCTCTCATTCAAAATAAAAGGAGAGATAAAAAGTTCGAGACAAACAAAAATTAAAGGAGTTTGTGTCCACTAAAGCAGCCCTGCCAGAAATTTTAAGGGGGAGTCTCTGAGGGGAGAAAAGATGAACAAACAAACAAACAAACAACAAATAAATATGACCAAAAGCAACAAAGACTAGAAAGGACCAGAGAACACCACCAGAAACTCCAACTCTAAAAGCAACATAACGGCAATAAATTTATATCTTTCAGTACTCACTCTAAATGTCAATGGACTAAATGCTCCAATCAAAAGACACAGGGTAACAGAATGGATAAGAAAACAAGATCCATCTATATGCTGTTTACAAGAGACCCACTTTCGACCTAAAGACACCTTCAGATTGAAAGTAAGGGGAAAGAGAACCATCTATCATGCTAATGGTCAACAAAAGAAAGCCAGAGTAGCCATACTTATATCAGACAATCTAGACTTTAAAATAAAGACTGTATCAAGAGATGAAGAAGGGCATTATATCATAATTAAGCAGTCTATCCACCAAGAAAACCTAACAATTGTAAACATTTATGCACCAAATGTGGAGCTCCCAAATATATAAATTAATCACAAACATAAAGAAACTCACTGATAGTAATACCATAATAGTAGGGGACTTCAACACCCGACTCACAACAATGGACAGATCATCTAATCAAAAAATCAGTAAGGAAACAATGGCTTTGAATGACACACTGGACCAAATGGACTTAACAGATATATTCAAAACATTTCATCCTAAAGCAGTGGAATATACATTCTTCTCCAGTGCACATGAAACATTCTCCAGAATAGACCGCATACTGGGACACAAATCAGCCCTCAACACGTACAAAAAAGATCGAGATCATACTGTGTGTATTTTCAGACCACAATGCTATGAAACTCGAAATCAACCACAAGAAAAAATTTGGAAAGGTAACAAATACTGGGAGACTAAAAACATCCTACTAAAGAATGAATGGGCTAACCAAGAAGTTAAAGAGGAAATTAAAAAGTTAATGCAAGCCAATGAAAATGACAACACCACAACCCAAAACCTCTGGGACACAGGAAAGGCGGTCATAAGAGGAAAGTGTATAGCAATCCAGGCCTTCCTAAAGAAGGAAGAAAGATCTCAGATACACAGCCTAACGTTACACTTTATAGAACCAGAAAAAGAACAGCAAATAAAACCCCAAAACAGCAGAAGACAGGAAATAATAAAGATTAGAGCAGAAACCAATGCTATGGAAACCAAAAAAAACAGTAGAACAGATCAATGAAACCAGAAGCTGGTTCTTTGAAAGAGTTAACAAAATTGATAAACCACTAGCCAGTTTGATCAAAAAGAAAACGGAAAAGACCCAAATAAATAAAATCATGAATGAAGGAGGAGAGATCACAACCAACTGCAGAAATAAAAACAATAATAAGAGAATATTATGAGCAATTATATGCCAATAAAATGGGCAATCTGGAAGAAATGGACAAATTCCCAGAAACATATACACTATCAAAACTGAAACAGGAAGATATAGAAAATTTGAACAGACCCATAACCAGTAAAAAAATCGAATTAGTAATCAAAAATTCCCAAAATACAAGAGTCCAGTGCCAGATGGCTTTCCAGGGGAATTTTATTAAACATTTAAGGAAGAGTTAACACCTATTCTCTTGAAGCTGTCCCAAAAAATAGAAATGGAAGGAAAACTTCCAAACTCTTTCTATGAGGCCAGCATTACCTTGATTCCAAAACCAGACAGAGACCCCACTAAAAAGGAGACCTATAGACCAATTTCCCTGATGAACATGGATGCAAAAATCTTCAACAGGATATTAGCCAACCGGATCCAACAATATATCAAGCAAATTATTCACCATGACCAAGTGGGATTTATACCTGGAATGTAGGGCTGGTTCAATATCCACAAAACAATCAATGTGATTCATCACATCAATAAAAGAAAGGAAAAGAACCATATGATCCTCTCAATAGATGCAGAGAAAGCCTTTGACAAAATACAGCATCCTTTCTTGATAAATACCCTCAAGAAAGTAGGGATAGAAGGCTCATACCTTGAGATCATAAAAACCATATATGAAAGACCCAATGCTAATATCATCCTCAATGGGGAAAAACTGAGAGCTTTTCCCCTAAGGTCAGGAACAAGACAGGGATGTCCACTCTGGCCACGGTTATTCAACACAGTGCTGAAAGTCTTAGCTTCTGCAATCAGACAACACAAAGAAATAAAAGGCATCCAAATCAGCCAGGAGGAGGCCAAACTTTCTCTCTTCACAGATGACATGATATTCGATATGGAAAAGCCAAAAGATTCCACCAAAAAACTGCTAGAACTAATTCATGAATTCAGCAAAGTTTCAAGATATATAAAATCAATGCACAGAAATTGGTTGCATTCCCATTGACCAACAATGAAGCAACAGAAAGAGAAATCAAGGAATCTATCCCATGTACAATTGCACCAAAATCCATAAAATACCTAGGAATAAGTCTAACCAAAGAGGTGAAAAACCTATTCACTGAAAACTATAGAAAGCTTATGAAAGAAACTGAAGAAGACACAAAAAAATGGGAAAAGATTCCATGCTCCTGGATAGGAAGAAGAAATATTGTTAAAATGTTGATACCACCCAGAGCAATCTACACATTCAATGCAATTCCTATCAAAATAACACCAACGTTCTTCACAGAACTAGAACAAATAATCCTAAAATTTGGAACCAGAGACTGAATAGCCAAAGCAATCTTTAAGAAGAAAACCAAAGCAGGAGGCATCACAATTCCAGACTTCAAGCTGTATTACAAAGCTGTAATCATGAATACAGTATGCTACTGGCACAAAAAGAGACGCTCAGATCAATGGAACAGAATAGAAAACCCAAAAATGGACCCACAAACGTTATGGCCAACTAATCTTTGACAAAACAGGAAAGAATATCCAGTGGAATAAAGATAGTCTCTTCAGCAAGTGGTGCTGGGAAAACTGGACAGCGACATGCAGAATGAACCTGGACCAGTTTCTTACACCATACACAAAAATAAACTCAAAATGGATGAAAGACCTAAATGTAGGACAGGAAGCCATAAAAATCCTTGAGGAGAAAGCCGGAAAAACCTTTTTGATTTTGGCCGCAGCAAATTCTTACTCAACACGTCTCCGGAGGAAAGGGAAACAAAAGCAAAAATGAACTATTGGGACCTCATCAAAATAAAAAAGCTTCTGCACAGCAGAGGAAATGATCAGCAAAACTAAAAGGCAACTGATGGAATGGGAGAAGATATTTAAACGACATATCAGACAAAGGGTTTGTATCCAAAATCTATAAAGAACGTATCAAACTCAACACCCAAAAAACAACTAATCCAGTGAAGAAATGGGCAAAAGACATGAATAGACACTTCTCAAAGAAGACATCCAGATGGTCAAGTGACACATGAAAAGATGCTCAACATCACTATCATTAGGGAAATACAAATCAAAACCACAATGAGATACCACCTGACACCTGTCAGAAAGGCTAACATGAACAACTCAGTCAACACAAGATGTTGACAAGGATGCAGAGAGAGAGGATTTCTTTTGCATTGCCGGTGGGAATGCAAACTGGTGCAGCCACTCTGGATAACAGTATGGAGGTTCCTCAAAAAACTAAAAATAGAACGACCTTATGACCCAGCAATTGCACTACTAGGTATTTATCCAAGGGATACAGGTATGCTGTTTCAAAGGGACACATGCACCCCAGTGTTTATAGCAGCACTATCAACAAGAGCCAAAGTATGGAAATATATATATATATATATATATATATATATATATATATATATATATATATAATGGAGTATAACTTGGCAATCGAAAAGAATGAAACCTTGCCATTTGCATCTATGTGGATCGAACTAGAGGGTAGTATGCTAAGCGAAGTTAGTCAGAGAAAGACAAATATCATATGACTTCACTCATATGAGGACTTTATGACACAGAACAGATGAACATAAGGGAAGGGAAGCAAGAATAATACAAAAACAGGGAGGTAGACAAAAACAGAAGAGACTCTTAAACATGGAGAACAAACAGAGGGTTACTGGAGGGGTTGTGGGAGGGGAGTGTGGGCTAAATGGGTAAGGGGCACTAAGGAATCTGTTCCTGAAATCGCTGTTGCACTATATGCTAACTAATTTGGATGTAAATTAAAAAAACAAAATTAAAAAAAAAAAGAAAGCAAGCTCCCATGGATAATGGGGAATCTAGAAAGACAGGCTGATGCCCAGGTCAGGGTCATGCTCAGAAAAATTAAGAAGATAATAAGCTTTCACCTAAGGCTGATCTTCCTGCTGAGGACAAGAAGGAAGTGAAGGCTAAGAATTGTAAATGGCCTGGCTGAGTATTGAAGAACTGCCCCAATGTGGTCGATCTGCAAAGACAGTGAGAATTTTGGTGGGGTGGTAGTGGTGGTGGTGGTAATCTAGGCATTTAAGAAATTCTGTATGACACCACAGGCTGACCAAACACTCAAAGAACAGAGAGTCACACATGAAAAGAATAAAAAATCCTTAACACATACTTTTGAAGAGTTACTGAACAAGCAACTATGACCCATATTAAGCAACAACAAATTCCAAGGAAGGGGAAGAATCTGATAATATTAAAAACAGTTCTGTCAGGGCACCTAGGTTGCTCAGTTAGTGAAGCATCCAACTTCATCTCAGGTCGTGATCTCTTGGTTCATGAGTTTGAGCCCCTCACCAGGCTCTCTGCTGTCAGCACAGAGCCCACTTAGATCCTCTGTCTTCCTCCCCCTCTGCCCTTCCCTCACTCTCTCTCTTTCTCAAAAATAAAATACAAACATTATAAATAGATAGGTATATAGATGGATAGATAGATAGATAGATAGATAGATAGATAGAAACAGTTTTGTTAAAGGCCAAAGAAACAAGGCATTTGGTCCTTTATAGGAAAAAGTAAATAAACAGAAATGGTCCCTGAAAAGGACAGACAATGTACTTACTAGACAAAGACTTTTAATCAGATCTCTTAAACATAGTTGAGGTAAAAGAAACCATGGAAAAAAAATAAAGTAGGAAAATGATGTTATGAAAAAGTGGATCTTCATTCACTTCTGTGATGCTTATTGTGACTCTTGTTTGCTGGAGATAATAAACATATTGGACAGTGAGTTTCTTTACTTATTTTAGTGTGAATTTCAAGCCAGATAGAATGTAAACATTGCTTATTATGAGTATTTTTGTATTATTGTGTGGTTATCTACACCCTCCATTCCCAGCCATATTACAATATTAAACTCATAGACATACATATATACATAAGCTTAAAAATTTTATTTGCTCTTTCTCAGCTCTTAATTTTTATGGCATATGTATGCTTAAGAGTACAATACTGAATGATGATCATAATGATGAAAATGACATACTGAAAGATCTCAAAAGCATTCTGAAATTTCCAAATTGTATCCCAAATTTTCCCCCTGAACTCTGCCAATATTTGTTTGACCTCACATAGGCAGAGCTCATGAATTCATTCCTCCATTTATTCATTCAGAGCATACTATATAACAAACCAACAGAAGAATTTTAAATGGCTAAGTTGAGGAGTGCCTGGGTGGCTTAGTTGGTTAGCCCACTAACCAAGAGTTGGCATCCCACTCTTGACTCCTTCTCAGATCATGATCTCATGGTTCGTGAGTTCGAGCCAGGACAGGCTGTGAGCTAACAGTGCAGAGCCTGCTTGGGATTCTCTCTCTCCCCCACTCTGTGTGCCCCTCTGCTGTTCATATGCTCGCTTGCTCTCTCTCTTTCTCTTAAAATAAGTGAATAACCTAAAAAAAAAAAACCACCAGAAATGTTATGGAATGTTTATTGTTATCAGTGAGATATTAAATAAATTTAATAAAATCTCAAAGTTATTTTCAATTTTAAGATTGTATTTCTTGGAAGTTATGAATATTGAACCACAACTTCACAGGTCAGCAAGAATAGTGGTTCTTACTATTCAAAGGTATAATTAAAACTAATGAAATGGTAAATTTTGGGGAAAATTGGTTTTCCCTTATATATGACAAATAGCTATAGGAGCAAACATGCCCTAGATTTTTACTTTAGTGAGCTTAGTTATTTGAAAGATCATATCCTTTTAAATTCAAATATTACAAGCAAGTACAGTATATATATAACCTTATCTATATCTTGTTTCCTTAGGTCGCATAAATATCAAAGTATGTTTTTAGTAATAAAATAGCTTTTATAAGTTTAAATGATATCTTCTAAACTTGATTATTTTGAGATGCACGGCCTACTTGAATCAGTTCTTACTGTTTCGTGTTCCAAAACTGTTTTGCAATGCACCACTCTATTACTGTAGTATAACGAAAAAAGAAGAGTTGAATTTTCATAAACTATATACTTAGTCAGATTTGTACTTGTGGCCTTTGAAATAAAATCAGCTACATTACTCTTTCATAACTTTGCAAGGGAATTCATAGATGTTAAATTAGTAACATAAGGTTTTTTTTTGTTTGTTTTTCATGTTTATTCATTTCTGAGAGAGAAAGAGAGCATGAGCAGAGGAGGGACAGAGAGAGAGGGAGGCATGGAATCTGAACCAGGTTCCAGGCTCTAAGCTGTCAGCACAGAGCCCAATGCAGGGTTTGAACCCATGAACCTTGAGATCATGACCTGAGCTGAAGTCAGACACTCAACCGACTAAGCCAACCAGGCACCCTAGTAACATGAGGTCTTTTTATTTTGCTATGAATGATCATGAATCATAAGTAAATGTTGATAAAACTGGAAAGCGGGGGCCTGGCTGGCTCAGTTGATAGAGCATGTGACTCTTGATCTCAGGGTCATTGAGTTCAAGTCCCATGTTGGGCCTACATCGTACTTAAAGAAAAAAAAGGAAAGAAGTTTAGAGTCGAATGGTTCTTATAAGTATATACCAAGATTTTAGTGCATGTATAATTTAATCATAGACATAATATTTTATATTGAATTTATTTTTTAATTTTTTTAGGGGGGCACAGAGAGAGAGAGGGGGAGAGAGAATCTTAAGCAGGCTCCATGTTCAGTGCAGAGCCCAATGCGGGGCTCTATGTCAAGACCCCGAGATCATGACTTTGGCTGAAATCAAGAGTTGGACACTTAACCGACTGAGCCACCCAGGTACCCCTATTGTATTTATTTTTTAGAAATAAATTTCTTTTAACTAACTGGTATATCACAAAGCAATGATTCATGAAAAATGTACAACTTACAAAGACAGATTTGAAGATAAAAAGCCTTATATAGATATCTTAGTTAACCTCATATTCTTTTATTGATATTTCTGAAAAATTATGTTGTTACTATCACTTACAAGATTTTTGACCTTATGCAATTTTTTTTTATCCTGTTAACTCAATTTCCCTAGTTATAAAATTGGAAAATTATAGCACCTAACTCATAGGGGTTTTTCTGATTATTAAATGAGATGGTACAAGCCAAATACCCAGAACAGAGACCAGCATATATTAAGCACTCAATAGTTAGTTATGATTAATTACTAGGTGTGTTACCTGTAGTGACAGTGAGCTAGAAAATTTGCATTTAATAAGGAATAAAGTTAATATTTTGTGGAATTATAAGAATCTTGAGTTGGGACATATTGGAGAAGGAGGGATTTTCTTTTTCTTACTTTATTAATAGTTTAGTAACAAATCTCACTTTTGGTAAATATGTCTTTGAATACTTTGTGCCTTATTGCAAAGAATAAGAAAAGAATACAGACAACATTTCAGTATCATGAAGGAAGATGTCATTCCTTCACAGTAAAAAAAACTCATAACTTCTGCAACCTCTAAATATCTGTCATAGATACGTTGTTTCTCAAAGTGTGGCCCCATGATCATTTGATTCTGAATCCCTTAGCTGCTAAGGAAAGCTTCTGTTAAAATGGCAGCTTCCTGAACACCAACCAGATTGAATGAATCAGACTCTCAGGAGGTGTGTCTCATCTGACTGTCTTTTTAGCAAGCTCCACAGGTGATTTTTACACATGGTAAAGTTTGAAAAATTGTAATCTAGTATGACATAAGGAAACTGCTATCAATCATTTTGCCTTATGGCTTTCACAAGAGTGAGAATTTTATTCTTTATTTTACAAATAGTTTTTGATTTCCATCTTGGATCAGTCAAGAAAATGAACAGTGATTACTGGCAGCAATTTTGAGGCTTCAAATAGACATCCATACCTGTTATAGAGTGGAAATAAATACCAGAAATCAAAGGTTTTCTTTATTTTTAAAATGAAACTAATGGGTTTTGACTTAATTTCTCTTTGTAAAGTGTGACAGACTCGTGAGTTTTATGGTTCCTTAGTTAGGAAATCCCGGCTCTTCCTTATGACATTTCCCAGAGAAATAAGGATAAACTGATTTTTTAAAAATAGGCTCTATGCCCACGTGAGGCTTGAACTTACAACCCCAAGATCAAGAGTTGCATGCTCTACTGACTGAGCCAGCCAGGCCCCACCTAGACTGATTTTTAATAGGGCTGGTTGATACCTTTTGAGATAAAATGGTAATCGTGCACTCATAAACCATCATACTGTAATTTTTGCTTAAAAGTGGTTTCTTTAAATATGTTATTTTATTGCGGTGCCTGGGTGGCTTAGTTGAGTAAGCAGCTGACATAGGCTCAGGTCATGATCTCGCGGTTCGTGAGTTCCAGCCCCAAGTCGGGCTCTTGGCTCACAGCAGCCTGGAGCCCGCTACAGATTCTGTGTCTCCCTCTCTCTTTTCCCCTCCTCTGCTCATGCTCTGTCTCTCCCTCTCTCAAAAATAAATAAACATTTAACAAATTTTTTTAAAAATGTTATTTTATTGTCCTAATTATATTTAACGTGAGATGGAACTTTTAATAAATTTTTCCCATTATTTTTTAATTTTAATTTTTATTTATTTTTAATTCAAGTTAGTTAACATAGAGTATTATCATGGTTTCAGGAGTAGAACCCAATGATTCAGCTCTTACATATGACACCCAGGGCTCATCCCCGCAAGTGCCTTCCTTAATGCTTGTCAACCATTTCGTCCAATCCCCCACCCACCTCTCCTCCAGCAACCCTGAGTTTGTTCTCTGTATTTAAGAGTCTTTTATGGTTTGCCTTCCTCCCTGTTTTTATCTCATTTTGCCTTCCCTTTTCCTATGGTCATCTGTTGTGTTTCTCAAATTCCACATCTGAGTGAAATTATATGATATCTGTCTTCCTCTGACTTATTTCGCTAACAAATTTTAATCGTACATTATTCATCTTGCTTAATAAAAATTTTATGTCCATTTATTAGTAACTCCCCATTTCCCTCTTTCTCCAGTCCCTGGGAACCATCATTCCACTCTGATTCTACGAATCTATTTTAGAGACCTCATATAAGTAGAATTGTGCAGTATTTGTCTTCCTGTGAGTGGCTTACTTCACTTAGCATGCGTCCTCCAGGTTCATCACGTCACATATTACAGAATTTCCTTCTTTTTAAAGGCTTTATTGTACTCCATTGTTGTATGTACCACATCTTCTTTACCCATTCATCTGTCAAGGGACAGTTAAGTTGTTTCCACATCTCAGGTATTATGAATAGTGCTGCAATGAACATATGAGTGTAGACATCTCTTTAATATCCTGATTTCTATTCTTTTGGAAAAATATCCAGAACTGAAATTACTCAATTTAGAGGGGATTTTGATAAATTGATAATCACTAAAGGATTTGGATTATTTATTGATGCCACTAAATTGGTATTTCACAAATATTTATCATATTAGTTTTTATCTTATGGATATATTATCTCCAAAATAAAATTCAGATATTCTGGTGTTACCTGCAACTTTATGAAATTATACACAATACTGGTGATTACTCAGATGATAGGTGCAAATGGCAGTTTTAATGAATTGAATGTAAAAAGACATTTAAATAACATTGAAAAGAAATTGTTTTATTTTGACTAACTGATTTGATTGGTTTCTTTTGCATGCTATGCATATACAATATAAAATTCAGGATTTTTGTGGTGATGAATTTATTTCATGATGTCTTAAATGATTAAATTTTTATTCTCAGAGGGGGAAAATATACATGTTATATGAGTACAGCATATATCATTGTTGATTTGAAGTTCAAAGTGATAAACAAGTTCAACCAGTATCATTAATAAATCATAGAGACATGAAAGGAGACTCTTTTTAAATTGGGATATTAGTGACTACAAAGACAATCAGTATCCAGAGAATAAGCTCAGACAGGTTTGTCTAGGAAAAGTAGAAGACTTAGGATGCTGGCATTTACCAAGTGATGGAAATCCTAATGAAACACTGCCATGACTTAGGTGATACTGTGCCACTTTGTAATGTGACTCAGACAAAGTTTCTTTGCACACTTTTATTAACCTCCTGTTCTATTCCTGCTATAGTCTACTGTTACTTATTTAAAATTTCTTGCTTTCGCAGTGGGCATGGTGGTGTTGTGTCCAAGGGTCAGTCATTGGCATGTACCATTTACCTGAGTAGCACGGATGTGCCTTCTTGGTTATCGTGCTTCTCTCCAAATTGTACTCATAGATTCCATGCATACTCATTCCTCTTCTCCAGGAGTATGGTTCTTATACTTATTTGATGGTTCCAAATGCAATGACTGTTCACCATTCGCTAAGATTGACAATGGTTGTTGTTCTTCTTCCCACAGATGGAAGCTATTGTTCTGTACTGGATCTAGAGAAGTATGTTGGTAGAGTTTCTTGTTCCTCTGTTATGACTGTTGCTTCCCTCCCACAGGCCTGCACCAGTGGGTATTTTCCAGGAGTCCTTCTGACTTTTTCTGTCAGTGCCTGTTGGGTTTTGTTGAAAAAGGACATGAAAGAGTATATGGACTTCTCCAATTTCCGATGCCAATTTCAGGGATTACACATTGTCTCACCAGGCCATGTTTGGTCTTCACCAAGTGCCACTGATGCTAGCTGAACTCTTCTTACCAGTGTCTGATTGTGTCTACCCCAGGCGAGTGCTTGTTCTTCATTTCTCCTTGCAGCATCATGATCTTTCCTTAGATATGGGACCATTGACTTTAACTCTCTGGTAGTTCAAGAAAAGCCATATAATTTGAAGTTGGTCTAGCTCTTTTTTATTGTAAAGGGGTAAGCAGCACTCCTTCAACACTAAAACCCAGGCCAGATGGAAGCCAAAACCATTATTCATGTAGTTTTAATTTTAGCAAGTGGAGTGAAAATCCACATTCTAGCAGTGCCTTTGACAATAATGTCACTTTTCTTTATACTTGCAGTATTCTTACTCTTGGGTTAAAAAATACACAGCATATATAAATATTTCATAACTACTAAATTATTTTCAGGATGTTTCAGAAACATTTCAAAATGTTTCTTTTTTATTTCTAGAAGATAAGTGATTGTATAGCTTCCATAGAGATGAAATTTAAAATTTGTAAAAATTAAATTTGTAATAGAGTCATCTGATCAAAGTGATGTAATAAAGCCTAGATATTGCTCTGTTGGAGTTTGAACAGTAATGTTGCTTGTATTTTCTGTAAACACTCTTCTTCCCAAATTAAAAATGTAAAGCAGGAAATTTCAGTCTAAAACAAGGCCAATGAGAACATAAAAATATAAATTTCTTGTATGTATTTTTTCACAAAAGTGTTGGCACAAGGTCCAGGAAGTTATAGGTGATGGTAGACATGTTCTACACCCTTTATTCATATGGCTTGGTAATTACGTATTTAATTAAATATGAAGTCTTCATCTAGACTGTGTTGGATTATAGTAGAAAAACCAAATAGTAATGACAATGTTCTGAAAAAGATTGTGTACTAGGTGTTGAATCATTTTATCAAAGAGCTCAAAGATCTTATGTACAGAGGTCCTTAAAGAGAACATTGATATAATTGTACAGCTATGTATTATATAAATTCTATATAGCACAGTCCCCATTATTTACTTACTAGATCATTGAAGATTAACTGTGCTTTTCCCTTTCAACTGGATCATCTGTTGACATTTTACTTTTACTTACATAATTTTATTTTGCTGTATCTCATCCAGGTTCTATTCAAACCAAGGGCCCCTTTATTGTTGTTCCATGGGCCACTTTCTCTCTTTGTGCATTCTGTTTTCTCCTATCCACTGTGACAGATAATTGGAAAAGGACTCCACTACCTGTTACAGTGGAAATACAATGGAATGTGAATCCACTGTATGCAATGAGTGATGCATGCATTGTCAGGGTACTCATTTCTTAAAGACTTATAGGACAAGATCAGTGACACGATGTTAATTATTACCTTCATGTCACTAATTTCCAATTTAATGCTTTAAGACTCTGAAGCTAAGTATAACCAGAAAAGCCTATATATTTTCCATAGCCATCCTAACCCTCTCAAATTACATATAACTGTATCTTTATTATTTCACATACTTTCATAGGTCCAGAGTGTTCAATATCCACCTATAAATTTGAGAATAAAAAATAAATGTATTTTGATATTTTATTATGTTACAAATGTGCTACATATTGCAAATACACATAGATTTGAGCATGCTTACCAATTTGCAGTTTAGGTAAATATGTGATTATTCATGTCACAAAAACATAGCATACTAAATTTTAAAAGCTCTTATCTATATTAAAATTCCCCCTTTCCCACAGATTCCATTCATATTTTCTGCGCATCTAACTTAATAAAACTATAATATTTAGCATATTTATGAGGAACATAAATATTCCCATTTACTTGGACTCTAGTGCACATGGCTCCAGAATACTCTAGAGCTAAGGCACAAAGAAAATATTGATACCATGTTTTTGTGTAAATATTGTCTATATAGATGAATTATATTTTTATTTTCACAAGATCACTGATAGTTTCCCCTCACCTATATAGAAAAAAAAAATATATATCCTGTGAATATTTAATCTCATATTTAAGCTTGTTTTTGAGGTTATTAATTACAATGATATTTATTTTCCATGATTAAAGACATACTAATCTGTTCAGTTTGTAAATGGAAAAGCAATTCAAAAAATGAAAATTCAAAATATTTTATTAAATGAGTTTAAATATACATTAGTAAGGGGTATTGGAATAAGTAGTTTGAGTAAGGAATTGTTTGAATAAGAAAAATACTTAAAGCATAAAAGCATACCGCACATTTTTACAGTGTCACACTAATTTTTGCAAATTTATGAAAAAAGAGATTGTTATTGCCACAATGAGCAAATTCATTTGTCCACAGTGACCAGTTGAATTAGTCATATAATCATACTCTTGGAGCAGATTCCTGTGTACTAATCTAGTCTTCTTTAATATAGCCCATATCTGTTAGATATGTTTTATGTAGTAGTATCTTTTTGTATATTATTTAGTAGTCATTTCTGTCATCTTATATATTTTTTGCCAGTTACCAGTCATCTCTCTGTGGGTAAAGCTGTGTGTATGCATGCACATTCATGTATTTATAGATACTCATATTTTACATTAGTTATTTATTTATGTATAAATACCAGATGAAATGACAAGACAATGCATACCAAAAAAGGTATATATTTCATGGTTGACATAGCTTGACATAGTTTATTTTCTGCTATCTCAAGTATGATCATATAAATTAAGAGTCAAATACCTGGAGATATTTCTCTCTAGGAATCAGGTAGAGAATAACACAGAAACCGTACTGACTGGTGAATTTTGTTGGAACAAAATACCTCAGAACTGATAAATTGTGCAGTGTTTTTAAAAAGGAGTTCAGATAATTGTAATAAAGACATCAAGGTAAGAGAACCCACCATGATTTTTTTTTTAAATATTACAAACACAGTGTGCTTGAGTTATATAGTGCTGACAGTCCACTTTTTGTTTTTTTCCTTCACTCTATTGAGATACAATCAATATATAACATTGTGTAAATTTAAGGTGTACAACATGATGCTTTGATGTATGTTTAAACTGTGAAATTATCACCATAATAAGGTTAATTAATAGGCTAGAGTGGGTTTTTTTAAGTTCATTTTATTTAGAGACAGAGAGAGAGTGTGTGCACAGCTGCATGCAGGGGAGGGGAAGAGAGAGAGGGAGAGAAAATCCCAAGCAGGCCCCGCACTGGCAGCACAGAGCCCGACTTGGGCCTCGATCCCACAAACCCTGAGATCATGACCTGAGCTGAAATCCAGAGTTGGACGTTTAACCAACTGATAAGCTAGAGTGTTTTAAAGCAGGGCTTCTTAACCTTTAGTAGTCTAGTGAGGTCTCTGGACCCTTTCTCAAAAAAAAAAAAAAGTTTCCACTTATATTGCAAAACAGTTATCAAAATATTAAACAAACTTTCAATATGGTAATATACATACTTCTTGAATGCGTTAAATATCAAGATTTAGTGGTGGGTCAAATAGCCACTATGATTTTGAAGTATAAATGGGAAAAATATTTTAAAGATATTTACAACATTCATTTACTTTTCTTATACACCATTTGAGTAGTGCTCAAAGAGTGCTCAGTTCTTATATTTGCTGTCTTCATTTAGTTATCATACCCCCAAATGGCAGTAATTAAAATTATTAATAGATCTAGAAGACAGAGATTATGATTCTGTCAACAGTGAAAAAAGGAAAATCTGTAATAACTGAAATTTCCACTTCCAGCCTACTTTAAATTACCTCATTTCTCTTCATGATTTCCTTTTGAGTTTAAGGAATATGACTGAGCCCATGTGTTGTAGCCTTAATTTTAGAAATACAAGCTTGGGAAAAATGCCTCCTTTTTAAAGAAATAGAAGAATTGACATAAATTAGATATAATGCCCAAACATTTATTTTATAATCAAGCATAAGGTATTCATTACATGTAAATTACAGTGTTTCACTGGATATTTGCCATCTAATTTTGACTCCAAATAATTTAAAATATTTTATCTAATTTTCCAAATACGCAACTTTTCACTTGTAATAAATAATATGCCACTAGCAAAAATGAAAAGCACATTTTGGGCAAGCCATGGATTGCTCTTATATTGATTTGGGGCAGTTAATCTTTTCAGGTAAGCATTTTGGTAATGAAATGTTTTGACCCTGGTAGTAGTAGAGTGATTTATGTTTGTGTCAGACATTATTTTTAGATATATCTGATGCCTGCTAGCAAGTCAGGTTTACTACTATAATGTTTGGGTTTTGTACAATACCAGTAAAAAGGGAAATAAACATGAAAGTGCTAACATAATGGCAAGGCAATGTCTCTCTCCCTCTTACCTAAAGTGATGATTCTTCTGAGATCTGCAGTGTTTGTCAAGCAGTATTTGTTTTTTTAGCTGCCAATAGATTACAATAATAATTAGAGGAAGATCTGTTTTAAACAAGTTCAGCTTTAGGATTCAAGTATTTTGGTCAAACTTGTCTGAAAGTGAGTTTAGTAAGAACTAAAACTGCCCACAAGTACAGAAGGACAAAACCATCTTCATTTGAATTTCAGACGAATGTGGGCCCTGATAATCCTTCTGAGATTTAGTCTTAAGATTTCTCAAAAAGTTAATATGATGATCTGGCAAAATCGAATCCCAATGATGCCAACTCGATTTTTCAATTGAATTCCAGATGAACTAACTGGGAATGAGCCTAATCCACATCAAAAGGGAAATTCCTATAGCACACTATTATCATTAAATTCAAGGGTAAAATAAATCTATGATTATGTATTATTTAAAAAGCAAGTTGACCACAAAATTGAACACACAATTCCTTGCAGGAACAAAGATATATTCCCAAGTATGATGAGAAAACAGCTACTATGAGTCGCTGCCTAGGCATTTGACAGTATGACAGCCCTCCTCACACCCAGAGTCTGGACTTTGAGATAAGGACCAGAGCTTAAGATTCCCGCCACAGGATTCTGCTTGGCTTTTCTCAGGGCATCTTTTAAAGTAACCACTTGGAAAAAATATATATAAATAAAAAAATAAAGTAACCACTTGGACGCGCGCCTGGGTGACTCAGTCGGTTAAGCGTCCGACTTTGGCTCAGGTCATGATCTCACTGTTCCTGAGTTAGAACCTCGTGTTGGGCTCTGTGCTGACAGCTCAGAGTCTGGAGCCCACTTTGAATTCTGTGTCTCCCTTTTTCTCTGCCCCTTCCCCTCCCATGCTCTGTCTCTGTGTGTGTGTGTGTGTGTGTGTGTGTGTGTGTGTGTGTGTCTCAAGAATAAACATTAAAAATAAATAAGTAAATAAAGTAACCACTTGGAGTGAAGCCCACAAAAAGTTAGTGACCTCTGCCCCAAACACTGTAGAAGTAATAGGTGCTTGCTACCCTGCCCTCTATCTCCTGATGGCTCATGACCTGGGAGGGGAGGACTGCCCTTCCCCAGGCTCACTGTGCCCCCCACCCACCCTTGTTTCCAGGGCTTGTAAGTAATGAATCTTGTGCCTTTACTTCTTTTGTGTAGGTATATTGAAACTTCACCTTCAAGCAAAACAATTCTGGGGTTTCCACCTCACCAATGTGGGAACCTGGATGCTGAGGGAGCTACCTGCTAAATTCTTGTGGGTGGCTTGTGCTTCCTCATTAAGCAGATCATAATCTCCATAATTATGGCAGGCTTCAGGTCCCCCAGCACACCTAGTTTTCTCCATGCATATCTATTTTGTTTTACTTTGATTCCAGTTTTATCAGCTCTGTCTCTGATCTAATTATTGCAGTGATAAAAGAGTATAAATGAAATATAACTAAAGGAGTTACGGAGAGGGTAAAGAACAGTTGATCTTTGAACAATGCAGGGGGTAGGGGCACTGACCCCTTGCACAACTGAAAATCTGCATGTAACTTTTGATTGCCCCAGATCTTAACTACTGATAGCTTATTGAGGACCGGAAGCCTTTTTGACAACATAAACAGGCGATTAACATGTTGTATGTTATATGTATTATACACTGTATTCTTAAAATAAAGTAAGATAGAAAAGAAAATTAAGAAAATTATAAGACAAAATATGTCTACAATACTGTCCTGTATTTGTTGAAAAAAAATCTGTGTATAGTGGACTCACACAATTCAAACCCATGTTGTTAAAGGGGCAACTGTAGTTTTAATATTATATAATAATGGCTATTTCTGTTACTTCATTTAAAAATATTAATTTTTAACAATTCAAGTAATTCCTGACATAATATTAATAGCCCCTCCCCCAACTTAATCCAATCTCACTTACATGATGTTACACCCTAATCAATTAGGCATATGATCTTCCATGCTTCCATGCATACTTGGGGGGAAGAAACAATTTTAAACAGAAAACCAATGAGTCATCTTACATATTAATGAAGAATGTACTTCAGTTGTTTTAACAGTGAGCAAATAACAATGACAAATAAGGCTTATTTCTCTTTCACACGAAGGCCTAGACTTGTAGGAGGTCCAGGGAGTGTGGTGCCTATGTCCCCTGAGATCATCCAGGGACCAGGTTCCTTTTCTCTTGTTGCTGCACCATCCACTGTGTTGTCCTCATCTGCATATCAGTTGTGCAGGGACATCTGCAGTGGAGAGTAAGCTGGTTCCCTTTAAAACTGTGACCTGAAGATGCCCACGTCATTTCTACTTGCATCTCATTGGTCAGAACTCAGTCATATGGCTACATCTTGCTGCAACTGAGGCTGGGAAATGTTGTCTCTTGACAGGTCAAGATAAAATTGGGGGACCTTCTATTACTAACAAAAGAGAAAGAAGGAAATAAATATTGAGGAGACAATTAGCAGTCTCTGCCATAATTTATTTACTGTGGATTTATAAAATCTATCCATCGATCCATAGATCCATCCACAAGTATTTACTGAGCACCCCATCACACATGAAATACTTTTCTGTGCTGGTGACACCATGTTGTGGGGAGCTCTTGTCCTCATGCACACCATCACACCATCTCTTTCCTACCATCAGACTGCTATCTCTACTTTTTTTCTTAATTTTAAAAAATCTTTTATTTTGAGAGAGAGTGTGTGTGGAGGGGCAGAGAGAAAGAGGGAGAGAGAGAATCCCAAGCAGGCTCCACACTCAGCGCATAGCTCAACGGTGGGCAGTTGATCTCATGAACCAACAGATCATGACCTGAGCTGAAATCAAGAGTCCGATGCTTAGCCCACTGAGCCACCCAGGTGCCCCTCCACTCTTTACGATAGAGCTCCAGGCAATTTCTTGGCAATACATCAAATCCCCTACTGAGACTAGAAATGTCTGAGTTCTACTGTACTGGACTAGGACTAGGGTGACTAATAATCCCAGTTTCCTCATGATTAAAATGCTTCATAGGACACAGAACTTTCAGTGGGTTTTTTGTAAACAATAGTGTTGACAACACACATGGTAGGGTTCAGGAACTATTAAATATTTCTTAATAAACCAACAAAAAAAATCAGAATAATTTTCCTTCCCATTGGTACTGGATGAAATGAAATTATTTTTTCTTTAAGGAGGAGAATGAGGGGCACTTGGGTGGCTCAGTCAGTTAAGGGTTTGACTCTTGATTTCAGCTCAGGTCATGATCTCACAGTTCATGGGTTCAAGCCCCACATAGGGCTCTGCGCTGACAGCATAGAGCCTGCTTGGTATTCTCTTTCTCCCTCTCTAGCTGCCCTTTCCTGGCTTGCATGTGTGTGCTCTCTCTGTCTCTCTCTCTCAGAATAAATAAAATAAAGTGGAGAGTGAATTATGAAATCAATATCTGCTATTGCATATACCCAACTATATCCCATATGTTCTTTGGAATTACAGAAAAAGTTTGATACCTCACACAAACTGCATTCTTTTTATTTACTAGTTAGATATTAGTAATACACATTTTTCAAGAAAAAAGGAGACAGTATTAAGTCACACAATTAAATTTTAATAATGCTTTTTAATAGTTATTTCCTTTAATCTGAGTAAATTTTAATTTTATAATTGCAGATAGGGCCAAATTAATCACATAAGGCCTAAATTTATAAATAAAATTGGCATATATCCACATGGAAAGTATAGACTATTATTCAATTGCCAACTTTCACAATTACTCTTTATGGAATTGTTATTTCTTCAAATTAAAATTAGACAGATGTAAACCAGTCTCACTTATCTTGGAAATATTATTATAACCTGGATCCAGAATTTCCCTTAGTAAAATAATTAAAGGAATTTTGGAAATTCAATTTTTACCAAATTAAACCCTCTAAGCCTTCCTTTCTTCAACTAATAGCAAAAACTAATAGGCAAATAAGGGAAGCAGATACTAGAGTGGATTAGACACAGAGTTCAAATATGTAACACTTAACTGCTAATTTTCAGGGTCAAGTAAATTTCTTAAGTATTTCATGATTAAAATGGAACAAAATTTTAATGAGCAGGCAAATGATATTTATAGTACTTCAGGAACAGCCAGTCATTCAGATGTGAAAAGATTGTTTTGTGTCATTTTGCTATACTTAAGTGACGTTTAATAGCTGATTAAGTTTCATTGTAGAAACTTAACTGGGATTAAGTGTTCAAAGCTTGATTTCTATTGTAAACCTAGTCTAATGAAGGAAAATGACTCTATGTATACAGGAAGGTAGAATGAAAGGTTTGTATATAGGAATCATTGTAATATAGTCTTACTACTTCACTTGTATATCCGTCAGTTTGTAACCTAAAGAAATTATGAATCTGATAATAGGAACTGGTTAAAAGTTACCATCTACAATATTTGAAAGTTGCTAACATTGTAGATCCTAAAAGTTTTCATCACGAGGAAAAAAACATGTATTTTTTGGAACTACATGAGGTGATGGATGTTAACAAAACTTACTGCGGTAATCATTTCCCATTATGTGTAAATCAAGCTATTATGCTAAACATCTTAAATTTATACAGAGCTTTATGTCAATTATATATCAATAAAACTGAAAAAAAATTAAAAGTTTCTACCTAAAAAGTGTCCACTTTCTCCTAGATGAGCAAGATCTCTATGGAAGCTGCCAAACTATTTTGGGAAATTTGAAAGGCATATTAGGAAAATAACCTCTCTCAAAAATTTTTAAAAATGTAATTTTTGATATGATCCTAATTGTATTGCTTCATTACTTTTCATAATGGAAAATAATATTTAATGTTGAAAATAACTATATGGAAAGATTGCAGGCTTATCTTCATCCATCATTCCCTTTGAAAGATTTTTTTCTCTGCTTAGTGCTACCAAATTCAACAAGCTAATTTTTTGGCTAAAGACACTTTAATTTGTGAATGTTCTTTTTGTTCTCTTGAAGCATGTATTTCTATACAGAAGTAGGTTTGATCAGTTCCCTCTCAACTTTAATATTTTCTGTCTTCATGCTGACCCCTCCCTTGTCTTGTCTTTTTAAAGATGTCTGAGAATAATTTGATTCCTTTCCCTGCCTTTATTCCAAGAGTGTAACCAACTTGCCTGCCCTCTCTCAAAGTGCCCCTGCTTGCCCTTGCCTTCTTCCCTATTTCTTTATGAAAGGACAACTCTGGCCACAACTCTGAATATGATTTGACTCTTTGGTATATGCAGAGGCAAACCAGTTATTTTCCTCCAGGAGTGTAATTTAAATACAATTTACTCAGCACATTAAATAGTGTCCAAAGAGTCATGTTGTTCATGCCATTTTGTATTTCCTGTCCTCTGTTAAATCCCTTATGGTGGAAATTAAAACACTTCACTCTGTGGCTTGGACTGTGATGGGGTTTCAGGAGTGATCATTAATTACACGCTCATCTGAGTTTCTAACCAATTGAGAAGTACTTGTAGAAAAAAGGCAGATGGAGATTAAAATGTCAGCTGCTTCTTTGTAAAGATAAACTGGAAAGTGGTTTGGAATTTTGGACACAGTGGGCTTATTACTACCTTCCTGAAATTGAATGTATGCACATCACATTGGCTAGTAGTTGACTTTGTGCAGAGAAAAAGGAACCTGCACATGAAGGGGGAGAGGAAAGGATGGGTTCCTAGATTGAACTTATTGGGAAAGAAAGAGAAAGGTCTGCTGCTCTGCTTATGTTCTGTTCACCCAAATTCACTGATCTACTATGTTGCTTTTCCTCTGAAGGCAAGTCATGATGGAGGAGGCAGACTGAAGGTGGAAGTTTTTTGCTTCCACACTTTCCCTTGTAAGTGAATAGGCCCTTTACATAAACATAGTAAGTAGGATATAAGAATCTCCACCACTTTCTTCCTAACATTCTCCATTCATTTTCATGTTCTTTCCACCTGTCCCATAAAATTATCAAGCCTCATTACATGCAAACTCCAGAAGCCCTATGCTCTCTCTCCATCCCTACTCTTCACGTGCACCATTTGCCTGCATTAACCGGGAATGATCATTTTAATACTTTTATCATTGAATCAGAGTCAAGCGAGTCTTTTTGCTCCTGGATACTATGGTTAGTCTCAGATGCTGAAATGAACAAAACACAGACTCAGTTGTCAAGAGGTTCAATGAACATCTATCCAACATGTTTTATGTATGAATCGTTCTATTTAAATCAGGTGGTATTGTCCTACCAGGATATTATTCTCCTTAAATATTTAGACTTTGTTTCACCATATCACTTCTGTAAGACTACAAATCATTCTCTGAAGGCAGAAGTTCCCCTATACTTTTATCTCTTTTTCCTAAGTAACTCTTGGTCCAAGTGTTCTTTGTGACTTTCTGGGGATTAGTTCAGTGATGTTTCTCTGTGGGATGTTCTCCTGAGGGGATTCATGGCTCTTCTATTTCCCAGGTATTTTGCAGCTCAAGGGCATTGTTTTTTGACTAACTTGTCTTTTCTGTCTTTGCCTTGCTGATTTATGAGTCTGGCTGGTCTCATTTCACCCAAGGCCAGTCAGCTTGGTGTATTTTGTTTGTATGTTGTATGTAAACTCTCTTGTGAGATTTGGTTTGTAATTACAAAGACCCCCTGAAAAACCTGTCATTGGTTCCCCCATGACCTCACATTACCCTTTGACCCTTTGTTTTGCTTCTCCTCATTTTGTCTTCTCTGGTCGGTTCACTTCATTAAGGCTTCTGTCCTCCCCACTTTAGTTGGACTGTCCTTGACTAGACCTCCAACTTTGTCTTTTACACCTTCCATCTAATGGTCAGATTTGTGCTCAAAACTTAATCAACCCATCAGCAGAATTTACCATTTGACCAGTTGAAGTTCTTTCTGCTTTTGGGTTTCATGACTATCTTTATTAATTTATTATCTCAGTGGCTGTCCATTTTCCATCTCTTTTACCGCCTTCTCTTCCTCTGATCTCTGACCCTGAGGGCCAGTGCACTCTATCATGCGGGCTATAGGTTATGCCCTGCACACTTCCAGCTCTAGTTGGATATTCTGTGACAGTGAAGTACTGGTGTGCCCATCTTTCATCCTCAAGTCAGTTTTTTCAGAGTTACACAAAAGAACATTCTATGAAAACAAAGTATAAAAATATGATATCTAAATCATGGATAGAGTCTGAAATTGGATGTGATTGCTAAGAGCTCAGATAAAATATTTGTGTTTCAGGAAGTCCCTTTATCTTTCATTTCTGGTATCTTTTTTCAAAAGAAAACATGTAAGAAGAGCATCAGATGTGGGGCCAATCTTCATTTTGTTGCTTACTGTTCTTACAATCATAGCAGATGAAAATGCCGTTATTTTAAATTAATAAAAATGTCTGGTCTTTTAAATGACCTTATGAAAGTGAAGTAAAAACATGTAAATGAAATGCCCCTTCAAAAAGATGCAATTTCATAAAAATAATAGTAGGCAGATGGCATTTCTTAATTATATGTTCAAAGAAAGTAGCTTCTGGTAGTTTATCCATCATCTTCTATTTTCCTTGAATACCTTGTAATCTATCCTATTTCAAATTTGTCTCAGTAAAAGCCTTCATTTCTTATATGCTTGTTATGTTCTTTGTTAAACAAATGTAGATGCTTATTATTAAAGCACAGGAAACTACAGAGATTTAGGGAAGTGACATGGATAACAATTTCCATTACACTTTGATACTCATTTCTCCATCACTGAGATATTTTTGTTGAGTTTGCCATAAAATGTATTTAATGTAAGATTAAAGTGTTATTGGTTTTGTAAATAAATATGTTACAATTCAATAGTTTTAAATTATTTATCAAAGTCAATCAAGTATTCTGTCTAAAAAATTTTCTGATTCTACCATATTGATTAAAACTCAATCATTGCCCTGAGAAAACTCACCCAAGGAACAGGCACCTTGGGCAACATAGCTCCTGCTACATGATCTTTTCACACTGTTATACAGGCATTAGATTGAATAGTAATTATGCAGGGACATTATGGGGATAGGAGACATACCTCTTTTGTTCAATATAATGGCTGCTGGCACCTGCAAATGATTATTACCATTATTGTATTATGACACTATATATATAATGTGTGTGTATGTATATATGTATATAATATATATATATATATATATATATATATATATATATCCATATACCATACTGTGCAATTCTCTGAAACTTGTTTGATTAAATACTTTGTATATATGTACAGGGTATGAATACAGAAATGATAATCTTGTGATTATATTGCCAGTCATGACTGCTCATGTATCTCCCACTTTATACATAGCAAAGCATTTCTTGATCCGAATCTTTACCTTCCTCTCACCCTTGTGCAAGCTACTACCTGGCCTGAACTACTGCGGAAATATCATTAAATTCTCTCCTAATCCCCTTTTGCTCACTTTCCCATCAAAAGAGCACATTACCTCCATAAACACATAAAATATTCCATGGCCTACTATTATTCTTAGAAGTCTCAAATCCTTACCATACCCAGCATGGCCTTAAGGTCTAATGTGCCTGCTTCATCTCTTCACAAATTCTTCCCATTCCCTCTGTCCCACCCACATAAGTTCTTAAATGGGCCAAGCTGGTTTCCATCATGGAAAATTCCCACATGCTGCTCTGATAGCTAGGAGGTGATTTGTCCCTCTATGCTCAGCTAACTCTTACTCACTCACCTTCAGGTCTGGAATATTGGTCTCCCCTTGGGGAATCCTTAGCAGTCAGGGTCCCAGCACCCTATGCTCTCATAGCCTCCTTTACTTATTCATGGTAGCAGTTATCACAGCAATAATTCTAAAACTAGTTGTGTCATTGACAGTTTATTGTCAGTTCTATTCTATTGATCTTAATCTCCATGAGAACGAAAAAAATCATAGTTTTCATTTCAACAAAAGTCCTCAATTAGTATTTGCTGAATGAATAAAGGAATGAAAATGTAAATATAAATCATAAGAAAATTGTTCTTCTTTTAATGTTTATTTTTGAGGCACAGAGAGAGATTGCAAGCAGGGGAGGCGTAAAGAGAGAGGGAGAGATAGAATCCCAAGCAGGCCCAGCACTGGAGTGCAGAGCCCGATGTGGGGCTCCATCCCACGAACCGTGAGATGATGACCTGAGCTGAAATCAAGAGTCAGCCATTCAACTGACTCAGCCACCCAGGCATCCCAGAAAAATGTACTTTTTAAAAACTTATTTATTTTTTATTTTTTTAAATGCTTATTCAGTTTTGAGAGGGAGAGAGAGCATGAGTGGGGGAAAGAAAGAGAGAGAGGGAGACACAGAATCGAAAGCAGGCTCCAGGCTTTGAGGTGTCAGCACAGAGCCCGATGTGGGGCTTGAACCCATGAACTGCAAGATCATGGCCTGAGCCGAAGTTGGATGCTCAACCAACTGAGCCACCCAGGCACCCCAAAATGTTCTTTTAAAAGTATGTTTAGATACTGGCTGTAGAAACAAAATTATCTACCCCATATTCATGAATTTAGCCATGGCTAGAAAGTTTCATTGGGGTGGAATCTAAAGGTCTTAGTGGTTCATAAATATCTTCACAGCACGGAGGACAGTTGACAATGGGAGGAGTTCTGAGAAGACCAGCCTGTGCTAACTATTATATATTGTAATATAGAAAAAACAACAATAGGAGTGCCTGGGCAGCTCAGTCAGTTAAGTGCCTGACTCTTGATTTCATTTTAGGTCATGATTTCACAGTTCATGAGTTTGAGCCTACATTGGGCTTTGTGCTGAGAGCTCAGAGCCTGCTTGGGATTCTCTGTCTCCCTCTCTCTGCTCCTACCTCACTCTCTCAAAAATAAATAAATAAACATTTAAATTAAAAAAAAAAAAGAAAAAACAACAGAAGTTAGTTACATACCTGTTCAAACACAATTATAAATACATACTTATTCTGAATACTGATTTTATGAAGTCTTTCTAAACATTTGTTTTAAAAGGGCAGAAAATTTCTCTAATATTAAAAGGTTTATTACCTTAGTACTAAGTACTGTTGAGTTGCAACTTTGAGTTTTAAATACTTATTTTAGAAACCTGCATTTATTCTCTTAAAGTTGGCAGCTATGTTTATCATGAGACTGATTTTATCCAACAACCAGATTATTCACTGACTTAGCTGTTAACAACTCAATCCACATAAAATGACTGTACAGATTCTGTCCAAATTGGGAACATAGCAAAAGGCTTATTAATTTATAACATGATTTTTCATATAAAATATTGAGACTCTAACAGATCAGTTTTAAGACATAATGTAGAAGCATGATTTTTTTAATCATGATTTTTGTCATTGGTGGGTCTGTCCCTCTCCCATAGGGGCTTATATCAAACATATTTGAGTTACAGACAGGGGGATATATGTAGCATGAAAAATATGCTCACATGATTATTACTTGCCTCACCTTCTGTCCTCAGCTGATAATTACATCTCTATTTTTACCAATGGATATTCTTATAATCAGAATTATTACAGCTATACAGACAGATCTGCAAAGGAGTTCCAATGCTTCAGAAGCTAAAATTAGTTTCTCATTTCTTAGTTTCATTTTGACACCACCATTCCCATAAAGGCTTCAATAATTAAGTGGAAATACTTGTGGATATCAACCACATACAGTATTTGTATCTGTAGAGGTAAATTAGTATATGCAATGAAAATGAGAGGAAGAAAATGAGAGAATGGTTGATTGTGTGTGTGTATGGTGTGTGTGTGAGTGAGTGTGTAGGTTTTCCTCAATTTCAAAATATTTTTATATGAAGAAGGAGCAGGAAAATTATCTCCTAAAAACAGGCATTTCAGGGCACCTGGGTGGCCCAGTAGGTCAAGCATTCAACTCTCAGTTTCAGCTCAGGTCATGATCTCACGTTTCATGAGTTCAAGCCCTGTGTTGGGCTCTGTGCTGACAATGCAGAGCCTGCTTGGGATTCTCTCTCTCCCTCTGTCTCTGCCCCTCCCCCACTCATGCTATCTCTGCCTCTTCAAAATAAATAAATAAACTTAATTTTTTTAAAAAAAAATAGTCATCTTTTCTACAGTCATGTTTTAGAGAATCAGGAAGATAAAAGATCTTATAATTTTTTTCAAGTACAAAATGTATACACATTCTTTGATAAGTAGATATAAACTTTGTGTTATTACAGCACAGTACTTTTCATAAGGCAGGCATACTTGTCTGATGTTTTATGTGTTAGCTGTTTTTAAAAAACATTTGAAATGATTTGGGACTCCACGTGCAGTGACCACATGTGTGAGTCATGTAGCTCACAATCTACAGTGAAGGTACACAACCTTCCTGCCTCAAGGAGTTGTCACTTTGTTTAGGCGGTATTTATGCTAAAGAACTTTCTAGAAATATAGAATTTCACAGAAGGAAATGCTAAGAACATAGTACCCTTTAGAGTTTGTGTATCTGCTGAAAGTCTAACTGTATTTTGCTGGTTTCAAAGCTCTAAATTAGATTTTCAGTGCAGGGGATACAAAAAAAATCTAGGTAAGGGACAGCAAATAAATGCCTACAATTGCTTTTGTTCTGCCACTTAGACTTTCCCCCCTTAAGTTTCTGTAATTACAAAGACATTTTAAATGAGTTGATATTTCTAAGTTCATATATCACACGTAGGAATCAAAACAGAACAGACCCGTACAAATATAACCGTATTTAGTACCAATACTAAAATTGGAATGATGCAGAGAATATTGGCATGGCCCCTGCACAAGGATGACACACAAAACAAACCATAAATGCCAACTAGAATCACAAAAGGTGTCCCTAAAATCTGAGAGCAAAACAGAAGATAGGAATTATAAAAAGTAGCATAGTTTCTCACACAAATAAAAGAAGTAATCTATGTCAGAGTTTCTCAACTTCGGCACCATTTGGGACAATTCATTCTTTGTCGGGTGACTATCTTGTGCATCGTGGGATATTTAGCAGGATCCCCGGCCTCTAACCACCAGATATCAATAGCACACATTCTCCCTGCTTTGTGACAATCCAAAATGTCTCCACTCCTTGCCAAATATCCCCTAGGGGAAGAAGGCCAAATCATTCCCTCCCACTCTTGGAGAATCATCGATCTAGCTTAACGCTTGTCCATCTGTGGACACGTAGGTGTGTTGGGGAGATTCTGAGACGTAGGATTGCTGGATCAAATGGATGTAGGACAATGCCTGGTGTTTCTTTGTGTCACAGAAAGATGAATGGTCAAAGTTTAATTTTTTTGTCAAACCAACAGGTGAGGGAAAATGTCTCTGTGTTGCTTTGTTTTGTATTTTCAAGCTCATTTTGACAGGACAATTTTTACTTATTCTGTGGTCAAGAAGATCACCTTAACAGGATTTGTTATTCTTTAAAGTCACGCTTCTCAAACTTGGTCATTGTTCAGACAATTTAAGTTAAGGAGAAAAGGTGTTTTGGTCTCCCTCTGTGGGCTTTAATCATTTTTACTAGCCAATTACTTAAATTCAAACAAATATAAAAGAGCATATCTTTAGCATACAGCTTCCATAAAGCTGTAAAAATGAAGTAATAAGTGTACAAATTAAATAGTAACAGAAAAATCAAACCCAAATGTTCAAATTACAAATGCTAATTTAATGTGGCCAATGATATACCATGAACACTTAATCAGAGCAGACAATATGAATATGGAACTGCTGGTTAAGGAGGATACTTAGGTGTTTTCCTTTGCCTTTCCTACAGACTGCCACAATCTGCCCTCCATTGCTAAGCCACTCCATCACCTTAGATCTCATGAAAAGATCTAGGGAAGCATGTGAGCCCTCTTTTTAGTACAAAATTATCATTTATGTATAACTCCTTTCCTTCTAGAACCCTCTTTCTCTGATTGTAGAAGCATTTCTGGAAGCTTTGGTTCCCAGGCCCAGGGATTTGTGACCCCTCTGGGCCTGGTCTTTAGAGGGGAACTCATTTGCACCTATGCAATCATAGTTTATCTTTCTTGAGAAGTGACATTATTGGTTGCCAAGAATTTTCTGTGAAAGAATCAAAATTATCAATTGTATGGGGGTTTTTTTTGAGAGAAAGAGAACATACAAGAAGGGAATAGAGTCAGAGGGAGGGAGGGAAGGAAGGGGGAGGCAGAGAGAGAGAGAGAGAGAGAGAGAGGGAGAGAGAGAGAGAGAGAGAGAGAATCTTAAGCAGGCTCCACACTCAGCACAGAGCCCGAATCAGGGCTCAATTCCACAACCCTGGGATCATGACCTGAGCCAAAATCAAGAATCAGATGCTCAACTGACTGAGTCACCGAGGCTCTCCAAGTCATGACCATGTTAATAGATACTTTATAGTAATAGTCAAAATATAGTCATAATTGAAAAACACAATTGAGGGGTATTTTCTGTCATTCTTTGTTTCAAATGTATTTGATTTGCCTCACTAGAAGAGACACTTATAAATAACACCAGTAAATATAAAAGCAATTTTTCAAAATTATGAAAAAATAAAAATAGTTATAACAAAACCTTAGCATAGATATTAAATGTAACTCTTCCTGGATAACATGGTAGAAAGGGAAATACTATGCATTACATATTTTCATGGTTTGGTAAAGGGAAATGCACCATTCCTTCATAATACCATACCTGTTTGAGAAATTTTAGGTAATTTTTCATTTTAAATATTTTGAGATATACTGTACTACATAATAATGGTCAGTGACCTAAAATTATGCTTTTTTAAAAAATAAAAGATGGCCATTTTATATTGCTTGAAATAAAAATCAAAGTCCTAATATTATAACTTAAGTCAATGAAGACATTTTGGTTGGGTGCAGAGCTCCTACAGCATTAATCAGTCTGATAATCATTTTAGAACAGGAATCAGTAAACTTTTTCTACAAAGAGTTATATAAAAATATTTTATACTTTGTGGGTCATACGTTCTTTGGCACAACTACTCAACTCTGTCATGGTAGCATGAAAGCAGGTTTAAACAAATTTTAAGTGAATGGGCACAGCTGTGTTCCAATACAATTTTATTTTCTAAAACATTTGACCCTTATATATCTTATCTTGGAGTATATTCTCAAGTACTAATTATCTTAATAATCCCTATAACTTTTTATCTGCTCATCATGATCGCTAGTACATTCCAAACTGAAACACTAACAGAAAAATGCAAAAATGGATAGGAATGGTAAACAAACTTAGATATATTTATACAATTGAGTACCACTGTCCAATTAAAAGCAACAACCTAGTGATATGTGGATCAACATGAAGAATCTCAAACATTTCCTGCTGTGTGAAAAAAAAAACAGACACAGAAGAATACATACTTTACATAAATGTATGATTCCATTTATGTAAAGTTGTAGAACAGGCAATGCTAAGCCACAGCAACAGAAATCAAAAGAGAGGTTGCCTTGTGGATGCCATCATTGACTGGGAAGGAGTGTAAAGAGACTTATTTCAGTGGATGTAAAATCTACCTCATTTTTTAAAAGGGTAAAAAAGAAAAAAAAGATTGCTTAAGACATCATTTATTTGCCAAAAGCATCCTAATCATAACAGGAATGTCAGTAACCTGGGTCTGAGGTCAAACTCATAATTTGATTCATAATCTGATATGCAGATGGGACTTATTTACATATTTCAGAAGTTAGATTTCACATTTACTTGGAGTTTGACTTATTTTGCTTTATGGCACTAGAACAGATACAAGAAAGGGAAAAAAAGCAAACATACCTAGAGAATTCATGATGTGCCAAACATTGTGTTACCTGTGTTGCATGATATTTAATATCATAAATCTGTGAAACAAACATGAGTAAACTGACACTTTACAAAATCAGGTAACTTGTCCAAGGGCACAGACAGTACATCACAAAACTATACAATCCATATGTGTCTAATCTCAAATTTTAGCTCTTCCCAACCTTAGTATGACTGACTAGCAGTTTACCTACAGAAGATTCAGAAAAACTACAGTGATGATCACACATGTCATTATAAAGGGGATTCCCCTTTAAATGTAGCTTAAAAGATATGATCAAAGATGTTGGTAAACCTTAAATACCTGGTGAGGCTGAGCCAGCAGCACTTAAAACACTTAGGTTTTGTTTTTGTTTTAAGATTTTATTATTAAGCAATCACTATACCCAACATGGGGCTTGAACTCACAACCCCAATATCAAGAGACTGAGCCAGCTAGGGGCCCCTTGAGGCACTCCCTTGAAACAAAACCCAATCTGTTGCACTGGTGAGACTTCTTTTGGGGTAATTTTCCATGGCAGATCAGCAGGGAATGTTTCTGTTGTTTGCATCTGAATCCACACAGGTTTTTGCAGCTTCCCCTCATACCCACAGGCTTTGGCATCACTGATTACTGTCCATGTTTTGGGATTTGTGTTTCAGTAGTATGTGTGTGAAAGACCACAAAGGCATGTGAACTTACAGGGAAAGAATGTTGTCCCTGAAAAGGTGTTGCAGAAAGCCATCAGTTCAACAGCTGGTATCAATAAGGCACATTCTTCTTCCTTTTCTATAACCACCACATTCACCATTTAACCTAACAAATGCTTTGCCCATTGTACAGTGGACTATATTCAGCACCCTTAACACAGTAAAGTGCTAATAATGGGGTTATGCTGTAATGTGCCTGTGGTCATTAGCAATACAATTTAAAAAACACCAATCTTTCTCAGGCAATATCGTGAGGCTTTTCCAAGTATTTTTACAGAAAACATGCATTTTGTTTAAGAAAAATTTTTTTTAACGTTTATTTACTTTTTTGAGACAGAGAAAGAGCATGAACGGGGGAGGGTCAGAGAGAGAGGGAGACACAGAATCGGAAACAGGCTCCAGGCTCTGAGCTGTCGGCACAGAGCCCAACACGAGACTCTAACTCAGGAACAGCGAGATCATGACCTGAGCCAAAGTCGGACGCTTAACCGACTGAATGAGTCACCCAGGCGCCCCTAACCATTTGCATTTTTAAAAGAAAACTGACAATGACTTTGCCAACACCTTAAGATTTATATTTTCACCTCAGAAATTGTTTAAGCATTCCATGGTTCTCTTTGTTTTCCTGATGAGCATTTAAAAAAAAACAAACTCTTATTTCATTCAGTGTCTCAAGTCACACTGATAATAGAGTGTATGATAGGATCTGGAAGTTTCTCATAATGTTGGTCATCAATGAGCCTGAAGTGGACGGTGTCACTGACATTGAAAGAGACCCAGTATTTTTTTTTTTAGGTCATCTATTACTTGGCTTTAGGCTGACAAGTCAAAGAAGGTAATATATCAAGCAAAAGTATGTGGTTCAGTTTTGCTAATGCAATTTATGCTCAACTGTGACACAGAATTTAAGATGGAAAATCCTATTAGGTCTTCATTTGCTGCTCAAGCCAGAGCAGCAGTGCTGTTATGCTCAAACTTTATGCGTTTAATATTCACTAAAATATAGTGCCTGCAAAGTGAAGACCACAAAAAGCTGGATGCTGATAGAAATAAACCAATATTGTTTAGGAAAATGTTTCTACTGGTATTCAATGGGCATCCCAAAGCTTTTTATTTTATTTTTAAAGTTTATTTATCTATTTTGAGAGAGAGAGAGAGAGAGAGAGAGAG
This sequence comes from Acinonyx jubatus, assembly GCF_027475565.1. NCBI lineage: Eukaryota > Metazoa > Chordata > Mammalia > Carnivora > Felidae > Acinonyx > Acinonyx jubatus. Next base: position 30,464,816 of record NC_069389.1, on the reverse strand, counting down.
AGAGAGAGAGAGAGAGAGAGAGAGGCAGAGAGAGGGAAAGACAGAGAATCCCAAGTCTCCACACTGCCAGCAAGGAGCCCAACGTGGGGCTTGAACCCACAAAACATGAGATCATGACCTGAGCTGAAATCAAGAGTCAGACACTTAACTGACTGAGCCACCCAGGAGCCCCTGCATTTTATTTTTTAACATGTGGATTTTTTTCCTCATTAATATTTAAAGGCTCTTTCTTATGAAAACTTTAAGCAGAGATGACTGGGTGATACATCGATTCCACTGTCTATCTTATTTTCGTGCTCTACCATAACTGTCTTTTTTGCACTTGTGATATCATATGCTACATGATGACATTTCAGCCTCTCATTTGCACATGTTCAATATACTTTAAGTAAGTACACTTTACTTGAATACAAATGCTCCCTGTTGTTTTATATTTTAAATGCAGACTAGAAACTGGTATATTTTTCTTCATCATATGCTAGAAAAATGGTATGTTTTTGTTTGACCAGAACTGGGGTTTAATTGTGTCCACTCAACAAGACTGCTAAACCTTGCTGAGTGGAGAAATAAGAGGTTCATGTCCCCAGGTCATATTAAATACTTCTCTCCCTGGTGTTGGACAAGATGTGAGAAGTACAAATTTGGAAAGGCAGGACCTAACTTACATATTTTTCTCATTTTACAACTGCCAGAAGCATGTTTTGACATGACTCGCCTGTCTGTACTTTGTGGTGGCTCAGGATGGTCCATGGGCCTACCATATAAATGAACTGTACAAAGGTACTGTGTATGTACGAATGGACTTAAGTAAAAATTCATGAACACTAAAATGTTTGATCGCCTACTGCAATTGGACTTCTCACCTTTGCCAGCACAGGCTCTCAAGTGACCATTGTGACTATGTTGTAATGTTGTCATTAAACTATTTTATGCCAATTAACTGCAAATATTCCAAGCTATTAGATTCTTTTTTAAGAAGTCTAAATACACTTGATGCCTTCAAAATGGTTTTTCAGGTTTAGGGAAATATTTTTAACTGGTTTCATGAATAATCAACAGGATCCTCAGAACAAATGTTAGAAACACTTTGTTCACTTTGAAATACTAACAGGGGCGCCTGGGTGGCTCAGTCGGTTAAGCGGCCGACTTCGGCTCAGGTCATGATCTCGCGGTCCGTGGGTTCGAGCCCCGCGTCGGGCTCTGTGCGGACAGCTCAGAGCCTGGAGCCTGTTTCAGATTCTGTGTCTCCCTCTCTCGGACCCTCCCCCGTTCATGCTCTGTCTCTGTCTCAAAAATAAATAAACGTTAAAAAAAAAATTAAAAAAAAAAAAAGAAATACTAACAAAGAACAGTTGAAAATAGGTCATAAGAAATTACATATATTCTTTGCTTTATCCAATGTTGAAACAATTTTCTTCTTCCTTTTTTTTTAAAAATATTTCAATCGCATTCTTATCATTTTAGCTTGGATGGTTTTCTCTTCATGTTTGAGCTAACACAATTAGCTCTTCATTAGTCTCACTTCCAATCCACCTTACAAAGTGCCATAAAACTAATCTCCCTTATACTTTGTCATAACATGTCACTTCTCTTATCAAAAGCATTCAAAGATTTCTTGTTGCTTATACAGGGTAGCATTTCAATTATAAATGCTGTCCATAGTACTAGCCTATTCAGATTTTCTAGGATTCCTCTTATGTTTAAAACACATTCTCTGCTTCAGTCTATGCAAAGGGTCACTATTTCTGAAGCCCATCTTATGCATCCCTCCCCCTCAGCTGTCTTCATTTTCTTTAGGCTCCTAAAATACCCTCCTCTCCATCTACTTAAATTCTATTTTCAATGTTCACATCCTATTTTATGATGCCAACATAGTGTTGGTGTATGCATGTGTGTGTCTTTACTTACTAACTTACTTTCTTACTATTTGGTGTATAGTTCTGAATTTTAACACAGGCATAGATTCCTGTAACCACCACCACAATAAAGATACAGAAAAATCTCATCACTGTTAAAAACTCCTTTTGTTTGAATATTTATTTATTTTTGAGGGGGAGAAGGACAGAAAGAGAGGGACAGAGAGAGAATCCCAAGCGGGCTCCACACTGTTAGCACAGAGCCTGATGTGGGGCTGGATTGCATGAACCCTGATATCATGTCCTGAGCCAAAATCAAAAAGTTGGATGCCCGACTGACTGAGTCACCAAGGTGCCCCTAAAAAGTCCCTTTCATAGCAATTTTGTAGTAAGCACTCCTCTTGCCCTTAATCCCTGGTAATCACTGATCTATTCTCATTGCTTTTAGTTTTGCTTTGTTTATTAGGATGTCCTATGATGGAATTATACAGCATTTAATCTTTTGAAACTATCTTCTTTCACTCACATAATGCCTTAAAGATTCATCTAAGTTATTGTATGCATCAACGATTTTTTCCTTTATATTTATAAGTACTTGTCCCATTACATGGATTTACTATGCTTTATTTATCTGTTCACTCCTTAAAAAAATTTTGTGTTGCCTCCAGGTTTTAGCAATTACAAATAGAGCTGCTGTAAACATTCATATACAGGTTTATGTGTAAACATGTTCCCATTTTTCTGGGATATATACCTGGGTGTGAAACTGCTGGGCAGGGCTAGGCTGAGATATACTGGAGCTAGAGGCACAAGGTAAAATCAGTAACATATCCAACTTTTGATATTTTGTCCTTCATGGATTTTTGCATTCATTTTAGTGTTTTAATATATTACAATGAAATAACATTTATTTTGATTGCCATTTTTTGACATGCCCTTAATTTTCTTCTTAAGGTGAACGTCTCCATTGATTCACTTTAGTTTTTTCTTTTTGTTTTTTAATGTTTATTTATTTTAAGAGAAAGAGAGAGACAGAGAGAGAGAGAGCCTGCCCATGAGTGGGGTTGGGGGGTGGAGAGGGAGAGAAAGAATCCTAAGCAGACTCCACACTGTCAGCACGGAGATCAACACGGGGCTTGATCTCATGTAACAGGAGATCACGACCTGAGCTGAGATCAAGAGTTGGACACTTAACCAACTGAACCACCCAAGCACCCTGATTCATTCTAGTTTTGACCCTATTTCTGGGTAAGTTTATGTTTAACTTTGTGAGAAATTGTTGTTATCCAGAGTGGCTTTAACCATGGTGCATTCTCATCATTAATATGTGAGAATTCTAGTGGCTCCACAGCATTCCTAGTACTTGGTATTGACAATTATTTAGATGTTGAGGATGTTGTAATGTGGATGACAATGAAGATGATGGTGATTATAGGCAACCTAATAGTTATGGAGGGGTCTCTCTTTGTGGTTTTAATTTGCATTTTCCCTAATCACTAATGATACGGAACTTTAGTTGATGTGATTACTTGCCATCTATATACCTTCATTGGTAACACATTCCTGATGATTTTTGTGTATTCATTCATGATATTGGAATTTTCCTTTTCTTATAATGTCTTGGTCCAACTTTAGTATCAGGGTAATTATGGACTCATAAAATGAATTGGGAAGTGTTCCTTCCTCTTCTGTTTTCTGGAATAGAATGTACAGAATTAGTTTATTTCCTTTTTGAGTCTGACAAATTCACTAGTGAAACTATCTGGCTCAGAATATTCTTTTTTTTTGGAAGGACTCTTTTTAATTACAAACTAAATGGCTACAGTAGATAAAGGATCTAATTTCATTCTTTTGCATGTGGATATCTAGTTTTCTCAGTACCATTTACTGAAGAGAGTATTCTTTCCCAACTGTGTGTTCTTGGCACCCTTGCTGAAGATCAGTTGACTGCAAATGAGTGTATTTATTTTACAGCTCTCTATTCTGTTCCACTGGATCATGCTTTTAAAAATAAGTTCTGCCAAGAATGAACCTGGACAACTTTCTTATACCGTACACAAAAATAAACTCAAAATGGATGAAAGACCTAAACCTAAGACAGGAATCCATCAAAATCCTCAAGGAGAAAGCAGGCAAGAACCTCTCTGACCTTGGCCACAGCAACTTGTTACTCAACATGTCTCTGGAGGCAAGAGAAGCAAAACCAAAAATGAACTATTGGGACCTCAGCAAGACAAAAAGCTTCTGCATGGCAAAGGAAACAATCAGAAAAACTAAAAGGCAACTGATGGAATGGGAGAAGATACTTGCAAACGACATATCAGACAAAGAGTTAGTATCCAAAATCTACAAAGAATGTATCAAATCCAACACCCAAAAATCAAATAATCCAGTGAAGAAATAGTCAAAAGACACGAATAGATGCTTTTCCAAAGAAGACAGCCAGATGGCTCACAGAAACATGAAAAAATTCTCAACATCACTCATCATTAGGGAAATACAAATCAAAACCACAATGAGATACCACCTGACACCTGTCAGAATGGCTAACATTAACAACTCAAGCAATGACAGATGCTGGAAAGGATGCAGAGAAAGAGGCCCCCTTTTGCACTGCTGGTGGAAATGCCAACTGGTGCAGCCACTCTGGAAAACAGTGTGGAGGTTCCTCAAAAAATTAAAAACAGAACTACCCTACAACCCAACAATTGCACTACTAGGTATTTATCCAAAGGATACAGGTGTGCTGTTTCAAAGGGTCACATGTACCCCGATGTTTATAGCAGCTCTATCAATAATAGCCAAAGTATGGAAAGACCCCGAATGTCCAACAACAGAGGAATGGATAGAAAAGACGTTGTGTGCATATATGTATGTACTTCATATATGGAGTAACACACACTATGGAGTATTACTCGGCAATCAAAAAGAATGAAATCTTGCCATTTGCAACAACGTGGTTGGAACTAGAGTGTATTAAGCTAAGTGAAATTAGAGAAAGACAAATAACATATGACTTAACTCACGTGGAATTTAAGATACAAAACAGATGAACATAAGGGAAGGGAAACAAAAATAATATAAAAATAGGGAGGGGGACAAAACACAAGAGACTCTCAAATATAGAGAACAAACTGGGTTTGTTTGAGGGTTGCTGGAGGGGTTGTGCATGGGGAAAATGGCTAAATGGGCAAGGGGCATGAAGAAGGACACTTGTTAGGATGAGCACGGGTGTTAGGTGTTATATGTAGGGGATAAATCACTGGATTCTACTCGTGAAATCACTATTGCACTATATGCTAAGTTGGATGTAAATTTAAAAAATAAATTAATTAAAAAAAGAATAAAACATGAGGATAAAATACTTAGTCTGAATAAAAAAAAGAAGTTCTGCCAGTCTTTGTCTTTTAATTGGTTTGTTTAATCCTTTCACATTTATTTTAATTACTTATAAGTTGGACTTTATGTGTCATTTTGCTATTTGTTTTTTTCTCCTTAGATATGCAGATACTTTATTTTTTATTTTTTTATTTTTTTTCAATATATGAAATTTATTGTCAAATTGGTTTCCATACAACACCCAGTGCTCATCCCAAAAGGTGCCCTCCTTAGCTATTTGTTTTTTTGTATGATTATTATCTTTAAATTTTTTTACATTTATTTATTTATTTATTATGAGAGAGAGAGAGTAGGGGAGGGGTAGAGAGAGAGCGAGAGAGTGAATCCCAAGGAGGCTCTGTGTTGACAGTGTAGATCTTGATGCAGGGCTCAAACACATGAATGGCGAGATCATGACCTGAGCTGAAATCAAGAATCAGATGCTTAACCGACTGAGTCACTCAGGTGCCCCTCATTATTATCTTTTTATCCTTCATTCTTCCATACTGCTTTCTTTTCTGTTAAACACATATTTTCTAGTGTACCATTTAAATATCCTTTTGTTTCAGGGTGCCTGGGTGGCTCAGTTGGTTAAGTGTCTGACTCTTGATTTTGGTTCAGGTCATGATCTCATGTTTCGTGAGTGCGAGCCCCGTGTGGGGGTTTATGCTCATAGCATGAAGCCTGCTTGGGATTCTGTCTCTCTCTGCCCCTCCCCTGCTTGCACTACCTCTGTCTCTCTCAAAATAAATAAATGAACTTAAAAAAATTATATCCTTGTGTTTCTCTTACTACGTATTTTTGAGCTATTTTCTTATGGGTTGTACTAGGAATTATTATCAACATATTATTAACATATTAACAACCCTTATAATCTATTCTGAATTAATACAAATTTAATTTCAATATCATACCAAAACATTGTTTCTGTATAGCTACATTCCCCCTCCTTTGTGCTGTTATTGTCATAGACATTACATGTTTATACACTGTGTGCCCATTAACAAAGATTTATAATTATTGCCTTATGCAGTATCTTTTAAATGAGATAGGGGAAAACATTATAAACACAAAATACATTTAATACACATTTAAACACAAAATACATTTTGTATTTTCCAATGTAGTTACATTTACTTTGTTTCTTTATGTGGATTCAAGGTACTAGTGTGTGTGTTTTCAGCTTGCATGGACTCCCCTAAATATTTCCTATAGGACATGACTGCTAGTGACAATTCTTTTCTGCTTATCTGGGTATGTCTTAAGTTGGTCATTTTACAGGGTCTTTTTTATTTTTTTAAATTCTTTAAGTTATTGACTTATAGTGATAATCAACAGATGTTTACTGAGTTGAGGCACTATGCTAGTTACTAAAGGCAAGTACAAAGAAGATTGAACTTTGTGAAAATTAGACAAGAGGAGAGAATAATAATTAAGTTTTACTCTTTTTGTTGTTACCACTGCACACGACAAGCCACTCTGAAACTTTGTGCCTTAAAATGATTGCTTTATTATGTTGGTTTATTCTGTCTATCAAGAATTTGAACTGAGTGCAGATGGTTTGTCTCTTATTCACCATGTGTGGGGCTTCACTTGGGAAGACTGAAAGGCAGGCAGTAACTTGATGAATGAGGCTGAAGTCCATCTGAATCAATGTTTGTTTACTCGTGTATTTGGTGGTCAAATTAAACTTCTTACATAGTGCATCAGAGTTCTTGGTGTCTCAGAACTCAATTTCCTTTTATTACTTAGCCTCAAAAGTCACGGAGAATCATTTTACCATACCTATTTGTTAAAACAGTCACAAGCTTGCTCAGATCCAAGGGGTATAGACTTAACTTTTCCTCTCAAAGGATGAGGTTCCCAGATCATACTGTGCAAGAACATGTGGGTTTTGAGAGATTGTTACAAGCATCCTTGGGAAAAACAATGTGCCACAACTTCATAGAAAGTAAGCTCCACAGGGTTTATGTATCATTTTTATTTGCAAACTCACCACCTACATTTTCATTATTGCAATTTTGACAGAATATTTCAATAGCAAACATTTTAAGCTGAGTTTTGAAAATTAAGTAGTTGCTTGCAAGGGATATAAAGGAGGAGAATAAAGGGATTCCAGGCTGAGAAAACAGTGAGTGCAATGGCATAGAATACATGAAACCATAGGTTCTATTTGAAAAAACACAAAGAGTTATAATTTGAAATTTATTGTGCCACAATGAAACCGGGAGCATGTGAGGCTGGATAGGTTTTCACTGACAAGTCCTTAACAAGAAGACTATAAGGGCCCCTAGTGTCTATGATTCACTTCACTTTTTAGATGTGGTAAGAAGATTTTGGCAATATTCATCATTCATGTATTCAATAAAGAATTATTATGCCAATTCCCTGTTCTGTCCTCTGTACGCGTAAGAGCTCTGTTAGAGTAATAGCAAATGTTTGCCTATCACCATATTTATTTCACTCAGTGACAAGAATATGAGCTCCTAGAGCACAAGACCCAAGACCTAACAGAGTAAATGACATATATGAATTTAGGAAATATTGATTAGTGAATATCTAAATGAAATTACAAAATTAGAAGGAAGGTATCATTCTTGAGGATCAACCTAATCAGGTATTTAAAAATCACAATAGAAAGAAAACATACATATATCTTATATTTAAGTATGATTTACAACTTTTCCCCATGTATTTTAATTCTTTCTGCCTTAGAGATTCAGTGTCTATCCCTGTACTTGTGATGTGTGTGTGTATACACACACACACACACACACACACACATATGTTTATATTTATATATGTTTATATATATATATACATATATATATATATATGTATATATATATATATTTTAATGTCCATTCATTTTAGAGAGAGAGAGTGCATGAGCACGAGCAGGAGAGGGGCAGACAGAGAGGGGGACAGATAATACAAAGTGGGCTCTGTGTTGATAGCAGAGAGCCAAATGTGGAGCTCAAACTCATGAACCATGAGATCATCATGACCTAAACTGAAGTCGGACACCTAACCAACTGAGCCACCCAGGCAACTCTGATTTTTATATTTTTAAGGAAACTATAAAGATGTAAATTAAAAGTGGCCTTTTGGAAATTTGAGAAGCCTTAAGTGGACAAGATTTCTCTGCACCTCGAGTACCTTCATAGTAAAATGTACATGTGATGAAATTCCTAAGTGTAATTTTTTAGGAGAACAACAGAAATGAAGCAATTTCACTGGTTGGATGTAATTTGTTGGTAGGTATTTGATAGCTGTGTGGAACCCTCATACAGGTATAGCTTGTATTGCATTTCACTTTATTGGGTTTTGCAGATATTGCATTTCTTTCTTTTTTTATTTTAGAAAGAGGGGTGGGGAGAGGGGAAGAGGGAGGGAGGGAGGGAGGGAGGGAGAGAGAGAGAGAGAGAGAATCTTAAGCTAGCTCTATACTCAGCACAGAGCCTGATGTGGGGCTCGATCCCAAGACCCTGGGATCATGACCTGAGCCAAAATCAGAAGTCACCCAGGCACCCTGATAATACATTTCTTACAGACTGAAAGTGTGTGGCAACCCTGTGTTGAGCAAGCTCTATTGGTGCCATTTTTCCAATAGCATTTGCTTACCTCATGTCTCTGTGTCACATTTTGGTAATTGTTACAATATTTCAAACTATTTCATGATTATTATGTTTGTTATGGTGATCAGTAGTTTCTTGAGATAGAATTTATTCCTGGTAGAGATGTTGTGAAGATTGTGAAATGACCACAAAGGATTTAGAATATTATATAAACTTGGTTGATAAAACAGGAGCATGGTTTGAGAAGACTGATCTAATTTTGAAAGAGTTTATACTGTGGGTAAAATGTTATCAAACAGCATCACTTGCTACAGAGAAACTGTTCATGAAAGGAGGAGCCAACAGAATGTGGCAAATTTCATTTTTGTCTCATTTTAAGAAATTGCCACAGCTACCCACCTTCAGCAACCACCACCCTGATGAGCCAGCAACCATCAACATTTATGCAAGACTCCCCTACCTGCAAAAAGTGTGACATGCTAAAGACTAAGATAATGGTCAGCATATTTTAGCAATAAAAATAAGGTATTTAAAATTTTTTTTAAGTTTATTATTTTTAGTAATCTCTATACCCAACGCAGGACTTGAGCTCATGACCCCAAGGTCAAGAGTTAAATGCTCTTCTAAGCCAGCCAGATGACCCCAAAACAAAGTTTATTTTTTAATGTTTATTTTTGAGACAATGTGAGAGACAGAGCGCAAGCAGCAGAGGGGCAGACAGAGGGAGACACAGAATCTGAAGCAGGCTCCAGGCTCTGAGCTACCAGCCCAGAGCCTGACTCGAGGCTTGAACTCACGAACCGTGAGATCATGACCTGAGCCGAAGTCGGACGCTTAACTGACTGAGCCACTCAGGTGCCCCCAAAATAAAGTATTTTTAAATTAAGGTATGTGCATTACTTAAAAAAAATTAAGTTTATTCATTTTTGAGAGAGAGAGAGAGAGAGTGAGCAGGGGAGGGGCAGAGAGAGAGAGGGAGACACAGAATCCAAAGGAGGCTCCAGGCTCTGAGCTGTCAGCACAAAGCCCGACACAGGGCTTGAACTCATGAACGGTGAGATCATGACCTGAGCAGAAGTCGGACACTCAACTGACTGAGCCACCCAAGCAACCCGGTATGTGCGTTACTTTTTAGACATAATGCTATTATAAGCTTAATAGACTACAGTATAATGTAGACATAACTTTTATAGGTGCTGGGAAGCCAAAAATTCATCTGACTCACGTTATTGTGATATTTGCTTTATTGCCATGTACTGGAACTGAACCTGCAATATCTCCAGGGTATGCCTGCATCTCCCTCAAAAAGTAGAAGCAAGTCTGAATCCTTGTCATTACCTAAGGAAAAAGGGAGACTATGATGGAAGACTATCATATCTCTTATGTTAAAACAAAACAAAAGAAAACATTCATCTATTTCAGAAGTATAGCTTTTGCCTATATTAAAGAACAGGATATAATATTGTTTTAGGTTACAGTAGCAATTAATTTTTTTTCAAAAAATATCTTGGGTTAATTTATGTCATGTGTAGCAAGCAGAACCTCAAACTAAGATTTTTTCCTAAAAAAAACAGAGGATAATATTTAGAAGATGAAAAATATGAATAGATATGAGGCATAACTTTTGTGTGTGTGTAGTATCAGGACTCAATTTGTTTGGTTTGAGAAATAAGAAGAGGACCCACATTATAGATCACTTGGCAGGACACAAGCCATGGGATAAAAAGTGACAGAAAAGCAAGACAGAGCAAGTGGCAACTATTATCCATATTGGTCTCCGGGCTTAAATTAACTGTCTCACTGATGAGTTTATGCTCAGAATGGTTCCTACCCTCTGTAGTTAGTTCTAATCCATAAGGAAGAACTTAATGATGTAGAAATCACAAGTTTGGGAAAAAAATGGCCATAAAAATAAGGAAAAATCCAGATACTCTAAAGCATGTAGCGACAACACTACTGCTCAGAGTCCTATCAATAACTGATCCATTCTGAATTTTGTACTGTAAGAGGATGATTCTAAATTTCTGGGGCATCTAGAGACATGTGAAAAGCAGAGTAAGGAGAGCTAAAATCACCTCACCCGAGTTCTACAAAAGCAAAAAAAAAAAAAAGAAAATTTGTGTGAGCTGAATGTTCAAATCTATGAAATTATGTTATCAGTGCCTCCAATAATGGGTCAGGTTGCTTTTATTCATCAGTTATTTCATCATTAATTACCATTTAATTCATTCAATGTATTGACTACACATATGAAAAATGTGAAATTTTAACATGTGATACCTATGACGAGAAGTAAATGGTATGCTTTTATTTTCTAAATATAATTTATTGTCAAGTTGCTAACATACAGTGTATATACAGTATGCTCTTGGTTTTGGGGGTAGATTCCCGTGGTTCATCGCTTACATACAACACCCAGTGCTCATCCCAGCAAGTGCCCTCTTCAGTGCCCATTACCCATTTTCCCTTCCCCCTGGCCCCCTCATCAACCTTCAGTTTGTTCTCTGTATTGAAGAGTCTCTTATGGTTTCCCTCCCTCTCTGTTTGAAACTATTTTTCCCCTTCCCTTTCCCCATGGTCTTATGTTAAGTTTCTCAAATTCCACATATGAGTGAAAACATATGATACCTGTCTTTCTATGACTGTCTGCTCATCATCAGGGAAATATAAATCAAAACCACAATGAGATACCACCTAACCCAAAGTGGCTAAAATTAACAACTCAGGAAACAACAGATGTTGGCGAGGATGTGGAGAAATGGGAACTCTCTTGCACTGTTGGTAGGAATGCAAACGGGTACAGCTGCTCTGGAAAACAGGATGGAGGTTCCTCAAAAAAACTAAAAATTTTTGCTGGTTGCTCTACAACCCAGCAATAGCACTACTAGGAATTTATCCAAAGGATACAGGAGTGCTGATTCATAGGGGCACATGTACCTCAATGTTTATAGCAGTGCTATCAACAATAACCAAATTATGGAAAGAACCCAAATGTTAATCAACTGATGAATGGGTACTCAATGCATATAATAAGGAAATTTGGCTCAGTCATGGAAGCCAGGGAAACTCCACCAGGAAGAGCGATTTGAAGACTAAAGAGAGGCAAAGCAAAGGGGAGGGGAAGTGGATTGAGGCAGAAGAAATCACATGGGCAAAGGTCCTTTGCTGGGAAGAAAGCAGGTCATAGACCTGGGACCAATGAAAGCCAGAGTGGCTGAGAAAATGAAGCTAAGGAAAGTAGAGGGCAAGTTGCTAGAGAGGTCGGACAGAGCCAGATGGTTCAAGGAGTGCTCTCAAGATCAATACACATTGAAGGCAGGGGGGGAATATACATACACACACAAACACACATACACACATAGTTTAGCTGAGAGAGAAATTGAGCTGTGATGCAGACCCAGCAAAGATTCATCCAAGCTCTTACTTATTCTGATTTATCCCAATTTGGAGTAAGAAAACCTACTACTACTCCTCTCTCTGCATTGGCAAGTCACTGGATACAGGTATCCCTCAAGGAAGGAAGGGCTTCTTTGGATAAAGCAGTGCTTTTTAGGTGAGGGCAATTCCTGCAGAGCCATGACAGCTGGTGCTGTCAGCCAACTGCATTCTCACCAGCTGGGGGAGTAAGTCCTTCATTCATGAAAGGTGACGTGGGCAGAACATCACAGTGCCTCTGTACCTACTGATTTCTACTCATTCTTCAGGTCTCAACATAATGCCATTTTTTTTCGGGAAGCATACTAGATAGCTAGAAACATGATCCTATAACACCACCATGTCATCATTCACTTTGGTAATGATCCATGTTGTCCTTACTTGTGCAGTGTTGGCTATCACCTAGAGCCTGAGTTCAGTGAGGTAGGAACTATGGTCATCTTCCTCAAATACTGTATCCCCAACAACCAGCATGGTGCCAAGCATGTAAGAGATGCTTAATAAGCATACATAGAAAGAATGAAAATCCTCAAGCACTTTGGTTTCCACAATAAGTAATAAACAAGTTGCTGATGGCCTCACTTATTGCGGAATATAAATTTGCCTTGAAGTACACTTAGGAAAAAGAGAACCTTGGTATATTTCTTGGGTTTCTGGGGGATACTGGTATATATAATGAATTACAATTTCTAATCATATATTTTAAAAACTTTTTAAAAATCTGAAAAGAGCAGTCATAGCTTAATGTTGTGGCAATTCCTTATCCTTCTTTAATCGATAAAGCCATTACCTCTCTCTATATGGAGTCTTTTCAAAGTAAACTATTCATTGTAAAAAATAGTATTTTTTTTATGGATTGACCAGCTCAAAAAAAAAAAAAAAAACAGAGTTAGGGTCATGAATGAGAGCTCTCTGTTCCTCCACTAATTGATGAAATGTTTTGCATAACTTACCCACTTTGCTCAGCTTGAAAACATTCCCTTTGAAATCAGGAGTGCAAAAATGAATTTCTACCTATTTAGTAAGTATTAGATTGTACTATCCTAGTTGTTTACTCTGAGAAATTTGCCTCTTGGGTAGAATATTGATTTCCCTTCATTCAGTTCTGTATGTTCATCTGGCCTACATAACACTTGGGGATTGCCCAAAGCCTTTGCTACTAGGAGTTTATTTTAGACTTTCTACATTGCAAGTTTCTAGCGTAGGTGAAAATGAGCTAAACATGCCAGATATATTCCACCTAAAACTGATTTCATAACTTTTCTAGGCCTTTAACAAAACTTTCTTTGTTATTTCTTGATTATAGAAAATAACTTAGAGAGTTCAGGGTAATCAAGCTATTATATGGTGTCCTTATTAATCATCCTGTTATATTATCCTGCATGTATTTTGATGAAAACAGAGCAACCAAATAATTTATATTAAAATAATACAAGTTCTATCCTCTACTGCCTCACTTGTGATTGCTTTTGACAGATACAATTAAGTAATTCAATCATCAGTTATAAGAGATTACAATCAACACATAAGTCTCAAAATTCTGGATGATATTTACAAAGGAAAATATCCAATAAAGATCTAAAATTAAATGTATGAGTTTTCTGCAAGATGCCATCATGATTATTTCTAAGTTGAAAAAATTCATAAGTCTAATTTATCTTTAAAACTGATTGGAAACTCTGCCTGCAGTTACTTAATTGGAGACATAGAACTCAGGCTATATTTAGGGTCAGAAAGAAGACAAGGAAGAACAGGGGCATGTCACATCCTGCTGTACATACAATTTAATTCAGATATGAGACTCCTTCACTTTGGGGGGAAGGGTATCATCCTAATTTCAGTAGAATCTACTGCAGAAGATCTATGCTCAATAGATCTCCCACAATAAAACTTACATTTTTGAATCTAAGTCTTGCTCAGACTTCTCAGTACTAAATTAGGAGCTCAACTCTTACTTTCTTTATTCCCCCATATTTATTCATTTCTTCTCAATCCAATTCCAAGCTGACTTCCAGACTACCTTTCTACATTCTCTAGGCTGTTAGAGAACACTAAGACAAATTTCTTCACACTGGCATTTCGTTTAAATGTGTATTTTTATGGAGTATTTTGATGTTTTTAGTGTCTTTGTGGTAATTTGGTTATGGGTGCTACTGGAAAATATTATACAAGATTGTTTCTAATGTAATAGGGTCTGCTTCCTTATGCCCCATTAAAAAAAGGAATAAATGAGACAAGTATGGCAAAATATTTTTATGGGAAAAACAAAAAGGAAGCAGTAATTTTGTTTTCATACTTAATGGTAAGTTTATTTTTTAAAAATGTTTTACTTATTTTTGAGAGAGAGAGAGAGAGACAGAGTATGAGCAGGGAAGGGGCAGAGAGAGAAGGAGACACAGAATCCGAAGCAGGCTCCAGGCTCTGAGCTGCCAGCACAGAGCCCGACGTGGGGCTTGAACTCACAAACCGCGAGATCATAACCTGAGCTGAAGTCAGATGCTTAAATGACTGAGCCGCCCAGGCACCCCAGTTCACTTTTAATAAATATCCCTAATAGACTATTAGGTGTTTATTTGAAATTAGAAGCAGCATTTATCATTTATTCTGGTGTTTCTGCAAATGTTAATTTTAAAAATAGTCTCAAAAGAAATATGAAATACCTACTTTGTTATTTTTCAATAAAAATTTTCCTAGGGAATGAATGTATTTATTAGGAATTCTATTATATGAAATCATATGTCAAATGAATTCAAAATACAAAATAAAATTTGGTTCTTCTGCCTTGAATTCTGATGATCCTTGTATACTAAGCGAGTTACTTAGAATTACCAAGTAACCCAAAAATGCAACAGATTATTTCATAAAGACTTTGATTTTGTATAACTTTGACTCTGAGAATGTGATAATGTAAGCCTTATACTGATACTGGTAGATTTTAGTGCATTTTTTGGTGTATTTTAATGATTCAGGTTCTCTCATACAGTTGCAATCACATATTCGTCATGTCCACAATTTGTTTCACTGAGCTGGATGATCAAAATGGTTAACTCTCACAACTAGCAGTTTATGCTGGTTGTAGACTGGCACCTTAACTGGGCTGTCATCAGAAGTGCCTATATGTAGTCTATTTGTATCTCCCAGGTAGTTGGATTTTCTACATGACCACTGGTTTCATGTAGAACAGGTATCCTACAAGAACCAGGTGAAAGATGCAGGACATTTTCTGACCTAGACACAAAGTTAGGCAGCATCACTTCAGCCACATTCTATTGGTTACAGTTAAGATAGGGAACATAGGACTCACCTTTCAGTGAGTTAAGTGTTATTAAGTAAGGTGTAGGCATGCTACAATGGAGTAAGCTTACTTGAGTAAAGTTTGGCCCCTGGATTGCCAAAGGTTCTGTGGATGAAAAAGTCTTGCTGAGAGTTAAGAAAATGGGAAGGAGGTAGGGGGAGGAGCAGGAAATCTTAAATTTGGAGGCATAAAACTTGAGTTGGACACTAACGTCAGGTGAGGAAAGTCATGTCGAAAGTAGGGAGTTGTGAATAGAAACACATCTTGATAAAAGAGATGGAAAGAGCAAGAGAGTCTAGGCAAATGGCAAAGATAAAGAAGCAGGGTAGGGGCGCCGGTTAAGCATCTGACTTCGGCACAGGTCATGAACTCACAGTTCGTGATTTCGAGCCCCATGTCAGGCTCTGTGCTGACAGCTCAGGACTTGGACTCTGCTTCAGATTCTGTGTCTTTCTCTCTGCCCCTCTCTTGCTTGCATGCTCTCTCTCAAAAATAAATAAACATCAAGAAGCAGGGGATAAGGAGAATCCAGGTGAGTCTTGTTCTCTGACCTTGGGCAGAAGCTGACTACCTTGTGATGTCCTCTATGTTTCTGGAGGTTTTTGGGATGGCTGTCTGCTTCTGGCTGTTGTTTGGTTCTGGAAATCTTGACACAGCCTCAGTTTGAGGTGTCTGGTTAGAATACTCCAGTATGAATAGCTCTTGTATTTCTTTAGTTGTGAAACATGAACCGAACAATCTAGGTTTAGCAGAGCAACCTGGTAAAAAGTCCCCTCCATCTGGGCTCAAGGTTGGTTTTCCAATGGTGGCATTTCCACAATACTAGATTACATATTTGTAAATCACATAAAGGATGACCAGGAAGTTCTAAAGGGAAAGCAGGTTTGATTTGTTGATTATAGGACTGAGTATGTTTTACTAACTCTTGAGAGTATCTAAGGATGTCAGATTGTGTCCAGTTAGAATCTTCTGCAAGCCAAGATGAATAAGGCATCCTCATGGGCCCACTCATGATAATTTCAAAATATGGAGACAGCAGTGAAAATTCTGAGTCATAAGAGCAATGGGATGCTCTCATGGCCATGGTAAGTTCAATTCTTCAAATAGTTAAGCTAGTTTGGTCTTAAAGGTAATATTGGCTCTTTCTATGGTGCCTGGTGACAGAGAACAGTAAGAGCAGTGAAGACTTTGACTAATGTGTTGCCTTTTCAATTTCTTGTATAATTC
This sequence comes from Acinonyx jubatus, assembly GCF_027475565.1. Classification (NCBI taxonomy): domain Eukaryota; kingdom Metazoa; phylum Chordata; class Mammalia; order Carnivora; family Felidae; genus Acinonyx; species Acinonyx jubatus. Next base: position 30,448,047 of record NC_069389.1, on the reverse strand, counting down.
TCCCAGTGAAATGTGATCTTCTGTCACTAGATACAATAGAGGGGATACCTTGAATGGGGAAAGAGTCATTATAGGAAAACTTTGGCAACTGATGTTGCTGAGGCATTTTGGCAAGGGAAAACCTCTAATCATTCAGAAAACATGCAGATTAGGGTGAGTATATTTGGGGAGTCTTGTGCTTTTGGTAGTTTGATAAAATATATTTGTGTGTGAGGGAATGTTCAGTATTGGGGGTGGGGATCCACTTCTCTTCCTCGCTCCAAAAAGGGCACACAGTTTTCCTAGGATTATGTTTTTAGCATATGAAGCAAGCAGCAACTATTGGTCCAAATAAAAACTAAAAGGTCAAAATGTATTGCTTGTCTAATATACTTGGCATTTTATCCATTCCATGGTGAGTCTAATCATGTTAACTATATACAATAACTTGGGTAATAGATGTAAGAGCCATCGAGTGGTCATCTTGGTGTAATTGAAGTCTGAGTGGATTGAACACCCAGTTTTTCCCTATCCAGTGCCTTCTGAGTCTGAAGCTGTTACATGGGTCATGTAGACATCTTTTATTATTTCCCTGGGAGTCATTCTAAAGAAGCTGTTTCCCTCAAGGGAGGGTGAATAATGCCATCAGGAATTAGGGCTTGAAGCAGGATCCTGGGGCACAGTCCTAAGGCTTATAGACCATTTGGATTTCTTGGGTGTTTTAGGAAGAGGCTGATAACATAGTTATCAACCAATTTATTTTCATGGGCACTGTCTGAGTTTTTAATGCTATGCTCCTCCATTTTAACTATAGCAATCTGCCAGGGATAACAACAATGCCTCTAGAAGTTGTTATTTTGGGTCCGTCTTTAACAGGAATACCAGCTGCTGTCACGAATCTTCTGTTTCCATAACATACCAAAATCATGTGCTACCTTAAAGGCACAGTGGCTGTCAGTATAAATGTTAACCTTTATTCCCTCCACTCTTATACAAGCCTGAGTGAGAGCAATTAATTCAGCCATCTGAACTCATTTAACATTTAGCTTGGCTTGATATTCAAGAGGTTTGTGTTGATCAGTGATGGCATATCCAACCTGGCAGGTCCCATACTCCCTCTGGAGGTAGGAGCCATCAACATAAATAATGAGATCAACTTGGGGGAGGGAGTTTTCTGATAAATCTAACTTAAGACAAAATAATGATCTAGTGTTAGTGAAGCAATCATGGGGGATTCTGTCAGTGGGTAAAGGAAGCAGGGTAGCAGGATTAAGTTTCTGACAGCAACGTAGGGTGATGCAAGAGAAGAACAGTGGTAAAATTGCATAAAAAGTCAAGATGTGGAAAAGTTCTGTGTATATTCATTAAGAAATTGGGTCTGGGGTCACCTGGGTGGCTCAGATGGTGAAGCATCCAACTCTTGGTTGTGGCTCAGGTCATGATTTCATGGTTTTTGAGATCTAGTCCCACATCAGGCTCTGTGCTGACAACAGGGAGTCTGCTTGGGATTCTCTCCCTCTCTCTGTCCCTTCCCCACTCACATGTGTGCACGCACACACTCTCTCAAAATAAATTAATAAACTTAAAAAAAAAAGAAATTGGCTCTGTACATCATAAGGTGCATTTATGTCACACAAATGACCTAATACTAATCAGAGGCAGTGTAGACAAATTTGGCAGTGGGAGCCACAGCTCACAGGCAAGGAGGATATGCCTTAGTTACTGGGTTCGAGGCCAAGCTATAATACCCTACAGGTTTCTGGTGTCCACCATGCCGTTGGAATAACATTCCAAGGGCATGGTGCTCTCATTCATGCACAAATAAGGAAAAGGAAGAGTAATTGGGAAGTCCAAGTGTGGGAGGTGAAAGCAGAGAGGCGTTAAGGTTCTTCAAAGCATCCTTTGATAGGGATTCTAGAGTACTAGGTCTGGGGATGACTTCCTAGTCATAGCATAGAGAAGTAAAGCAATCATAAAAAAATAGATATCCACATCTTACAATACCCACAAGACCCCCAAAACTTTTCTGTTGTAATTCTGTTTCAGGGAGAGAAAAATTTTGAATAGTAGATTCTTGGTTCACAGAGACAGATATTTGTATGGCTGAGATGCATTACCAAGATCATGGACACACATAGAGCATAACTGAATTTTGTCTCTAGCCACCTTGTGTGCCCTTCTTGCTAATGTCCTAAGAAGGTTTTCAAGTATCCAGAAGGGAGCTGTCATAGCTGTCAGATCATCTCCATATCGGATTATAGTGGAGCCTCCTGGGATTTTTAAAGTTCTTCAAATTGGCATTTAGGATACACAAGAATAGGTAGGGGCATCGATAAATTCTTGGGGCATAACAGTCCAGGTATATTGTTGGTTTTCCCAGGTGAAGGCAAGCAAATGTTAGGATTCTTCATGAAGGGGAATACTAATAAAAAAGCTGAACATAAATTCATGACTGTGAAATACTGGGTGCTGGAAGGAATAGACAGGATAGTGTTAGGATTTGGCACAAAGGAAAGTCTAGAGTTGACAATTTTATTGAGAAATCTAATTATGAACTAACCAATATCCTTTCCCATTTGTTTTCTTAATAGGCAAAATGGTAGTATTGCATGGACCATAAGAAGTTTTTTTGTATAATAAATTTTGAAATATTGGGCAGAGCCTCTCAAGTCTTTCTGGTTTTAGAAGATATTGAAGAATCCTGGGGAGGGGCATGAAGGGATCTGTTTCTACTTTGAAGGGTTCTGCATCCTGTATGTACCTAATACTGATGGATTTTTTTTTGCCCCAAATAAGGAATTTTATGTTTTTAAAATTTTTTTAATGTTTATTTATTTTTTGAAAGAAAGAGAGAGAGACAGAGTGTGAGCAGGGGGAGGGCAGAGCGAGAAGGAGACACAGAATCCAAAGCAGGCTGTCAGCACAGAGCCCGATGTAGGGCTCAAACTCACGAGCCGTGATCGCGACCTGAGCTGAAGTCGGACGCTTAACGGACTGAGCTAATAAGGAATTTTAACCAGGCACCCCAACAAGGAATTTTATCTTAACAGTTGATTTGCATCTTCAGTTAAATTAATGCTAAGTTGAAGGGAGAAAAGGAACTCAGGCAAGTTGGACAAAGCCCTAGGGAATATACACATGAAGGGGAGGTTTTGGGGACCCATAGAAAGGGCCCTTCAAGGACTCACTTGAATATCACAGTGAATTGTGATACCTTAACTCATGGAAATATCCCTCCCTAACAGATTTACTTGGGTGGTAGAATTGAGAAGGAACTTCTTTTGAGCTTTCAGAGGTCCCACAGAAGTGTTAAGAGGTTGATAGAGAAAATCATGAGGCAAATTATCAAAACCCACTAATGTTAGGGGTGCCTGGGTGGCTCAGTCAGTTAAGTGTCTGACCCTTGATTTCGGCTCAGTCCATGATCTCATGGTTTGTGAGCAAGCCACACGTTGGGCTCCAAGCTGACAGTGTGGAGCCTGCTTAGGATCCTTCTCTCCCTCTCTCTTTGCCCCTCCCCTGTTCATGCTCTCTTTCTCTCCCTCTCTCAAGATAAATAAATAAAACTTAAAAAAACACACCAATGTTAACCTTTCTTGACTCCATGGAAGGATGACAGGAAATGAAGAGGCTAAAAGTGGAATACGTTGCCCTTTCATCAGTGAGAAATCTGATAAGTGACCCTTTAACTCTGAGAGTTATTTTCTCTTGTGAGTTTAGGGGCAGTTGAGAGCAATAGGCATTTACTTCTAGGGACGGGAGTCAATAATGTTCTGATTTGGAAGGCACTTGGACTTTTCCGTTCCTCTTGAGATCCAGACAATCCTAGACCCAATGTCCTTTTTCCTTACAATTTTGGCAAGTATCTTGATAAAGGAGAACCAGTAATTCTGGAGCTTGCCATAGATTACGATTTTCAGGGGTTTTGTTTGTTTGTTTTAATTGCATTGCCTTAAGAGGGTATTGTGTATTTTTCAAGTTTTCGGAAATGCTATCTTTATAATGTTGGGCTAATATCTGGGCCACAGACATGTTTGTATTTTGCCAGTTAATATTATTGTCCTGTAATGTGTCCTGCACCCTGGCCTGAGACCATTTACAAAGCTATGGTCAGAGGAGAGGCTGTTTGGGAAGTCCGTTCTGGCTCTGAATGTTCTATGTGGTCTCCAATTAGTGGTGATAACTAGTGTTTCAACTCTTTGTTGATTTATAATTTTGAATACATGACCAATCAATTTTTGTGGGATAGACCTAAGGCATGTCCCCTAGTTAATTTTCTCTAACTTCTTTCATTTTCTGGTAGGAATAAAAGTAGTATGAGGTCTTAAAAAAAAAAAGTTATCCATCTGACTTTTTAAACCAAAGGGAAGCATCTCTGAGCTCAAGAATAGGTGGAAAAAATGATATAAATTGAGGAATCCTGGAGCATATGCTCCTAGAATGATTTTCAATTGTTCAGTAAGCCTTCACCTTTCCTTTTGGAAGTTAGAAAAATCCTTGGTGAGAGTATGTAATTTGGAACAATACCAAGGTTTAAATATCTCCTCTGTCAGCTTCACTTGGAATGGGTAGGGTCTGTACCCTAGGCTTCACCTGCAAAAGATGGGGCCTGAAGAACTTTATGGTGACAGGGAGTTCAGGGGTTGGGGGTACTACCAATGAAGGATATTGTGTGTGTGTGTGTGGGGAAGAATAGAGAGAACTAGGGAGGGGAATATGTGAGTGCCATGGGTGACAGGCTCTAGACAGCTTACTGGGTCAGAACGTTTTTTTCTGAAAGCATTATTTAAGAGCCTCAGTAGTTTAAGGGAGGCTTGAATTATTTAGTCATTTTTCACTTTTGAACCAAGCAAAATAAGCAGGCCATTTTGTGTTCAAGATTTTTGTTCCCATTATTCTAGGGCTCCTTTTAGGTAGACTAATTTGAGATATCCCAGGAATCCCAGAAGGGTCATTGCAGCTCAGGGAAGTATAGTATACTTTTGCTAGGGAGAAAGAAAGTGTATAGTATTAAGGTTGTAGTGGTTAAGCATATAGTCAGCAGGAGTTTGAGGAAGGGGGTGGTTTTCAATTAACTTAGAAGATATCTTCTTCTTGACTAATGATATCTTTACATATATAAACAGATAGGCCTGTGACCCTAATCTAGCTTCTGTTTGCCTGAGACTCTAACTCAACTTCTAGAGTATATTTGATTGTTTTTAAGAATCGAAGTCTGTTCTCATCATGCTTCAATGGATACTTATCCAGAACACTGGAATCTCAAATCAGACTCACCACTGGATACCCAAATAAACAAGTAGCCTGAAGACAAAAGTCTTGGTGCACACTGAGAGGTCTAGTTGTCATGGCTGAGGATGTGATGGTGGTTTTGACTCAGATATAGGAGTCCTGATACCTGAGTCTTGAAATTTCTTAAAGAGAACCAGAGCTAGACACTAGTTAAAGTGGTAAAGAAAGATTTTATTCAGAAACTACTGCAATAAAGGAAAAGAGACTTCGGTATAGAATTTAGCTCAATTCCATTCCAAATATGAGAACAAGTGAGAATTTATAGACAAAGAGCAAGAGGAGGAGGTCAATGGATGTAAAATTACTAAGAGGAGACATCAAGGGTAGGGAGATTCTTGCTAAACTGACTTCATAGGATTCTTACTGAAGACAGGCTAAGGTGATCAGATATCAAGGGTGGGGGATTCTCTCTAAATGAAAGTAGCAGGATTCTTGCTAGGAAAAAACTTCAAAAGACGCATGTGGAAGCTCAAGGTCAAGTCTTAGCTGAGAAGAAGACGCAGAGGAGTTTGTCTAAAGTTTCATCAAGGAGAGAGTCTTCCTCTAGCTCCATTTCAACAGATATACCCCTGTTCACATTACTACTTTGGCTGAGTGTCCTATGAATTTTAGATACAGGTCAATCTTATCTTTGGTAGACTAAAAGAACACAGGGCATCTGCTGTCTATATTCTCAACAGTAAAAGCACTGAGAAAGCTATTAAATATCCCTATTCCATTAGGGTTATCTCCAACATTAGATTAGGCAGATGTTGGCAGAATGGGTATCCCACTGGGCAGTATAATTTAAGAAATACCACACAGAGGAAGGCTTAATTTCTATATATAACTGTCATCACACACTGGGGTCTAGAATTCTTCTATCGCAGTGACATCCTTTTATATTAAGGTTATTTTTAAAACCTGCTACTCTATTCTCTCCTTCAAGCATCCCCTGATACAAAACACATACAATGCTTACTATTTAAAAAGAAATACTATTTCATCTGTTTTATTCATTTGTGTTTCTATACAACTTGTTTGAGCAAAGGAGTTCATGGCCAAAAAAGGAAATCAATATAATAGAAGTCTTGCAAATCATGAAATGGAGAAGGAAAATCTCCTGGAAGTCAAGCCAACTCCAATTAAAATGGACTGCTGGGGTTATATAAAAACAATCCTAATATAGATGTGTATAGAGCTTTATAAGTTTGAAAAGGTCACATTGTTGAGACACTACCAACAAAAAGCAAGAAAATGAACTTTGGAGTTAGGTCCAGTGGTTTTCAACGATGAGCCATAATACCTCTGTTAGGAGGTATGTAAAAATCTACGGAGAAGTGTTTGGTTGGGTATTACAGACATTTAAAGCCTTGGATAAGGGGGTCCTAAACCTCCTGCCATCCCCAGGACTCCACAGATCACTGGGTCTGGTATTGGGCAGTTACTTCTTCACTATTGCCACTCTACACTGTTCACTGCCAGATGCCAGCTTTGAGGTCCATGTCATCAGAATCTCCTGCCTCTACTCTTTCTTAATACAGTCATTGTATAGACACTGTAATAACCTCCCTCTTAGCTACTAGTTCAAAATCATTCTTTCCTATACCATCCCTGACATGGTTCTCCATGACGTCAACATCCCCTGAAATGAAGCATCCATAAGCATTGCCTTTTAGGTTGTGCTCTCTCTACACTTCTAATAAGAAGTCAATTCTTACTCGTCATCTATCTCACTGAATGTGAGTCCATCATCTGGTACAGTTCACCACTACTTCTTTCTTAAACCAGTGCTCTTACATCACCCTGAAAGCATCACCTTTTATTGGACTGCCTTTCCTGTTACTGACCACTCTTTCTCTAATTCCTTCATTTATTCTTTCTCGTTTCCCTCATCTTTACTCATCCTAGTGCCCAGAGCTTAATCTGAGATATTTCTTCTATGTACACTCCCTCTCTATGTGCTTAGACCAGTCTACTGACTTTACCATCTGTGCTCTGAAGAAACCAAAAATTATATTTCCAGTCTAGGCCTCTTCCCTGAAATGTCAGACTCATGTAACCAATTATCTACTCAACATCGCTATTTGCATGCTAATATTCATCTTTATCATAGCATGCCCCAAAACAGATTCTTGAATTTCTCTGGAAGCTGGTTCTTTTTAAAGTCCTCCTATTTTAATAAATGGCAATTTTATTCTTGCATTCTTTCAGGCCAGGAAGCTTCAAGCAAACTCTGATTTGCTTCCATTGCACTCCTCATCTGATCCACTAGCAAATTTGTCAATGAAATCTACAAAATATAAACAAAAATCCAAATACATTTCACCATTACTACTACTTCCATCTTGATCTAAGCCACCAACATCTTTAGGCTGGATTGCTGCAAAAATTCTTTACTGGTCTCTATCTTTTCTACCTATAGTCTATTCTCAGAATAACCACAGCAATTCTTATAAAGTGTAAATTTCCACCACTTATTTGACCAGTCCACTTTGGATTCCTTTCTCCTTTTTTTCTATAGCATTCATTTAGTGGTTGAAATATGCTGTCTTTCAAATTTTAATTGGTTTGGTTGTTACAGGTATTTGTCTAGGTGGTTCATTTTCCTGAGTAGGTTACATGCTACCTGAATGCAGGAACCATTTTTACACTTGTGTCTTCCATTAAAGATATGTAACAAAATGTAGGGACCCAGTATGTTTGCCAAATAAGTGAAATAACTGAAGTTTAAATATGCTCTTGATATTATAGATGGACAGGTCTTAAATTCCTGGATTTCCAATATTGTAAATATAACTCTAGCATATAATTTCCCCCATAAAGGATGGTAACATATAAGAAAAATTAAGATCTTTAAAAACTCTCAATGATACTATAAATGCAGGATAAATTTTCTGTAAGTCTACTGAAATAAATTTTGCCACGACCATACCCAATCTTACAGCGTATAACTCTAGCAAGGCTAAAGATGAGCTTAGCTGATTCAAGCAAAGTAATGATGATGAAGGAATACCTGTTGAGTGTCCCTTTAATCGTGCTTCTCTTGGAAGTGACACATTTCTTGAATCTTAAGTAAAATGACTCCAATTTTCTCCATTTTTTAAAGTTGGATAAGCATATATAGTGGATCAGAGCATCCTCTGAAGTCATTTCTGAAAACCCTTTTTCTTGTTTCCTCATATAACCTATAGGAGGCCCATTCACATCATAAATCATGACTTGAAACTATTACTTCAACACTCCATTCTCTAACCAGAAATTTTGTTTTTCTTCTAAAAGTCATAAATCTTACTGATTGCTTCAATTTTTATCTTTTCTCATCATCAGCAATAGCTGACATCTTTAATTTTTGATCTAGTTTTCAAAATAAAACACTGATTTATAATTGCATATGGGATGACTAAGGCAGAACAATGTTTTGCTAAGGATGCTCAAGGAGAGGCCAGACTCAGTGACTTGCTAGTTCTCCCCGCAACCCCATTTGTGTAATTTTGTGCCTCTATGAAGTTACAAATCACTCTGCTAGTCAGTGTTCCCATGAATGCTGGAGACTACACAAGCTACATCTGTCAGCACCAGGGAACAAAGGTGTGTAATTGGGTACTCAGTTTAAAAACAGGAATTTAGTAACAGATGCATGAAAAGATGTTCAACATCACTCATCATCAGGGAAAGGCAAATCAAAACCACAATGAGGTACCGCTTCACACTAGCCAGAATGGCTAGTATCAAAAAGACCCAAAATAACAAGTGTCCGTGACAATGTAGAGAAAAGGGAAACCTTAGGCCCTGTTGGTAGGAATGTAAATTGGTGTAGCCACTCTGGAAAACAGTATGGAAGTTCCTCAAAAAACTACAACTAGGACTACTCTATGATCCAATAATTTCAGGAGCCTGGGTGGCTCAGCCAATTAAGCATCTGACTTTGGATCAGGTCATGATCTTATGGTTGGTTTGGGAGCTCGAGCCCCACATGGGGTGATCACGAACCCTGTGTGGGGTGAGCACAAGCCCCACTTCGGGGGAGTCCTGCTTTTTTCTCTCTCTCTCTTTCTCTCTCTGCCCCTTGTGGGATTCTCTCTCTCTGTCCTTGCTCACTTGTGCCTTCTCTCTCATAAAAATGCAGTAATTCCACTTTTGGGTATTTACTTGAGGAAAATGAAAATAGCAATTCGAAAAGATATATGCACTCCATGTTTATTGCAGCACTATTTACAATGGCCAAGATCTAGAAGCAACATAGGTGTCCATCTATAGGTGAGTGGATAAAGATGTGGAATATGTATATACCAACAGAATATTAGTTAGCCATAGAAAAAAATGAAATCTTGTCATTTGTGACACCATGCATAGGCCTAGAGGGTGCTACTGCTAAGGAAATAAAGCAAAGAAAGACAAATACTGCATGATTTCATTCAAATATGGAATGTAAAAAAACAAACAACAAAAGAGAAACAGATTCAAACATACAGAACAAACTGGTGGTTGCCATAGGGAGGTGGGTGGGGTAATGGGTAAAAAAGTTGAAGGAAATGAAGAGGTACAAACTTCCACTTAATAAAATAATGTTGTCAGAGACATAAAAATTACAGCATAGGGAATATAATCAATATTCTAATAACTTTGTATGGTGACAGATGGTAACTATACTTACGGTGAATGCTTTATAATGTATATAATTGAATCACTATGTTGTACACCTGAAACTAATATGTCAACTACACTTCCATTAACATTTTTTAAAATGAAAACTGAATAAAATCAGGCTTTAAAAGCTTTACTTCACAAAAGAAGTCGAGATCATTATATTATTAAGCAATTGGGTCTGAACATCATAATGGCAAAACTATAATAACTAATGAACTGGTAGTTGTCTGTTTGATAGGAATCTGCAAAACCTGAATTTTAGATTATAGGTTGGATATACATTTATAGCACATCCATTTTTCTGAGTCTGGGCTCCTCCTGTTTCTTCCACTCTAGCTCTAAACAAGAGGGATGTCTGAGGTGTCTAATATTTGCCATCCCTCTTCCCTTGTCCACGCTGTCTTTGACTGATGGACACGGCTCTAATGTAGCCTCCATTAGCTTCCTGAGGAGTCCTTTGTCTCCTCATGTTTCCTTCTTCCTCAAGGCCAAATGCCACCCCTGCTGAGGCTTTCTTCTCATGTGACAGGGTCCCAGGATTGCAGTGGAGGCTGGAGACGCTTGCATACGTGAAAAGTCACAAAGGAGACAGGACACTGTGCTATGGCTGTTAGTTAATATTACTGCTTTCACAAACAGCAGGTGCTGTAGTGTGTGAAGAAGGGCAGACAACTACCCTATCAGGCCTGGCACTAAATACCCAATCAATCCCTCTCTCTCACACATCAAGAGAGTAGTATTTGTGCCTTCTTCCTCGATAGAGGACACCCCCTTCCCTATTTCTCTCCCCAGAAAATAGAGTTCTAGATCTCAGGCTGTCTGTCCTGCTTCCTCCTGGAAACTGGTCTAAATCCACCCCATCTCTGGTTAAAGTTTTCCTCCAAGTTCATTTAAGAGATCTGACTGAAATTTGATGTGACAGAAGTTTAATAAATTACAGCTATTACTTTTATTATCCATGCATAGAGCCATTCACCAATGATTGTTTTTTCCTTAGTTCCAGGCATAGCCTTAATATTCTTAGATTTTTTTTTGTTATTTATTTATTTATTTATTTATTTATTTATTTATTTATTTATTTTTAAATATATGAAATTTATTGTCAAATTGGTTTCCATACAACACCCAGTGCTCATTCCAACAAGTGCCCTCCTCAATACCCACCACCCACTCTCCCCTCCCTCCCACCCCCATCAGCCCTCAGTTTGTTCTCAGTTCTTAAGAGTCTCCTATGCTCTGGCTCTCTCCCACTCTAACCTCTTTTTTTTTTTCTTCCTTCCCCTCCCCCATGGGTTCCTATTAGGTTTCTCAGGATCCACATAGGAGTGAAAACATATGGTATCTGTCTTTCTCTGTATGACTTATTTCAATTAGCATCAGACTCTCCAGTTCCATCCACGTTGCTACAAAGGGCCATATTTCATTCTTTCTCATTGCCATGTAGTACTCCATTGTGTATCTAAACCACAATTTCTTTATCCATTCACAGGTGATGGATATTTAGGCTCTTTCCATAATTTGGCTATTGTTGAGAATGCTGCTATAAACATTGGGGTACAAGTGCCCCTTTGCATCAGTACTCCTGTATCCCTTGGGTAAATTCCTAGCAGTGCTACTGCTGGGTCATAGGGTAGGTCTATTTTAAATTTTTGGAGGAACCTCCACACTGTCTTCCAGAGCGGCTGCACCAGTTTGCATTCCCACCAACAGTGCAAGAGGGTTCCCGTCTCTCCACAACCTCTCCAGGATCTATAGTGTCCTGATTTGTTCATTTTGGCCATTCTGACTGACGTAAGGTGATATCTGAGTGTGGTTTTGATTTGTATTTCCCTGTGGGGAGTGATGTTGAGCATCTTTTCATGTGCCTGTTGGCCATCCAGATATCTTCTTTAGAGAATTGTCTATTCATGTTTTCTGCCCATTTCTTCACTGGATTATTTGTTTTTCGGGTGTGGTGTTTGGTGAGCTCTTTATAGATTTTGGATACTAGCCCTTTGTCAGATATGTCATTTGCAAACATCCTTTCCTATTCCATTGGTCGCCTTTTAGTTGTGTTGATTGTTTCCTTTGCTGTGCAGAAGCTTTTTATCTTCATAAGGTCCCAGTAGTTCATTTTTGCTTTTAATTCCCTTGCCTTTGGGGATGTGTCAAGTAAGAAATTGCTACGGCTGAGGTCAGAGAGGTCTTTTCCTGCTTTCTCCTCTAGGGTTTTGATGGTTTCCTGTCACATTCAGGTCCTTTATCCATTTTGAGGTTTTTTTGTGAATGTTGTGAGAAAGTGGTCTAGTTTCAATCTTCTGCATGTTGCTGTCCAGTTCTCCCAGCACCATTTGTTGAAGAGACTGTCTTTTTTCCATTGGATGTTCTTTCCTGCTTTGTCAAAGATGAGTTGGCCATATGTTTGTGGGTCTAGTTCTGGGGTTTCTATTCTATTCCATTGGTCTATGTGTCTGTTTTTGTGCCAATACCATGCTGTCTTGATGATTACAGCTTTGGAGTAGAGGCTAAAGTCTGGGATTGTGATGCCTCCTGCTTTGGTCGTCAAAATTATTTTGGCTATTCGGGGCCTTTTGTGGTTCCATATGAATTTTAGGATTGCTTGTTCTAGTTTTGAGAAGAATGCTGGTGCAATTTTGATTGGGATTGCATTGAATGTGTACTAGCTTTGGGTAGTATTGACATCTTGACAATATTTATTCTACCAATGCATGAGCACGGAATGTTTTTCCATTTCTTTATATCTTCTTCAATTTCCTTCATAAGCTTTCTATAGTTTTCAGCATACAGATCTTTTACATCTTTGGTTAGATTTATCCCTAGGTATTTTATGCTTCTTGGTGCAATTGTGAATGGGATCAGCTTCTTTATTTGTCTTTCTGTTGCTTCATTATTAGTGTATAAGAATGCAACTGGTTTCTGTACATTGATTTTGTATCCTGCAACTTTGCTGAATTCATGTATCAGTTCTAGCAGACTTCTGGTGGAGTCTATCAGATTTTCCATGTATAATATCATGTCATCTGCAAAAAGTGAAAGCTTGACTTCATCTTTGCCAATTTTGATGCCTTTGATTTCCTTTGGTTGTCTGATTGCTGATGCAAGAACTTCCAACACTATGTTAAACAACAGCGGTGAGAGTGGACATCCCTGTTGTATTCCTGATCTCAGGGGGAAAGCTCTCGGTTTTTCCCCATTGAGGATGATGTTAGCTATGGGCTTTTCATACATGGCTTTTATGATCTTTAAGTATGTTCCTTCTATCCTGACTTTCTCAAGGTTTTTATTAAGAAAGGATGCTGAATTTTCTCAAATGCTTTTTCTGCATCGATTGACAGGATCATATGGTTCTTATCTTTTCTTTTATTAATGTGATGTATCACGTTGATTGATTTGCAAATGTTGAACCAGCCCTGCATCCCAGGAATGAATCCCACTTGATCATGGTGAATAATTCCTTTTATATGCTGTTGAATTCGATTTGCTAGTATCTTCTTGAGAATTTTTGCATTGATATTCATCAGGGATATTGGCCTGTAGTTCTCTTTTGTTACTGGGTCTCTGTCTGGTTTAGGAATCAAAGTAATAATGGCTTCATAGAATGAGCCTGGAAGTTTTCCTTCCTTTACTATTTTTTGGAATAGCTTGAGAAGGATAGGTATTATCTCTGCTTTAAACATCTGGTGGAACTCCCCTGGGAAGCCATCTGGTCCTGGAATCTTATTTGTTGGGAGATTTTTGATAACTGATTCAATTTATTTGCTGGTCATGGGTCTGTTCAAGCTTTCTATTTCCTCCTGATTGAGTTTTGGAAGTGTGTGGGTGTTTAGGAATTTGTCCATTTCTTCCAGGTTGTCCAGTTTGTTGGCATATAGTTTTTCATAGCATTCCCTGATAATTTCTTGTATTGCTGAGGGATTGGTTGTAATAATTCCATTTTCATTCATGATTTTATCTATTTGGGTCATCTCCCTTTTCTTTTTGAGAAGCCTGGCTACAGGTTTATCAATTTTGTGTATTTTTTCAAATAACCAACTCTTGGTTTCATTGATCTGCTCTACAGTTTTTTTGATTCTATATTGTTTATTTCTGCTATAATCTTTATTATTTCTCTTCTTCCTCTGGGTTTAGGGTATCTTTGCTGTTCTGCTTCTATTTCCTTTAGGTGTGCTGTTAGATTTTGTTTTTGGGATATTTCTTGTTTCTTGAGATAGGCCTGGATTGCAATGTATTTTCCTCTCAGGACTGCCTTCACTACATCCCAAAGCATTTGGATTGTTGTATTTTCATTTTCGTTTGTTTCCATATATTTTTTAATTTCTTCTCTAATTGCCTGGTTGACCCATTCATTCTTTAGTAGGGTGTTCTTTAACCTCCATGCTTTTGAAGGTTTTCCAGACTTTTTCCTGTGGTTGATTTCAAGCTTCATAGCATTGTGGTCTGAAAGTATGCATGGTATGATCTCAATTTTTGTGTATACTTATGAAGGGCTGTTTTGTGACCCAGTATGTGATCTATCTTGGAGAAGGTTTCATGCGCACTCGAGAAGAAAGTATATTCAGTTGCTTTGGGACGCAGAGTTATAAATATATCTGTCAAGTCCATCTGATCCAATGTATCATTCAGGCCTTTGTTTCTTTACTGACCTTGTGTCTAGATGATCTATCCATTGTTGTAAGTGGGGTGTTAAAAATCCACTGCAATTACCACATTCTTATCAATAAGGTTGCTTATGTTTGTGAGTAATTGTTTTATACATTTGGGGGCTACTGTATTTGGTGCATAGACATTTATACTTGTTAGCTCTTCTTGATGTATAGACCCTGCAATTATTATATAATGCCCTTCTTCATCTCTTGTTACAGCCTTTAATTTAAAGTCTAGTGTGTCTGATATAAGTATGGCTACTCCAGCTTTATTTTCACTTCCAGTAGCATGATAAATATTTCTCCATCCCCTCACTTTCTATCTGAAGGTGTCCTCAGGTCTAAAATGAGTCTCTTGTAGACAGCAAATAGATGGGTCTTGGTTTTTCATCCATTCTGACACCCTATGTCTTTTGGTTGGCGCATTTAGTCCATTTACATTCAGTGTTATTATAGAAAGATAGGAGTGTAGAGTCATTATGATGTCTGTAGGTTTCATGCTTGTAGCGTTGTCTCTGGTACTTTGTCTCACAGGATCCTCCTTATGATCTCTTGTAGGGCTGGTTTAGTGGTGACTAATTCCTTCAGTTTTTGTTTGTTTGGGAAGACCCTTATCTCTCCTTCTATTCTAAATGACAGATTTGCTGGATAAAGGATTCTCAGCTGCATATTTTCTCTGTTCATCACATTGAAGATTTCCTGCCATTCCTTTCTGGCCTGCCAAGTTTCAGTAGAGAGATCCGTCACGAGTCTTATCGGTCTCCCTTTATATGTTACAGCACGTTTATCCCTAGCTGCTTTCAGAATTTTCTCTTTAGCCTTGTATTTTGCCAGTTTCACTATGATATATCGTCCAGAAGATCGATTCAAGTTACATCTGCAGGGAGTTCTCTGTGCCTCTTGGATTTCAATGCCTTTTTCCTTCCCCAGATCAGGGAAGTTCTCAGCTATGATCTCTTCAAGTACACCTTCAGCACCTTTCCGTCTCTCTTCCTCCTCTGGAATACCAGTTATGTGTAGATTATTTCTCTTTAGTGCATTACTTAGTTCTCCAATTTTCCCCTCATACTCCTGGATTTTTTTATCTCTTTTTCTCAGCTTCCTCTTTTCCCATAATTTTATTTTCCAGTTCACCTATTCTCTCCTCTGCCTCTTCAATCCAAGCTGTGGTTGTCTCCATTTTATTTTGCAGCTCATTTATAGCACTTTTTAGCTCCTCCTGGCTGTTCCTTTGTCCCTTGATGTTTGTAGCAATAGATTTTCTGCTGTCCCATATACTGTTTTTAAGCCCAGCGATTAATTCCATGACTATTATTCTAAATTCACTTTCTGTTATATTGTTTAAATCCCTTTTGATCAGTTCTTTAGCTGTCATTATTTTCTGGAGATTCTTTTGAGGGGAATTCTTCTGTTTCGTCATTTTGGATAGTCCCTGGAGTGGTGCAGAACTGTAGGGCGCTTCCCCTGTGCTCTCTTGAATAATTTGCGTTGGTGCGTGGGGCCGCAGTCAGACCTGATGTCTGCCCCCACCCCACCGCTGGGTCTACAGTCAGACTGGTGTGCACCTTCTCTTTCCCTCTCCTAGGGGCGGGATTCAATATGGGGTGGCGTGGTCCGTCTGGGCTACTTTCACATTGCCAGGCTTGTGGTGCTGGGGATCTGGCATATTAGCTGGGGTGGATCGGCAAGGTGCACAGGGGCAGGAAGGGCATGCTCAGCTCTCTTTTCCTTTGGCGATCTGCCTCCGGAGGGGCCCTGCAGCACTGGGAGTGAGTCAGAGCCGCCGCTGGAGGGATGGATCTGCAGAAGCACAGCGTTGGGTGTTTGCACAGTGCCAGCAAGTTCCCTGACAGGAACCAGTTCCCTTTGGGATTTTGGCTGGGGGATGGCCGAGGGAGATGGTGCTGGCGAGTGCGTTTGTTCCCCGCCAAGCTGAGCTCTGTCGTCCGGGGCTCAACAACTCTCCCTCCCGTTGTCCTCCACCCCTCCCGCTCTCTGAGCAGAGCTGTTAGCTTATAACCTTCCAGATGTTAAGTCCCGCTTGCTGTCCGAACACACTCCGCCCGGCCCCTCTGCTTTTGCAGCCAGACTCAGGGGCTCGGCTTTGCCAGTGGGCTGCCCCTCCGCCCCAGCTCCCTCCCGCCAGTCTGTGTAGGGCACACCACCTTTCCGCCCTTCCTACCCTCTTCTGTGGGACTCTCGTCTGTGCTTGGCTCTGGAGACTCCATTCTGCTAGTCTTCTGCTGGTTTTCTGGGTTATTTAGGCAGGTGTGGGTGGAATCTAAGTGATTGGCAGGACACGGTAAGCCCAGCGTCCTCCTACGCCGCCATCTTCCTCTCTGAAACTCTTTTAAAATGACATCTAGATTCTTACACCATTCTTGTTCAGCGTCCTTCCCTCAGCTTTCTTCCTCTGTAATACGCAGTGCACAGTGCAACGAGTGATGCTCAGAACATCAGATGAGTAGTTCTCTACGTTCTATGGCAGTTCATGTTCTTCATTCTCATTTCCAGTTCTCTCCTTAGTGTTCCTGGAGATATCCTGCTCTGTAATTGGTTTCCTCTAGAAACCTCAGCTGTGCTTTCAATAGAATATCTATTATATCTAGATTTTTTTAAAATAGCAGACTGTATTTAAAAAGAACAAAGTGCTTAGCTCATGGATATCCATCAGTATTTTTCCCTGAAGATCCCAGATGTGGTTTCTGTGTCTCAACTTTAAGAAATATACAGGGGGGCCTGGGTGCTCAGTCAGTTGCACGACCGACTGCAGCTCACGTCATGATCTCACAATCTGTGAGTTCAAGCCCCATGCTGGGCTCTGTGCTGATAGCTCAGAGCCTGGAGCCTTCTTCAGATTCTGTGTCTCCCTCTCTTCTTCATGCTCTCTCTCTCTCAAAAATAAATAAATGTTAACAATTTTTTTAAGAAATATACAAGAGTAGGTTATAGTTTTCTAAAAACAGTTGCTCTTTAAAACTATACCAGATTTTAAACTTTTCCTAAAAGTAACACAAAAATTCCTTATTAACATGTTAATTTTTTGAACTTGTAATAAAGAAATCCTATTATTTGAACTCATTATAGAGTTGTGCTATATATAACCCATGGGTATCTGAATAAAGTTCTGTTATCTCTAATTCTTATGTCACTATTACTTATGTTCTAGATCTTTGGGACTTTCAGTTCCTATTTTTTTTTTTTTTGTGGTTAAGATTTTATTTTTTTAAGATTCTTGGATATTTTGCATATTTTTCTGTTAGACTGTAAAAATACTGGAAATCACAGATAATGAATCTGGTTCAGAGACAGGAAATTTCCTATGCTGATTACAAAAACATCCCAGCAAAATACTAAGAAGCACTGGGTTACCTGAAGACACAAACTCATTTCCTAATGACAACAGCACAATGTATCCCGATTGGCTTCCTATTATAACCTGAATGGCAACAACTCACTTATTTTTAATATACCTTCTAATTATCTTATATTTTAGAAATGTGTGTAAACTAATTTTAATGATCACCTGCATTTATTTATTTATTTATTTATTTATTTATTTATTTATAAGTAGGCTCTATGCCTAACGTGGGGCTTGAACTCACAACCCTGAGACCAAGAATCGCATGCTCTACCAACCCAGCCAGGTGCCACAATCAAGTGCCTTTAAATTAACGGTTTAAATTAATTTAAATTAATGCTCTAGGCTTAACTTCTTTGGAATGGACACTCTGTCTTATTCAGCTTTCATTTATTTGATTATGCATCACTGCCTAGCACCAGTCAAAAAATGTTACAACAGTTAACAGCAAGGATAACGGCCACAGTAATGTTGGTTAATCCTGGACACTTTCCACTGTTAAGCACTGATCTGGTAGATTTACAGGAGTTGAGTTCATTGAACAGATCAGAAGACTGAGGTACAGAAAGGCTAAGTAAACACCTGAAATCATACACCTGTATAGAGCTAGCATTCTAATCCAGGCTGTCCACATCCACAGTTCACTTTCAAACCCTCTACCACCACAATCAGTACACACTTGCTGAATGCATCAAGGGGTCCCAACCTAAATGTGCCCTGTCTCCTTTCCTATGTTACACCATGGGACCTGTTCTTTGAGTCTGCACTTTACTTTCCACCTGCATTTCCTATCAGTCTGGATTTTAAATTCCTCACATACAGTCTCCCATTTGGTGTGCTCCTTCCCAGTTTATTTTACTGAGGAGTTCCTCAACTTCTTTCACAGTCTTCATCTCAAATATAATCAACCTTGACACGAAGATGGCCACTTGAGTCTTAAACGTCACTCAGTTAACTTCAGATCATTGCGACCCATCTTAGAATACTTAGTGAGCCTGTAAAGCACATTCGTCTCAGTAACTGGAGAGCTAAAGATGAGTAAACATCACAGTGGAATAAATGTTTAAACAAAAGACTTTGTGATAGTTGTTGTGGTCAGTTATTTTACATATGAATTTTAAAAACGACTGAATTTTCATTTGGGATATTGAGTGATTCCCATTTTTGCAGTGACTGCATTATTTCATGGCATGGCACAAATATAAGATGCACTGAAAACATCTTTAGGATTCAATTTTGTGACCCTGGTGAGAGTGACACTTTTTAGTATGGCTTCTGATTATTATTCTGTAAGGATTCCATAAAGTAACAAGCATCAGGCTCACAGCCGCATGGCAGCATGAATGTTTAACTGTAGTGGTATTGTGGCAGGATACGTCTCTGGTCATCAAGGTCTCACAAAGAGAATGGGGTAATATTCAAATTTTATCAGAAATGCTGAGTCATTCACCACAAACTTCCTACATAGCAATGATCTAGAATTTTTGGTGAAACTTCAGATTGGAGAACTTCTTCCATTTGACCCTGATGAAACTGTGGGATTTAAACCCCAAATATACAGCAGGAAATATAAAGGAACATTAATGCAATTAAGTTCTATAAAGGCAGTAGTCAATGTTCGTTATCACTAAAGGTATTAAGTGAACTAGGGAGAAAAATTTGTACCCGGTGACTGCAGATAAACAATAACAATATTACCTTGCAAAAGTCAACTTACTTCAAATCTTTAGTCTTCTGTTTTATTTACTTTTATTCAGTGGAGGTGCAAAGGGCTGTCTGCCCCAAAATGGGCCACTTTGGTATAAAGATTATTTTGAGTTAAAGGTAATCAAAACCAGGGATGCCTGTGGGGCGCCTGGGTGGCTCAGTTGGTTAAGCATCCGACTTCAGCTCAGGTCACGATCTCACGGTCCATGAGTTCGAGCCCTGCGTCGGGCTCTGGGCTGATGGCTCAGAGCCTGGAGCTGCTTCCGATTCTGTGTCTCCCTCTCTCTCTGCCCCTCCCCCGTTCATGCTCTGTCTCTGTCTCAAAAATAAACGTTAAAAAAAAATTCAAAACCAGGGATGCCTGGATGGCTCACTGGGTTAAGCATCTGACTTTTGGTTTTCGCTCAGGTCATGATCTCATGGTTTGTGGGTTCGAGCCCTACATTGGGCTCTACACTGGTAGCATGGAGCCTGCTTGGGATTCTCTCTCTCTCCCTCTCTCTCTGCCCCTCCCCACCTATCAAAATAAATAAATAAAAACATTTTTAAAAAAGTAATCAAAACCTAGCAGGTGCAGAAAAAGCTCTCTGCTTCTCCCTCAACTGCCTAAATTTATATTGGAAAAGAGAGCCTGTACCTGGAAGAGAACTATTAACAGAGACTCCATTTCACTTAAGAACCTTATCTGACTCTCAGGGCAACCTTTGTTTTTGAAAACCTCTCCTTTAGCCTTCTTGATAATGGTCTTTCTTCCCTTTGTGTCCTCATCCCCTATCCATGCCTTAGTGCATATGAGCTTCCTGTTGCCTCATTGCGTTTGGAATTTCATGTCTGTGTGGATTCCCTGTACAAATACCTATGAAATTTGATTTTCTCCTGTTGATCTATATCATGGCAATTTGATTCTAAGTCCAGCTAGAAGGACCGTAGGGCAGAGGAAGGTCTTCCCCCCCAATATCAGCAAAGAATTTCTAATTATAGAATGTAACAGAAAGGTTGTCAACACTAGTGGCAAGTAAGAAGTTACTTGCCTTCCACATTAAGTTAATATGGCACAAATAATGACCATAAAGTGATTTTGATATTAAAATACTTCCTATAATATACCTTTAAGGACTTTATTAAGTATAGGTGATTTGATAGGTATTTTACAAACTTTTTTATAAAGGCATAGGATATTGTAAAAAAAACACTGAGTCTGAAATGTTGAAAATTAAATACAAGATTAAAAATTCTTTTGAATTTAAATAAAGTGAAGCATTAAAAGTATCATTTCATTAATAGCAAAGGTAAACACAATTTTGCAAATTTCACATGTAGGCAAAATTTCTCCATAAAATTTCACACACATATTTTACTAACAATTTTTAGGTTAAAGACAACTTTCAAATTATTTCTGAAAAGATGACTATTGCCAGTATCTAGCTTCAGTAGCAGAGGCACAAAGGTCATATTTTAAGACATACCTCTTGGTGCCAAAGTGATTACTAGCCTTTTAAAGCAGACACTAGTTAGTACCATGCACAGAAAAATGTGTTGTTATTGTTTTAAAGTGATTATGTTGTTGACTTGCTTATTAAGAAATGAGGATATATGTTTGTTTGAAAGGTCTTAAATGACCTCTTTAAAAATAGATTTACAAATATAAATGGTGTTCATTTCATCTAGCATACAGTGGACATTTCTAAAATTAACTACTTAGGAAGCTTTATGAACAAAATCTATGCCTGGTTTCCCCGTATTGATTTGACAGTCAAATCACTGGCAGAAGAATTAAAGGTTTTATGTGAGAGAATAATTTGGCATATGGTATTGACTGAAAACATGACATTTACAGTTAGTCTCAAGTGGTACAGCTTGAAAAGGCTTACATGGGGAATCACTGTTTTCTTGATTCTATTTTTATTATGGACAACTTCAAATATGTGCAGAAACAGAATTAATCTCCATGCACTCATCATCCAGTATGAATATATATAAAATCACAGCCAATCCTGCTTCAGATATATGCCCACCCTGTCCCCAACTTCCATATTCTGTTGAAAAAAATCCCAGACATTCTGTCATCTGTAAATATTTACTTTTCATCTCTATAAATAAAAGATAACAAGCAGGGTACCACTGTCACATCTAAAAATTAAAAATTCCTTAGTATCAATACACTTCAAATAACCATTTACTGTTTAAATTTCCAGTCATTTTATAATTATCATTTTGTTAACTTCTGTTTTAAAATATAGATTCATAGAAAATTGCAAAAATAGATTCTTGTGAACTCTTACCCTAATGTTGTCCACAATGGTGACATGTTAAATAACTGTAGTAAAATAGCAAAGAATAAGGAAATTTACATTGGTAAAATACTGTTAACTAGACTACAGTCTTATTCCATTTTTGTCATTTTTTTACATATATGCATGCATGTGTGTGTGTCAGAGACAGAGAGATCACAGTGTGATCTCTGGGTAGGCCCCAGACTAGTGGACAGGCCAGAGGAGGGCTTGAAACTCAGCTAAAGATTTGCTTGCTGCCACAGGCATGTCTGAAAATCCCAAGTGACACCTCTTTATCTTCTGTCCCAAAGCTCCCTCCTCCAAAAGCAGAGATAAAAGGGGACGTAATGGAGGCAAAAGAAATATATGTATTTGTTTACAACACTTCTATATGATACAATTTATTTATATAATCCCTGGCCCTTTTCCTTTCCCATAGTCATTATGCTCCAGGACAAGGGCTAATGCAAATGGAAATGAGATGGTGATATTGCTCCAACGACACTAAATCAGGAACCCCTACAGCTGAAATATCATTCTGTCCCCTGCCTCTCCGGCAACAGGCTGCCTAACCATCACTGGTAGTCTGACCAAATGAAATCTCAGAGGGCTTGGAGAAGCATTTATGAGTAAATGGGGTTACATTTGAAACCCCCACAGGTTAAGTGTCGGGGAAGGTGAGTCTCTCTGACGACTAGTTGAAAGGTACATATTCTCATTTTAAAACAATATAAACTTAATTTTTAATGTTTATTTTTATTTTTGAAAGAGAGAGCACAAGAAGGGCAGGGACAGAGAGAGGGCGACAGAGGATCCAAAGCAGGCTCTGCACTGACAGCAGTGAGCCCAATGTGGGGCTCAAACTCACGAACTGCAAGATCATGACCTGAGCTGAAGCCGGACACTCAATCTACTGAGCCATTCAGGTGCCCCACTATATAAATTTAATAGAAATTTGCATTTGAGAATTTGTTCTATAGATATTAGCACCATCACAAATTATCATTCAAAAAATATTGACTTTTCATGATTGCTAATTACAAAACAGTTCTTAGTGGTAAGACCTATTTGGAATGGCGAGAATCATTGAAATTATGGGAATATATAAACCACTTAATGGATAAACATTCAACTGGGCAATAGTTTCTAATGTACTTATCCTTATTCTCAAATTTGGGGCATTATACCCATTACTGCTGACTAAAAATGACATTACCTGAGCAATATGTTATTCACACCAGCACTATGTCATTCTGTACCAAGATAACATGGCTACTAAACCAGAAGAATGCTTGCTTCTATTGCTTCCAAAAATACTATGAATGTCAGATCACCTATTTTTACTGTTTAATGTGTGGATGCAGGTCTTTTCCTGTATTTCATTCATTTGTACCCACTAAATACCAGGTATGGGTGCTGGTCCCTTGATTTAGCTTCTATGTTGAATCCTTACAAGTCTAGGAGGGAGGTGGTATTATTTTGTACTTTATGATGAAGAAACAAGGTTTAAATAAAAAAAATTACTTTTCATTTTTACATAGTAAGCCATTGTGCTGGAATTTGAAACTGGCTCTTAGGTATGTGATCAGGAGCTGATGGTATTTCAGCTACAGCATGCAAGTGCAAATAAATATATATTTTTTTGCTGCTTTTATAAACCCAGAATCATCAAGCTTACTGTTAAATGTCTAAACTCAGTCATTTACTTTCAAATAGTTCACTGTTACTCTAAAGTCAAAATATATTGATAACGTGGTATCTTCTTGCAAAATTTTTACTTCATAACTGATTTCAAATACAACCATTGTACTTTAATACACCTTACCTCTTTAAATTGCCTTCTTTTATAACTACTAATTTTCACTAAAATGAAAGTGACTGTATGCATTACATTAAAAAACACAAAAACCATAGTGCCAAACATTTACATAATACATATTAAGTCACATTTAATTTCACAAATATCAGGATTGGTGAATAGTTTTTATTTTCACTCAGTGGTGTATCACTTTCTGTTCAATTCCTGCAATTTCTATCAGACTTTAAAATTAATGTTTTTCTCACAACTCCTATTTTCTCAATTAAGAACAAATTATCAATGCCTACAAAAGGAAATACTTCTCTGCCACTTTCCCCCTAAACATACCTTCTTCCTCATATTCCCCTTTCAATTAAATGATGCTAACATATCCTCCACTGCACAAGAAAGTATCTTTATCTTATTATTTTTTGAAAATGTCTTTATCTTAAAATTCACCTATCATTATATTTTACTGCTACGTGTCTCTTAGATTCCCATTTGTTGACTCTCTTATCAGATTCTACTATAACATTAAATTTGGGTTCACACCATGTTGCTGACTTAATGCTAAAGCTTCTGAATTGATGTATCAGATTTTGGTTTCTCCCCATCACCATTCCAACCTCTATGCTACCACCAGATTTGACTTCCTAAGACATAGGTATGATTGCATTACTCCTCTGCTTAACAACGTCCAATATTACATCTATTGTCAATAGCATTTTCACCTCTAATATGTTCCCCAAGTAGAACATGTTTTAAGCTCCTCTGAATAACAATTGTATTTTGCTCATATTTGTACTTTCAAAAATGAAAATCGAACTAGTGTGCTAAATAATTACAGCTTCAATTAATAAAAGGATAAATGAGTGAGCAAATAAACCAAGACTGCAAATCAACTTGAGTAGTGTTTTCTAATCTGTTAGTCACAATCTATTAGTGGGTAGAAAAATCAATCCAGATATTGCCAACTAGTACTTTTTTTAATTAGGCAAAATAAAATAGGAATATAGTGGAATGAATCACACTTAGTAAGGAAAAGTATTCTGTAAAATCTTGTTATAATTAAGTGTGTAGGTGCATGTGTGTGTTTACTGGGTCATGATGGAAAATATATTCTTAAATCAGGTCATGATAATGGAGGACTGAGGTTCTACATCTGGCATGACAGTGTAAGGGGCTCTACAGACCCACCTGCCTTTGAAAGTGGTAAAAATTACTTAAAAAGATAAAGACTTAATGTCTCTGAAAATGGTATTCTTAAAAGAATACTGCAAATGAAGAACATTTATTCAAGAAAAACTATTAAAACAAGGTAAGAATTATGAGAGGCTTTGTATTTGAACCACCACCCATGTCCCTCCCCTGGTGAAGCTCAGTGAGACAGACACTCCATTCTAGACTGGTACAGGAAAGAAAACAGAGTTCTCTTTCCCTCCGAGTTCCTAGACATAGGTTTCTTCCCAAGAGGGACAGGATGTCAACATTTCTGATTTAGGTCACAGGTACCTATTGCTGAGGCTATGATCTAGGCATGTGTGACCAAGAGGCAGGGGCTCCCATATGCCCACACCCCATTCTTTGAACAAAGGCTGTATTGCCTGAAATGTTAAGTTTCCAACAAAACATAAGTCATGCAAAGAAGCTGGAAGGTATAATGCACTCACTGGGGGAAAAAAGTATGCAGTATCAACTATCTGTGAGACCAACTAGATGTATTTAATAAAGGCTTAAAAGCCATTATTAAGCCATTCTAGGTTCAAGAACTGAAGAAAATCATGATTATAGAAGTAAAGGAAGGTATGATGGCTGTGTTTCATCAAATAGAGAAAATAAAGAGATAAAGCAAATAAATCGGAGAGTTGAAAAAAACAATAACTAAATAAAACATTCCAGGGTGCCTGGGTGGCTCAGTCAGTTAAGCAGTCAACTCTTGATTTCACCTTAGGTCATGATCTCACAGTTTGCCCCACATAAGGCTTGGTGCTGACAGAGTGGAGCCTGCTTGGGATACTCTCTCCCTCTCTCTCTCTGCCCTTCCTCCACTCACACTCACTCTCACTCAAAATAAGTATTTAAAATAAACAAACAAATAAATAATTCATCACAGACATTCAAGAGCAAATTTGAAATTTCAAACGAAAGAGTTAGCAAACACACTGTATAGACCAATGGAACAAAATTGAGCGCCAAAAAATATACCTGAGCATATTTGGTTAACCAACATATGACAGAATAGCCAAGAATACTCAGTGAGTAAAGGATAGTCTCTTAAATAAATGGTGTTGGGAAAACTGGATAATCACAGGCAAAAGAATAACACTGGATCTCTATCTTATACCACTTAAAAACATTAACTCTAACTGGATTAAAGACTTAAGCATAAAACCTGAAAGCATAAAAATCCTAAAAGAAAATATATGGAAAAAGCTCCTGGATACTGGTCTTGGTAATGATTTTGTTGATCTGACACTCAAAGCATAAGCAACAAAAGAAAAAATCAACAAGTGGGACTACATCAAACTAAAAAGCTTCTGCATAGCGAAAGAAACAATTAACAAAATAAAAAGGAAACCTACAGAATGGGAAAAAATATTTGCAAACTGCATACCTGATAAGGAGTGAATATCCAAAGTAGATCAGGAACTCATATAACACAAGAGCAAAAATAATAATAATGATCCAATTAAAAACTGGAATACTTGAATGGCATTTTTCCAAGGAAGGCATACAGATGGCCAACAGGTACATGAAAAAAAAATTCTCAACATCACTAATTATTAGGGAAGTGCAAATCAAAACCACAATGAAGTATTCCCTCACACCAGTAAGAGTGGCTATCATCAAAAAGACAAGAAACAAGTATTGGTAAAGATGTGGAGAAAGGGGAAACTTTGTGCACTGTTGCTGGGAATGCAAACTGGTGCAGCCATTGTGGTAAACAGTGTGGAGGTTTCTCAAAAAATAATTTAAACATAAAACTATATTATGATCCAGCAATCCCAATTTAGGCTCTATACCCAAAGGAATTGTAATCACTACGTTCAAGAGGTATGTGCATTCCCTCGCTTATTGCAGCATTATTCACAATAGCTGAGAAATAGAAACAACTTAAGTATCCATCCACATGTGAAGGAAATATGAAATACATTATTTATGAAAAATATCCTCTATTTGACTTTGAACTCTAAAAACTAAATTCTGTATGAAAAATAATAAAAATAATTGAAATTCTCTAACACTTAATATTGACTCTAGTCTCCTAAAATTCAAAGACAAAGCCATGTCAATTTTGTTGTAGTCTACATCATTTTCTTCCATATTGCCTTTATTTTATTTTTTTTTTAATTTTTTTTAACGTTTATTTATTTTGGGGACAGAGAGAGACAGAGCATGAACGGGGGAGGGGCAGAGAGACAGGGAGACACAGAATCGGAAACAGGCTCCAGGCCCTGAGCCATCAGCCCAGAGCCTGACACGGGGCTCGAACCCATGGACCGCGAGATCGTGACCTGACTGAAGTCGGACACTTAACCGACTGCGCCACCCAGGCGCCCCCATATTGCCTTTAATATACTAAACTTAACCCACAGGACTCTACTTGCCATTTTCGGTATATAATCTTCTGTGCTTTTTTTACTTTGCCCATAGTGTTCTCTCCACTCCTTCTCTTTTCTGCCGAGAAATTCTTACTAACATTTTTGATTCAGATTGAATGCTTCTTTTTGTGTGAACCATTTGGTAACTATATTATCACGAAATCTGTACCATTCAGTCTTATAGATTTTAGTTTCAATCGATATGTATTAATATTAAGGGAAATAAGCCATATTATAATTGTTAGTTTATTTGCCTTTTTAAAAAAATCACCTGAATGTTTATTTTGTCTTAACTAGCTTTGTTTCCCAATGTTAAACTTTATGCATTAGTAAAATGCCTTGAATGCACACTTTAATATACACTTAAATATTCTTATTGAATATTTAGTGATATATATTTATGTGTTTTTATAATCTCATTCTATTCTCATAAAAGCACTAATCTCAGTTATTATCCTTATTTTATAATTAATAAAACTGTGACACATAGAGTAAAAGTAGCTCTACTAAGGCCATAGAGTTAGCTCTTGCCAGAGCCAGGACTCCACACAGAATCCCAACACTTATAATATTCTAGAACACTATTAGGGTGATGTTGATGACAATTAACTTACATTATATCTTTTATTTGTAGCAAAACTGAACATACTATTTATCTACTCTGAGCTTTGCTCATTCTTCACTTATGAAAAAAAAAAAAACATTCCACATGTCCAGCTTTCAATTGACTGACCCCTAACCCATAAAGATCCATATTCCATTAATTGTGGATCTTGAAATTCTATTTCTGTTTAAAAATTTTCTAACTTTGGCTCACATAGCTTGTTTTCTCACGTGTTTGTAATATGTTAAAATCTGCTTAGTGGGACTCTCAACTGTGGGACTACTGGGTGACCTTGGTTGAAGAGGTATCCCATTAGAAGGGATTTGCTTTTGACTAGGTCAATCTAAGTCAAATTTATGGCACTATCTTTCGTTGGGGATTTCTCAAATCATTTTTGATGTTATACATTCAAACCCCAATACAACGTGAAGATTGTATGTGGTTATGAATTCTCAACTTTCCTAATATTTTTTGACACACAGATTTTATTCAGTTTAACTCCTTCATTGAAGGTGTAGCCCTTCAAGGCCCTTGGCTTTAAATTACAGGCTCAGTTTTGACACCCTATCATATGGAACATGCTTTTCCTTCCCACTCAGCTATTAAAATCTGGTTACTGAGATCAGCATATACCTCTGAAGATAGTCTTAGCATCTGCCCTAACTTACTTATCTCCTAACTTCCATTTTTGTTTTTATTTCTGTCATTCCCTAGGAGATTCTTTTATCACCCTATTAAAAATGTTCATCTCTGCATTTATGTTTTTAAACCAAGTATTGCTAGATGCTTAGACACAATTTTTATTTTTTTTACAGGATATCTAGTCTGCCATATTGCTGGAAAAACATTAAATGTATTTTAAGTCTAATTTTGATGAAGCAGTCATAAGAAAAAGAACTTCCATTTAGGGAGTGCTTGAATTATTCTAGGTCATACATGTTTCCTCATTTATTTGCCCTGAAAAGTAATGGGATTTACTCTGAGGGAAAGAGTGGACTCAAAGTAGTTGTTTTTCTATGATCACACGTTTATGAGTGGCAGAGTAGGGATTTTAACTGAGACCTATGTGACTACTGAGTCCATTTATTGAAACACACAGGGAATTCACCAACATAAGGTCAAGGGCAAGAATATGTGGTAGGTTCAACTACTGCTATTGCTTCATAAATACCACGCTAGTTACATGGATGTGAATTAAAAAATTTTTTTAATGTTTATTTATTTTTGACAGAGAGAGAGAGAGCATGAGCAGGGGAGGGGCAGAGAGAGAAGGAGACACAGAATCTGAAGCAGGCTCCAGACTTTGAGCTGTCAGCACAGAGCCCGACATGAGACTCAAACTCACAGACTGCGAGATCATGACCTGAGCCAAAGTTGGACGCTCAACCGACTGAGCCACCCAGGCACCCCGGATGTGAATTTTTAATGGCTGCTTCAGGGCTGTCGTTGCCTCCTTCTTCTGACATCTGCTTGTTCCAGCAAACTACTATAGGAGAGAACCAACTAGAAATATAACTTTATTCAAATAGGAAATAAAATTTTAGGGGCACCTGGGTGGCTCAGTTAAGCGTCCAACGTTGGCTCAGGACATGATCTCATGGTCTGTGAGCTCGAGCCCTGCATCTGACTCTAAGATTTTCATTTCTTGTGGATTCCCTATACATATACCTATTAAATTTGATCTTCTCCTGTTAATCTGTCTCATGTCAATTTGATTCTAAGTCTAGCTAGAAGGACCATAGGGCAGAGGTAGGTCTTCCTCCCTGACACTATCTGAGCATCCAAGGCAAAATGAAGACGCTTTTGGCCTGATACTTTAATAGTGTTAGGATACACAGGAATTTTGAGAATGATTGCTCCTCTTAAAATTTACACAGCTTGTAACTTCAGGTGATTTTTATGTATATATAGCTTTGGAACTACTTTCTCATACTTGAATCAAAGTGCCGCAGTCAGTAATAATGTCAACATTACATCAAATAGTAGCGATGGAAGGATTTTCTTCATGATTGGTTAACACATTTTGCTACTCCATGGCTCTCTTCCTCATTGACTGAGATGGCACGATACAAAAATAAGAACCGTTAGTAAACTTTTTTCCTATTTGACAGGTTCATCAAAATATTTAACATAATCCATTGATTACAGCTTCTTCAGGATTGATATACTTAAAAGCAAATGCTATAAAAATCTATATAGATTCTAATGGTTGGTATCATTAAAGATAATGTTTTGCTGAAAATGGTAAGTGATGTACATTTGCCTGTAATGAGATTAGACCTGAACAACAGTAATAACTTTCAAATTAGGCATACTATTAGAATAGAGTGGCACAGGGCCATTTTCTCTTTTCATTTAGCTTTTTCCTCTGAAAAAAAAAGTTATATACAGTTCAGAACAAAGAACATATGGGCACTAGAGTTAACCATTCATGGGGTGGGTTGTCTTGACTTCTCATTGTATATGTACTGGGCCATGTTAACATTTTCCCCTAAACTTAACAGAACTTTGCATAAAACTCACAATATGACTTTCCTTTAAATCCTAAGTAAAATGGATGTTTATAGGACTGTCTGAATAAAACAAACTCTACAAACTGGATCATTTAACTTAACTGTTTGTTGCTTTTTCTGACAACCAATTTTAAGCTCTGTGATAAAAAGTTATATGGAGAAAGGGTACAAATTTGGTAGCTACTTTAGGTATAACTGATGCATACGTAATTCTTTGAAAAGATTGCACTTTAGGAGAAGGCAAGATGGCAGAACAGCATGGAAGTTTTTTTTGTGTGTGTCTCACATCCATGAAATACAGCCAGACCAATATTAAACCATCCTGCACACCTAGAAAATGGATTTGAGGATTAACACAACAACGTGCACAACCTGAAACACAGAACTCAGTAGGTACTCAGCGTGGAGAGCTGAACTGGGGGAAAGAGAAGTTGTGAAGGGCAGGGAGCTGGTTTTGCTTGCAGAGAGAGGATGGAGATGGGGGGGGGAGAGTACAGGAAAAGCCTTCCTATCCAGAAGCAGCAGGAAAGTGGAAAAGTGGAAAGAGCTACAGGGACTGAAATAAAAAGGGAGAAAGGAGAAAGGAGAGGGTTTAAATTCCATTAAGACTCTATAAACAAGGGGAGCAGAGAGTCTGAAACTCCACAGCTTGATACCTGGCGGTGCTCTGCTGGGAAGGGTGAATCCCCAGGATCAGAGTGAGGTCCAGGGATACTTGGGCCACATGAGGAGAGGTGATTCCCCTGCTGGAAGGACATTTGGCAGCTGGCTGTGCACCCAGTCCCAGAGGACCCCAGAGAACAACCACATTCGCTGGTGCTGGAACAGGGTCGTTAAGGGTGAAGTCTGGTGCCAGATGTGTGCTGTGATTTTCCATAATCCATGAAATGCTGCTGCTACACGATTGTGTGAACTTTTTCTGGGGCAAACCGGCACCTAGCCACAGACTCTGGGCATCGGCATCAGCACAGTCCCGTGAACATTCCTGGGTACGGCTGGCAGCCAGCCACTGCTCAGTGAGACCCTTCCCCAGAAGGTCTGAACAGGTCAAAGTCACAGTCCCTCAGATGTGAGGGGTTGGGAAACAGAGCTGCATCTGAGATAAAACTCAGGAGGGAGGTGCTGCCTGGCAGATTGACAGCTCGGTCACAGACAGGGTAAAAGTGGGGAGTGGATGGAAGCCAGAGACAAAGGATGGGTGCACGACTGCTGGTCAGGGAAAACAGAGTGCTGATACTAGAGACTGGGTAGCTTGGTGACGCCATTTTCACCTCTCCCGCACATGCACATACACACCCACAAGAGACACAACAATCCACCCCAGGAAGCTAAGCAGCGCCATCTAGTGGAGAATGGAGCCATTACACTAAGCCCCGCCCAAGTAGACCAACCTTGCTCTTCAGGAACACAGGTCTCTCTGCCTGCTTAGTTTATGGAGTATAAAGTACTTCATAGTTTGACTTCTAGGGGAAACGATATAATTTCAATCATATTTCAGTCTGTTCGCTGGACCATCTATTCAATACTCTTTTTTTTCTTTTTCATCTCTTTTCTTTTTCTGAATAAAAAAAGATAAAATATTTATTTTTATTTTCAATTTTTATTAAAAATAATTTTTTAAAATATTTTTCTACTGTATTATTTACTTTTTTGTAAATTTTTCAAATTCTATTTTACTTCCATCATTTCATTTTATTCTATTTCATTGTATTCATTTTTTCAAATTTTCTCATGTTTCCTTCTTATTTCTTTCACTTTTCTTGTTTTTTTCTTTTTCTTTTTTCCCTTTTTTCTCTAGTCTGTCAAGCTCCTTTCAACAACTGTACCAAAACACACCTAGGATCTAACATCATTTAATTGATTTTTGTGTGTGTGTGTTGGTTTTAATTTTTTAATTTTAATTTTTTTACCTTATTAATTCCTTTTCTTTCTTTAAAATAACAAAAGGATAGGATTTGCCCCAAAAGAAAGAGCAGGGAGAAATGACAGCCAGGGAGTTAATCAACACAGATACAAGCAAGATGTCTGAACCACAATTTAGAATCACGATAATAAGAATACTATCTGGGGTTGAAAATAGATTAGAATCCTTTCTGTGGAGATAAAAGAAGTAAAAGCTAGTCAGGATGAAATAAAAAATGCTATAACTGATCTGCAATCTCGAATGGATTCCATGGTAGCAAGGATGGTAAGGCAGAGCAGAGAATCAGCAATATAGAGGACAAACATATGGAGAATAATGAAGCAGAAAAAAAGAGGGAGACTAAGGCAAAAGAGCATGATTTAAGAATTAGAGAAATCAGCGACCCATTAAAAATGAACAACATCAGAATAATAGGTGTCCCAAAAGATGAAGAGAGAAAAAAGGGGTAGAAGGCTTATGTGAGCAAATTATAGCAGAAAACTTTCCTAACCTGGGGAAAGACACAGACATAAATATCCAGGAAGCACAGAGGACTCCCATAAGATTCACAAAAACTGACCATCAACAAGGCATATCATAGTCAGGTTGACAACATACTCAGGCAAGGAGAGAATCATGAAAGCACCAAGGGAAAAAAAAGTCCTTAACCTACAAGTGAAGACAAATCAGGTTTGCAGCAGATCTATCCACAGAAACTTGGCAGGCCAGAAAGGAGTGGCAAGATATATTCAATGTACTGAATGAGAAAAATATGCAGCCAAAAATTCTTTATCCAGCAAGGCTGTCAATCAAAATAGAAGGAGGGATTAAAAGTTTCCCAGACAAACAAAATGAAAGGAGTTCATGACCACTAAACCAGCCCTGCAAGCAATTTTAAGGGGGACTCCTGAAGGGAGAAAACAAGGAAAAAAAAAAAGACCAAAAGCAACAAAGACTAGAAAGGACCAGAGACCACCACCAGAAAATACAACTCTGTAAGAAACATAATGGCAATAAACTTGTATATTTCAGTACTCACTCTAAACGTCAATGGACTAAATGCTCCAATTAGAAGATATAAGGTAAGAGAACCAGTAAGAAAACAAGATCTATCTATATGCTGTTCACAGGAGACCCACTTTAGACCCAAAGACACCTTCAGATTGAAAGTAAGGGGATGGAAAACCATCTATCATACTAATGGTCAACAAAAGAAAGCTGAAGTAGCCACACATATATCAGACAATCTAGACTTTGAAATAAAGACTGTATCAAGAGATGCAGAAGGGCATTATATCATAATTAAGGGGTCTATCCACCAAGAAGACCTCACAATTGTAAAAATTTATCCACCAAATGTGAAGCACCCAAATACATAAATCAATTAATCACAAACATAAAGAAACCCATTGATAATAATACCATAAGGGTAGAGGGCTTCAACACCCCACTCACAGCAATGGACAGATCACCCAAACAGAAAGTCAACAAGGAAACTATGGCTTTGAATGACACACTGGACTGGATGTACTTAACAGATATATTCAGAACATTTCATCCTAGGGCAGCAGAATATACATTCTTCTCCAGTGCACATGGAACATTCTCCAGAATAGATCCCATATTGGGACACAAATAAGCTCTCAATAAATACAAAAAGATTGAGATCTTACCGCGCATATTTTCAGACCACAATGGTATGAAACTCGAAATCAACCAGAAGAAAAATTTTGGAAAGATAACAAATACTTGAAGACTAAAGAAAATTCTACTAAAGAATGAACAGGCTAACCAAGAAGTTAAAGAGGAAATTAAAAAGTACATGGAAGCCAAGGAAAATGATAACACCACAACCCAAAACCTCTGAGATGCAGCAAAGGTGGTCCTAACAGGGAAGTATATAGCAATCCAGGCCTTCCTAAAGAAGGAAGAAAGGTCTGAGACACACAACCTAACCTTACACCTTAAAGAGCTGGAAAAAAAAGAACACCAAATAAAATCCCAAAACAGCAAAAGACAGGAAATAATAAAGATCAGAGCAGAAACCAATGCTATGGAAACCAAAAAAACAGAACAGATCAATGAAATCACAAGCTGGTTCTTGAAAAGAATTTACAAAACTGATAAACCACAAGTCAGTTTGATCAAAAAGAAAAAGGAAAGGACCCAAATAAATAAAATCATGAGTGAAAGAGGAGAGATCACAACCAACAAAGCAGAAGTAAAAACAATAATAAGAGAATATTATGAGGAATTATATGCCAATAAAATGGGCAATCTGAACAAATGGACAAATTCCTAGAAACATATACACTATCAAAACTGAAACAGGAAGATATAGAAAATTTGAACAGACCCATAAACAGTAAAAAAAATCAAATTAGTAATCAGAAATCTCCCAAACAAGAGTCCAGGGCCAGATGGCTTTCCAGGGGAATTCTACCAAACATTTAAGGAAGAGTTAACACCTATTCTCTTGAAGCTGTCCTAAAAAATAGATATGGAAGGAAAACTTCCAAACCCTTTCTATGAGGCCAGAATTACCTTGATTCCAAAACCAGACAGAGACTCCACTAAAAAGGAGACCTATAGACCAATTTCCCTGATGAACATGGATGCAAAAATCTTCAACAGGATATTAGCCAACCGGATCCAACAATATATCAAGCAAATTATTCACCACGACCAAGTGGGATTTATACCTGGGATGCAGGGCTGCTTCAACATCCACAAAACAATCAATGTGATTCATCACATCAATAAAAGACAGGAAAAGAACCACATGATCCCCTCAATAGATGCAGAGAAAGCATTTGACAAAATATAGCATCCTTTCTTGATAAAAACCCTCAAGGAAGTAGGGATAGAAGGAGCATACCTCGAGATCATAAAAGCCATATATGAAAGACCCAATGCTAATATCATCCTCAATGGGGAAAAACTGAGAGCTTTCCCCCTAAGGTCAGGAACAAGACAGGGATGTCCACTCTGGCCACGGTTATTCAACATAGTATTGGAAGTTTTAGCCTCTGCAATCAGACAATACAAAGAAATAAAAGGCATCCATATCGGCCAGAAGGAGGTCAAACTTTCACTCTTTGCAGATGACATGATACTCTATATGGAAAAGCCAAAAGATTCCACCAAAAAACTGCCAGAACTGATCCATGAATTCAGCAAAGTGGCAGGATATAAAGTCAATGCACAGAAATCTATTGCATTCTTATACACCAATAATGACACAACAGAAAGAGAAATCAAGGAATCGATCCCATTTACAATTGCACCAAAACCCACAAAATACCTAGGAATAAATCTAACCAAAGAGGTGAAAAATCTATACACTGAAAACTATAGAAAGCTTATGAAAGAAACTGAAGAAGACACAAAAAAATGGGAAAAGATTCCATGCTCCTGGATAGGAAGAACAAATATTGTTAAAATGTTGATACTACCCAGAGCAATCTACACATTCAATGCAATTCCTATCAAAATAATGCCAGCATTTTTCACAGAGCTAGCAAAAACAATCCTAAAATTTGTATGGAACCAGAAAAGATCCCGAATAGCCAAAGCAAACTTTAAGAAGAAAACCAAAGCAGGAGGCATCGCAATCCCGGACTTCAAACTCTTTTACAAAGCTGTAATCAAGACAGTGTGCTACTGGCACAAAAAGAGACACTCAGATCAATGGAACAGAATAGAGAACCCAGAAATGGACCCACAAACGTATGGCCAACTAATCTTTGACAAAGCAGGAAAGAATATCCAGTGGAATAAAGATAGTCTCTTCAGCAAGTGGTGCTGGGAAAACTGGACAGCGACATGCAGAATGAACCTGTACCAGTTTCTTATACCATACACAACAATAAACTCAAAATGGATGAAAGACCTCAATGTAAGACAGGAAGCCATAAAAATCCTTGAGGAGAAAGCAGGCAAAAACCTCTTTGACCTTGGCTGCAGCAACTTCTTACTCAACACGTCTCCAGAGGCAAGGGAAACAAAAGCAAAAATGAACTATTTGGACCTCATCAAAACAAAAAGCTTTGGTACAGTGAAGGAAACAATCAGCAAAACTAAAAGGCAACTGATGGAATGGGAGAAGATATTTGCAAATGACATATCAGGCAAAAGGTTAGTATCCAAAATCTACAAAGAACATATCAAAGTCAACACCCAAAAAACAACTAATCCAGTGAAGAAATGAGCAAAAGACATGAATAGACACTTCTCCAAAGAAGACATCCAGATGGTCAACTGACACATGAAAACATGCTCAACATCACTCATCATCAGGGAAATACAAATCAAAACCACCATGAGATACCACTTGACACCTGTCAGAATGGCTAACATTAACAACTCAGTCAACAACAGATGTTGGCAAGGATGCGGAGACAGAGGATCTCTTTTGCACTGCTGGTGGGAACGCAAACTGGTGCAGCCACTCTGGAAAAAGTATGGAGGTTCCTCAAAAAACTAAAAATAGAACTACCCTACGACCCAGCAATTGCACTACTAGATATTTATCCAAGGGATACAGGTATGCTGTTTCAAAGGGACACATGCACCCCAGTGTTTATAGCAGCACTATCAACAAGAGCCAACGTATAGAAAGAGACCAAATGTCCACCGATGGACGAATGGATAAAGAAGATGTGGTATACATCACACACACACACACACACCGCGCGCGCTCGCGCGCAATGGAATATTATTCAGCAATCAAAAAGAATGAAATCTTGCCATTTGCAACTACCTGGTTAGAACTAGCAGGTATTATGCTAAGCAAGATTAGTCAGTCAGAGAAAGACAAATATCATATGACTTCACTCATATGAGAACTTTAAGATACAAAACAGGTGAACCTAAGGGAAGGGAATCAAATATAATATAAAAACAGGGAAGTGGACAAAAACATAAGAGAGTCTTCAATATGGAGAACAAACAGAGGATTTCTGGAGGGATGCGGGAGGGGGGATGGGCTAAATGGGTAAGGGGCATTAGGGAATCTACTCCTAAAATCATTGTTGCACTATACACTAACTTGGATGTAAATGAAAAAAAAATAAATTAAAAAAATATTGCATTTTATAATTTTTAAAAATGCTCTTATTTATTTTTGAGACATACCGAGACAGAGCACAAGTAGGGGAGGGACAGAGAGAGAGAGAGACAGCAAATCAGAAGCAGGCTCCAGGCTCTCAGCTGTCA
Organism: Acinonyx jubatus; assembly: GCF_027475565.1. Classification (NCBI taxonomy): domain Eukaryota; kingdom Metazoa; phylum Chordata; class Mammalia; order Carnivora; family Felidae; genus Acinonyx; species Acinonyx jubatus. The sequence goes on along the minus strand of NC_069389.1, from coordinate 30,410,526 downwards.
GCACAAAGCCCAACGCAGAGCTCAAACTTGTGAAGTGCAAGATCATTACTTGAGTGGAAGTTGGATGATTAACTGAGTGAGCCACCCAGGCACCCCAAAAATATTGCATTTTTAATTGCACATTTTTAAAATTAATTTTTATTATTTTAATGTTTATTTATTTTTGAGACAGAGAGTAAGTAGGGGAGGGGCAGAGAAAGAGGAAGTTACAGAATGCTAAGCAGGCTCCAGGCTCTGAGCTGTCAGCACAGAGCCAGACGTGGGGCTTGAACTCACAGACCGTGAGATCATGATCTGAGCCGAAGTCAGACGCCTAACCAACTGAACCACCCAGGTGCCCCTAAACTGCACATTTCTAATGTATCCTACGACTATTCTACTAAAATAATTTTAGTAAGAATTCTTATAGATAATCTTACATATTTTAAGAAATTTGATTTTCATCCCATATTAAAATTTTCTACATTAACATTTTCAAGTGTAGAAAATGCAATTACACAGGAAATATACATACACCTGTTACCTAGATTCTATAATTAACATTTACCATAGTTCCTTATCACATTCATCTATCCATCAATCCTTATTTTTTTAAGTTTATTTATTTTGAGAGAGAGAGAAAGAGAGCATACGAGCAGGGAAGGGAAAAATAGAGAGAATCCCAAGCAGGCTCACACTATCATTGCAGAGTGGGATGAGGGGCTTGAACTCACCAACCGTGATATCATGACCTGAGCTGAAATCAAGAGTGGATGCTTAACTGACTGAGCCACCCAGGTGCCCCTATGCATCCTATTTTTAAATGTGCAATACTTCCACTGAGTTGTAGAGAGCGAAAACCTGACAGCTAGCATTAAATTTTATTTAAAAACTTTTTTTGATGTTTATTTTGAGAGAAAGGGGCGGGGAGGGGCAGAGAGAGAGGGAGACACAGAATTAGAAGCAGGCTCCAGGCTCTCAACTGTCAGCACAGAGACCAACATGAGGCTCAAACTCGTGAATTGAGAGATCATGACCTGAGCCGAAGTCGGACCCTTAACCGACTGAGCCACCCAGGAGCCCCCCTAACATTACATTTTAATCCCTTATACTCTTCTTTAAAAGTAAAGGGGTATAGGGGTATTCAGTTGATGTTCACTGACGAATCAAGAGGTTTGTGTTATAGGCTAGGGTTCAGCAAACCACAGCCCATGTGCTAAATCTGGAGTGCTACCTGTGTTACCAAATTTATGACGCAATTTAGCCACCCCCATTTACCTAGTGACTTACTGTTTATGGCTGCTCTTGCACTTCAGTGACAGAGTTATAGCACAGTCCATATAGCCCACAAAGCCTAAAATGTTATCTGGCCCTTTTACAGACAAAGTTTGTTGACTCCTATTCTTTCTGAACTCTATCTCCCAATGCCCCTGTGACCTATACCTGATATGTATATATATGTGTATATACATATACATATATATATATATGTTTTAGCAAATTAGATTTCCTCACATTCAAAACATAGAATGGATATATTGATCTGACACTATCACTCTCTACATTTTTTTTGTTCATCATCTCTATAGTTCTTCCTCTTGCTCTTCTGATTAAGGAGTCTCTGAACTTCCTTTGCTCCATTTCACGTTGATGGGTAAAGATGTTTATCCTGGAGTTAATAATTCAACATAGATCCCGTCATACAAAACAAATTTCAAGTTTACTTGAAATATTCTCTCAGACTTCAGGTCCGTTTATATTTTTCATGAACAAGGACAGTCTTCACAGCCACATTTGTAGTTTCTATCAGTTTAGTGCTAGAATTCTGCCCTACGCACAGTAAAGTACACTCTAACTCTCCCCATATTAACTAGCATACAATTATGGAGAAAAGTCAGAACCGTTATATATGCATACTCACAAATCATCTTTCCCAATTAACATGTTTCCAGAATACCTCTTACTGTTTAATATCAAATTTTGTAAAGCCTAACTCTCAATTTAACATTTTTGGGGGCAATTTTTTATATTTCTATCCATAAGACTCAATATATTTAGTAAAAAAGGGGTGCTCAAGTCTTTTATATGCAAAAGACATTCTACCTTGCAATGAAGAGCCGTCCCTTAGATATTCATGGTATTAAGAGTGGAATCACAGTCTCCTACTCAGTGTGACCCATGCCCGATATTTCATTTGTTAGGAGAGAATTTCCACAGAACCTATCATGTTTAGATGTTTTTGCTTAACTAAAAAAAATGGTAGATAAGGAAACAGAGAGAGAGAGAGAGATTATAATGGAAGAGAAAAAGATACTATTTCTAAGTCAACTCTTCACTATATTAACCATATTAGTTAGTGATTACCAAAACAGAAAAAAAAAGATTTGGCATAGCAATATAATTATCTATCCAGCGCAGTATGGTTTCATTACATTTTATAAAACTGAGTTTGGGTTAGATGCGCAAAATATTATATTTTGCCCATTTAAAATAATTGGGAGGCCAGCCAAGTTGGTCTGTATTTCCTACTGATTACAACTAAAAATTGGACAGAAAAAGTAACCAGTTGAGGAATCTCAAGTGTAAATTGAGAGTGTAAAATCTCAAGGTAGATTGAGGATGATAATAAAAACCTAAATGGAAATTCATTTTTTTCTGTCTTCCAGTCTTTGCACAAATCCTGGAGTAGAACATTGTGCGTTGATATCAAAAGTCATATTTTTTTTTGTTTTGTTTTGCAGAGAACAAGGAAAACTGCTCCCTGCATATCAAAGTGAGGGACATTTCCTCTTTTTCTTCTTTCAGCATGGTCCTGAGGACAGCTGTACTCCCAAAAGTATACAGTGGTGATGGGTGCAACATGAGTGTCTAAAACACCAAAGACGACTTGTCTCTTTGGCAACTGGAGACAGGAAAAGGGGCTCATGCTGTTCAAAGAGTATGGAGAAAATCCTTGTTATTTATTTTCTCACTACATTGCCCTAAAGAGATTTTAGTCACACGGAATTGCACAATAGCATGAGAGGCTAGAACTCTACGACAATTTCATTTTCCAGCCAGAGGAGTCAAAAAGAGGAGCTTAGAGATGGAGTATGTAGGAGAAATCCCAGAGAAGAATCTGGAAAAGAGCATCTTTTTAAAAAATTTGTTAATGTTTATTTAGTTTGAGAGGGAGAAAGCACAAGAGAGGGAGGAATAGAGACAGAGAGGGAGAGAGAGAATCCTGAGCAGGCTGCTTTCAGGGCAGAGCCTGACACAGGCCTCAAACTCATGAAACCATACGATCATGACCTGAACTGAGATCAAGAGTCAGATGCTTAGCCGACTGAGCCACGCCAGTGCTCCAGGAGAAGAGCAGCTTTTAAATCCACGGATGAAGCAATATGAATTCCAGGCTCACTCTTAAGCTGTTAATGGGCAGAAAACATCCAAAGAAGTATAGCAAAGGCTTCAAAAAGTTTACCCTATCAACAACTGCCTAAATATTAGACTAGCCTCTGAGCAACAAATGTAGTAGATGGAAAAAACACAGAAGAGCTTGGAAAACTCAACTGATAAGGGGACCACCACATACAGAAGGTACAACCGAACTTGCATTCTAAAACTAACTGGTTGATTTCCAACTAAAAACATAGAAAGCAACAATCTCCAAAAATTAATGAGTCACAGAATCTCATAGCATAGTATTAAAAATATCCAAGACACAGTCCAAATTTACATGGTGTTAGGTGTAGAAAGGTCAGTAATACATCCAGCAGACTGAGAAAGCACCTTAAGACTGAAAAATGAAGCAAGCCACTCCATACCATTTATAGAGCTTCATTCAGGGTAACTTGCTGATGGGGGAATCAGGTGGGCAGAGTGATGATCCAGCTGGTATGCAGCTCTTTGTCACCCCTGTTCTCAAGTCCGGACCTCAATCCCTAGCTTTTACAGAGTGAGTGGCATGGTGGTGAGGTCATAGGATAGTTCACCAAAGTGGTGCCTTCTGTGCACCAGAGGAGATCTGCTGGTCACCCCAAGTGGCACCTTCTGCATACTACTTTAGGGGAGGTCAGAACAAGCCTTCCCACATTCTGGTCAGGGCATGTATTAGGGGCCTGGAACATGTAGCCCCAAGGGAGGTCACTATGTGGGCATGAACAAGATATAAGGAGTTGGTATTGTCAGCACTCCTACACTCCATACCTGCCCTCTTTGTGTCCTATACCACCTTTACAGGTCTTTCTTCCACTATGACCCTAGAGCTAGATATCAGCAAGTGACCTGCATGCCTGTGCTGCAGCTACAATAATATAAGACCAAAGAAATTACTTAGAACTATTGTTCCTCAGCAATTGTGAATTTCAACATAAGTGGTAGCCCTTGACATTAAGAAGCTTCCTGACACAATAGTAGGGAAAAAAAGCAGTGGGAATCTAGGGGTGATGAATGTTCTACAGACAGTTCCAGTGAGCCAATAGCACCCCTGGCTTAGGTATTCTCCCTGGCATATGTTACCATATGTTTGCCCCTTAATAGCCTCGGAGGGTAGGTTTACATTGTACACAGGCATCTCAGTTGGCATTTTTGCTAACAGCCCTACCTCAGGACCAAATGTCAGAGGTTCAGAAGCAGTGTGTTTGGTTCCGTGTTTTTGATTTGTGTGTTTGGTTCTGACTAAAGCCGAATGAGGGGTTAAGAATAATATTGGATGTGAGCCCTTGGCCCCAAGGGATGAGGACACCAAGCCACTTGGGAGGTGGGGAGTGGGGACTCGAAACTAATTTCCAATGAACTCAAGTCGTACCAGGTAGAAGGTATTGTGGCAAATGCAAAACAAGTGTCTTTCACATGATCAGCTTCAAACCTCCCAACAATACCTGCAACCATACCACCTGCGCCTTGATGAAAGTCTCTGGCTGGGGCACCTGGGTGGCTCAGCCGGTTGAGTGTTGAACTTTGGCTCAGGTCATGATCTCACTGTTTGTGGGTTCAAGCCCTGCATCAGGCTCTGCTGTCAACACGGAGCACCACTTCAGATTCTCTGTCCCCTTCACTCTCTGTCTCTCCCCCACTTGTGCAAGCATGCTCGCTCTCTCTCAAAAATAAATAAACTGAAAAAAAGAAAAAAAAAGGTCTCTGGCTTCCCTTCTTAACCAAAGCATATAAAGGTCCTAATGTCTGCACTAGTTGGGGAATAAAAAGCCTCCAGCAACCTAATAAACAAAAGCCTGTAATTTCTTCACCATTTTAGGGATTGGCAAGGCTTGTATTGCCTCTGGCATCACTTTTGTCTTACCCAACCAGATGATGCCCAGGAACTTTTCTGACTGACTCAGCCCTTGGATCTTGTCAGTAGTTATCTCCCATCCTCATGCCTTTAAGTATGCCTGTAATGATGTGACTACTTCAGACAAGGAGGATAAACCATCAAAAGTTAACATATCATTTATATAACGATAGAGCACCATCTCGTCTGGTAATATCCATTTTTCCAAATCTCTACCATCTCGTAACCAATTGTGAGAGATGAAAATATCCTTTGGGCAATGCCTAGAAGACCCATGGTCTTCTGCTCCATGTGAAAGCGAACTGGTCTTGGGATTCATATCCTAATAGAAAGCTGAAAAAAAAAAGTGATAGGTCCAGTATATAATTATGTCTTAATAAATGCCATGATTTTTTCTAACAATAAGACTATCCCAGGCACCATGACATGGATGGGTAGAGTAACTGTATGGAGTTCCCTATAATCTATTGTGATTAGCCAGTTTCCATCAGATTTTTTTAATGTTAATTTTTTTAATTTGAGAAAGAGAGAGAAGGAGAGAGGATGCTTGAGGAGGGGAGGGGCAGAGAGAGATAGAGACAGAGAGAGAGAGAGACACAGAGAGAGAAAGAATCCCAAAAAGGCTCCAAGGTGGCAGTGCAGAGCCTAAGGCTGGGCTCCATCTCATGAACTGTGAGATCACTACCTCAGCCAAAATCAAGAATTGGACACTTGACTGAGCCACCCAGGTGGCTCTCAGATTTCTTTATAGTCCAAACTGGACTACTGAAGGAGCTCTGAGGAGGCATGATTACCCCTACCTTCTCTAATTCTCCAAAGGTGGCAGTGATCTCATTATGCCCCCCAGGTAGCTTACATTGTTGTAGGTTTATTACTCTCCAGGGAACGAGAGGCTGTATAGGTTCCCATTTTTCATGACCCATGATGATGGGTTTCACTACTTGGGTATGCAACCTGAATTCACTGGTCATTGTAGTCAGAGCCAGATCCTATAAAATATATAGGCCAAGAATATACTCGGGAATGGGGAAAATATTCACTACAATACAGCGGGGAGGGAGCCTGCCCATCTATAGTTTATCTGACCTTGATAATTTGCCCCTCATAACCATCAATAGCCTTTATTTCTCCACCAAATTTGGAGGAGTTTCCATAGGAAGTGTGTGTTCAGCAACTATTAGAGCTAGTACAATCTGTTAGTGCAAGACCAATAAATGGTTAATTCAACATAGGGCCTCTTTTTGCCCCCCTATTGTATGCACTAAAGTGCAACATTGGCCTAACGCCTACTCTCTAAGGAGTGGGGGTATCCACCCCTGAAACTCCTCCATTAGTAGAGGGGAACTCAGTGACATACCTGGCTTGAGCCTTCCTGCAAGGAAGTGAACTACTTTTTCTTAGGCAACACCTTTCTTAGGCTGAGCAAGACTGAATTGGGTTGTTTGTTTAAGTTTTTCCTCAGGTCTCAGTTAACATTAGATCTTGCCACAATTGCTTATGAGAGACCTTGATAGGCCCCCTTTCTGCCATTTTATCGTCAGCAAGATCCTTTGTTTTTCCACCCATCTATTTCTCTTATGACAGATTATTTTGGTTTCACTTCAGCCAGCCACTGTAGCAGCTACTGCAGCAGTGGGACAATTAACCATAGGAGCAAGGACAAATACTAAAGCCCCATAACATGCTCCTGGGGCTCACTGTAAGGTACAGTCTTTCATACTGTAGGAAAATAATTCTTAGTCTGGGCTTCCAAAATGCTGAGTGCAAATGACCTTCCTTCCCAGTTCACATGTAATTTCCTATAGTTCTTCCATAGAGATCCAGTGCAATGGAAGGGAGGGAACATCGCCTTGCCAGACCAGATTCTCCTAATGCTAACATTTATCAAATCAAAGTAGCTAAGTGCCCGTGATTCTCACCCATGCCTGGGGCACATAACCCCGGCCACAAGGCATGTCAAGCAGTGACTGAGGCCATCTTTGACATCTCAAACTCATTTAACATAATACTATCTCCCCCAGGATCCCATAGTCACAACACCCAAGCTACCATCCCTTCTAGGCTCCTTTGTTCAAAGTGGCTAATTCCACCAAATCAGCAGAACTCACTCAATCATTTTCTGACCAGTGGGAACCTCTTCTCTGTTATCCACAGGCTCATGAGGGGGCCTGGGTCTTTGTTTGAATTAAAAGGCATGCCTGTAAGACATTTTCCTCCACCAGGATAATGTCTTCTTCATCAGAGGAGTCACCATCCCAGGAATCCCATGCCTCAGGGTCCCAACTCCCTTGAAATACAACAGCTCTCACTCTAGTATGTGGCACTCTGCACCCACACATCTATGCCATCCCACACACCACAATCGGTAAGTGGTCCTCCTGCTGTTTGATTCTCCTGGACACAATGTTCGAGTTAGAGGAACACTGTGCTCCCACAATCCTCTCTCCCAAGCCAATTATTCTCTAGTCTGCTCCAAGGCTCTCCCTCCTCGTAATTCCCCTTCCAGTATCTTGCAGTGCACACACAGATCAATGGCCAAGCCACCACTGCAACAGCTTGTTCACTGTCCCTTCTCCATTTCCTAGCCCCTGCCCAAGTTTCACATGGAATATCTAACAGTATCTTGGGTGTTTTCAACTTGTCCCTGTACTTGTACACTGGTCTGGAGCACTCAAAGAACCTGGCCAACTCCCCATGTGTCAGTAGCCAGCCAGCTTGGGATTTCCCTCACCACAACAAATCTTCCTCCTTCCTCTCCATGGACAAGGAGCCTTACCCCAAGAGGACTCCTTGACCCATGTTTGTTTCGCATTTGGTTTCCTGCTGGCTTGCCAATTGTTAGAAGGTGGAGGAGGGTCAGTAAAGTATCCTCCAGACCGTGAAGGCCCTTTGTGGACAAAAACAAAGCAAGCTAGTCAGCAAAGCAATTCCATACCTTTTGCAGTTTTACCAAAGATAACTTATTGACAAGGAGAATCAGGCAGGCCATCTAACCAAGACACAGCAAGTCTCCACCCCTATTCACTGCCAAGTGTGGCCCTTAATCCCCAACTTTTATAGAGTGAAGGGATGGTGGGGAGGCCACAGGGTATTTAAAGTGACACCATTTGTGTGCCTGAGGATCTCTACTAGTTACCTAAAATGGGGCCTTTTGTGTGCCACTTTAGGGAAAATCAGAACAAGCTCACCCACATTGTGATCAGAGCATACGTTAACCTCCACAGGGTCTAAAACACATAGACCCAGGGCACCTGGGTGTCTCAGTCAGTTAAGCATCCAACTCTTGATTTAGACTCAGGTCATGATCTCATTGTTTGTGGGATGGAGCCCTGCATCAGGCTCTGCACTGATAGTGCGGGGCCGGCTTGGGATTCTTCTCTCTCTGCCACTGCCCCACTCGCGCTCGCACTTTCTCCCAAAACAAATAAATAAACATTCAAAATATATTAAAAAAAAAACCATATAGCCCTGAGGGAGATCATTGCAGGGGCATGAACAAGATGCAGGGCCAAAGATGGAGTAAGTGTTGTCAGGGCTCCTACACCTGGCCTGCAAAGAAGTAGAAAAATCTGATTAAATTAAAGGGGAAAGACCATCAACAGATGTCAGTTGTGAGATGACACAGACATTGGGATTATCAAAAACAGATTATTATAACTATGTTCAATGTTCCATGATGTAATAGTGAACACACCTGAAATGAAAATAAAGGTATACATTATCAGTAGAAAAATCGAAACCCTACAACAGAATTTTTTTTAATTAATTTATTTTTTCTGAGAGACACAGAGATGGCATGAAATGAGGGGAGGGACAGAGAGAGAGGGAAAGAGAAAGAATCCCAAGCAGGCTCTGCACTGTCAGCATGGAGCCCAAAGCAGGGCTTGAATTCACAAAACCATGAAATCATGACCTGAGCTGAAACCAAGAGTTGGATGCTCAACTGACTGCCACGCAGGTGTCTCTCTAAAACAGAATTTAATGGAAATTTTAGAACTGAAAAGCATGTGAAATTAAAAAAAAATAATCATCGAATGTGCTCAATAGCAGCTTAGAGATAAAGATGACAGCAGAAAGAGTGAATTTAAAGACAACAATAGAAATTATATAACATAACCTGAAGAAGAGAAAGACAAAGGAAAAAAAAAACAACTCAAGGATCTGTGGAACAATAAAATAATTGTGAATTTGTTTATTTATGTGGACATTTTCATGTAGAACACTGGGTTTTGGGGAGTGGCTTACTGCCAAGTAAGCCAATTAAACTAGACTTCTAATTGATTTTCAACCTTTGAAATTATTTTTTAGGGGCGCCTGGGTGGCACAGTCGGTTAAGCGTCCGACTTCAGCCAGGTCACGATCTCACGGTCTATGAGTTCGAGCCCCGCGTCAGGCTCTGGGCTGATGGCTCCGAGCCTGGAGCCTGTTTCCGATTCTGTGTCTCCCTGTCTCTCTGCCCCTCCCCCGTTCATGCTCTGTCTCTCTCTGTCCCAAAAATAAATAAACGTTGAAAAAAAAAAATTTAAAAAAAATTTAAAAAAAAAGAAATTATTTCTTATAAAACTTTTACAAGACTACCATGTAAAATTGCTCTTTACAAATCTTCACCTCAACCATTTTTTCTCTCATTTCATTAATTTATTCAAGAATATTCATTGAGTACCTGCTGTAGACTGCCAGAATTAACGTGATCTTATATTACATATATGAAGGTATAACTTTAAAAACGTGGTCATCCCTCATTATAGGAAGGACCTTCTGTCAACTTAAAATTGAAAGTAAAGTCTGGGGAAATAGAGATTCCCCACTACTAATGTTCAAACCTAGGTTGGCTTTGGCAGTGATAGTGTAAAAAATATCCAAGTGTCAGGTAAATAGCTGGATTATATAACCATTTAAATAAATAACCCATGTAACTGGGATGAACTTCATACAAATATATAAAGTCAAATATTTATTTAAATAATTTATTATCGAAGGAACCAATACAATGTCAAGACTAATTTAAAAGTGAAATGGAGAAGCTATGCAGATGTAATACAAAAAGGAATGTATAAAATTGCTAGATTATATACACAATTGGTTATTGACTTACAAGGTTATAACCTGTAACTTCTGGGTTATCCTTTCTACCACTTACTTGCACCTATACCAAATGAAAGTCCATAATTTAACATGAGACATCATCATGTCCAGGAACACTAATCAATAGTAAACAGTAAATCAAACACAGTGTACTCTCCTAAATAAACTCTAGGTGGATTCTCTGACTCAATAATACTCAAAGGACATTAACCAACCCCCCAACTTTTTTTCTCTAATATTGGATAATACACACACACACACACACACACACACACACACACACACACACCAGATATAATGTATGCCAAGTCTCTTGCAAAACGTTAAATCATTGAATTGAAATAAGTAGAAAAGTCAAGTTATTTAATTTGTATGAAAATATGGTGTTTTTAAACACAAAACCAATATGTGGTAGGCAGAATTCTAATATGGACTCTGTAGTTCCCCCTCTCCCCTTATGTATGCATGCTCTGTATAATCCCTTCTCTGAGTATGTGCAGGATTTGTAAATATGATGAGACTTCTCTCCTTGATTACCCGGTATCACAAAGGTGAAGAGATTTTGCATATGTAATCAGGTTTCCAATACACTGTCTTTGAGTTCATCAAAAGCAAGATTATCTGGCTGGGCTTGACTTAATCAAAACAGTCCTTTAAAAGAGGATTCAGGTCTTTCTTGAAGAGATGAATTCAGAGCAAGGGAGATTCAAATGAGATTCTTCTGCTGGTCTTAAAGGAGAAAAAGCCATGTTGTGAGTTGACTATGGAAATGGCCATAAGGCAAAGAGCTGAGGGCAATCTCTAAGCAGCCAAGAGTGGCCCCCCACTAACAGCGAGAAGATGGGGACTCTGTCCTCCAACCACATGGAACCGAATTCTGCCAACAACTTGAATAGTTTTGGAAATTGGATTCCTCCTCATGCATGTTTCCAGATTAGACTGCATTCTAGACAACACCTTGAATTCAGTCTTGTGAAACCGTGACCAGAGGACACAATTAAGATATATCTGTACACCTGTCCTACATAAAACTGTGAAATTATATTTGTGTGTGTATACACACACACACACACACACACTCACACACACATACACACGCGTTGTTTTAAACTGGTAAATTTGTGGTAAGTTGTTATACAGCAATAGAAAACTAATATAAAAGCTAATAAACTGTAAGGCCAATGTCTTCTTCATAAAGCCAAATACTTTTATGAATATACCAGGGTAGTATAGCTCAACACATAACAAAATAAATACATTCCAAAAAGTTTTTTCTCAACATTTTCAATTATCTTCTAAAATTATGAATCATCCAGAGCAGCAGATTATTCTTTCATCTTGATATTTTCAATGACTCATACTCTAAATTTAACCCTGGGTTTAAACTTTTAACCAAATAATTTTATTCTCACACATAGAAGAAAGAAAAATATACTTCAATTTGTGCTTGAGTTATGAAGGTAATAAAGTAACTCCTGAGGAAGATAAGATTGATTTTTTTTTAAATGACAACTGCTGTGAATTGAGTTCTGTGGAAAGCAGACCCTGAGATGAAGTTTACCATGCAGGAGTTTATTGAGGAGTTCCTTTACACCAACTCATGTGGAAAGAAAGGGAAGCAGGATTGGACAGAGGGAAGTTAGGCTGCAAAGCAGTCCCCAAGTCAGCTTTTACCAAGCCATGTGTACCCATGCTACTAGAATATACCTTTAGAGTTGTCTAGAGTACAGCTGATATGGCCAGGAATTTGCAGACCTATATTGACCTGATATTTGATGCAGATCAGTCTGGAAAGGGATGCAACTTTAGAGAACTTGGCTCTCTGCAGTTAAGGTAATTCTGTAAGAACGGACAGCCAAAGGCATATTTTGCACGGCACTTTCAGCAGCTGGGGCAGTAAGTCCTACATCGAAGAGGTATCTGGGAGCACATCACAATGTTCCCTACAACTATACATACTATTGAGACATAAGCATCTACTAGTTTTATGTCAGTAACTGTTTCTTTCCTTTTTTTTAAAAGTCTTTTTAAATTTATTTATTTTTAGAGAGAGAGAGAGAGTCAGCGGGGGAGGTGCAGAGAGAGGGAGAGAGAGAATCCTAAGCAAGCTCCATGCTGTCAGCAGAGAGCCCAATCTGGGGCTCGAAATAATGAACTGTGAGATCATGACCTGAGCTGAAACCAAGAGTCAGATGCTTAACAGATGAGCCACCCAGACGTCCCAAGGTCAGTAACTATTTCTGAATGTATCCATCTTCCCCCCAAATGTAATTTATCAAAAAATACTTTATAAGATATTAGGTTAGGAACTGTATCCTCCCATTTATTTTTATATGCTGATAACTGATTTCTTAAATGCATATCAGAGATACTCCTTAAAATACCAAAATGTAGTAGCCCTATTAGAGATAGTATTTATCTTGAGACAAAGAAAATGCCGCGCCAGAGATAAACAATTCAGCATTTTTGGGTATGCCTTTTCATATTGCCAATGTCTGGTACATTACAAAAACATGTAATCACAGAACTGATTATCTTAGCTTGACTTCAGAATCCAGAAAGAAAAGTACATAAACTCAGAGATTGTAGCTATTCATGCCTTTTGATGTTTATATCAAATGTCAAAAATGATCTTTCTTCTTATTACCACAATATTATCACTGCTTCTACTCATTATCAGTTAAAATGATCAACTAAGCAAGGCTATTGACAAATCGGATTTTCAGTGAAATTGTGTGCAACATGCTTTAAATACATGCTAACTGGGTGCATAGCAGCTGAAAAGTAGATAATCCATGGAATTTCATATCAATGTCTACATTTAAGGAGGAGGATCTCGAAATTCCCTGGCAGCTTTCCTGTGATTCTTCTATTAAAATGTATCAGAAGTCCCAAATCTATAAAGAACATATCAAACTCAATACCCCAAAAACAACTAATCCAGTGAATAAATGGGCAAAAGACATGAATAGACACTTCTCCAAAGAAGACATCCAGATGGCCAACCAACACATGAAAAAATGCTCAACATCACCCATCATCAGGGAAATACAAATCAAAACCACAATGAGATACCACCTGACACCTGTCAGAATGGCTAGCAGGAACAACTCAGGCAACAACAGATGTTGGCGAGGATGCAGAGAAAGAGGATCTCTTTTGCATTGTTTGTGGGAATCCAAGTTGGTGCAGCCACTCTGGAAAACAGTATGGAGGTTCCTCAAAAAACTAAAAATAGGGGCGCCTGGGTGGCTCAGTCAGTTAAGCGGCCGACTTCGGCTCAGGTCATGATCTCACGGTCCGTGGGTTCGAGCCCCGCGTCGGGCTCTGTGCTGACAGCTCAGAGCCTGGAGCCTGTTTCAGATTGTGTCTCCCTCTCTCTGACCCTCCCCCATTCATGCTCTGTCTCTCTCTGTCTCAAAAATAAATAAATGTTAAAAAAAAAAATTAAAAAAAAAACTAAAAATAGAACTACCCTACGACCCAGCAATGGCACTACTAGGCATTCATCCACAGGATACAGGTGTGCTGTTTCGAAGGGACACACGCACCCCTATGTTTATAGCAGCACTATCAACAATAGCCGAAGTATGGAAAGAGCCCAAATGTCCATCGATGGACGAATGGATAAAGAAGATGTGGTGTATATATATAGAATGGAGTATTACTCGGCAATGAAAAAGAATGAAATCTTGCCATTTGCAACTATGTGGGTGGAACTGAAGTGTATTATGCTAAGTGAAATTAGTCAGTCAGAGAAAGACAGAAATCATATGACTTCAATCATATGAGGACTTTAGGAGACAAAACAGATGAACAAAAGGGAAGGGAAACACAATATAAAAACAGGGAGGAGGACAAAACAGAAGAGACTCATAAATATGGAGAACAAATTGAGGGTTACAGGAGGGGGGTGGGCTAAATGGGTAAGGGGCACTAAGGAATCTACTCCTGAAATCATTGTTGCACTATATGCTAACTAATTTGGATATAAATTTTAAAAAGCAAAAAATAAAATAAAATAAATAAAATAAAATGTATCAGAAGTAACTTTAGTGTTGATGTCACTTTTGATAATAATCCTAAGAAAGTTTTAACTACTGGAATTTTATGCAATGCCTATCTTTTAATTTTAATTTAATTTTTTTAATGTTTCTTTTTGAGAGAGAGCAGAGGGAGGGGCAGAGAGAGAAGGAGACAGAGGATCTGAAGGGGCTCCACACTGAGAGGGGAGAGCCCAAGGTGGGGTTTGAACTCACAAACCATGAAATCATGACCTGAGCCACAGTGAGATGTTTAACCGACTGAGCCACCCAGGTGCTCCACAATGCCCATATTTTAAATAAGAAATTAGAAAATAAAATTATTGATCTGAATACAAGCACACAAGTGGACCTCCATTATTATGTTGTTTTTTAAAAATTGGCTTGTAATAGTTTCTTTGAATCCCATTCCCTAGAATGATGTTAATACTCATTGATTTTATTCTCTAGATGTATATTTTCATTAAAAAAATATATATGTGTAATAAACCAACGAGTAAAGAAAACAAACCCAAATTACCAAGCAGAAATAAACAAACCCACTCACTGATTCCAGAGGCACTAAAATATCTATCTTGTTTGGTTTCATTTATTTAACCCATTTTATAACTCTCTGACAAGGGCAGTCAACATAGGGCTGACCTTTAAGTCCCCTGTCACATTCTGTTTATTGTCAGTGGTAGCAATGTTACTGCTGTACAAGAGTTTACTCATTTATGCTCCCTAGAGCACCCTGTCCCCTTTTTGTCCTTTCTTCATATTCCATCTGCCTATTAGCCACATTTGATTCAGTGTTTTGCAGAAGACTTCATTTGTCTTTTTCAAAACAGAGAAACACACTGTACCCCGGCAAATGTCTCTCAAACCCTTTCAGGAAGGTTTTGTTTTATTTTAATTTTTTTTTTTTTTTTATCAATGGTATATTGGATACTGAAATCTGACTTTAGGGTTCTTCTGTAATGCCTTCCTCTCATAGATGCTAATATCTGCTTTCCTAACAGGTTACGGTATATCCTTTTCATGTTAATTACCACTCTAGAAAGGAAATGTAGTTACACCTGCTAGCTAGGCTAAGCAGAGGAAAGTTGCTTTGCTATCATTAAAGCAGCCGTTGCAAGAAACTGTTTCTTGTTTTCAAATGATACTTCTCACAAAAATCTTATTCATGCAGGCTCTAATGTCCTTGTGTTCAGTCCCATTGTTCACATCAAATTCAAATCTCTCCACTGTTTTTCAGGGCCTTCTAAAACTTGACCTCACACTAATTATCCAGTGTTATTTACCACTCCTCCTCCACATACAATTTCTGTTGTCAGCTGACAAGGCTCTTACTGTTCCTTTACAAAATCACCATAATCACTTATTTTCATTCTTGCACATCTGCTCATGCCTCTCCTTTTCACCTGACTTTTTCTCCAATTTCCCCTCTGCCTATCCAAAATCTGTTCCTTTTTCAAGGCTTATCTCCATAATGAAGTCTCTGTTGAATACTCTCATTCCGAAGCTTTGACAAAACTCATGATCTCTGACGTTGCATTTGCTATACACTCAGTAATCATCCATACAGTAATATTTCTATTGTTCAAAACACTAAGTAACTTCAGTTTTGGAATGGACATTCAGAATCAGTTTTTGGCGCACATGCATATATGAAACATACACATACAAATTAAACTGATTACATTATAGTCCTAACTTATTTTTGAGATTGCCAAGAGCCTACATTACTATGCCTATCAAATATGAAAACAACCCATTAAAATTTTTCTAAAGCATTAGCTTGCAGTTGGGCAGCAGATCTAAAGGCATAGTTCTTATAGTCCTTATGCTATAGATATTTATAATTTGAGGGGTAAAATTAAAAAATAACAATTACAAATGAAAATACGATAACCAACATTGACAGAAGTGCAAATTGCCACTGATAGTGCTGATAGAAATGGAATAGCCTTCCTGGAGGATATAAAACACAAATCAGACATTGAAGGATAAGAGAGTGATAAAAAGGGACACATGTGAGTCAGAAGGAACAGTGTACACAGAGGCAGGAAAATTATGGGGCCATTGTGTCAAAATGTGACTATTTCTGTCTGAGTATCGGTATGGGAGAGCAGAAAATTTCGTTCAATAGCAGTCATATTATGCATAAGCTCAGCTGGCAGACTATAATACACATATGTGATCTTTTTGGTGTTGTTGGCTGTGGGGAGATATTAAGGCTGTTTGAACAGGAGAGCAATTAAAGCAACTCACGCATTAAGAAGTTTAACATGGCTATGACATAAGGATATTATCAATGTAAGACAGGGACACCTAACAAACATAGAGATTTCATATCATAGGTCATTAGAGGCAATAGATAATGAGGCATCAGAGGACAGCCTTGGGAATGAAGAGTCTGTACTAATAAGAGACACCATGTGTACATGTAGACTGATGGAAGGAGTGCAGTCAAACCTGTCTATTTTTTTGAGCCAGGTGATACCATTATGGTATCTTTATTAATAAAGACAAGAGACAGAAAAGCAGGTAACGATTTTGTTTTTATCTTGAGTATGATCACATAATTTCTGGTGAGACATCCAGGAGACTATACCTGGTGGTTTGGGCTCAAAAAAGTGACAACTAAAGATTTACATTGGTATGTACATATGTATGCGTGTATGCGTATATATATATATGTATATATATGTATGTATACACACATACACATATGCCTATATGTCAGCTTGAATCTTTATTGTACACAGTAGGTGAAATTGATTTAAAAAATAAAAGGCAACATTTTCCAAGATGCAGGCAACATGTTAAACTACTGTTTTACTACTATTCTAAAAAAAAAAATAACAAATCCGAAGGCCAAGATATCAGTTCTTCATGGTTTCCACTTAACTTCTATTCAGATAACTGAATAATTTAGGATCATCACATTCATATATTGGTACTAATTTTGGAATGAGGCAGGTTTGTTTCTGGTGCAGTTGGCAAGAGACCCAAATCACACTGGATTAAGTAACAAAATGTACTTTTAGCTCACATTACCCTAAACATGCAAGAAGCAGTTTAAGCTATGGTTAGATTAGAATAAAAACAAAGTCATCAAGACTGAGTTTCTTTTCATCTCTTGCTGCTTGCTGTGTGTTAAGCTCCATTTGATGGTTACACGCGGTTGCCCAGCAGCTTGTTTCTTCCTTCCGGGGGCATTTTGCTACACCTATTCCATCCTCTTAGTTTCAAGTAGATAAGTAAAAAATGTTCCAAGAATGTAAATGTCGGATATGGTATGGTAAAGTGAGTGTGGCCATAGGAAATGAGAACTTTGAGGCTTCAAAGGAGAAGGTTTATTATACTCACAGATCCCAGACAAGCTGTCACTGCATGCCAGGCAGGGCCACAGAGGAAGCTCCAGGTCTTGGTCAGGTGGCAAAAGACAGGAAAAAGTCTAGGCCAGAGGCTTTATTGGGATTTCTGCAGGAAAAGCAAGGCAAGGCAGAGAAAACAGTGTGGGATTGACTAGTTTGAATAATTATGGCAGGATCTGGGCTATAAGGGTGATCTCTGGTTATCTGGTACCTGGCCTTGGGATGATTTAGGACAGAAGAAATATGGCTTGTGTGTGACAGATAAGGAAGGTTGGGGCTACACGCTCAAGATTATTTGATTTACATAGGGAATATATATATTCCATATAAAAAAAATACATATATATTCATTCCACATACAAATGAATGGCTGGAACCCTTTGCTACCTCTAAGAAAGGGCTAGCCCTGGGAGAGGGAATCACTTTCCAGCCAGTAAGATCTTTAAGATGTCAAAACATGATAAAACACAGAAAGTAAAACAAAAACAAAAACAAAAAACAAAAACAAAAAAACAAAAACATTTCATAACAGCAACAACAACAAAAATATAAGTAATGCTTTAAGAGAACATTCTTTTTTTCCTAACAGTTCCTACAAAAATCTTGAAATTTACTCCATTGTTTTTTACTTTAAATGGGCGCCCACTGCGTAAGAAAATTACTCTGTTCAAGGGTACGTAAGGTACGGCCAACCTAAATAAAAAAGCTAAACTGAGGTAAGCTCCAATTACCAGAAATTGAGTTTATACAGAAATCGCTGAAGAACCGCAACCCGGCAAATGCATGCAGTAGCTCCCTGCAAGCGCGTTCATTGAGGGTTGGTGGGGCCTGTATTTACGGGAGAGGAGGGCAAAAAGGGGAAAATGCCGCCAGAGTTCAAACAGTAAGCTCATTGGCTATAGGATGGGGAGAGATTGTTGGTGAATGTTCATTGGTCAGGAGCTAAATCCGGGTCTTCTGTAAATCAGGCATTGGAGGAAATCAGTCTCCCAGTTCTGAAGTTCTGTTCTTGTGAGGCTGAGTGCTTTAGAGTGGCCATTTAACATCTTCCGCTTCCATTTTCGGTAGAAATCCTTTGATGCTACCTATTTGATTCTTCAAAGAAAGGTCAAGCCCCAATTAAAAAAAAAAAAAAAAAAAGGAGAAGAGGAACTGTGGAGTTGGTCAGCAAGGGTTGTCCCTGCCTTTCTGTCCCAGCCTTGTAACAACTACAATTCGGCACCTGCCCACGAACAAAAGTGCTTCCGAGCCAGCTGTGAGATCTAGAACCAGGCAGCAAGGGAACCGCCAGGTGGGTAGGATCGTCTCCCCGGCCTGTGCCCCATGGTTACAGGCAGATGGGCCTGGAAATGGGTCGCCAGAACCCGCAGGAGCCCGTGGAGTGCCTCAGCCCCTGCTGACTGTGGAGAGAGAGCACCTGGGACATGCTGACTTGAGCGCACGGCCGTGGGGGACTCAGCCTCGCGAGAGTCCTGGTTTCCGGGGGAGAGATTCCAGCGCTCCTTTGGAGCACAGAAAGTTTGGATGCGTAGAAGGTAAGAGGCACTTTGCCGGCGCCGCCCCTCCCTAAAGGCTGCTTGGCGCCGGGAGCTCTCTGGGTGGGGAAGGGACAGTGGATGAGGGTGCCTGACTTCCCGGGCTGCAGGCGGTGCTGCGGTGGAAACCCTTTTCTCCCCTACGGCACCCAGAGTATTGAGGTGCGTCCTCCAGGACTGGGGCGTGAGGAGAGGGGAGATCAGGAAAGAGGCAGATAAAAGTATCGCAGAGCACCAATGGCACGTAGTTCCTGCTGACTGTATTCTGGACTGCAGCAGGAGGCCTTCCCGTGAGCCCCTTCTTCAGTCCCACTTGATTCATGAGACAAGTGATGGGACCAAGCTCAATGTAGTTCAAAAGCTACAGACTTTAATAAGTGGTCCAAAAAGTACCCATTTCTCCCTTCTGATTTTTTTTCTCCCAAATCTTGCTGATTCATCCTCTATTGAGTTGTGTGTAACTGGCCCCTCCTTTCTAGACCCGTTGCACCTGCCCAGGTGCAGCCTAGATTGCTGTAGCTTGTTACCTTCCAGCGCATTCCCAGTTGGATTTTCTTCCTGTCAGTCATAGCCACAGACTTGTAGAGGGCTTTTCATCCCTTGCAGTGAAGATCATTTCTTCCTAACCTTGAAATCCAAAGCATTCCACCATCTTTTTCCCTTCCAGGCTCCATCTTATCTCCACAGTTTTGCCCTCATCTGCCTCAAAACCAGAGCTCAGGCCAGAGCAAATCTCTTTCCCAGTACCTTTGCTTGTGCCGTTCAATTTGCCCAAAGGACACTTCTCTCACACCTGCCTAGCAACACACATTCTGTCTTTGAAAACTCTGCTCAGATTCTTCCAGCAGAAAGTTTTCTAGATGTCCGATATTTTCCATCTGAATTAACTTCCTTTTTTCTGGGCTTTTGTCTCTGTGCTTTATACCATTAGAGTTCTTGTCATACTATGCCTCATTATCACTTGGGAATGAATGTTTCCCTCACTTAGTAGACAGCAACTTAATCATCTTTGCATCCACTACAGTACTTGGTGTTGTTCTTTATGCATAGCATTCGTTAATTGTCTTGTTATTTGAAGTGAATTTAGCATTTGCATCAAAAGCCCTAAGTGAGGAGGAGAGGTGGTCCTCGAATATGTCTCCTTATTAGTAGTTCATTGCTCTCTCTGCCACCATACATTTGGGACCAGTAAAAGCAGTTTCCAGGACATTACCACAGATTTAAATATGTTTATCAAAAGCACCACTCATAATACAGCTAGGGACAGTGCCCTGCCTGGTTTGTTTCTTTATCCTACCTCCGCTTTTCCTCAGTTGGGCTATAATTAATCACAGTGTGATGTGAGCCCCCAGTTCTGACTCAGTGGTTCAGGCAGTTCTCTGAGCATGACCTCTTTTGTCCAGCACCCAGCCATTTCCACCCTCATGAGTGCAAGGAATTCACATAGCCACTCTTGTCTGGATTCTCTGTTGCCTTTGTTGCTGTCAGGCCTTGAGCTTTCTGTGCTCTGAATAGTCTCTTCCAACTGACACCTTGATAATCCACCTGGCTCTTGATTTTATTTCTCCTTTTGACATCATCTCCCAGTTTTCGTTGTTTCTTTTATACAACACTGTGGTTTACTCCCAGCACATCCATAGTTCCTTAAGAGCAGGGATAACGCATTAAGAAGAGGGAGGCATCTAAACAACCTATCAGACACAGGGATGATATGATTATTAGAGACCTAGTTAAGAATTATTGATGTATCAGAATCACTGATGTATCAGAGATGCCTATTAAGCCAAACAGCATCAGTCATACCTGTACTTAGCCCTTGTACCCTTAAACTATTTGTTGGTAGCAACTTTTTGTTAGAGAAACTGCTGAGAAAGAAGAATGAACTGTGGGCATTTAATTGAATTTTCTGTACGAACATGTGAGACAAAGATGAAGAACCCTTAACATCCTTGACTAAAACAGAAACAAGGTGGGGATTGAGAAAAGACATAGAAACAAAGTGAAATTCTAGCCTTAATCCAGTGGACTAGAAGGTATGTCCTCTGGGGACATTCTCTCTGTATTTGACATCATTTTCTTTTAAAAGGCCCTTTTGTACTGGATTTATATACAGGTCCAGAGAGAACAGAGTGTAAAAATAAATTGAAGACAAAGAATCAGTTATAAACCATGCAAAGACCCATAGCAAAGTAGAAAATCTCCTGGAGATAAAGCATTGACATGGAAAAGCCCAGCGCTGTGCTGAGCCAGAAAAATAATCATTCGTGGAGGCAAAGATTTATAAGGATCATGCAATGTTGTGGCTGTTTTATTATTATGTATAACCTGTGTGCATTCATTTACTCAAAAATTATTTTTACAATCATTATGTACCCAGCATGATACAAGGTGTATGGTGTTGGTATACAGAGACAATTGAAATGAAGTTCTGGCTCATGAACTTGCCGTCTGCTCTGCAAGTGGAAAATGATTGTCTTTGCTAATGTAAATGTATGATCTCTTTGCCTACCCTTTTATGATGTAATAACTAATCCCAAAGAGACATTACAGTTCTCTCCACATTCATCCAAATTATGACCTTCAGAACCTTAATTTGAGAAAATTTTTCTCTTCCTATGCAATATCCAGTCTTGCTTTTCACTTGGTGAGACCCTGTGAACTTGTCTCCCGAGTGATATTCTTGGCTCTCCAGGCAAAGGACTACAGAGCAATAAATTCTGCTTGTTTTTATCAGCACTGGGGATCTTTGCATTTTGATCTTACACTAATGAACTTTTGTATTCATACACTAGAGAGTGATTATTATATAGACAAGAGATGATCAATCAATTTTCAGTCATGTTACGTTGAGGAGAGCACAAGACAATAGGGTAGGTTAATTGACTGTAATATATACCTTGTAAAAGTGATTTTATTATATGTGTACATGGGATTTGCAAGGTATTCATCTAGAAGATGAATAAATAGTACACATTGTTGCTACCTATTCCATATGCAATATTTTTAAACTTCTTTGCTCTTTTCTAAAGGTAATTTGCAAGGGTCGTTCTTGAATTCCAGAACCCTCCGTCAGATGACTGATATGGAGAGATTTGGCCAACATCGATGTAAATAGCATCTGGCAGTAAGGGAGAAAAGTAAATCAATATCATAATTTTAAAAAGGTGGGAACTTCTTTGCACTTGGAGGATGATTCTGGATTCCTCTCTCCACTGGCAGGCATTTGAAATACAAGCTTATTCTAGTTAATATTTATTCTCATGTGCTCTCCCAAAGTCCTATTCATTATTAGAACCATTTATAAATAACTTTCAATCTTTATTTGTTTTAGAATATTTGGGCTTTATATTTTCCCTAGTTTATAAATTTGATATTTATCTGTCTAAATGGTACCCAGTGTAGCCAGACATCAAGAAATATCTGAATCCTCAGGACTTAGGGACTTCTGTCACAAGGCACCAAACGTGTCAAGAAGACACAGGGGCAAGGTTGTAGTGTCAGATGCTCTCTCATCCCCATTATTTGTGGATTATTTTAATATTAGAGGGGATTTGAAATTCGATCCAGAGTTTAAACTTTTTCTTTGGCAGTTTCTCTTTTTTCTTTACCTGTAGAAATTACTTGTAGAAACGTTGTTCAGAATGTCTGTCTTTATATAGATGGTCCTAGTTCTTAGGATAACCTATGAGAAAAAACAACATCAACAAATTCTTGAAGATTCTCCAAACACACCTAGTTTTTGTTTTATTTTACTTTAAGAATCCAACAGTGTTGGAAAAGGAATCAGGGAGAAGAAACGATTTCAATGTATGCTTTCCACTATTTTTTAGTGTAGTGCTAATGAATATCAATGGCTCACAAAATCAAAGGGCATCAAATCCATTTCAGAGACTAGAGCAGTCACCGTTGTGAGATCAATCCCCGTGTTGGGCTCCACATTGGGCATGGAGCCTGCTTAAAATTCTCTCTTTTTCTCTCCCTCTGCCCTGCTGGTGCACTCGTGCCCCCCCCCCCCAAATTTGTTTTCTTTTATTCTTGATTTCCTGAAATTTGTATATCATGTATCTGGTTGTGGATCTGTTATGTTATCATTGTATTATTGTTAGTTTGCTTGGTACCGAAAGTGCACTATTAATTTGAATATTAGACCTCTATTTAATCTCAGAAAATTCTTAGCTAATACCTTATCATATATTCTTTCTCTGTCATTGCCTATATTCTGTATATACTAGAACATGTTTTCAAAGCAATTAGTAAAGTTTAAGTGTAAAGGATCTCAGTAGATCTTGTGGGAACCCTAACTGCTCCTGCATGTATTTTATCTCTTTTATCTTTTTGCTGTGTGGTAGGTGAAGAGTTTGGTTCTATCAGTTAGAAATAATCTCTTCAGTGGGGTCTGTTTAGAATGTATCCAGTGTATTAATTTTATTTTTATTTTAATTCTATGTTTGCTTCTCATATTTCAATTTTATACTTTTTTTGTACCTCACCCTGTTTTCTGTATGTAACTTCTTATTTAATATTTTATTGTTATTTTTATGAATGTTATGCTCTCATGCCTTTGAGTATCCCAACCATGCTTATTTTAAAACATTTGTCTAACTATTCCATAACATTCGCATCATTAGAAAATAATTTCTGTCCTGGTGTGGTTTGTTTGGGCTCCTCCTTAGCATCATATTTCTTCATGCATTTTAGAATTGCAGATCACAGACTTATGCAAGGGGAACATAGTTTTTGCTTTACGTTGTTTTCTCTCTCTTTTACTGTCCTGGGCTCAGCTCCTTCCTCCCTAACAAGAAGTTAAGAAGCTACTTCTCTGAATGTCCTGGGGCCCTCGGTTGAGAAGCGGCTCTCATAATGAAGGCTTTGGCCTCCTCCCTGGCGGGGATAGAAGGATATACAGAACTGGTTAGTGAGCCTCAGGCAGCTGTGTCCTGAGGCTGTGTCCATATCCTCAAGCTTACATTGCCTGGCAGCACCATAGAAGTTGTAGCCCCAGGCAGCAGTTGTCAGCATTTTTCACCCTACTTTTATGACTCATAGCCCCTGGAATTAAGCACTCTGGTGGACTCTGTTTTTCCATTTCACATGCAAGCCTCTAGTCCTTCTTTTCCCCAAGGAGGTGAATTTACATCTTCCCCTGCCAGCTTTGGAATATTTACATCTCCCCCTGCCAGCTTTGGAATATGGATCTTTAGCCCCATTTACAATTCCAGCTTTCTGTTTTGTCTCTGGCCTATGAATATGTTTATCTTGTCTAAGTTTTTTGGATTCTTTATCTTTATAATTTATCCATCATTGCCAAGTTTGTAGATCAGAAGGGGATACATCAGAGAGGGAACATAGTGCCATTTTTACTGGTGTCTCTGAGTTAATTTTTCAAGTTTATTTATTGTGAGAGAGAGAGAGGGCATGGATGGGGGGAGGGGCAGAGAGAGAGAGAGAGAGAGAGGGAGGGCAGGCTCCCTCCTGAGAGAAAGAGAGAGAGCATCCCCAGGCAGGCTCCACACTGTCAGCGAGGAGCCCTATGTGGGCCTCGAACTCATGAACTCATGAACCTTGAGATCATGACCTGAGCAGAAATTCAGAGTTTTAATGTTTATTTATTTTTGAGAGAGACAGAGACAGAATGTGAGTGGGTTAGGGGCAGAGAGAGAGGGGAAGACACAGAATCAGAAGCAGGCTTCAGGCTCCGAGCTGTTGGCACAGAGCCTGATGCAGGGCTTGAACCACGAGGCGTGAGATTATGACCTGAGCCGAAGTCAGAAGCTCAAACGACTGAGCCACCCAAGTGCCCCTGAGTTTATTTTTAACTAAATAGCCCATTAGAGTTTGACCAAGTTAATTAGTGAAGGAAATCCAATCACTTTCAAGTGGAAATAGCTATAGAGTTTCCAGAGACTTACATATGTAGATTACAATCAGTTACTAAATTTATTTTTGTTCTTTTCGGGAGATGCTTAATGTGATGTCTAAATGTGGTGTCTCTCTTGATCGGATGAGCCTGATTGGATAGGGATTTCCCCTATTTTGGTAACTGTGCCTGGTTGTAAGTAGCCTATTGGTTAGTTAAGGGCTTCTGGATAGTTTGAGGTAGGTCACCTGATGGGCCTGTGTGTATTCAGCCAGGGGGTTGGGGTCACTTTGGGCCCTTCTACCTTAATCAAGTTTCCAGTACTCAAGTCCGTTGTCTAAAAGCAGCCTCTACACTTAACATTTAAAGAGTCATGTAAAAATTTCCAACTCAGTCAACTAGTTAAGGATATTGAAACTGTTTCTTTCTCATCAGCTGTCACTGAGATGAGCCTTGGTCTCTACATTTTAGGATTGGTGAGGTAATTTGCTATGCCCTTTTCTGCCAGAGCTAGCTAGCCTTTTCTCACTAATATTAAATTGTTGGTCTATATCTTTGCTTATAAATTAACATGTTCCTGAGTAAAACTCTGTTGTGAAGACTTAACATATTGTGTTATGTAGATCTTTTAAACTAGGGCCTTATTTTAAAATTACGTCTACAAGGAGACATTTCTCCTAGAAGAAGCACTTCTTTAACATAAGACAAAATGGCCAATGATATAATTTGTGAGTAAGGTGGCATCCATATACTTAGATAGGTTAACAGTCAAATGAATTAAGACTACATTGATGGGTTAATTAACATCTTTGGACCTCAGCTAAGAAGTTCCCCTAATACACCTCAGGTCACTGACCACAGGTTGGAAATCCCATGTTATCTAGGCAGTCAGCAGAACTCTGCTTCTTTTGTCTTCCCATCTGCTAAGATTTCAAGGGGATGAGTCTTGCTAAGCTTGTCTGTTTACTGATCTTGCTCCATGATCTGGCTGAGGATCTTGGTCCCTCTCCTCTAATGATTCTTTAATATTGCAGAAGTTTGCAGTGGGGCATGTTTGTCAGAGACTGGAGATTGAATGTTGAAGGAGTATGGGGGAGGTACTAAAACAGGAACTGCTGAATCGCTCTTATCCCATGTTACTGATAGAGAAACTGATAGAGATGAGGCCATCCTCATTCCATGTGTAAGCTATATAGGCAGTGGTATTTTTCAGACACCAAGAAAGAGTTCATCTAAAGTTATCTGCCTCATTCATGCTTGTAATTCTCTCCTTACCAATTTATTAATGTAGTGCATCATAGTTTTCAAAAGGTAAATATCACTGGACCCTAGATGTTAGTCCTCAGTATCCATGTTCATCCTCCTGTATGGCCCAACAGTCAGTTGGCTAAAGGGCCGGGAACTGCCCTTGGGGGAAAAAAAAAAACCACTGTATTCTTTCTGTAGGAATTTGGCATTGGGATAAGAGAATGTATTTTGGTATCAACTATTCAGTTAGGTGAATGTGGGAGCTGTGAGATAGTAATGTATGCATCAGTAAAAAACATTAGTAAGGCCTGACTTCAGACAGAAAAATAAGGCAAATGTACACAGAGAGACAAACTTTAGATGGCTATGGTGTGTCTTGCTTACTAAATAACATTCCAGTGGCTTGTTCACATTGTGGGGAGGTCTGTCTGTATTGCTTATCCTTGGGTTTTATGTGTTAAACCTGGATCCTTCTGGCAGATTTCTCCCTTACACTTAAATTTCAGGCACTAATTCTTTACTTTGAATGAGTTTACCAGATAGATTTTCTTGTGGATCTGTTTAAAGAGGAAGCACAAGAATACTGGTATAAAGGTAAAGGATATAGAAGGTTCATGGCCTCAAGGTCAGACCAAGTCAGGGTGAGATGATGAAATATGTAACCAGATATAGAGAGAACAGGTACCTATGTGGTGTCCTTTATATATATCTGCAAAAAGTTCTTTTTAGTACAGATTTATGGTATTTTTGGACAAAAGAATCTCAGTATTATTCATAATATTTCTGTGCAGTTTCTATTACAATTATAAATACATTGCAAATATTTTTTTTAAATAAACTTAAAAAATTTTAAGGTAATTGTAGATTCACATGCAGTGGTAAAAATGAAAAAGAGAGAGTCCATATACCCTTTGCATAGTTTCAGATGTTAGGGTCTGGGAGCAAACGGCCAAGAAAGAATTCTTGAGACATCTTTGGTGGAAAAAGGTGGCTTTATTAAAGCATGGGAACAGTACCTGTGGGCAGAAAGGGCTGCCTTAGGGTTGTGAGGAGTGACTGATTATATTGTATTTTTAAGTTGGAGGATGTTAGGGATAGCATAAGTCTCTAAGGAATTTGGAAGCAAGGTTTCTTTTTTCTTTTTTTTGTTTTTTTTAAATATAATTTATTGTCAAGTTGGCTAACATACATTGTATTCAGTGTGCTCTTGGTTTTGGGGGTAGATTCCTGTGATTCATCACTTGCATACAACACCCAGTGCTCGTCCCAACAGGTGCCCTCCTCAGTGCCCATCACCCATTTTCCCGTCTTCCCCTACCCCCCATCAACCCTTAGTTTGTTGTCTGTATTTAAGAGTCTCTAATGGTTTGCCTCCCTCCCTCTTTGTTGGCAACTATTTTGTTCCCTTCCCTTCCCCCACGGTCTTCTGTTAAGTTTCTCAAGTTCCACATGTGAGTGAAAACATATGATATCTGTCGTTCTCTGACTGACTCATTACACTTAGCATAATACCCTCTAGTTCCATCCACATTGCTGCAAATGGCAGGATTTCATTCTTTTGTTGCATCCACACGACTCCTGAAACAGAATGCTACGGGCACCAGTGACAGTCACAACAAAGTTTATTACAATGAGAGGCAAGGCCGACCGATCAGGACCAACACTCTTGATAAGAGTGCAGCCTCGAACAGCCGGGGTACAGAGTTTTTATAACCGATCACATCGTTTTATCATCACCTGGGAACAGAACAAAGAAACAGTTTCCAGATGAGTTAGAAACAGTTGCCTAATGAGGTGTTTACTTTAGACTTTCTGCCTCTAAGTTGCAACCAGTGGATCTCCTTGACCCTGCCTCTGATGCTCTTTTCTTTGAACTTTTGTTTCCTTAATTGGTGAAGCCTAATTTACAAGAGTATGAGGCGTAATTTATAAGAGTAAAGCAAGGCTGTTATCTCTTAACCTTCAATGTCAACACAAAGCTGTTATTTTTCAAGCTAAGCATTAGCCCTACACTACAATTTAACCCTTACACTTTCTCATTGCCAAGTAGTACTCCATAGGACCTTGAGGGAGCTAGCTATTGTTAGGAAAAGTCATTTATTACTGTCTAGTAAAACCTTAGTCATGAGACCATTCTGATGTATACGAGTGGGCCATATGTTTGGAGGATGATTGCTAACATATATCTGGGGGAGGTAGAGGTAAAGGAAGTTTCCAAAGGGATTTTTATATGTTAAAGAAGATTTATAGGATCCTGGAGGTTGGGCAAGCTAAGGTTGCCTTTTGCCTCTAGCAAAGTATTAACATTGAGGTAATTGAGTTCTTGGAAGAAGATCACCCTGCCTGTCTTTCTTTAAATTTGTTTTTTTTTTTTTAACATTTATTCATTTTTGAGACAGAGAGAGACAGAGCATGAACGGGGGAGGGTCAGAGAGAGAGGGAGACACAGAATCTGAAACAGGCTCCAGGCTCTGAGCAGTCAGCACAGAGCCTGACGCAGGGCTTGAACTCATGGACCGCGAAATCATGACCTGAGCCAAGGTCGGACCTTAACCGACTGAGCCACCCAGGCGTCCCATACCCTGCCTGTCTTAAATACTTGTCAAGGAAATTTAATTTTTTTCTTTATTTCTTTTGCCTTTGTTCTCCACATCAATAACATCTTGCAAAACTATAGTACAACATCATAACCAGGATGTTAACATTGATACAGTAAAAGTACAGAACGATTCCATCACCAAAAGATATCTCATGTTGCCCTTTAATGGCCAAGCTTATGTCATTCCCATTCTTAGCCTCTCTTTAAATTATGGTAACCACTAGTTTATTCTCCATTTCTATAATTATATCATTTCAAGAATGTTATATCAATGGAATCACAGTATGTGACCTTTGAGGATTGTCTCTTCTCACTCAGAACAATTCTGTGGAGATTCATTCAGGCTCCTATATCAATAGTTTGTTCCTTTTTATTGGTGAGTAGTATTCCATGCTATGGAAGTGCCATAGTTTGTGTAACCATTCTCCAGTTGAAAGACATCTGAGTTGTTTCCACTTTTGACTATTACAAATAAAGCTAATGTGAACTTTCATGTACAGGTTTTTGTGTGAACAAAAATTTTCATTTCTCTAGAGTGAATAAAAGTTCAAATGCTGGGCTGTATGATAGTCATATGTTTAATTCTATAAGAACTGCCAAAATGTTTCCAGAGAGGCTATGCCATTTTACATTTTGACCAGCAATGTATATGTGATCCAGTTTCTCCACATCTTCATTAGCATTTTTATTTCCACTATTTTTAGTTGTAACCATTTTGATAGGGGTATAGTGGTATCTTATTATGGTTTTAATTTCCATTTCCATAATGTCTAATGAGGAACATCTTGTCATATGCTTGTTTTCCCTCTGTGTATCCTCTTCAGTGAAGTGTCTCTTCATGTCTTTTAACATTTGCTAATCAGATTGATTTTTTTTGGTTTTTTTTTACTATTGAGTTTCAAAAGTTTTAATATATTGCAGATAGTAGTCCTCTGGGCAGATATATGCTTTGCTTGCAGTTATTTTCTTTCAGTTTGTTACTTGTGTTTTCATCCACTTAGCATAGTATTTCACAAAACAAAAGTTTCTAAATTTGATGAAGTCCAAGTTACCTGTATTTTCTTTAATGGATTTCTTTAATAGATTGTGCTTTTAATGGATTGTGTTTGACCATGTCAAGTCTAGGAAATTCTTTGTCTAGCCCTAGATCCTAAAGATTTTCTCCTTTTTCCTTCTAAAAGTTTTATAGTATTATATTTCACATTTAAATCTGTTATTTATTTTGAGTTGATTTTTATATATAATATGAGACTTAAGCTGAAGTTCATTTTATATATTTGCCTTTGGATGTCCAATTGCTTCAGCATTATTTGTTGAAAAGGTAATACTTTTTTCTCCATTTAATTGCTTTTGCTTCTTTGTCAAACATCAGTTGAGCAGCTAGCATCTCCCATACTCTTTGTACAATAGCCCTGAGCAATTGTAGTTAAATTGTTGCTACAAACTTTGCAACGATATGTTAGATTTAGGGTTCTTTAAAAAATAATTATTTCACCTTTCCTGATCCTAAACTTACTCACCAAAATAAAATGGCCAAGTGCTTTTATTAAATGAAGCTTAGAATCAAGTGTAGGATCTTTAATTCTGTAAAAAAAAAAAAAAAAAAGTCTTACTTTTGACACAATATTTATTTGCATCTTAGTCAATAATAGCATTTCTTTTGCAATGACTTCTTGTTCTAAAATAAATGACTGAAGAATATCTTACTGCTCACACAGATCAAAGTTACTAATGAAATGATAACTCCTTTATAAATAACTCCAAACAAATCTGCTGATCCATAAAAGATTCGTCTTAAAGGAATCCAATTCATTTTCTGCCTCCATCGCTTCCATGGACATGAAACTCTATATTCTACCTAGTTACAGCTTTTGCAATGCTGAGAGCAGCACCTGGCTGGTAATAGTATGTTTTAATGAGAGAGATGACACATTTAATAACATGTCAGAGCTACACTATGAAGGACAGACACTTCTCAAAAGGAAAATGATATTCAAGAATGTCTTCTGGTGTAGAAATTAACTGCAAGAAACAAAAATTTGCTCCATTTCTAAGATCAGAAAGGCGGTGCTGAAAAAGCATTCTGAGGTTTCCAGAGACAACAAGTTTGTCTCATTCCTGGGAATTAATTCTCTGTGTCGTTTTGTATCTGGGACAACAGAGGACGGTTCAAAACTTTAGCAAAAGCAAAATGTGACTTCTCAGCAGATGTCTTCGTGGCTGGGATCTCTTGGAAGTCTAGAGCACCCTCCTATCTTGTATGCCTTTCTAGGATAGATAGTCCTTCCAACTAGGAAATAGTCCCATACTTAGAAATGGAGGCTGTACGTTTTTTCTGAGTCTGCATATAATTATGTGAAACAATTATAGAGTCTGTGTGGAAAAAAAGACATTTATCTGAAAAAAAATTATGAAGTAAGACGTGTATAAACATTTATTTTCCTAAATCTCAGTGAAAAACATGATGACTATTTTATTAAGCAATGTTTTTCCAAAAATGGATAAATCTAGTAGTTCATTAAATGATTGCTTTGAGGAGTTGTGTAATAACTTACACAAGAGACTTATTCAGGCTATTAATTGTTTTTAAGTTCTTAACCTGTGTGTTTAAGAATGGAAAATTATGAGTTGTGTGACTGAGTATTAAATTCAAAATGTGGGTCATGAGATGTTGCTGCTTCCCATGTAGCATTTTATAATAAAAAGAGATGATACTAAATCTAGGTTTAAGCAACTTGCTCTTAAACATAGCACTGAAAATATATTACCCATGTGGAACCTCCAGAAATATGACCTGGTGACTCAGGAAAGCTTTCATTCTCTGGGATCAAATTTGCACACATTGAAATCAGTCTGTCCAAAAGTGTCATTGCAACAGGGCATTTTGACAATTCTGCATATGTATTCTTTTGTTTCTATTAAAAAAATATTTTTTAGTGGGACTCAATCGGTTGAACATCTGACTTTTGATATCAGCTTGGGTCATAATCCCAAGGTCACAGGTTCGAGCCCCATGTCAAGCTCTACGCTGAGTGTGGAGCCTGCTTAAGATCCCTTCTCTCTCTCTCCCTCTGCCTTCTCCCCTGCTCACTCATTCTCTCTCTCTCTCTCTCTAAGTAAAATTTAAAACATAAAAAAATAAATCTTTAAACAATATATGTTTTAATAAGTAAACAGATTGTAAGTGTAAAAAGTTTCATGAATTTTTACACCCATGACATTAAGATACAGAACATATCCAGCGCTCCAGGAAGCTCCTTTGTGCCCTCTCCTAGTTGAAACTCTCCAAAATTTTGAACTTGATATAAAAGGAATTATATAGTTTGTACTCTTTGTGTTTGTCTTTCTTTTGCTCAATATTATGTATATGGGTTTAATGCATGTATTTGCATATATCATATATATATATATGTATATATATATATGTATATATTGCTGAGCTATATCCCATTGTACAAATGTGTCACATGAATTTATCCATTTACCTGTGGATGGACATTTGTGTTGTTCTCAGGTTTTGGCTGGGAAAATCCTTTTTGTCCATGCATTTTGGTATACCTGTGTACACATTTCTGTTGTTTATGTAGCCAGGAATGGAATTACTGAATCCGAGGGTATTTGTGTTTTAGCTTTACTAGTTGCTGTTAAACAGTTTTTAAAAGTGGTTTTAACGAATTTACCTCCAACCAACCATGTACAACAGTTTCAGTTACTCTACAGCCTTGCCAGTGCTTGGTGTTGCCATTCCTTTTAATTTTAACTTTTCTGGTGGTGGTCTAGTGATAACTCATTGAGGTTTATAGTTGGAATCTTGATGATGAGTAATGTTGAGAACTTTTTCATACACTAACGATCTATTGGGTGTAATCTTTTTTTAATATAAAAAGCATCATGAAGTAGATGTTTTTGTTTTTTATTCATAGATTTTAGATTAAAAACAGCTGTCAACTCACAAAATTTCCTAAAACCATTCATAATCATCCTAAATTAATAAACTCGAAGAAAATAAACTAGGATCACATTTTAAAAAGCCAAAAGTCACTGGTAAGATAGTACTGTAACTGCCAAGTTTCATCTCAGGTAGCGCTTCTTGAGTTTTTGCTTTTTATTCCATGCTAATCATAGAACGTCCAGAGTATAATGTCTGTCAAAAACAGACACATTATCACACCAAGTAAGTCATTTATGTCTCAAAAGGTGATAACTGTTAGAGCAATGTGAAGGTTATGGATTTAGGATAAGATCTCATAAGACATGTTGAGTGGCATTTTATTTGATACACATAGGTGTTTTATACTTTTATATTTCTGAGTACTGGATCATAACTGCATATGAATTACTCCTAATGTATATGAATATGTATGTGTAATACAGAAAACTAGAGACACATGCTACTATAAATAAACAGTCATCTAAAAGCTCTTGATAGTTCATTAAGCTTCACAATTTGTTGAAGGCAAAGATGTGACGAAGACTATTCACATTTCTGAAAGCAAGAGACAGTCTCAGTGAGATTCAGGTTCTAAATGAGGGAAGAACTCCTTAGTCTAGCATGAACACAGAGTTGGGTGGTGGTGTTTAATATATATTTCTTTTATTAAGTAAACTCTACACCCAGTGTGGGGCTTGAACCCATGAGTCACATGCTCTACTGACTGAGCCAGCCAGGCACCCCTGGTGGTGGTGGTTAAATCCTTATTGGCAAGTAATCACACTGGGAGTTTGACTGAAAATGCAGCCACTTCCATTCCACCGAGAGGTCTGAATCTTCCCAGGGCCATCAGCCATATATTTGCCTGCAAGTGCTAAAACTGTGTCACTATCACTGACTACATTTATAGAAATAAGTGCAGCCAGCAATGTGCTTGCTGTAGACCAAGTGTTTGTGTCTCCTCAAAATTCATATGTTGAAATCCTAATCCCCAATGTGATGGTATTTAGAGGTGGGACCTTTGGGAGGTGATTAGGTCCTGAGAGGAGAACCCTCATGAATGGAATTAGTGACTTTATAAAAGAGCTTGCAGAAGGGTTCCTTATCTTTCTGCCATTTGAGAATACAGCCAGAAGATGGCCGTCTATGAGCCAAGAAAATGGTTCTCACTGGATATTGAATCTGCTAGATCCTGGATTTTGGACTTTCCAGTCTCCAGAACTGTGAGAAATAAATGCTGTTTGTAAGCCATTCTGTGTATCATATTCTGTTATAGAAGTCTGAGCAGATTGAGGGAATGTTTTTGCCTTAAATCACATGAGTTTGGTTTTAGTTGAAATAATTGAATGATAGTGATTGACAAGGTGAGTTCTGGAGTCAGACTTCAGTGTGAGTCCTGGGTGAATCACTTAATAACTATCTAAGCCTCCATTTCCCTCACTGTAATATGGGAGCCGGTAAACCACTGAGGGGGTAGAGGTTAAGAATAAATTCAATAAAAAAAAAATCTTTAAAAAAAGGTCGGAGGGGGGAGCTGGCTGGTTCAGTTGGTGGAGTATGTGACTCTTGATCTTGGGGTTGTGAGTTTGAGCCCTGCGTTGGGTGTAGAGATTGCTTAAAAAGTATTTAAGAATATGGGGTACCTGGATGACTCAGTTGGTTAAGCATCTGACTCCAGCTCAGGTCATGATCTTGTGATCCGTGGGTTTGAGCCCTGCATCGGGCTCTGTGCTGACAGCTCAGAGCCTGGAGTCTGCTTCAGATTCTATGTCTCCCTCTCTCTCTGCCCCTCCCCTGCTCATGCTCTGTCTCTCTTTCTTTCACAAGAATAAACATTACAAAATAATTTTTAAAAAGTCTTTAAGAAAAATTTCTATGAAGTCCCACCATCAATTGCCAGGGCATTTCTGGAGCTGAGCATTTGAAAATACTAGCTAAGTAATGAGAAACATAAGGCATGTTGGGCTTGGATGAGTGTGAAGAAAGGCGACATTTGGAAGCAGGAGAAGCCAGGAGCTCATTTTCTTCTCAGATGTGATTGAGCTATAAGAACATAGGCTAGAGCTTCCTTTGCTATCATCCCATGTGACTACCCCCCTTCCCCCAGTCAAGATGCCAATAAAACTTCTTGAGCCTCCATAGAAGCCACCAGGGTGGTTCTCAGAGTTAAAGCTTACTCCTTTCCATCATTATTAAAGAGCAATTTAATGGACAACAAGGAAAGTGTCATGCTTCTGGGCCCTAAGGATTCAGAGACTGCAACATCTAGGGTGAGAAAAAGGGGCAGTCCTCAGTCACAATCCACAGGAAGCCAATGCCATCCTGTAGTGCTCTATTATTTGCAGGTTTACATTGCATGGGGCTTGAGGAACAACTTGGCAGTGAGTTCCCTGGGTTTTCTTATCACCTCCATGTATCCCAGATGGGATGCTATAAAAGCCTCCAACCCAGAACCACCAACAAGCATAGACAAAAAAGAGCCCATTTCCCTTAGGTAAAGGCCTAGAAAATGGGTAGCTTAACAACAGAAACTGTTTTGGCAATAGCCACTTCACTCCAACCCAAAACAAATGGAACAATGAAAAAATTGTACTCCTCCCCCACCCCTCCAGTGGGGCCAAGTATAGGCTAATCTTCCACTCTCCCACTCCCCAGGGCACCACAGAAGCAGGTGGCAAGCCTCTGACCCACCCACCCCCACCTGGTGTCGTTGGCAGGGCTAAAGTGGGAGCTTGTCATCTATGTGCCCCTGGCCCGCATATGCAGACAGTGCAGTGATTCCCCTGCAGGAATAGTATTGGCAAAGCTGAGTGGAGATCTCCACCACCTGCTAGCCAGAAGCAGGTGGTACTACCATTCTCTCTCTCCCCCAGGATAGTGTCGTTGAGATCCAGCAGTGAACAGACTCTCCATATCTTCCTGGAAGAAGTTAAGACTTAATGAAGTGGCACAGGCAGAGCTAGTCTCCGCTAGGCTTCACAGTCCTCTCCCTGTGTCACTGGAGTGGAGCGGGGAGCAGAGCCTCAACCACCACCCACCAGCAAGGAGGTAGAATGAGATAGTGAGAGGTGCAGCTGGTTGCACTCTGCTTCCCTCTCCTCATGTAGCACCCCCTCCCTGCAGCAAAAAACATGATATGTCAGCCCTCTACCTTCTTTACTAGTGGCAGAAGGGCCCAGTGAGGAGCTGAGCTTACATATTCACTCGGCATCAACCAGGCAGTGGAAGTAAAGGTCACACGCTTGTTGAGAATATATCAGCGGAGGGAGGAGCTAGCTGAACTTCCACCTTAACTGCAGTGAGGAGGTGTGAGTGCTCCACTCTACTTTGAGGGGGTGATGTCACTGTGGCCTGGTGGAAAACTGAACACAACATCCGCCTGGACCTCATGCTACACCTCAATAGGTTTAATGAATTCCAATCTAAAACTCACACATTATACAAAAAATAGTTGAAAATGGTCATGGATTTATTTTTTATTTTTTTAAAGACTTTATTTTCAAGTCATCTCTCTACACCCATGTGGGGCTCAGACTCACAACCCTGATATCAGGAGTCATATGCCCCACAGACTGAGTCAGCCAAGTGCCCCCAAAATGGTCATGGATTTAAATATAAAACTTAAAACTATAAAAACTTCACGAAAAAAAAAAAACACAGGAGAAAATCTTCAGGATCAGGTCTGGGTGACCAGTTGTTAAACTTGATGCCCAAAGCATTAATCCATAAAAGGAAAAAAAATGATAAATTGGACTTCACAAAATTAAAAACTTTGCCTCTGTAAAAGACTCTGAAAAAGATGAAAGGCAAGCCTAAGACAGGGAGAAACTATTTCTAAAGGACATGTATGACAAAGCAGTATCTAGAATATATAAAGTTGGGCGCCTGGGTGGCTAAGTCTGTTAAGTGTCTGACTCTAGAGTCTGACTCAGGCTCTGATCTCACAGTTTGTGGGATCAAGCCCAGCATTTTGGGCTCCGCGCTGACAGCATGGAGCCTGCTTGGGATTCTCTCCCTCTCCCTCTCTATCTGCCTCTCCCCTGCTTGTGCACACACACACTGTCCCTCTTTCTCTCTCTCTCACAATAAATAAATAAACTTTAGAATATATGAAGAGCTCAGGGCACCTGAGTGGCTCAGTTGGTTGAGTGTCCGACTCTTAATTTCAGCTCAGGTCATGATCTCAGGGTTGTGGGATCGAGCCCCATCTTGGACTCTGTGCTGAGTGTGGAACCTGCTTAAGATTCTCTCTCTGTCCCTCTGCCCCTCTCCCGTTTGTGCACTAAAATACACACACACACACACACACACACGCGTGCGCGCGCGCACGCACAGAAAGCTCTTAAAACTCAACAGAAACAGAGTCGCCTGGGTAGCTCTGTCGGTTAAGCATCTGACTCTGGCTCAGATGATGATCTCACAATTCATGAGTTCGAGCCCCACATTTGGCTTTCTGCTGTCAGCACACAGCCCGCTTCAGTTACTCTGTTCTCCTCTCTCTCTGCCCCTCGCCCCCTCTCTCTGTCTCTCTCTCCCCGGGGCCCCACCAAAATAAACATTTTAAAAAACCAACAAAACTCAACAGAAATAACAAAAAATCCAATCAGAAATCAAGTTAAAACATCAACAGACATTTAACCAAAGAATATTCAGGTAGCAAAGAAGCACAAAAAAGGTGTTTGACATCATTAGGCATTAAGGAAGTGCAAATTAAAATCATATTGAGGGGCGAGGTCATTATCTCGCAGTTCATGAGTTCTAGCCCTATGTCAGGCTCTGTGCTGACAGCTCAAAGCCTGGAGCCTGCTTCAGATTCTGTGTCTCCCTGTCTGTCTGCCACTTCCCCGCTCATGCTCATGCTCTGTCTCTGTCTCTCTCTCAAAAATAAACATTAAAAAAATAAAAAAAATCATATTGAGATATCACTACATATCTATTAGAATTCCTAATATTAAAAAAAAAAAGTGACAACACCAAATACAGAGAAACTCAAACACTCAAACTTTGCTAGTAGGAATGTAAAATTATACAGCCACTCCGGGCCACAATTTGGCAGTTTCTCATAAAACTAAACATGACACTACCATATTGTTCTGCAATTGCAGTTTTTGTTATTCCTCACAAAGAAAAGAAAACTTATGTTCACACAAAAATCTGTAGATAGAAATTAAGAGCAGCTTTGTTTGTAATAATTGAAAATCGAAACAACCTAATTTCCTTCAACTGGTGAATGGTTAAACAAACTGCTACTTTTCATACCATGGAATACTTCTCTCCAATTAAAAGGAATGATCTATTGATACAGGCAAAAACCTGGATGACTCTAGATCAGTGTATGAAGTGAAAGCACCAATATCAAAAGGCTACATATTGTATGAGTCATTTATATGACATTCTTGAAATGACAAAATTATAGATATGGACAACATGAGTGGTTGTCAGGGGTTAGCAATGTTGTGGGATTAGGAGGGATAGAACTGTTCTGTATCTTTTCTATGATGTTGGATATACAAACTTACATATGTGACAAAATTGCATAGAACTAAATACACTCAAAGGAGGACAAATAACATTGGGGAAATCTTTGTGGAGAGGGAATACAAGGTAATATTTCAAGAGAATAAAGTTTTATAATCTTGGTCCTTATTACTCAAAGGGTGAACCTAGAATCACCATAATCAGCATCACTTGGGAGCTTTGAGAAATGTAGACTCCTTGGCCCCACCTCGGACCTACTGAAGCAGAATTTGCCAAGTTCCTGGGTAGTTATTATGCACATTCAAATTTGAGAAGCACTGTTCCATACTTTGTAACAAGAGTTGAAAGTACAGCTCCAAGTCTTTAGGTGCTCTTTGAGTGCAGGCACCATGTCTTCTACATTACTATGACTTTTGCCTCACACAGTATTGGAGATACTCAATAAGTAGGGTTTTTTTTCTAATGTTTATTTATTTATTTGGCAGGGTGAGGGGCATAGAGGGAGGGAGACAGAATCCCAAGCAGGCTCCGCTCTGTCAGAGCAGAGCCCGACACGGGACTTGAACTGACGAACCGTGAAATCCTGACCTGAGCTGAAATCAAGAGTTTTGGTGCTGAACCGACTGAGCCCCCCAGGCACCCCTCAATAAGTAGTTTTTGAATGAATGAATGGATGAATGTATCCTTTCCCTGGTTCCCATGCTCCTCCTTACATTTTCCTAGGTCTGGAGAAGGGTCTCTGTTCTTAGTGACAAGAAAAAGTGTCCCTGAGGGAGAGAGACTCACATTTGTATTTATCAAGCCTTTTTAATTCAACATTTTAAATATTGGCTACATGTTGTAGATTATGCAAGGTACGGGGGGCACAGATTTAAGGATGCACTTTAAGAAGATTAAATAGGAAGGCAGATATGGGAATAAATATTAATATTTGCTATAGTAGAGTTTGTCATCTTCATCCCCTCTAGCAGGAACTTCCATATCCTTCTTCCCTTCAGAACTCTACTGTGTACTTGTAAACGAAGGCACCAGAGTGTGGAAGAAGGCATGCTGCAAGGAGAACAAGCCCGAGAACAAGGCCGAACAAGGCTGTGCTGCGTACTGGTTATTTGTCCTCAGGCAGGCTACTTTACCTGGTGACCTTCATTATCTTCATTTGCAAACCAAAGACAAGTCATCTCCAGCCAGACTCAAAATTATACCTCAGGAAACACTGTGCCAGCTGAAAAGTAAAAGACTTCTAAAACTCCAATGATTTTTGTTGGAACATAAGACTATTCTGGGATTGATTTCACAATACTTGGAAGTGAAAATGGCATTACTATTTCTATGACTGTGATATAATATGATAGAGCTTTCTTGTCAGTATATTTTATGCTATTATTTCTTTGTGGATAGAATGCATCCTGTTCTCTAGCATGAGTTTCTAGTGACTTCTTTCCTCCAGAACTCTTCTGTATTACCAAATTAAGACACCAGGATATGATGTACAAATAATACCTCAAATAATTAACCTCCTTAAAGAGAACTTTGAAATATTTGGGATGCAAACATCTTTGTGCCTGAACAGTCTTTAATGTTCTGGTGCAGACTATGTGCAGTTTAAGTGGCTTCCTCTCAAGACATGTGTGTTGCTGGTTGAGTTGATAATGAGTTAAATTGTTTCTCATATTGCAATGAAACCACTAAGTTATCTGGGGGCATTTTGGACAAAGCCCAAGATTCTTGCATGTGGATCATTTTCAGCTAGATGTGAGCTTTCAACTCACAGGGAACTTGACTACATAAATCAATTTTAGGAGGAGAGGAAGGAAATGTGAGATATAAAATATTGACTCACAAGGTGTTTGCAAATGCCCTTGGATTTAATGTTATTTTGGGCCTACTTGTCTGTGATGGCCTCAGTAATTGGGCAAAACTATTCAAATAACATTCATTTCGGTCTTTCCTGACTTTGGTGATAATGACTAGAGATTGTTGGATCAAAAGTAATAATCATCATGTTCATGAAGACAGGCCTCTGTATTGATCATAAGTTAGGAAAACATCACTGCTTACCCTAAGTATGGCAGGGTAGGCCTGGAATAAATTTATAGATACCCCTACAATAAATGAAAATTTCTAGGCACCTGATTTTGGATGTGGGAAAGGCCACTAATACTCTCTGGCCAAAGATCATTCTGAGAAAATTAGAGCAAGCTTTCCTTTTTCCCTATGCTTTTTTTACAGGGCAAAACAGGAGTCAACTTTTCAGGATATCAGGGAGGCAAATTCTCAATCAGTGTAAAAGTAGAACTTAGTAAAAATCAGCACTTTCAACAAGTGTATTGAGCACCTGCTAAGTAACCCAGACTACTCCAGATGCTTGAAATGTATTACTGAACCAGAGACAAATATCTGTAGTTCCATGAGGCTTTTATTTGGGTTTCAAGACACAGACAGTAAACAATAAACATAATTACTAAACTATGTGGCGTGATAGGGAGTGCTAAGTACAATTAAATAATGATAAAGAGCATATGGAGAGAACAAATGGGCGTGCCAGATCAGGAAATTGAGTTGCAACTCAAAAGGGGTTGGTTGATGTAAAGGTAGCCTTTGCAGATAGATGTGAAGGATGGTGAGGAAGCAAGTTGTATGGATATCTGCAGTGAGCAGTGTTCCAAGCTGAGGAAACTACTGAGCAAAATCCCCAAGCAGGAGTGTGTCTGGGGTGTTCTAAGGACAACATGGAAGCCAGGGAAGCTGAAGTGGAATAAGGGAACGAAGAAGAAAAGAAGATGAAGTTGAGGCAGTAACAGAAGGCCAGACCC
The DNA here is from genome assembly GCF_027475565.1 of Acinonyx jubatus. NCBI lineage: Eukaryota > Metazoa > Chordata > Mammalia > Carnivora > Felidae > Acinonyx > Acinonyx jubatus. Next base: position 30,369,324 of record NC_069389.1, on the reverse strand, counting down.
TGTAAGGATTTTGGCTTTTACTCAGAATGAACTAGGGAGGCATTGGAGGGATGGAGCAGAGTGATATAATCTGATTTAGTTTTTTTTTAAATGTTTATTTATTTTGAGAGAGAGAGTGCATACAGGAGAGGGGCAGAGACAGAGGGAGAGAGAGAATCCCAAGCAGGCTCTGCCCTGTCAGTGCAACACCCAACATGGGGCTCGATATCACAATCGTGAGATCATGACCTGAGCTGAAATCAAGAGTCAGACCCCTGACTGACTGAGCCACGCAGGCGCCCCTGATTTAGTTTTTAAAAGGATATCTCCAGCTGTTTTGTTGAAAATCATCAGTTGAAGTCTGAAATTGGAAGCAGAAAGACCAATCTGGAAATTGTGGCTATAATCCAGGCAAGGGGTAATAAAAATGGCTCCAGCCAGAATAACAGCAAAGCTGTAGCAAAGTGGGCATATAGTGGATGTATTTTGAAGGTATAGTTCACAGACTCTCCTGGCAGTAAAGATGAGGCTTCAGAAGGAAAGATGAGTCAAGAGTAATTCTAAGATACTTGGCTTGAATAACTGAAATAGTAGAGTTGCCCTCAACTGAGATTGTGAGTGCAATAGATTTGGGGAGTAAGATTTTTGACAAGGAATATAAATGTAAACATGCTCAATTTGAATTGCATGTTAAACAGCCGAGGACAGTTGTTGAATGCACAAGTCTATATATAAGTATAAAGCCCAGGACATAATTCAAGGCTAGGATATCCATTTCAATGTAGTCTGCAATTAGACAGTGTTTAAAGCCATGGGAGTTAAGTTCACTGAGCAGGGTTGTGTGTATGTGAATATAATTTAAAGAGGGGACCCAGGACTGAACCCTGGAGGCACTCCAAGATTAAGAGGCAGAAAGAGGAAGAAACAGAAGAGGAGTAAGTAGCCTGAATCCATCATGGTTGCATGGTACTTTCCAAACCTTAGTGTGTCACCATGCTGTGTGAGTCTGTGCCATTAATTAGAATATAGGACTTCCAACATATGGTTACATTGCAGAATAATAAATCTTAGTTCTCTTTGCTTACAGTTTCTGCCATGCCTGTTGGGGGGAAGGGAGAGGTTCAAGAGCAGTGGTAGATGTCCTATAAACCTGCAAACTGGTCACCCTCTCAGGATTAACACCTTGTGTAAGTTCCAGCGTCTGGTCTTGGCTTTCCACGCATAGAAATGAATAAGATTAATATAGTCAACACTGAAGACTAGTTACTTTGTAGTGGATTCATATTAAATAACATGAGCCTGTTACATGAAAGAGAAACTAACTTGTTAATGTTAATGGAGGCTAGTTTCCACAGAGATCTTCATGTCTAACAAAGCAAAAGTGGGATGTATTCAACCCCAATCCATAAATTCCTTTTTCATACCCCAGACATCTTAGAAAACAAATTATGTATTAATTTTCTTTGTGAGCGTAAACTTAGAGCGATGTGAATAATCTAGTTGAGGGGGACTTATGCCTACTGTGTTATAAGCAAGGCATCTATCTACCTGGGGTTAGCATTCTTCTAGTAATGGGAGGTATGTTAGACACAAACACTGAAAGTAATCAATAATTTTTAAGGCAATAAATAATATGTAACATAGTAAAAATTCTAAGGAGGTAGGAGAAAGGAACACTAACCATTTTTCCTTATTTGATCAAAAGAATTTTCAGATCCCTAGGAGATAAAGTGGGCACTACCCATGAATTTGGCTGTTTGCTGCCTCAACTGGATAGAAAAGGAATCCCACTGTTTATAGTAATATTTCATGTAACTTTTGGGCTTAACAGTGTAATATTTGCTCTAAAAATAACCCATTGCTCACTAAAAATATTACCCAGTTATGGAAAAGTCCAATGCTTGTCATTCCCACAATACAACATATTGTCTTTTCAGAAGTTTGGAAATTGAGTTGCTTTAAAAAAGATATCAATAAATTCTACACCTGACACCGAGTTTACCCTATATGTTCACTAACCAGAATTTGCATAAAAACTTGAAATAAAAAAAATTCAAGTTCCTATAGAAAGTTAGATATAAAGTAGATTTATTCTGGTTTGTTTGTTTGTTTGTTTTGTTTTGTTTTGTTTTGTTTTTTTCATGAAGCCCAGCGTGGATCCTCACCCCTTCTAAACTGTGGAGGTAACTTCAGGAAGTGCCCTAGACCATGGCTTTCCATGCCACAGTGTGCATAGAAATTCCCAGGCTTTCTTGTTACCATGCAGATTCTGATTCAGCGTGTCTGGGGTGGGTCCTGAGATTCTGCATTTCTAACTAGCTCCCTGGTGATGCCAGACCATACCCCATACTTTGAACAGTGAGGGGTTAGACACACTGAATGGACAAATTTGTTCTGCCCAGAGCCCTGGTCGGAATGAGTGACCTTAACCCTTATCCCTGTCCATTTTGTGTTTTAGCTTGGCATGAGCACAGGTGACCCACTTTGTGATAAAATTGTGGAGTTCAGCTATAGCTTTAGGTACTCTGAGGAAGAAGCAAAGATAATTGTGTGTGTGTGTGTGTGTGTGTGTGTATGTATGAACTTTGCAGAGTTTGAGCTATCTCTTCCTGCAGCCTAGATTGCCACATTTAATTTTTTGCTTTTAGCTTGCTTTGAGTTGATCCACACCAATGTTCTTTTTCCCTCCTCCCTCACTTCTCCTAGACCTGCAAAGAACTCAGACATCTGCATCCAGCACAGTAGCCACTCATTCTTTTGAAAATCCTATAGAGCGCATGCAAAAGGAGAAACAAACTACGAATTATCTTTGAGGGGCTGTTGTGTGCTTTCTTCTCATCCCTGTTTAACCTCTTTGAACATCTGCCCAGGGGATCCCAGGCTTTTCTGATCGTCCAAAAGATATTCCACTGGAGAAATTGGCAACTGCATTTACCAATGGTCCTTCACTCTGACCAGCTACTTTCTGTAGCTCATTGTGGCTTTTAATACTCTGCACTGTCTAGTGTGGCAGTATTTCGATTAGTTGTAGCAAAGAAAACCACAAAGACCCCACAAACAAAATAAAAACTGGAGTAGTTCCTACTAAGCTGCTAAGACATTTTCCCCATCACTACAAGAAGAAAGGACATTTCATTAAAAACTGATTTGTGATTAGCCTTATAAAGCTTTTCGTTAGAGTCAAGCTGGTCAAGATCCTGTCTTCCATTATAGTGTCTCCTTAAGGGACTAGCAAAATGTGTGATTTCAGGAAGAGATGAGTGGGAGAAAGAGGAAAGGGGGGTATTGTCTACAAGGACTCCTACTAGAAAGGCCCTAATTAATTAAGCAATACTATCTGACAGGCTTCCTCTGTACTCTGCGAGGGATGTCATGAGGAGTGGCACTTCGAGGTGACATAATCTGAAAGATAAACACTGCCTACAGCACTCCATTGCTGTTAGGACATCACATTCCAAAATAAAATTAAAGGAAAGTGCTAGAGCATTTTAATTTCCTGGGCATTATTAGCATGAGCCTGGCAATTACTGACAGCTAGTCAGAATAGTTTGTGTTCTTTGCTCTCTGGGCATTTCCTAATTATGAATAATCCATTAATCATGCACTTGAAACAAGCAAATTATCCAGCAAGAACATCATAATCAGTTGCATCAAAGAGCCTTCAGGAAGCCCCCATATGGCTTTGTTTCAGCTTCCCCATTTGCAGCTCTCCCCAGGTATCTTCAGGAAGTCAGGAGTCAATGGCTTTCTCCTAGCACTGAAAAGTATCCATCAGTAGATGACTTTGTAAATGAAGCCACCTCCTTGGTTCTTATTTATTTAGGTTTAATGGCAGCCTTCTGACTTGCCATACCGACCCTGTGGATGGCCACGGATGCTACACATTGACAGTCATCACTTGCTCCCTTTTCCAAAGCTTACAAAGGACAGGTCCTTTGGCAGCTAAGGGTTCCTGACATTCACGTTTCATCCCAGCTACCAGCTGGACTTAACTATTGTATTTAGATGTCTTGATCCTCGAAGTAAGCCTCCTGCAATTATAAAATTATCCTCAGGCCACTGACAAACTGAAAATTGTTACTAAATTTACACAGAGGAGCCTCCCAATGGTCCTATTTTTGTAAACAAGTATTTTCTATGACCCTCCTCCCTTCCTTGCTAAATTTGCACTGACATATGAACTCTTGCCTCCCTCAGTCTGCAACACATCTTGCTCCCCTCCTTGCTCTCTGGTGTGCTGGAAAGAAAGCTACCTGCCTGGAGATACCTTTGGAATGGCAGGTACCAGAAAATGGTTCTTCAGTCAACTTTGTTTTTTATATAGCATTTCTTTTTAGCATTGTTTTATGCTCATTATCTCTTACCATTGGGGATATTATTCTTTCTTTCATAAAGAAGAAAATCAACAGAATACATTGACTTCAAAACCACAGTCAGAACCAGCAGCAATACGAAGTGACACAGAGGCTATTTATATTGATATGAAGTGAGGTGAAGAAGGTAAAACAGTCTGTAATCAGTCATTCTATTAAACATGACATTTACCGTACCCCTCCTGGGCAACAGGTGCCCTGCCAGGTTCTGTCCTTTTTGTGCGTGTGACTGCTGAGAAGATAGAAATATGAATAAAAGATAGCCCTCTTTGTCAGATAGTCCACACTTTATTTGGTCCAAAAGAAGCTGAAGTGTGACATAGAATTGAGTCAAGCTGCACGAGGACTCCAGTTCCATGTTTACTAAATTGACTCTCCTTAACAGCTGAACTTCCTGGGGAGCTAAACATTATTTGGCTATATAGCAGTGGTTGGTGGGTATCTAATGAAGCATCACAAAACACTTATTACACTTCTAAAATTAATAGAAAAGCTGGGGAGACAGAAATTTAATGTGTGATCAGGTGTGGGAGCCAGGGACGTTGCACGGGTTAGTTATGTCAAGAAAGGACTTAACTGTTTAGCCGCAAGAGGTGCAGTAGCCTGACAGTCTCCAGCAGCATCGCCGTCAAGATCGACATCAGCTTGCTAGCTGATGCCATGCTCTTCCTTGCAGCCCCCAGTCGATGGCTGTACAGAGTGGGATTACTAAGGCCTGGCCACTCCTGACCAATACAAGGAAAATCTAACAAACAATCTTTGCTCCCCAGCTCCTTACTGAGCTGGCCGAGATGTTCTCAGATCTGCATCTTGGACAGAGCTTCTCCCTGTCCACTCCTGCTCCCTTCCTTTATCTTTCTCCAACATTATTTTTTAAATATTTATTTATTTGAGAAACAGCACATTAGCAGGGGAAGGGCAGAGAGAGAGGGAGACAGAGAATCCCAAGCAGGGTCCATGCTGTCAGTGTGGAGCCCAATGTGGGCTCAATCCCATGAGCTATGAGATCATGACCTGGGCTGAAATCAAGAGCTGGACGCTTAACTGACTGAGCCACCCAGGCGCCCCCTCTCCAACATTATTGTACAATAATCTTCTTGTGCTCATAACCCTGTCTCTGTGCTGGCATGCTGAAGGACCCCCATGACCCACGTGTTTGCCTACACCTGTTACTAATTTCAAGAAAGATACAAATGATTTTTTTAAAAAAATTTTAATGTTTATTTGTTTTTGAGAGAGAAAGAGAGAGAGACAGAGTGCAAGCAGGGGGAGGGGCAGTGAGGGGCAGAGCCACAGAATTAGAAGCAGGCTCCAGGCCCTGAGAGCTCAGAGGCCTGATGTGGGGCTCGAACTATGAATTGCAAGATCATGACCTGAGCTGAAGTTGGACGCTTAACTGACTGAGCCACCCAGGTGCTGCAAGAAAAATAGAAATGATTTTAAATCAAGGCCAGGGATTTTTAAATGTATGCAAAATTCTCTACCCCTAAAAAACTTTCCTTCCCTAGGAGAAGAAGTTTTGTTTTTTTGGGCAGGTCACCAAGCCAGTGTAAACGTCTTTTGAGGGAGTCTGAACTGGCAGTCCTGTGACAAGGGGGGTTTAGTAGAGGACCCTGAGTACAAGCAGTCAAGGAGGACTGCCTCTGGAGAAGGTAAAAAAAAACAAAAACAAAAACAATAAAATCCACTAAATGATTGTATATTTTTTTATTAGTAGTATGGGCCCAGTAATTTTAAACAATGTCAGTAATAAAATAGTTTTCCCTGTCAAGGTGAAATGCTTCCCTACCCCCCACCCCTGGCCTTGATATACACCTGTGAACTGTTTAAATTTTAAATGGGAAAGAGTCTCTATTTTAACTGTTTTCAACCATGAAATTTCAGATTGTCCTTTTTCTGATCCCTTAATAAGATACTGGCCAAATCTTTTATTTATGAATATTAAAATTTTGTCTAATCCTGTTTAAAACTCTAACATCACATTTATTCTGAAGCTCTTACAGTTAATGCTGGGTTTGTGTCTAAAAAGGACTGGAGTGTAGAATGGCTAAAATTAACAACTCAGGCAACAACAAATGTTGGCTAGGATGCGGAGAGAGAGGAACCCTTTTGCACTGCTGGTGGAAATGCAAACTGGTACGGCCACTCTGGAAAACAGTATGGAGGTTCCTCAAAAAATTAAAAATACAACTACCCTACGACCCAGCAATTGTACTACTAGGTATTTATCCAAAGGATATAGGAATGCTGTTTCAAAAGGGCACATGCACCCCAATGTTTATAGCAGTGCTATCGACAATAGCCAAAGTATGGAAAGAGCCCAAATGAAAATTCAACAGATGAATAGATAAAGAAGATGTGGTATGTGTATATATATATACATATATATATGTGTGTATATATATACATATATACATGTGTATATATATAATGGAATATTACTTGGAAATCAAAAAGAATGAAATCTTGCCATTTGCAACCATGTGGATGGAAGTAGAGTGTATTATGCTAAGCAAAATAAGTCAATCGGAGAAAGACAAATATGATTTCACTCATGTGGAATTTAAGATACAAAACAGATGAACATAGGGAGAGGAAAAATAAGATAAAAACAGAGAGGAAGGCAAACCATAAGAGACTCTTAAATATAGAGAACAAACTGAGGGCTGCTGCAGGGGTGTTGGGTGGGGGGGGATGGGCTAAACATTAAGGAGGGCACTTGCTGGGATGAGCGCTAGGTGGTATAGGTAAGTGATGAATCACTAAATTCTATTCCTGAAGAAAAAATAGGTTAAGATAATAAATTTAAGTTATGTGCTTTCACTTAAAAAAGGAAAAAAAACCATTGAATTATGCACTCTAAATAGGTAAAATGTATGGTGTATGAATTATAATTCAGTAAAGCTGTTAATTTTTAAAAATGTCAAAAAAAAAGAACATAAACTCTTTTAACCACAAATAAATAAATAAATAGGACTGGAGTGGTTCTGTTTCCCTTATTATACCCTTTCCCTTCAATATAGCACTATGTGTGTGTGTATATTGGTGGTGTCGGTCTGGGATATTCTGTCAACATCCCTCTTATAAGATGTAGGTCCTCTAGGTTTGGAAACAGGGTTGAAAGTCAGGAATATAGCCATGCTTGTATATAACGGCTGTCATTTGGGGTCCCATGTCTTGCTTTGATTTGGTGTAATTCTGTCGTTACATGGTGTGGGTGATCCTCAGGGGACGATCGGCTTTACCCAGAATCACTCCATCACTGAGGACCCCTACAGAGAAAGAATGTAGTATCTCCTTCTGGCCTTCTGTCAATACTCCATACCCCCAATCTCCTCTCTGGGTTGAGTGTTTAGCCAGTCAATGTTTAGCCAGTCAGTGGCTTGAGAAACCCCAGAACTCCTCTTGAGGCTGTGGGAATTACCATTGTTCTCTACTCCAAGGACTATGGAAAACTGGGATAAGCTAAAGTTGTTTCCATGATTTTTTCAACCCTATGAAACTATGCTGTCTTGAAGTCCTGCTGGCTTGGACCACCACAGTGGAACTCTGTTCTTCAAAAACTCCAGATCACAAATTGGCATCGGTCTCCTATTCACTATGCCACCAACCTCCAAAGAACACTTAACACTATTCCCAGAACTTTTTAACTATTTCCCTTGGGTTGTTGAGACAGGATATCCAGATGGGAGAATAAGAAATAAGAGCTCATTCTCCTCTTCTTGTAGACTCAGCCAAAATTTATGATTGATTCTCTTAAAACAAACCCATCACTGTCAACGTTTGAATTTAGGAGAAGAAAATTGTAAAGTGAAGGAAGGAGCCTTTCTTTGAGCACCCTGCATGCTTTGAAAGCTGTCAAACATGACTCTCCTTCTCGTCTCTAGGTCTCTGCTAGTTCTGGGGTGGGAGGGTTTATGACGATAGTAAAGCTCATTGTCTTTCCACTAAATTCCTTCAAGAAGATGGTGTTCATAGAAAAGCCCTCTTTAGATTAAATAGTTTTGTAGGGGCTTTCATTACCAGTTGTTTTTCCTAATAGCCAAGCCTATAGAGTAACAGGAAAAATCCCATTCAATATCCTATCACTCCAGTTTCTTACCTATAAAATGAGGGATTAAGGGCACCTGACTGGCTCAAGTCAGTAGAACATGTGACCCTTGATCTCGGGGTTGTGAGTTTGAGCCCCACATTGGGTGTAGAGATTACTTAAAACCTTTAAACAAATGAGGGATTAGACAAAAATAATCCCCCAAAGTTTATTTCATTTCTAATAGTGTATGGATCAGATATCTCTTACCAAGATTAGAAATAGATCACTCCATCCCCACTGAAGCTAATTCACTCATTACATTCATTGAATCTTAATGTCTCTATAACACATCACTACAATATTTGTTTAGATTTGTGTCTTTCCATGATACCACCGGACCCTCAATGGTAGCAGACTATATTTTTGTTTTTGTTGTATCCCCATCACATATGAACCCTGCATAAATCTTCTTTGAAGGAATGCATGATTCATGTAATGTTTAAATGCAAATTACAGATAATTGACTTAGCAGTGGCTTGTTGTTAAAAACATATCAGTGAATAAATCAATGCTTGTCCTTACCGTCCTGTAAGTCTAACACCATGCTATGATTCTGGGAGATTCAGAGGAAATAAAAAAACACTGTTCCCGACCTCATGAAGCACAAACCGTAACTGGAAAGCAAGGTGAAACTAAAACAGAGTTGAGTATTAGTACACAAGCTGGAGATTTCCTAGAAAACAGATTAGCAAGAGATCAAAAAGCAAATACACGTCCAGCAACATGCTCTTATGACTATCCGGATAGAATATGAACTAATTGGTCTTCCAGTGGGTGTGAAATAGTAGCCATTTATAGCCAAGGAACTCCCACATCACAAATAAACACCACCTATTCATCAGTAGTTAGTGAAGTCTGGTAAGGTAGTAAAATGTTGCAGTTAGGCAGTCTTCAGAATTAACACACACCTTATCAGATTTGTTACCTGGGGAAAGTTAATAATCCTCTTTGTGCCTCAGCTTTCTCATATGTAAAATGGCAATAATAATAGAATTTTCCCCACAGGGTCATTTTGAGAATCAAATAGGTATATATATGAATATGGCTTGGCACCCAGTTACAATATTAGTGTCTTCTGTCATTATTACTGAATAGATCACATTACTGAGGCAGTGAAAACACTAATGCAGAATTTCTGGTATTTTTAAGAAACTAAAAATCAGAGTCCTTAGCAAGAGTTTTGCACACACCCACACGCATGCACATGCACACATGGAGCACTTTTGAGAACTGAAAATTTGTCACAATCTTGAGTTGTATGATTCTGGAGATTACATTATGGATGCATCAGAGTAGTCAGCAAATCCTTCTTGAATTTTCAATCAAGCTTCCTTGGCAAGAATTTTCAAGACAAATTGGTTGAATAAATCATGCTTTTTATTGCCTGATGTTATAATAAGGCTACGGATTATGTCCATTTCAAGCAAAAAACCAAATACAAATTTTAGTCCTAGAGCAACTGTACAAAATGATGCAGTGTAACTTTTTCAAGTCCAACTCCTCAGGGCTATTACTGGAAAACATATATACTTAGGCATTCTACTGATCACATGGTGGACTCTTCAGGAATCAAGTGATGCTTCAGCATCTTCAGGGCCCCTCAAGTGCATGGACTCCTGAGAATGCTGGGAGTTTCTGGGAGTTGAGTGTTCTCCATCAGGAGAGGAAGCCAGATTGCAATCAGGAAACCTGTCTAATTATTGCTGACAAATTTCCTGAAGTTTCTCAGAGAAGGGGACAAGAATTTCCAAGACTACATACATTTGTTGTCATTTCTTTTCTCATTTTAAATATTCAATTACCTTCTTAACCTTGTATTCAAAATTTTGTATTTTTTCCTTAAAGGAAAACCCCCAAATTGTATAAACTTTAGATCCCACAAAATCTGGAGCTGCCATTGCCACCAACCTCTTAGCTTTTGTTTTTATTTCTATTATTTTTTTTGTGACTCTTTCTCCATCCCGCCCATCCTATTTAATTTCTGTTGGTCTCCCAAATTCTAATTACTGGAAGAGGGATAAATATTCCCAAATTATTTTCCTTTCCATGAATCGGTGAGAGTTGATGTAAATTGGGACTATAGATTTAATCTTCAGTGAAAATAGATATTGGTCTATGTTAAAAACTGTATTATGGTCTGTTTTTGCCACTTCTATTCAAAATAATATTGAAAGTTGTAGCCAGAGCAATTAAGAAAAAGAAATAAAATTCATTAAAATTGGGTAGGAAGGGGCAAAATTATCTCTGTTCATAGATGACATGATCTTATATACAGAAAACTCTAATGAATACACACACACACACTTATTAGAATTAATGAATTTAGCAAAGTTTCAGGATATAATATCAACACACAAAAATTAGTTGTGTTTCTCTGCACTGAAAATGGATATTAAAATATAAAATATATAAACTATAAAAAATACAAAAAGCATGGGTGCCTGGGTGGCTCAGTAGTTTAAATGTATGACTTCACCTCAGGTCATGATCTCACTGTTCATGGGTTCAAGCCCTGTGTCGGGCTCTGTAATAATAGCTCAGAGCCTGCAGCCTGCTTTGGATTATGTGTCTCCCTTTCTCTGCCCCTTCCCCGCTTGTACTCCCTTTCTCAGAAATAAACTTAAACATTTTTTAAATTAACAATATAAAAAAGAAATTAAGAAACCATTCCATTAACACCAGGATTAAAAAGAGTAAAATGGCTAGGAATAAATTTACCTGTTATTTCTTTACCTAGGAATCAATTTTTTTTAAGTTTTTTAAAATTTTTGTTTATTTTGGGGGGGGGAGAGAGAGAGAGAGCTAGCATGGGCAGGGGGAAGGGGCAGAGAGAAGGGGAGAAAGAATCCCAAGCAGGCTTTATGATGTCAGCAACCAACATGGGACTCCATCTCACAACTGTGAGATTATGACCCTTGCCAAAATCAAGAGTTGGACGCTTAACCAACCGAGCTAAAAAGGCACCCCTACCTAGGAATAAGTATAACTGAAGAGGCAAAAGACATATACGCTAACCCCCCCCCCAAAAAAAAAACAGAATTGAAGACATAAATAAATGGAAAGATAGTCTATTTATGGTTTGAAAGAATTAATATTGTTAAGTTAATATTACTGAAGCGATCTACAGATTCAATGCAATCTCTGTCAAAATTGCAATGATGTTTTTTAAACAAATAGAAAAATCTGTTCTAAAATTTATATGGAACCTCAGGGGCACACAATAGCCAAAACAATTTTTAAAAATAACAAAGTTGGAGGACTCAAACTTATTGTTTTCAAAACTTATTACAAAGCTAATGTAATTAAAATGGTGGGGTACTGCCGCAAAGCCAGGCATATAGACCAGTGGAATAGAATAGAGAGACTAGAAATAAGCCTTTGCATGTATGGTCAAATAATTTTCCTCAAGGATTCAAAACCATTCAACAGGAAAAGGAGAGTCTTCAACAAATAATGTTAGGAAAGTTGGACACTCACATGCAAAAGAATGAAGTTGGAACCTTACCTTATACCATATACAAAAATTGAACTCAAATTGTATAAAAGACTAAAACATAAGAACAGAAAATATAATATTTATTTAATATGAAATTTGTCAAATTGGTTTCCATACAACACCCAGTGCTCATCCCAACAAGTGCCCTCCTCAATACCCAACACCCACCCTCCCCTCCCTCCCACCCCCCATCAACCCTCAGTTTGTTCTCAGTTTTTAAGAGTCTCTTATGTTTTGGTTCTCTCCCACTCTAACCTCTTTTTTTTTTTTCCCTTCCCCTCCCCCATGGTCTTCTGTTAAGTTTCTCAGGATCCACATAAGAGTGAAAACATGGTATCTGTCTTTCTCTGTATGACTTATTTCAATTAGCATCACACTCTCCAGTTCCATCCACGTTGCTACAAAAGGCCAGATTTCATTCTTTTTCATTGCCACGTAGTACTCCATTGTGAATATAAACCACAATTTCTTTATCCATTCGTCAGTTGATGGACATTTAGGCTCTTTCCATAATTTGGCTATTGTTGAGAGTGCTGCTATAAACATTGGGGTACAAGTGCCCCTGTGCATCAGCACTCCTGTATCCCTTGGGTAAATTCCTAGCAGTGCTATTGTTGGGTCATAGGGTAGGTCTATTTTTAATTTTTTGAGGAACCTCCACACTGTTTTCCAGAGCGGCTGCACCAGTTTGCATTCCCACCAACAGTGCAAGAGGGTTCACGTTTCTCCACATCCTCTCCAGCATCTATAGTCTCCTGATTTGTTCATTTTAACCACTCTGACTGGTGTGAGGTGATATCAGAGTGTGGTTTTGATTTGTATTTCCCTGATGAGGAGCGACGTTGGGCATCTTTTCATGTGCTTATTGGTCATCTGGATGCCTTCTTTAGAGAAGTGTCTATTCATGTTTTCCGTCCATTTCTTTACTGGATTATTTGTTTTTTCGGGTGTGGAGTTTGGTGAGTTCTTTATAGATTTTGTATACTAGCCCTTTGTCCGATATGTCATTTGCAAATATCTTTTCCCATTCTGTTGGTTGCCTTTTAGTATTGTTGATAGTTTCCTTTGCTGTGCAGAGGTTTTTTTATCTTCATGAGGTCCCAATAGTTCATTTTTGCTTTGAATTCCCTTGCCTTTGGGGATGTCTCAAGTAAGAAATTGCTACGGCTGAAGTCAGAGAGGTCTTTTCCTGCTTTCTCTAGGGTTTTGATGGTTTCCTGTCTCACATCCAGGTACTTCATCCATTTTGAGTTAATTTTTGTGAATGGTGTAAGAAAGTGGTCTAGTTTCAATCTTCTGCATGTTGCTGTCCAGTTCTCCCAGCACCATTTGTTAAAGAGACTGTCTTTTTTCCATTGGATATTCTTTCCTGCTTTGTCAAAGATTAGTTAGCCATACTTTTGTGGGTCTAATTCTGGGGTTTCTATTCTATTCCATTGGTCTATGTGTCTGTTTTTGTGCCAATACCATGCTGTCTTGATGATTCCAGCTTTGTAGTAGAGGCTAAAGTCTGGGATTGTGATGCCTCCTGTTTTGGTCTTCTTCTTCAAAATTACTTTGGCTATTTGGGGCCTTTTGTGGTTCCATATGAATTTTAGGATTGCTTGTTCTAGTTTCGAGAAGAATGCTGGTGCAAATTTGATTGGGATTGCATTGAATGTGTAGGTACCTTTGGGTAGGATTGACATTTTAACAATATTTATTCTTCCAATCCATAAGCATGGAATGTTTTTCCATTTCTTTATATCTTCTTCAATTTCCTTCATAAACTTTCTATAGTTTTCAGATCTTTTACACTTTGGTTAGGTTTATTCCTAGGTATTTTATGCTTCTTGGTGCAATTGTGAATGGGATCAGTTTCTTTATTTGTCTTTCTGTTGCTTCATTATTAGTGCATAAGAATGCAACTGATTTCTGCACATTGATTTTGTATCCCGCAACTTTGCTGAATTCATGTATCAGTTCTGGCAGACTTTTGGTGGAGTCTGTCAGGTTTTTCCATGTATAATATCATGTCATCGGCAAAAAGTGAAAGCTTGACCTCATCTTTGCCAATTTTGATGGCTTTGATTTCCTTTTGTTGTCTGACTGATGATGCTAGAACTTCCAACACTATGGTAAACAACAGCGGTGAGAGTGGACATCCCTGTCGTGTTCCTGATCTCAGGGAGAAAGCTCTCAGTTTTTCCCCATTGTGGATGATATTAGCTGTGGGCTTTTCATCAATGGCTGTGATGATGTTTAAGTATGTTCCATCTATCCCGACTTTCTCAAGGGTTTTTGTTAAGAAAGGATGCTGAATTTTGTCAAATGCTTTTTCTGCATCGATTGACAGCATCATATGGTTCTTATCTTTTCTTAATGTGATGTATCATATTGATTGATTTGCGAATGTTGAACCAGCCCTGCAGCCCAGGAATGAATCCCACTTGATTATGGTGAATAATTCTTTTTACATGCTGTTGAATTTGATTTGCTAGTATCTTATTGAGAATTTTTGCATCCGTATTCATCAGGGATATTGTCCTGTAGTTCTCTTTTTTTACTGGGTCTCTGTCTGGTTTAGGAATCAAAGGAATGCTGGCTTCATAGAATGAGTCTGGAAGTTTTCCTTCCCCTTCTATTTTTTGGAACAGCTTGAGAAGGATAGGTATTATCTCTGCTTTAAATGTCTGGTAGAACTCCCCTGGGTAGCCATCTGGTCCTGGACTCTTATTTGTTGGGAGATTTTTGATAACTGATTCAATTTCTTTGCTGGTTATGGGTCTGTTCAAGTTTTTCTATTTCTTCCTGTTTGAGTTTTGGAAGCGTGTGGGTGTTTAGGAATTTGTCCATTTCTTCCAGGTTGTCCAGTTTGTTGGCATATAATTTTTCATAGTATTCCCTGATAATTGCTTGTATTTCCGAGGGAATGGTTGTAATAATTCCATTTTCATTCATGATTTTATATATTTGAGTCATCTTCCTTTTCTTTTTGAGAAGCCTGGCTAGAGGTTTATCAATTTTGTTTATTTTTTGAAAAAACCAACTCTTGGTTTTGTTGATCTGCTCTAGAGTTTTTTAGATTCTATATTGTTTATTTCTGCTCTGATCTTTATTATTTCTCTTCTTCTGCTGGGTTTGGGGTGTCTTTGCTCTTTTGCTTCTATTTCCTTTAGGTGTGCTGTTAGATTTTGCATTTGGGATTTTTCTTGTTTCTTGATATAGGCCTGGATTGCCATGTATTTTCTTCTTAGTAATGCCTTTGCTGCATCCCAAAGGGTTTGGATTGTTGTATCTTCATTTTCATTTGTTTCCATATATTTTTAAATTTCTTCTCTAACTGCCTGGTTGACCCATTCATTCTTTAGTAGGGTGTTCTTTAACCTCCATGCTTTTGTAGGTTTTCCAGACTTTTTCCTGTGGTTGATTTCAAGCTTCATAGCATTGTGGTCTGAAAGTGTACATGGTATGATCTCAATTCTTGTATACTTATGAAGGGCTGTTTAGTGACCCAGTATGCGATCTAGGAGAATGTTCCATGTGTACTCGAGGAGAAAGCATATTCTGTTGCTTTGGGATGCGGAGTTCTACATATATCTGTCAAGTCCATTTGATCCAATGTATCATTCAGGGCCCTTTTTTCTTTATTTATCCTGTGTCTTGATGATCTATCCATTGTTGTAAGTGGAGTATTAAAGTCCCCTGTAATTACCACATTCTTATCAATAAGGTTGCTTATGTTTGTGATTGTTGTATATATTTGGGGGCTCCCGTATTTTGTGCATAGACATTTAAAATTGTTAGCTCTTCCTGATGGATAGACCCTGTAATTATTATATAGTGCCTTTATTCATCTCTTGTTACAACCTTTAATTTAAAGTCTAGTGTGTCTGATTAAGTATGGCTACTCCAGCTTTCTTTTGATTTCCAGTAGCATGATAGTTCTCCATCCTCTCACTTTCAATCTGAAGGTCTCCTCAGGTCTAAAATGAGTCTCTTGTAGACAGCAAATAGATGGGTCTTGGTTTTTTATCCATTCTGATACCCTGTGTGTTTTGGTTGGATCATTTCATCCATTTACATTCAGTGTTATTATAGAAAAATATGGGTTTAGAGTCATTGTGATGTCTGTAGGTTTCATGCTTGTAATGATGTCCCTGGTACTTTGTGGTCCTTGCAACATTTCACTCACAGAGTCCCCCTTAGGATCTCCTGTAGGGCTAGTTTAGTGGTGATGAATTCCTTCAGTTTTTGTTTGTTTGGGAAAACCTTTATCTCTCCTTCTATTCTGATTGACAGACTTGCTGGATAAAAAATTTTCGGCTGCATATTTTTTCTGTTCATCACATTGAAGATTTCCTGCCATTCCTTCTGGCCTGCCAAGTTTCAGTAGATAAATCTGCCACTAGTCTTATGGGTCTCTGTTTATATGTTAGAGCATGTTTATCCCTAGCTGCTTTCAGAATTTTCTCTTTATCCTTGTATTTTGCCAGTTTCACTCTGATATGTCGTGCAGAAGATGGATTCAAGTTACATCTGAAGGGAGTTCTCTGTGCCTCTTGGATTTCAATGCCTGTTTCCTTCCCCAGTTCAGAGAAGTTAGCTATGATTTGTTCAAGTACACCTTCAGCCCCTTTCTGTATCTCTTCCTCTTCTGGAATTCCTATGATATGGATATTGTTCCATTTGATTGCATCACTTAGTTCTTTAATTCTCCCCTCACACTCCTGGATTTTTTTTATCTCTCTTTTTCTCAGCTTCCTCTTTTTCCAGAATTTTATCTTCTAATTCACCTATTCTCTCCTCTGCCTCTTCAATCTGAGCTGCGGTTGCCTCCATATTATTTTGTACCTCATTTATAGCATTTTTTAGCTCCTCATGACTATTTCTTGGTCCCTTGATCTCTGTAGCAGTAGATTCTCTGCTGTCCTCTATACTTTTTTCAAGTCCAGTGATTAATTTTATGACTATTATTCTAAATTCTTGTTCCATTATATTACTTAAATCGTTTTTGGTCAATTTGTTAGCTGTCACTACTTCCTGGAGTTTCTTTTGAGAATTCTTCTGTTTCGTCATTTTGGATAGTCCCTGGGGTGGTGCGGAACTGCAGGGCACGTCCCCTGTGCTGTCTGGAGTAACTTGTGTTGGTGGGCGGGGCCACAGTCAGACCTGATGTCTCCTCCCAGCCCACCGCTGGGGCCACAGTCAGACTGGTGTGTACCTTATCTTCCCCTCTCCCAGGGGCAGGACTCACTGTGGAGTGGTGTGGCCTCTGTCTGGGCTACTTGCACACTGCCAGGCTTGTGCTCCTTTGATGGGATCTGGCGTATTAGCCAGGGTGGATCTGCAAGGTGCATAGGGGCGGGAGGGGCAGGCTTAGCTTGCTTTGCCATCAGTGGTCCCCTGTGGGAGGGGCCCTGCAGCACTGGGAGGGAGGCCAACCCATCAGAGGGATGGATCCACAGAAGCACAGCTTTGGGTTTTGCAGGTGCAAGCAAGTTTGGTGAAGGGAACTGGTTCCCTTTGGGATTTTGGCTCAGGGATGGGAGAAGGAGATGGCGCTGGCCAGCGCCTTTGTTCCCTGGCTAGCTGAGCTCTGTCTTCCGGGGCTCAACACCTCTCCCTCCCAGTGTCCTCTCTCCCTCCCGCTCTCTGAGCTGAGCTGTCGACTTATAACATTCCAGATGTTAAGTCCCACTGGCTGTCAAAGCACATTCCATCCAGCCCCTCCGCTTTTGCAAGCCACTCGGGGGCTCTGCCTTGCAGCGTGGGCTGGCTGCCCCTCCACTGCCCTGGCTCCCTCCCACCAGTCCGTGTAGCGCACACCACCTCTCCACCCTTCCTACCCTTTTCCATGGGCCTCTTGTCCACGCTTGGCTCTGGAGAGTCCGTTCTGCTAGTCTTCTGGTGGTTTTCTGGGTTAGTCAGATGTGGGTGGAATGTAAGCGGTCAGCAGGAGGAGGTGAGCCCAGTGTCCTCCTATGCCACCATCTTCCCTGTGTTTCTCGAAACTATAATATTTTTATAGGAAAAAATAGAAAGCTTGAAGACAATGGATTTGACAAGGAAAGAAAATAACATATTGGTGAGAATATGGAGAAATTGGAATCCTTTTGAATTTCTCTTGGGGAAGTAAAATTGTGCAGACACTGTGGACAACAGTTTGCAGTCCCTGGAAAAATTAAACATAACATTACCGTATGATCCAATAGTGTCCCTTCTGGGTATATACCCCAAAGAATTGAAAGCAAAGACTCAAACAGTATTTGTATGCCTATGTTGCTGTCAGCATTATTCACAAAAGCACAAAGGTCGAAATATCCCAAATGTGCATCAGGAGGTGAATGGATGAATAAAATATGGTATGTACACACAATGGAATATTATTTAGCATCAAAGAGGAATGAAATTATGACACATGCTACAACATAGAAGAATGAACCTTGCAGAATGTTACAAAAAGGCAACTATTACATGATTCCATTTAAATGAGATATGTAGAGTAATGGAATTCAGAGATAGAAGGTAGAACTGTGGTTTCCAAAGTCTGTGGGGGAGAGCTGAATGTGTAGTTATTGTGGATACAGAGTTTCAGTTTGGAAAGATGAAAAAGTTCTGGAGATGGATAGTGGTAGAGGTCGTATAACAATGTGAATGTACTTCATGCCTTTGATGTGTACACTTAAAAATGGTTAAAATGGTAAATTTCATTAGGTTTATTTTATAATAAGAAGTTAAATTATAGGGACTCCTGGATGGCTCAGTTGGTTAAGTGTCTGACTTTGGCTCAGGTCATGATCTCACCATTGAGTTTGAGCCCCACGTTGGGCTCTGGGCTGACAGCTCAGAGACTGGAGCCTGTTTCAGATTCTGTGTCTCCCTCTTTCTCTGCCCCTCCCCACTCACACTCTTTCTCTGTCTCTCTCTCTCAAAAATAAATAAACAGTAAAAAATTAAATTATAAAGGGGTGCCTGGGTGGCTCAGTCGGTTAAGTGTCTGACTTCGGCTCAGGTCATGATCTCGCAGTTTGTGAGTTCTAGCCCCGCATTGGGCTCTGTGCTGACAGACCAGAGCCTGGAGGGTACTTCAGATTCTATGTCTCCCTCTCTGTATGCCCCTCCCCCACTCGTGCTCTGTCTCTCTCTTTCTCTCTCTCTCAAAAATAAATAAACATTAAAAAAATTAAATGATAAAAACTGAATTATATTCAAATTGATGCCTAATTTAAAAAAAATCACAAGTGATCTAGTTCTCTAAGGTCATACCATGTTGGCATCAATTATATCTTTTCTTGCTGATTTCAGGATTATCCTATAAAATAGTTTTAATCACACAGTTCTCATTAAGTCTTGTTCTGGAAGAGTTCAGTTTTGCTTTGCAATTTGTACTTGTGATTATAAAAACCCATTGACAGTTGCAAAGCTAACCTTTTGTGTACAGTCAGAAGACAGACGATGGTAAGGCAAACATGTTGATGCCAAGTGCAAAGATAAATATATGCATTCTGTGGTCACAATGTAGAATAAATGCAGTTTGTCACTTATTGCCTAGATTTTTCAAATCAGTCTTAGAACCATGAATGTTCCTGTGTCAAGTTAAGAAAATCAGCTTTTAAAGAGAGAAAGATAAACTTTTCTAATTTGGAGTCTGGTATGAGGACTGGCATGAGAAGAAATGAGAACCAGCCACCCAAGGGCCTCCAGTGTGAATGGTACAGTGCAATTAGGGTTTGGCTGACTTGCACTTTCAGGGAAAAGCCACTACCCAGCAATGCTGTGTAGGCAAAAACTGGGTCATCAAATTTCCTCCTTTTCCTGAAAGTGTTCCAGAAGAATATTTATTTTCAGACTGTAACCCTGATTTTTCAGCTTCTAACAAGACTCAGCTGACATTGTTTCAGGGAAGAGCCAGTAAACCGTGTCAGCCATATTCCAGCATCCTAGTTCAGAGACAACAAAAGTCTACATATGCATTAACCTACACTTAGGAACACACACATACACATACATTCTATTTATTTTAGGCAAGCATTGAGAATATACTTTTATTGGCAAGCATTGCCCAATATACTTACTGGCACTTAAAGGTGCCACAGACACCTTTATTTACATTGTTTTTGAAATGCACATTCTAAAACCATAGTCTAAAATAGTCTCGCCAAAGGGATAGATGACTTTCACTCCTAAACCCAGAGCTTTGTGCTACCATGGTCAAAGTCACTTTCATCCTTTCCTTGAAGGAGACTAGCACACAGAAATAGAGTATTCCTCTGTATACTGACTGACTGATTTCTCAAGCTGGTCAGCCTAAAATGCCTCAAATTCCTTGCATCGATGAAAGAATATGAATAATTTCACTGTTGAAATGTATAAGGATGTCTGCTTTTATTATTATCATCATCATCACACATTATACATATAAACCCACATAGGCACATTTAAAGAATAATGAAGTGAATAGTACAATTGCCAATCAATAGAATGCTTTTGTGTGATTAGGCTGTGGGTCAAATTCATGTCTTCCCATGTGTCTCATTTTTGGACACAGAAGGGGCCATGGCTACCTAGTACATATTCTTCTTATGGTAGAAATGTAATTTCCCTAAAGGTTGGATGGAAACACACAATGCCTCATCTGACATAGGTTTGGAGCTGCACGTTGCCACTCCCACCCATTTTCTATCCACCAAAGCAAGCTACACAATCAAGTCCAGCATGAATGGGGTGGGGATGTGGAAGTACACTCTTCTCAAGGAGGACCCAGTAAACATTCTCAGTCGTATTTCACTTGCCTTGCTCAGAGACAATAAACAGGTTCATGTACATTCACATATAGGAGTGTGAGATTAATATTTCATAAACGATGGTATAACATTTGATAAATAGTAATACAACTTGTCATTGTTATTGTCATGCTATTTCTGTAATCATATTAAATATGCATCTGATAATTCTTATATCTACAATCTTTGTGGTTATGGTACTGTGGTTTAATGGTTTTATCACCATTTTTGGTACTTTGTATGCGTGTGCGCGCGCACGCGCGCGCGCGTGTGTGTGTGTGTGTGTTATTGTGATCTTATATATTGTATAAATTTAACTGGTGTGGGTTTGGGAGTTTATTTTTTTAAGTTAATTTCTTTTTCGAGAGAAAGAGAGAGAGTGTGTGGGTGGAGGACGAGGAGAAGAGAGAGAGGGAGAGAGAGAATCCAAGCAGGCTCCTCACTGTCAGCGTGGAACCTGACATGGGGCTCGAACCCACAAACTGTGAGTTCATGACTTGAGCCGAAATCAAGTTGGATGCTTAACTGACTGAGCCACCGAGGCACCCCAATTTTTGAACTTTTAGTCTTTTAGTGACAATTTCCTTTACTTCTCCTAAGTAATTGATGATGTATTCAGCCACAGAAGTTGTGTGGATTCCAATTCCCATATTTTTTGAAGGAAGAGGCAGTTTGTCGGGGAAAACATAGCAGACAAATTAGTAAAGGGGCCAAATATTCTTCTGAGAAAAGATCTGTATAGGATCTGGCTTCTTTTCCATTTGGGGTCCCACATTCTTTGAAAACATTTTGTAAATGAACTGGTCAGAGAGCAGTAGGAAGGAATTCAGAGTGCAACTGAAGCCTAGATCAGGCCTTAAATTACCGGGATGTATTAGACCAGGAAGATTAACCACTGTAATGACCAATCCCCAAATCTTAATGGCTTAATATAATACAAATCTAGTGCTGGCTCATTCAGTTGTTTGGTGGGTGGCCTTAGGTGGAAAGATGTCGAGGCCAGCCTCCTCTTTGTACCAATACTACCTCCTAGGACTGCAAGTTCCCCTGCTGGATATTTTTTCTTCTGTCTGCCATAGGAAAGTGGAGGATAGTTTAAGAGGTATTTTGTTATGCTGGACATGGAAGTGGTGTTCGTCACTTCCATCCACATGGCCCCATCTGCTGCAAGGGAGGTCAGACAGGGTGCATATGAATAAAAGGAAATGGGTTTGGTAAACAACTATCCAGTGTCCCTGGTGCATTGGGTTATAAGCATCATGGGCTGAACCTGAAAACTTCCCATGACTAAATAACCCAAACACTATGGGATAGCATTGAGATTAATGACAGCATGTTAATGGTAAAAGAACAGGTTATAATGTAGTCTGTAACATAGTTTGCAATGACCTATGGTTTGCTATGTGGCAGCCACAGCTGACTGTGACAATGAGAGCAGAGAGAGCATTTTATCTCTACTCTTTCTTACCCTCCTTACCTCTCAGCCCCCAGATGACAAGAGGAACCAAGAGAAAACCTGTTCCTTCAAAGGTATTACTGCACAGTAAGCAGGAATGACATGGGGCTATTGAAACCATGTGGGAAGTGACACTGTGAGATAGGGGCAGGGTGAAATCACATCCAACTCTCTGGGTTATGCTTACCGTGAGTCACCTTAGCAAAGCAATAGAAGTTTGGGAACAGTCTCCCTGGATTTCTGTACATGGGTGTTAGTCTCTGGCTGCAATGTGTGCTACCAGTCACCTGCTTCTGGTGGTAGATGCAGAAATGCTCAACTTCTAGTTGAGTTTCAACTCCAGACATGAGGTGGTTCCCACAGAATACACTATTCCAGAAAATGGTCTCTGGTGATGACCCTATTGGAGAAGTGGATAGTCTTGCAGTGCTTATATGAGATCACATAGAAATGTTGGATTAATTATTAAAACCATGTTGACCTTATTTGTACCCCTGGCATGTGAAGAGGGCTTTTTGTGTTACAGTTAAAATTAGGAAAAGCTTCCTGTCATGTGGAGAAGGAAATTGTTCATCAAAAAATATACCTCGATGTTGTCCCCAGGCTGATGTAGCAGTGCACCTCCACAGTTTGCCTGTCTGCTTGGCAGGGTTATGATTCCCTCATAACTTCCAAGTCCTCTGAAGCAGCACACTGACTTTCTTTTACTCAGAGAGAAACTGACCCTGCACATTGTCATCAGCTAGCAAAGAAATGATCCATTTTCTTGTCAAAACAAGCTATCCATTTGCTTCAGAAATGTCTTTTGAAGAAGAGGGGAACAAAAAGTAAAAAAAAAAAATGCCTGAATCAAGAAGACTTGAGTTTACAAATAGCGTGCTTTGTATCCTGCACATTAGAGCCATTGTTTCATACCAGCCCTTCTTGTTTTGTCTCATAGGCTTCCAGGACCACATGGCAGAAGGGTGGTGAGCCAATGATCTCCTGGAATAAACTTGGCCAAGGTCAGTTTTTTTATGTTTATTTATTTATTTATTTATTTTGAGAGAGAGAGATTGAGCTAGTGAGTGCAAGCACAGGGAGAGGCAGAGAGAGAGAGAGAGAGGGATAGAGAGAATCCCAAGCAGGCTCTGCATTTACTGTGTGGAGCCTGATGCGGGGCTCAATCCCATGAACTGTGAGATCATGACCTGAGCTGAAATCAAGAGTCCAATGCCCAACTGACTGAGCCACCCAGGCTCTCTCAAGGTCAGCTTTTATTTGTATATCCTGCTTTCCCCTTTCCCAGAACTTCCTGTTTGTATTTTCCACAGCAATTACAGGATCTTCTATTTGTGCTCAGTGTAACTGAAGAAGAGGCTGATTCACAGGAGGTCCTTCAACTCTGATGCACATTTCTTAGGTTGCAAATCTTATCATATAAACCAGGTTGTGAATCTCTCACTTTGGGGGATAAGGAACTCTATTTCCATAGAATCAAACCTCTCATAACTCACTGAACCACTTATAACTTGATAGATGTTCAATACACTGCACTGTTTATTACAATGAATCGTTCCGCATCTCTGACCTTTGAGACTTGTTGACATTAGTAGACATTTTAGATCATGTAGATCTGGCAATAGAGTTCTAGAATTTGAGTTCTAGACATCCTGCATTGAATTTTGGAAGTATTCCTAAGGCAAGGAAAGGAACTAGATTGGTTCTTAACCAAGCAAGGGAGATCCAGACCTCACATTTTCAGAAGGAGATGTCAATGGATGGTGCTATATTAAAATAACTGAAAATTGCTCCCAACAGCCTGAGCTCCAGGCCCTCGTGGGTTGAAAAGTAGATTTTATGAAGGAAAATAAGTTTTATCACAAATGCAAACAAATCTCAGGAATGCAAAAACAAAAAGGACATTGGGGCTTCTTCCTACACAAAAGACCACCAAGATTTACTGTGTAAACAGTTTTAGTTTAGTATAAAACAAGAAAGCACTAATTGTATTCCAAGTTCTCTCTTTTCCATGCCAGGGAGATGGATCACAGTAACTCAATCAGCCCAAGTGAGGGCCAAGTGAAAGGGAGTCCTATGCAGGATTCATAAGAGAAAAGTAATTGAATGGGCCTACATGTGTGCACTCAGGGAAGAGTAGAAGAGGAGACCAAGTGAAAGGGAATCTTATACTGATTTCCTAAGAAGAGTGTATAGGAAGTGGCCAGCCTATCTGCACTCAAGGAATCACAGATGAGAAAAAGCATGATGAAGGGAATCCATTGCAGAATTCCCAGGATTTAGGAGTAGGAAGATGCCTGCGTGAGTTCTCTCTGGAAAAAAGCTCAAGAAAAGGCCTAACCTAGATTCCTAAGAAGTAAGGATGAGAGGTGCCATGCATGAGTGCAGTTAGGGAATCGGCCCCAAGAGATGGTCAAGTGAAAGATCTAGGCTGGGTTCTTAAAAGCAAAGGGTGGAAGAGGAGAGGCTATGAGGGTAGGAGCTCTCAGGCATATCGATTATCAATTAATGAAGAGAATGTGTCTAGATACCATATAGGGAAATGAGATTCAAAGTAAATTTATTATTTCAAAAGCTAGTTTGCAGGTCAGAAGCTATTGAGATTCCTAGAATTTTAGTTGGAACTACCTACACCAAAAAACAACTTTTTGTTACCACAGTCCCTGACAACAAGTCTTTTTTTTTTGTCTGTCTTCCTTCCATCTTTGTTCTAGAGTATTCTATGTTAGAATATTCTGATTTATGCATATTTTTGTTTATAATTTTAAGATCCATTTTCTATGACCCTCCTTAGTTCCTATTGTTTTAAAAATTGGCTGATATGTAAGTGTATTATAAAGGTTATTCTTGTGTTTTTAATGCATTTCCAGTAAGACCTCTAGGTTTCAAAGCTGACTGACATGGGTGTACCTCCCAGGTCCACTATACACTGTGCAGTCTGGGGAAAGGTTTTTAATGTCACTAAGCCTTTATTGGTAAGCTAAGGACAATAATGTAGCGTACTTTATAGCATTGTTATGATGAATAAAGATATGTAAAGGAGTCTGGTGCATAATAAATGCTAAGTAACTGTTAGCAATGCTGATGGTAATGATGATGGTGATAATTACCATGAGGGGAGGCTGATGACATGTCATGAAGGGCCCGGGAGTTCAGATTAAAAGGTTTTATCTAGATATAATGTGCAGTCAGATACTGGAGATGGAAACATGTAAAGTCACTTTGGTATTTCAAGTGCAGGAGAAGATAGCACCAGGAGCAACAATGGGAAATTAGAAAGATGAATCATGGTCTGGCCAATGAGTGCCATGGGTATTGTCAATAATACAGATAATATAATAATATAGATAATACTGAAGCAACAGTATTATGAAAGGCTTCATGCTTTCATAATCAACTGATTTTCAATGAGTCTTACTCCTTGTAATTGCCGCTAAAGTTCACCACAGAGAGCTGCTTAAAATGTATAATTCATAATAGCAAAGAGCACTAAGAATTTTGCAAATTCACAGAATGGGTACATAACTGTAGCTGTTTTATATTATCCAAATAACTAATTTAAGAGAATACTCTTTCCTTTTTCATCTTAAAGGGTAGCATCCTGCCAATAATTCAGTCCTTTAATGCTAATGGTTTTACCTTGATAATAACCAGTTAGTCCAATACAGAGAGGTGTTTTCACCTTCGTAGTCACTGGAAAATAAAGGTACTTTCTGTGTGGGCTGCAAGAATTTGATTTTGGCTTTTGTGTAAAAGGATTCTGACCACTAGACCCAACCAGTACACCTCTGAACTGTCCTGTCCTTCAGTTTGGGCATGTGAGTCCCCATTTGGCTCCATTCTCCATGCCCAGATATCCTTCTTACTAACTTCATCACTCCCCCTCTAGTCAATTGATTACAGAGTCCATAAAGGCTCCATTTTGGCCCCATTCCAATTCTCTGTCATTTCCTAATCTAAGCCTCAAGTCTACCCTTCCATCCAGTCTCCCATCCAGAGAGTCTCAGCATCTCATTTGAGACATTACCATGATTGCCGTCCCTCCTTCAATACTTATAGTACAAAGCTTCTTCTCTGGCATAAACATAAGACAGTAATGTAGGATTGACATATACATCTCAGAATATGTAATTCCATAGTGGATTCCATAGTGCAGAGCAGGGGCTTGTGCATGAGTAATGGGAGATGGAGATTGCTGCAGCTTATGTGGAATCCATTTATCAAATGTCATGTCTAGTTATTGTTCCACTCAGCTGAGACTGGGTGTTAACCAAGAGTAACATGGGGGACCTTGAGCAGTATTCTTTATTGAAAAATTACAAAAATACATGTAGTATATATGTAACTTACAGTAGCATGGCATTTAGAAATTTGGGAATCCCATATCAGTATCATTCTTGGAGGAAAATGACAATGATTCATAAGTGTTTGGGAATTTGATACCTTGCATTCAGAATTAATTCCCATCAGGTGTATTTTATGTATGGACTTTTACTTCTGAAGATGGGCACAAAGGCTTTTAATGAACTCATTAAGAGTCTCAACATCACCCATACTATTCTGTCTCTGTTTCTCTCTCTCTCCTGCAGCTTGATCAGAAAGTGAATAAATTCTCTTAAGCATTTAGCTTTTGTCAAGCAAACCAGCCACTCTGAAACATGATACTCAAAGCATTCCTTAGCAGGAAGTAAGTGACAAAGTGGTAGGCAAAAATACTTTTGGAGACAGAGATGCAAAGTGGTTTTGCACTAATAAGTTATGTGTTTTTCTTAATTATGCTGACTTCAGCAAAACTGCACTTGACATGTTTGTCTGAAGCTGGGAGAAGAATAAGGCAAGATTATCCACAAAGACATTTGTGTAGTAACTGCCACTGAGCTCTTTGCTTTTGACGTTTACTGTTAGACTGACATAAAAAAAAAAAAAAAAAAGGCTTCACAGTGGGAACAAATGAAGTCACATTGCTTCAGGTCCCCTTGGTCATATGAACGACATGACCCCATTCTTGTGGTGTTTAATGATTTCTGTACCCCCACTACCAACATTTCTCCTTGGCTAACAGTTGTCATGGTGATCATCTAAATTCGGTCCGAGCACACGTCAACGTATGACACGTGATATGCACAGTCGCTTCCGCCATATGTGCATCTTCCTGGAGGAGACCAGCCTTTCAGCCAAGCCATGTGTTAAAGACTAAGAAATGACCTTCCCTCCCACATTTGCTATGTTTGGGTCACTGCGACTGTAACAGTTAGTGAAAATGTAGTTTTTCTCACTTATTAAAAGGAGCAAGTCTTGAGACCTAATTTTATTTTATTTGTTTTTTTTATGAAATTTATTGTCAAATCAGTTTCCATACAATATCCAGTGCTCATCCCAAAAGATGCCCTCTTCAATACCCATCACCTACCCTTCCCTCCCTCCCACCCCCCATCAACCCTCAGTTTGTTCTCAGTTTTTAAGGGTCTCTTATGCTTTGGCTCTCTCCCCCTCTAACCACTTTTTTTTTTCCTTCCCCTCCCCCATGGGTTTCTGTTAAGTTTCTCAGGATCCACATAAGAGTGAAAGCATATGGTATCTGTCTTTCTGTGTATGGCTTATTTCACTTAGCATCACACTCTCCAGTTCCGTCCACGTTGCTACAAAGGGCCATATTTCATTCTTTCTCACTGCAAAGTAGTATTCCATTGTGTACATAAACCACAATTTCTTTATCCTTTCGTCAGTTGATAGACATTTAGGCACTTTCCATAATTTGGCTATTGTTGAGAGTGCTGCTATAAACATTGGGGTACAAGTGCCCCTATGCATCAGCACTCCTGTATCCCTTGGGTAAATTCCTAGCAGTGCTATTGCTGGTCATAGGGTAGGTCTATTTTTAATTTTTTGAGGAACCTCCACACTGTTTTCCAGAGCGGCTGCACCAGTTTGCATTCCCACCAACAGTGCAAGAGGGTTCCTGTTTCTCCACATCCTCTCCAGCATCTATAGTTGAGACCTAATTTTAGATCACACTTCTAGCTGATAGTGTGATACCTTTCTGTTGTGATTTAATTTCCCCGTTGGATAGAATATAAAGTATGATTTTTTAAAAAATTCTCTCCACTACAAAAGACCATTTATCCTGCTTTTGGAAGGAATAAAAGATGATTTAGTATGCTGAGGCTGAGCAGGGAGAGCAAGTGCCTCCATGACGTTGCTTTGTCCACCAGCAGTGCTCTCGATTGCCTTTGAAAATAAGTATTTGACAGTGTGTTCCAATTCTTCGTGTCTATTACAATGAAAGCTGAACAAAATATGTGAAAATCTGAGTAATACTTCACTCCTTTATTAAGTGAGTTGGTCAAAAATGGGAATTGTTTTCGGGCCCACAATTAACAGAAGAGATCAGGGTGAGAGTCAGGAAGTTTACGAGGGGAGCCATCTCTCCTTGCTTGATCTTCCCTAGTTAACTTTATTTCATTTTACTTTATTAATTCTTTTGTTTTCCACAAACCTCCTGACTGTCTCCACCGGTGACCTGATGTTCTTCCCATTCTTCGGTACACTTGCCCATTGACACCTGAACGAATGAGTTTAGACTTTAATTCACTGTTTGCCTTTTTTTCCTTGACATCACATATGCATCACTGCATGACTGTTCACCAGACTTCTGGCCTCTTCCTTCATCCTCTGTTGGTTCACATGTGTATCTGGGTCATGGAGGTTGCAGCTTTCGTGTCTAATTGCCCCACACTGACTCATGTCCTAACTTCTCAGCCTAGGCCATTTTCAGTAAAGCTCAGGACAAAATTAACTGCTTTTAGTATCCTCATCTTTTCTAACCTTTTCTTCCCTTGTTCTGCACTGGTCCTCCCAATCTCCAGCCACACATTTATAGAGGTTAAAAAAAAGAGACAAAGAAATCACAGAATAAAAACCTACATCCCTGCAATACCATGGATGCCTGTAAATGGGGAAAGGATTCCCTTCCCCAAAGTTAGGGCAAGAGGATTAAGAACTGATTAAATGTAATACCCTAAAATAATTTTAGATGGAATTTACCAATTATAGCATGGTAAATAACTACACTTAGAAGTTCATTAAAGACTAGGCAAACCCCCTTTCATCATGGATATTATTACGTGACTTCTAGAAGATCAATAAGGATCGAATTAAATTCAGAAGTATAAATCATGACATATTTTAGTGAAATGTTAAAGACACATTATCTAATTTACTTTCAATCTCTCCCCCTTGTTTTTTCTTTAGAAAATGTTGGCTTAAAAGGCAAAATGGAATTATTGCATGGCATTTAAAATAATTTATTTGAAAACAATTTGTAGGACAGACAGTTGACATGATAGATTGTAAACATATGTCATATTTATGCCCCAGAGTTATGCATATGAAGGGTATGAATACATTCAAACAAGGTTTAGATGACTTCCAAATCACAGATCCATAATGGGGAAATTGAGGATGCTAACATATCATTTACTTGTGAGAATAATATGGACAGGGATATCATGCTCCTGAAAAATGTCCCTTGCTGCAGAAAAACGCTGAGGCCAGATGAACTACAGACAAATTTAATATAACATTTCAGTGTCTGCTTTGGTTATTTTTTGCTGTGTAACCAACCACTCCAAAACTTAGTGTCTTAAAACGCAATTATTTTAATATTTCTCACAGTTTTATGGATGACTAGAACTTAGCCATATAGTTCTTTTTCTGGTCTCATTTGAAACCTCTCATGCTGTTTCAGCAAGATTGTGGGTCATCCAAAATGTTTTGTTCATAGGACCAGCTCCTGGAAGGTTGGGCTCAGCTGAGATACCAGGACCAGTAGGTGTCTCTCTGTTTCTCTGTCTCTGTCTATCTTGTCCCAGGGCCTCTACCTCTCCACATGGCTTCTCTGCGTATTCTCTCCATATGATCTCTCCAACAGGACTCCCACCCAGGGTGTCCACAAGCACAAAAAGCAGAAACTTCCAGTAGCTTTCAAATCAGGCCCAGAACTGGAATAGCATCATTTTTGCCACATTCTACTGCTTAAAGCAAGAAACTGACCCAGCCCTGATTCAAAGGAAGAAGACTACCAAGGGTGTGAATTCACTGGGGGCAGCCAATATCACGGACTACCTCTATGTCCTTATTTAATCTCTGGCTTCTGGCAATGCCGATTCATTTATATTCTCTTCTTTGGAAAGCTCATTCACTTCTACAACTTATCTATCCCTCATGGGGATAAATCTCAATTCTTTAACCACACTTCTTCCCCAGTGATATGTTATCAACTCCCTGTAATGAATAGCTAACTCTGATTGAATACCAAGCATGAGCTATGCATTTCATATGAAGTATTTCTAATTTATTGATTGCACTGTATTTAAAAAGTAAGACAACTGAGGCTCAGAGAAGCTCAGTTTATAAAAGACATATGGCTAGTAGGGGACAGAATTATGATTGAAAGCCAGGTATATCTTTGTATAAAGCCCACTTGCATGTTTTTTCCCAAGATTTCACACTGTTCTCTGTCTCTGTTTCTATCTCTGTCTTTTTTTTTTTCAGGGTTTATTTATTTTTGAGAGAGAGAGAGAGCGCGCATGAGCGGGGGGAGGGTCAGAGAGAGGGAGACACAGAATCCAAAGCATGCTCCATGCTGTCAGCTGTCAGCACAGAGCCCAATGCGGGGCTTGAACCCACAGACCATGAGATCATGAGCTGAGCTGAAGTCAGATGCTTAACCGACTGAGCCACCCAGGCGCCCCTCTGTCTCTGTCTCTGTCTTCTGTCTCTTTCTGTCTTCCTGTGTCTTTGTCCCTCTTTCTGTTTCTCTCTCTGTGTCTCTCTCAGTTAAGGGAAAAAATAAGAAATCACCTCTTTTACTTAATTTCCAAACAAAATAGGGTAGGGTATTCTCCCTTCTCAACTCATCTTTTTTTTTGACCAAGAGACAGAGGTTTGTTCTGAGATCCAACTGCTGTACGTTATGTAACTTGTTTTTCTGGAAGAAAAAAAAAATTTCTGCTTCTGGGAGAAGGGCATTGTGTATATCTGGTTATTGTTGAATAGGATTTTTTCTTCTTTCAGGATAAAGCAAATTTTGGCTAAGCTCTTTTGTTTCCTCCGTTTTTTCTTTTTTCTTTTCTTTTTTTTTTTTTTTTTGCATTTAGAAAGTAAATATCAGAGATACTAGTTCTTTATTGACTTCTGAGATTTACATTATTTAAAGTCATGGAACACATTTTCTTCTAGTCCTTTGATTAAACATAAAGACCTGAAGTCAAAAATATTTTGGGAGACAGTACACTGATAATTCATTTCCCAGGCAGTGGGAAGCAAGTCACAGTGAAGAGATCAGCTATAAGCTGCAAAGTCAGTCTGTCAGGAGACAATTTTCTCTGGTACTCTCATGCATCTGGATATCTTGTGAAGAAAGACACTATATATTTTTTAAAATTATTTCTTCAAGGATGCTTGTATAGTGACTGGCCTTGGAAGATAGATGTAGTAGTCTTCCATTGGATTAACAGAAGGTTCACTTACTTTCTACTATAATAATGACAATGTCCTCATCTGTGTCAGAGGGAAAGCATGCTTACTGCTCATTATAAAGAGGTTCAGGTTCACTAAGTAAGCTCAAGGTTGCTCTTCTGAAATGAATCCCACTGTATGTGAAGAGAACTATGTAGTCTAATCTGTGTTGCCCTTGTGCAACTCGGGGCAAGGAGACCTGACACAGATATGCTGATGGTTATGCTGCTTATTGTGCTGTGAGTAATAAAGAGATTTATCTCTGACCCAGGAGTCTTATGTTTTATGTCAGTACCTATGAAACAGTACTAGGCTAGCTTATTATCTTATATGCAAGGTAAATCTGAGACCCTTTGCAGTTACTGATACAGCTACAGAGGAAAGTATAGTCCGAATCTCGTATCTCAGCCTATTTGTCATTCTAAATCACTTTCATTTTGGTACTCCTCCTGTGGTACTAAGAAATTTTTGTTATAAACCAAGAGCTCAAGATCTATGTTTATATGTAATGCTATTAACAATCTACATCTGACAGTGTTGAATTGAATTAACTTATTCAAAATATTAAACTGAAAATAAAGAATAAATTGTAATTTGAGCAACAAATTTCCTAGGAAAACTTGAATTATTCAATACCTAGGTTATAATATATTTATATTAATATCTGGAAATGAATGATTCAAGAATGTAAGCAGAAGGGCAATTAACAAAAGAAAATTCAATCAACATAAATAATGTATACATTTCACTTAGGTAAATTCAATTTTATGTTTTTAGGAGAGAAAGAGTGATAGTAAGAAGGATAGCAAGGATGAGGGGGAGGAGAGAGAAAAAGAGAGAGAGGATAAAAGTTCAAATAATGTGAATAATCCAGTTCACTGTTCCAATCAGTGAATATGTAGCCTACAGAGAAGATAAGGTGAGAAGCCTACAGTGGCTGTTGCTGTTACTTTGGTCGGTCCCAGTTACAGCATGCCTCCTAAAGAGTGAGCATATATCTGTGTGGAATGAGATTCTAGCATGTAAAGATGTATATTTTCCATAAGATAGATTTTCTCAAAGCAAGCCATTTGCTTCATCTGTTGTAAACTAAAAAAGTAGCAACCTGCTCCCACGTGTTGGAAAAACCATTTGTTTGACTTACACATAATCTGTTGGCTTCTAATGTGTTATCTTACTAAAGATTTTTTCAAGCATAATTTTGAATTAATACAATTATTTTTGTTCCAAACACTCCAAACCCATCCTCTTCAGCATAAGGTATGGATCCATGACTCTATCCATCAGGACTTAGTCAGCATGACAGATGCCACCCTGAACATCTCAAGTAGGAAGGGATTAGATGTAGATCATCAGAGTATTAATGATTAAAAGTGCTGAAGAAGAAACATTCACAGAAATAACTCTCTTGACTTTTGGGAAACCTGGAAATTCAAGAATCATGTGGAAGCCACTGATGGTCTCAGCTAACAGTAGGACTAAAGCAAGTGATTCATAGGAATTCACTCTAAGTCAACTGCAAACTCATGTTTGCAGTTTTCCAAGAGTCTCTTTTTAATGCTGCTGAGTAATAACAGCTTCTGATTCTCTTCTGCCTTTAAAATAACATGTGGATCCTTCTTATTGGAAAAATTTAACCTCTGTTGTCAGCAGAGTCTCAGAAATAGTAGTTTTGAAACTTCCTTCTGTGATGCAGAAGCAGGTGTAAATCAGGTGTGCATCATGTTGATTTGACATGGACAGTCTGACAGTCTACCTCTTTGACAATTCAATATCTATAAAGACCCTTTTTCTCATATTTAACTTTAAAATGACAAAAGTATCTATAGATCTGGGCTTTCACCTAACATGAAATGATTATCACTGATGTCAAGAAAATACTTTTCCCCTCTACCCCCAAAATGAAATAATAACTCCCAATACACTTTACCCATTACTGGGTGATGGTTTTTCCTCTTCTACCTCAGTCACAAATTCCTTTGATATTTTTTAATATTCAGTTAAAAATTATAAGTTTATCTACAATGAATTAATGAAAATAGTAGGAAAATGTACTCTGAAAACTATAAAACATTGATGAAAGAAACTGAAGATGACACACACACAAAAAATGGAAAGATATTTCATGCTCATAGATTGGAAGAACAAATATTGTTGAAATGTCCATACTACCCAAAGCAAGCTACAGCTTTAATGCAATCTCTATCAAAATGCCAACAGCCTTTTTTACAGAACTAGAACAAATAATCCTAAAATTTGTATAGAACCACAAAAGACTCTAAATACCCAAAGCAATCTTGAAAAATAAGAACAAAACTGGAAGTATCACAATCCCAGATTTCAAGATACACTATAAAGCTGTAGTCATCAAAACAGTATTGTACTGCCACCAAAATGGGCACATAGATAAATTGAACAGAATAGAGAGCTCAGAGATAAACCCATGATTATATGGTCAATTAATCTTTGACAAAGGAGGCAAGAATATGCAATGGGAAAAAAGTCTCTTCAACAAATGGTGTTGGGAAAACTGGCCAGCTATATGCAAAAGAATGAAACTGGACTACTTTCTTATACCACATAAAAAATAACTTTAAGATTAATTAAAGAGCTAAATGTGAGACATGAAACCATAACAATCCTAAAAGAGAGCACAAGCAGTAATTTCTCTGACATTAGCCACAGCAACATTTTTTTAAAAATATGTCTTTTGAGGCAAGGGAAACAAAATAAAAAATAAACAACTGGGAGCACATCAAAATAAAGAGCTTCTGCACAGCAAAGGACACCATAACAAAACTAAAAGGCAAACTCCTGAGTGACATATCCAGTTAAGGTTAGAATCTGAAATATATAAAAAACTTATACAACTCAGTGCCAAAAAAAAAAAACCAAATAATCCAATTAAAAAATGGGCAAAAGACACGAATAGACATTTCTCCAAAGAAGACATCCACAGACACAAGAAAAGATGCTCAAAATCAGTCATCATTAGGGAAATGCAAATCAAAACCACACTGAGATATCATTTCACACCTGTAAGAATGGCTAAAATCAAAAACACAAGAAACCAGTGTTGATGGGGATTTGGAGAAAAAGAAACAGTCCTGCACTGTTGGCGGGAATGCAAACTGATGCAGCCACTGTGGAAAACAGTATGGAGGTTTCTCAAAAAATTAAAAATAGAATTACCATTTGGTTCAGTAATTCCACTACTGTGTATTTACCCAAAGAATATGAAAACACTAATTTAAAGGGATATATGTACCCCTATGGGTACACAGCTTTATTTACAATAGGACAATTATGGAAGCAATCCAAGTGTCTAGTGATAGATGAATGGATAAAGAAGCAGCAATGTGTGTGTGTGTGTGTGTGTGTGTGTGTGTGTGTGTGTGTGTATGATAGAACATTATTCAGCCATATGAAAGAATGAAATCTTGCCATTTGAAACAGCATGGGTGAATCTAGAGAGTATAATGCTAAGTGAAATAAGAGAAAGACAGATACCATATGTTTTCACTTATATGTGGATCCTGAGAAACTTAACAGAAGACCATGGGGGAGGGGAAGGGGGGGAAAAGTTACAGAAAGGGAGGGAGACAAACTGTAAGAGACTTAAATACTGAGAACAAACTGAGGGTTGATGGCGGGTCAGGGAGAGGGGAAAGTGGGTGATGGGCATTGAGGAGGGCACCTGTTGGGATGAGCACTGGGTGTTGTATGGAAACCAACTTGACAATAAATTATATCTAATTTTAAAAAAGACTCAAGAATTACAAAATTGAATCTAACCAATGGGTGTGTTGCCTATCAGTTCCTGAAAAAAAATTATTTAAAAAAATCATGCCAAAAAATAATTAAATTAAATTAAAAAGAAAATAGGCAAAGGGCAGGTAAGGAATATAAATTGGTTAAGTATATATATTCAATAAAGCAAGCGTAATAAAATTTGCTTAGATTCTGAAGTCTTGATTTCTATAATTGGTTAAAGTGTCATAGTTGGTATTTGTAACTTTATTCTTCCTTACTTAGTATTTCTTTTGCTCTCATCTTGATCATAGTTGTTTAACTAGAGATGTGACCAGAACCTTTATTTCTGGAGGGTAAGAATCCTTAGAGTTCTGTCTGCATTGAGTTGCTATACCTTCCACCAACATTCACTAGACTCAGAATTGCCAAGAAGTTCTTCAGAGAATTACTTGAATTCCATACTTAATACATGTCCACCTTGATCCAACTGTATAGCAGACACCCTGTTTCTCTTAATAATCAGGATCAATTAACACAACCACTAGAGTTCATCTTTTTGTCTTTCCATTAACTAGAATGCTGAATCCTAAACAGGAAAGCTGGCAATTTCCTCTTTTGCCTTATTAGAATTCCCGTGACTATAGAAGTATTCCTTTTTGCAGGGTGAACTAACACCTAAACCAGGAAAGCTCAAAGTTACTGTGACTGGAACCCACACTTTTATTCATGTGTTATCACTAGTAATAATTAGAAGGGACATATCCATTCCCACCCCTTAATATGTTCTTGTATGTTCTGGCTATGAAACAAATGACATACCGTATATTGGTCATTGGTTCAGAGCACATATTGAATTGAAACTTTAAGTGCAGATCCCCCAGCTCACAATGTGTTGTCGTCCAAAGACAACGTGTTAAGCCTTCAGTAGGCTTTTCCACAGTTTAGCATATTTCTGTGTGTTGTGAAACATGATAAAATCAGTGAACGAGCAGGACAAAATTCCTGTATTTTATTTGTTGTGAAATAGATTTTACAGTGTGTGTGTGGATACCATGTAAATGAATGAGGCATTCTGTAAGCCCATTGGTTGATGGTGGTAATGGTAGGACAAATCATTTCTGTCTAAATGACATAAAGAATTAGTTACAATAGACTTGACCTGGTAGGTTGTTACCCTCTTCCTCACAGTGGTGCTCTGTTAGACTTGTGGCATTTATCTCTGCTGTTGGCAGGTTGGAAACTCAGAAGTGGGAATAAATAATCAGTAGAAAAACTGAGAAATTATGACTTATGTAAGGTAAATGGAGGATTGGGCAGGGAAAGCCTTTTTCTTATACCTGGGTCTCCTTAAACATATATTATTGCTCATATCATTTCTATACAGCTCTGTCTCCATCAGATATGAAAAGCTGTGAAAAAATATTTGCATATTCTTTCCCATTCATACCTCACTAGTTCCCAAGGAAATTGGCAGAGAAAATCCCCTGTGTGATTGTACAGGCAGATCATTCTATCCCAGTTCAAACGCCTGGATCACATACTGTTTTCTGGCTTTCTCATATTGAAAGCCAGAAACTTGTCTCAAAATAGAAAATTTTAAACATTTCTCAAAATCGACAAATTTCAATGGGTACAATATTGGTATTGCCAAAACAATTTTAAGAATAATAGTATGAAGCATTTCCCTGGCACTTGAACTGCTGTCAGTTATTCACACACATGGATTCATTTAATCCTCATAACACCCTGAGGAGGTAGATACTGGGTCACCCTCATTTTACAGACAGGGAAACTAAGGCCCAGTGGTTAAGTCACTTGTCAGAGGTCACACAGCTACAGTCTGGAGGAGTCAGATTCAAACCCCAGCATTTTTGTTTCAAAGTGCACGCTTCTGTTCTCTTAGTTATATGTCTCACATTCAGCCCACACTGGTACTTTTTTGGTAACCTCATTTTGAACTTTCATAATTAATCTGCCTCCTAGTTTGCTGTTGAATCTCTCTAGAAGAAAATTCAGTACGTAGTCTGAACACTGGAATTTTTAAAAGACTTTGAATTAAACCATATTTTAGATTTTATCTTGAAACACCTTTTTTTACTTGAGGCATTTCTATGTTATTGGGGTGTTTTGGTTGTTTGTTTTGTTTTGTTTTAAATTTATTTATTTAAATTCAAGTTAGTTAACATAAGGTGTAGTATTGGTTTTAGGAGTAGAACCCAGTGATTTCATCACTTACATATAACAACCCAGTGCTCATCTGAACAAATACCCATCACCCATTTAGCCCATCCCCCCACCCACCTCCCCCCAGCAACCACAGTTTATTCTGTTTTTAAGAATCTCTTATGATTTGCCTCCCTCTCTGATTTTTATCTTATTTTTCCTTCTCTTCCTCTATGTTCATCTGTTTTGTTTCTTAAATTCCACATATGAGTGAAATTATATATTTCTCTTTCTTACTGTTTTGATCATCACCATGGCTTACAAGAGAACCTGATTTTATTTTGGCACTATTCAAGTTCCTTATCAATCAATGAATCAGATATAGTATCAAATAGATTGTTAATTATATGCCCAAGGCCCTTGATTTATGGAGATTCATTCCTCCACTCAAAAAATTACACATTGGGCACCAGTGTGGCTCAGGCAATTAGGCATCAGAGTTTGGCCCAGATCATGATCTTGTGGTTCATGATTTCAAGCCCCACATCAGGCTCTGTGCTGACAGCTCAGAGCCTGGAGCCTGCTTCCAATTCTGTGTCTCTGTCTCTGAGAAATTATGACTGCCCCTCCCCCACTCACGTGTTTTCTCTCTCTCTCTCTCTCTCTCTCTCTCTCTCTCTCTCTCAAAAATAAATAAAAATTAAAAAAATTAAGCATCATATGAGTTTAATGACATATTGAAGATTCTACTACACATTCTTCACCAATCTATGAGCCTGGGTATCTGAACAGGTTTATGATAATTTGAACTGATGAAAATGAAATAAAAGCATTTCAACATCACTGATTTCATAAGTGAGCCCTGCTGTGTTGACTTTTGGTGCTGAGAGTTGATTGAAGATGGAATATTAAATTAGTAGATTAATTGATATAGTGGAAACCAAATGGATGTTTACCAAATGTGTAGGATGGCTTTTGTCTTCCTGATTGCTATTTTACAGTTGTTCAGTCTTTCAACTGAATTCTCCGGAGGTTGAGAGAAGCAAGAAAGTCACATGAAATATATTGCCATGTTTAGTGATACATTCCATTTTTGCCTAAGGACATTTGTAAACAATGTAAAGCGCATGCCAGAAATATTAATTGAGAATGCTGATCTCAAATTGCCTATA
Organism: Acinonyx jubatus; assembly: GCF_027475565.1. Lineage (NCBI taxonomy): Eukaryota > Metazoa > Chordata > Mammalia > Carnivora > Felidae > Acinonyx > Acinonyx jubatus. The sequence continues at coordinate 30,330,555 of NC_069389.1, read as the reverse complement.
GCATCCTGCATCAGTGGATGGCCTAGAGGAAGACAGTCTTGTCAGTGTAGCTGCATCTATATTTGAACAGCAAAATCTAAATGATACTTCCACAATGCATGTGACTCAATTACCCTCAGGTGCTTTGGCAAATCCATAAGCACAGATCAAACCTCCTTTTCCTTTTTAAGGCAAGCAACAAGCTGCACCCCTTTTTTGGATTAAAAAAAAGCTGTACTAGCTCTTTGAGTGCTGATAAAACAGCCATACTCAACAAGCTATCTGCAAACATGTTATTTTCAAAGGAAGAATATTGGCATTTAATCTTAGAAATAGTCATGCTTAACAATGACATAAAAAATTCTTATCAATGCTGGAAAAGGGAATTATGGGTGATGTGTAAAAGGAACAAAGAATACCATCCCTGCATGTGAAAAGGTACTCAACATCACTAATCATTAGGGAAGTACAAATCAAAACTACAATGAGATACCACTTCACACCTGTCAGACTGACTATTATAAAAAAGACAAAAATAACAAGTGTTGGCAAGGATGTGAAGAAAAGGGAATCCTCATACATTGTTGGTGGGAATGTAAATTGGTACAGTCACTATGGAAAACAACAATGGTATTTCCTCAAAAAAAATTAAAAATAGAACTACCATACAATCCCACAATTATACCACTAAGTATTTGTCTGAAGAAAATAAAAACAACAATTTGAACAGATAGAAGTGCCTCTGTGTTCATTGCAGCATTATTTACAACAGCCAAGGTTTGGAAGCAACCTAAGTACCCACTGATAGATAAATGGATAATGAAAATGTGTTATGGTCCCTCTCTCTCTCTGTATGTATGTATACGTATATAATGGAATATTACTTGGCCATAACAAATAATGAAATCTTGTCATTTGCAACAACAAGGATGGACCAAGGGGGTATTATGCTAAGTGAAATAAGTCAAAGACAAATACTGTATGATTTCATTTATATGTAGAATCTAAAAAAGTGAAACAAATGAACAAACAAGACAAAACAGAAACTGACTCATACAGGAAACAAACTGTTGGTTACCAGAAGGAGGGGGAGGGATTGCAGGGATGGGGGAAAAAGGTGAAGGGGATTAAGAGGTACAAACTTCCAGTTATAAAATAAATATGTCATGGGAATGTAATGTAAAGCATAGAGAATACAATCAATAATATTGTAATAACTTTCTATGGTGACAGATGGTAACTAGACTTACTGTGGGGATCATTTAATTTTGTATGGAAATATCACTGTGTTGTACACCTGAAACTAATAGGCTATTATATGCCAATTATATTTCAATATTAAAAAGAACAATATCATCCCTGCAGCCAAAGTAAATCATTAATGGGCAAATGGCATTGGTGTGAAAGCCCAATGAAGAATCCAGTGATAAATATTCATGGAGTAATTTATTTGACCTAGAGTGCATCTTTCCTCTACATAAATGAAACACAACTTACCCTTTTCTCATTTTTCTTATTTCCTTTCTCATCTCTCCTTTCTGCTCTCTTAATCTATATAACTTTTATCTTATTGTTTACCTCTGTAAAATTATTCTGTCTCCTCATTTTGTTTTCTAAATATTCTGGTGTATGGCCACAAAACAATCATAAACACTGACTTCACCCATTTCAGTGTGGTAGTTACTCAAGAATTCCTCACCTAGAATTTCTGCTAACAAGTTTCTAATTCTAGCACACCTTCATAATATATTTTATCTACTATTGCTTCCAAGCCACCATTTTTTGATGAAAAAAGTCCCAAAAGGGAATTAGTTCCACACTGAAGGTATGCTCTCTAACCTCAACTAGGCCATCAATGCTACTTAATTTTTTTTAAATATGCAGTGATTTTTGTGGAATATCATGTCCTTTGATTATCCAGGACTTGTAACTTCACTTTTCAAGCTCCCAGTTTGATTTCTACAAAATTCTTCAAATTACTTTAGTGGTAAGCCTACTCTATGAAGAATACAACAAAACATTGCTGAAAACTTTTTAAGAAATCAAAACAAATGAAAAATCAAAACATTTTCATGAGTAGAAGAATCAATAAATTGAAGAGGACTATTTTTCCCCAATTTGATCTATAGACTCAATATAATCCCAGTCAAAATACCAGGAGGGAGTCATTTTTGGGTGCAGAAATTGACAAGCTGATTTTAAAATTTATATGAACTTACAAAAGTCCCAGAATATCTAAGACATTTTGAAAAAACAACAAAGTTGGAGTACTTAAACTACTTGATTCAAAATTTACTAGAAAGCTACAATATTCCAGACAGTGTTTTACTGATGTAAGGATAGGCATTTGGATAAATGGAACATCACAGCACATCTAGAAATAAACCTACCCATATAATCAACTTATTTTTCAGTGTTGCCAATATAATTCAGTAGGGAAAGAAAGTCCTTTACATAAATGGTTTTGGAATAACTGGACATCTCCATGGGGGAGAAAATGAACCTTAATGACAATTTCATACCTTACACACACACACAAAAAATAATTCATAAAGGCTCATGAACAAGCAAGGAAAAGGAAAAGTCAAAATTCTAAAACCTTTAAGAGAAAACAGAGAAGAAAACATTCATGATCTTGGGTTAGGGAAATATGTTTTAAAGAACATAGAAAGCACAAACCACAAAAGAAAGATGTCAAATGAGTCTTTAACAAAATTAAACTATTAGGCAAACTATATATAGGAGATAATGTATGTAATACTTATATTGGACAAAGGATTGAGTTTTAGGATATAGTAAAACTCTTACAACCCAATAATAGGACAACAAACAATCCAACAAAAAGCAAGCAAAAGATTGGCAAAGACACTCTAAACAGAATGACCAGAAAGCACATTAAAATGTCCTTGACATCTTGGGGCACCTGGGTGGCTCAGTCAGTTGAGCGACTGACTTCAGCTCAGGTCATGATCTCACGGTTTGTGACTTCAAGCCCCACGTCGGGCTCTGTGCTGACAGCTCAGAGCCTGGAGCCTGCTTCGGATTCTGTGTCGCCTTCTCTCTCTGCCCCTCCCCCACTCGTGCTCTGTCTCTCTCTGTCTCAGAAATAAATAAACATTAAAAAAAAATTAAAATGTCCTTGACATCTTGAGCTATCAGGGAAATAGAAAATAAGATGAAAATGAAATTCTACCCTCTAGAATTGCTGAATTAAAAAGAAAACTGACAATACCACATTTTGTCCAGAATGTGAGGAACTGAAATTTTCATACCCTGTGGGTTGTAGTGCAAATTGATACAGTCACCTTTATAATAAGTTTAGAAGTTTCTTTATTTTTAAGTTCACTTATTTATTTTGAGAGAGAGAGAGAGAACCAGTGGGGAAGAGGCAGAGAGGAGGTGGGGACAGAGGATGCGAAGTGGGCTCTGTGCTGACAGCAAAGAGCACTATGCGGGGCACAAATTCATGAACCATGAGATCATGACCTGAGCCAAGGTCTGATGCTTGACCAACTGAACCAGCCAGGCGCCCCTCATCAAACTATACTTTTAAAATGGGCGTATTTTATTTTATATAAATGACATCTTAATAAAGGTGAATCAACACTCATTGAACTGATAGAACTGTAGAATATTAATGGATGCATTTTATTCTGAATAAATTATACCTCAAGAATGTTTTGAACTTAAAGAATGTTAAAGAATGTAACTGAAGAAAAGAACAAATATTTATGTTCAAGAATATTCACCTCTCATCACATTCAATAACAAAATCTTTGGAAAAAATTGAGATGTTTAAATTCATGGTGGATCTATAAATGGGAATATTATTCAGCTATTATAAGTCACATTCTCAATTATAATTAAGGATACTAGATGCATATATACTGATGACTTTCCTTAAGAGTAATTCTATACATAGGACAGATTTAAAAAAATACAATAATGATAAAAATAGTGGTATTTTAAGCTTTATAAGCCATATGGTCTCTCTCTGGCAACTATGCATGTATACTCTAGTTGCATGCAAACAGCCGTAAACAGTATGCAAACAAATGGTCATGGCTGTGTGCCAATAAAACTTTATTTACAGAAATAGTAAGTGTACTGGATTTGGTCCCTTCTTCAGATGACAGTTGGAAGTTAATCTATCATGTACAAATAGCCTTTATTGTTAGGACTTTTTACCATTGTTTGAAAGAAGCTCCTACAGTTTTCTGTGTGTATTAGGAGCATAATAGACACATTTGATTTCAGACCAAAGATATCAATTGCTGAGAGTTTGCATGATTGGTTTGCTGGTTTAAAACTGAATACCAGGTATGGTGTGCCTGGGTTCTCCTCTTGATTTTGGCTCATCATCTCACGGTTTGTGAGATCAAGCCCTTCATCAGGCTCTGAGCTGAGAGTGCAGAGCCTGCTGGGGTTCTCTCTCTCCCTCTCTCTTTGCCCCTCCCCCCTCTCAAAATAAATAAAAATTTTAAAAAATTTAAAATGAAAAAATAAAAAAATGAATACCATGTAAAGAATGAATCACCAAATTCCTTTAAAAATCTATTTCGACCAGCTATATTTTATTCATAATATATTTTTCTGCACAGGACAAAGAGACTATAGTTGAGTTTGTCAGGAAAGCAGAAACCAAGACGGAAAACGTCAATAAACATTAAAACTCACTGAGCAGAACAATACCCATTTTTCATCCTACATATATTTTAGACATTTCCATTTCCATTTTGAGTGGGCGAAAAAAGCGAAGGAACAGAAAAGACAAAGGAACAATGATTTACAATGGAAAAAAGTGTATCTCTTTAGTATTCAGAAAACCCTTTAGGTGGATTTTTGTGTAACAGGGTCTAATAAACTCATTTTCCCCCCAAAAAACTGAAAACAGACCAGGGTAAGAGAGACAAAGATTCCTGAAAGTTCAGGATTTATTTAAGCACCTTCTGGAGCTGGAAGAAGGCAGATAGCATGGACAGTGTTCACCAAACAGTAAATATATAATCCCAGCCCCTGCATACTCATGTCACTATTAAATTTGCCATGAAAACACTGACTTGGTAATTGCTGATGGTTTTCTTATTTTAATTACATGATAATTACAAAATTATGTCAACAATTTCTATGGAAAAATAGTATATACAGGTACTATGATATATAATACAGGAAAGATACATATATTTACGGCATAAATATGTATATTTATTTAATAGTATAAGTATATATATTTGCCTTGGGTTTGATTGCACAGGGGCTAAGAGGATACATGGGAGCCCTGAGGAGTTACTGAGGGCCAAGACTCTTGTATCACTTATCAAACCATGAGTTTAGCTTCTGTGTCAGTTGTGGACCCATAGTGTAGCCCTGCTGATATTCAGGTTGTCCTAAGCAACAGTGGACATTTGACCATTTTACTGAGATTATTTGTAGACTCTTTTTTTCACCAGCCAAATTTCAGGCATGGGGAGTTTATGAAACTCCTCAGCTTAAATGCAGTGACCTCCCTTATACGTGAAAGGCATCTCTCCTGTAAATTTAATTGTAATCTTCCCTTTTCCCCATTTTCAATTTCATTGTCTTCTATTCTGTGGCCATTCTTGCTAATGTGATGCCTTTATAAAACATATTGCGGTGTGTGTGTGTGTGTGTGTGTGTGTGTGTGTGTGTGTGTGTGTTCTTATAGTTTTAATTTTGGACATGAGGAATGTGAAGTTCCTTTGGTGGCATTAAGATGGAAGTGACACTCAACAACTTGATATTCAGGCTTTTAACTCAGAAAAGACATCTATGTTAGTGACAACATTGGGGAGTCGTCAGATTTCAGGTGAAAGTAGGAAATGAGGGCCTAATGTAGGGTGAGAAGAGTCACAAATGCATGAAACTCAATGCAGTGGGTTGAAAATGGTATTATAAGTGTTCTGTGCTGAGGCAGATTCTGTATCTGGATCATATGGTAAATTCATCCAGAGTAGAAAGATTTAAGGGGTGCCTGGGTAGCTCATTCAATTAAGCATCCAACTCTTGATTTCGGCTCAAGTCATGATCTCCCAGTTGGTGGGTTCGAGCCCCTCATCAGGCTCTGTGCTGACAGTGTGGAGCGTCCTTAGGATTCCCTCTACCCCTCTCTCTGCCCCTCCCCTGCTCGTGTGCACGTGTGCACTCTCTTTCTCTCTCTCAAAATAAATAAACTTAAAAAAAAAAAGAAGATTTAAGAGTGAATTTGAGTCAGTGAGGAGGAAGGATGCCAGGAATTAGGGTTGATTGGTTGATATGAAGCGTCCGATTAAGGGACTATGGCAAGGTCTTAAACAGAAGAGGATAATAAAGAGGACAGATTGTTCATGTGAGGAATTTGAGTACAAAGTGATGGAAAGATAAAAAACACACACAAGGAAATAATTTGGTAGCACATGGGGCTGAAGAAGCTTGTTGCATCTGTTTTTGTTTAATTTTTAATTAGTAACACTGAGAGTAAAGGGTAAAGAGACAACTGATTGAGGGTATAGAAAAGTAATGATAATGATTGAGGATGTTTGAAGAGATAAGAGAGGTGAATCCAAAACATAGGTGAAGGACTAATGTTGGATAGGCCATAAGTTTCAGCCCCTGGAGGAAAAAACTGAATTCATCTCAGCAAATGACCTCATCATTTCCCCAGTGCCAAAACCAGAAACCGGGGAGTGGAACTTGTCTCCTGTCTTGTCTTCTCTCTTTTTCTTACATCAAAGCAGACACCAATATAGACTGTTCAACCATGTAATTGCCCTTAAACTTGAGACAAAATATGTTTCTTTTGTTTTTCTTTTCTGTTTTCTCTGTTATTAGTACTTGTTCTCATCAGTTTCTCTTTGAAGTTCTATACATGCTGACACTCATTCCTCATCTCTTCACTGTTCAGGAGTAAGCTTTCTAAAATGCAAAGCTCATCATGTGACTTCATGCTTAAAAGTCATTCCATGGCACCTTGTGACCTTTGGAATAAATTCATCTCTTGAGTATGATTTACATGAATTTTCATGAGCTCACCCCTGCTGGCCTCAGACTCATGTTTTTTATGACTTAGGACCCTTTGTTCCCTCTGCTCTAGCCCTACCCAGCACCTTATAGTTCCCTGAACACTCCAAATTCTCTAACCATCCAATGTCTGCACTTGCTGCTGCCCCTGCACAGATGCCTAAAAACACAGAGAAACTCAGAGAATGGACTCATTTATTACCTGAGCAAAACAAATGATCCTTAGTCTAGAGCCCTCTAAGGGGATTGGAAACACAGGCACACATACGGAATGAACCGTCTAGCTGGGAAGACAGATAAATGAATGCCTTCTTGCTTTCTTATCTGGGAACTTAGAACAAGTGTTTTGATCTCAACTTAGAGATAGCTTTTTCTCAGGAATCTTCACTGATTTCCTCCATACTCAGTCATGACTTGGGGCCCTACCTGAGAGCTTTGCCTCATCTCTGCCATTATCCTTATGAGTGGATGCTATAGCGATCTATTCATTTACCTGTCTCTCTGGCAAGACTGTTCATTCCTCATGTCTCCCTGTGATTCCAGTCTCCACAGAAATATAGATTAAGTATTGTTTGTTTTGTTCAAGTAATAAATGAGTCCATTCTTTAAGTTTCTCTGTAGTTTAGTACAACTTTGTGTTTGGAAAATAACATTTTTTTTCAAGAAGCAATACCCAGCATCACCTGGTCCTTTTCTTCATGTTTTGTAGTGGAAACATACATTGAGAGGGTAAATGACTTACTCAGTACCAAAAGCCAGGACATAAATTCTGGTATTGTCACCTGATGCTGGCTGTACTTCACCAGGTGACCTGATATTCTTAAACAGCACACCCAGCAGCAGCAACAGCCAACAGGTACAACTCTCCATTCCGTGTTTGTCTCAGAACCTTTGCATGCGACTTGACCTGTGACAGTGTGGATGAGAATGAAATTCGTCAAATATTTTGTTTATATGACTTAAATATGATTATATGTTAAAACTCCTTAGTCCTGAGACAGGCACATAATAGGTGCTTGGTACATGTTCTTCATGCACTTTCAGGTTTCTGCCATTGAATATTCAACCTAATGTCATGAATAATTATTATTTATACTGATGATGATTGATGAAAGTGAATGTTTTTCATTTGTATTTAAAATACTGTGATTTGTCCCTACTTTTCCTGTCTCAGTTCCCCCACACGCCCTCACATAACTTTTGCTCCATTAGCACCACCCTACTTTTTGTTCTTTCAAACCTCCATGCCTTTATACAATGCCATGATGTTGTAAATGCTATTCCCACTGTCAGAAATAAATTTCATCTTTGTCTTCCTAATGACCTGGGGCATCTACCCTTAGCTCAAACCTCACCTCCTCTGTGAAAAGTTATCTAAATATCCTTCCCCCAAGGAAGATAGTCTTCCTCCCTCGTGCTTCTATTTATCTCATACATTCCCATCTTTCCCAGTACATTCTAAGATCATTGGGCTGATGCAAAACATCTCGCTTGTCTATCCTTATCTCCTGTGTTTATGTCTCTCAATGCTCAATAGATATGTTTTTAAAGAATTTCCATTGATTAAATTAAGCTAGGTCTTTGAATGTCAAATATATCTGATTGCAAGACTGGAAAATATGATACAAATGCTTATGATGTAAGAATTATATAATGTATGAAGAATAAATGGAATTCCCTAGTAATTCAAAGGCTCAAGAAAGTAAAATAATTTAAGTAATTCTGTATGCAATGCAATTCATTGAGGGGGAGTGATGAATAAATCAATCGGAGTTAAAAGAATACTAGTTTATAGCCACCATTTAATCCTTAGAAGAAGCTTATAATGGAGGTACTATTTTTATCCCCATATTGCAGATAAAGGAACTGAGACCCAGAGTCACATAGTTAGTACATGATAGAACCAAAATTTAAATACAGAAGTTTTTTTTTTTTTACTCTAGAATATTATGCTAAAATATTTTGCTGGCTCCTAAAGAACCATCTCCAAAAATATCAAAGCAGCAGTACATGAAGTGAACAGAGAAGCCAAGTTCAGTTAAAAAGTTTTTTTAAGAAGTTGAGAAGAGTTATTCCAGTGGATCCTCTTACTTAGCTAAACATCCCATTCTACTTAAGGATACAAATTTAAAAATAATTTTATGAATCTCATAATTTGCTCACTTGTAGATTTCACAATTTTGCTGAAACGAATATAAGCAATGTTCTTCTGTTTACAGTGTTCTGTCTACGCCGTTTAGTTCCAATTGTGTTTTCTCCTGTCATGAGTTTTTATGTCAGGACCTGGCCTAGACTGTTAACTACTGCCCTTTCTCCGGGCAGTGCTCTTCTTGTGACTACAAATGCTGTGCCATATTTAATAAGATCACATGCAATGAAGATGTCTTATTCTTGTCAGCAGTGATGAATGTAATACCTATTGCCTAAACTTGCACACGTGTAAACAGAACTTGGCTTGAGAATCTTACTGAAATCCCAAATGATAGTCAAATACGTTGCCAGGAACTTGCTAAAGTAGTTTCCTGTTTCTTTTCTCTAGTCTCTGTGTACAGCTTTATCCTATTCACCCAATATGTTCAGTGACATAGTTAAAACCAGGAAATGTGATAACCAACATATGACCCCAGCACCAAACCCATCTGTTTGATGTCACACTCTTCCACAGTGTCAGCTTTGACAGAATGTTCTCCATAGGGTTCTTGTGAACTTCAGCAGCTAGTGCATTGATGAAGGATACTGATTAAATCCCACCTACTGTATGGAAAATCCCAAAAGTTTTCTGATGTCCATTAACCATATAGCTTTGCTATCACTTTTTGATCTTCTATGCTCTTAGCCAGAGAACCCAAACTAGCCAGGGAACATCACTCCTTTCCATTTTAGAAATGTACAACATAAAATTATACAACTTTCCAGCTTTGGGTGGGTATTAGTGAAAGAAATGAAATCGAAAAGTGGCAATGGCATGGTCCCATTGCCTGACTAGTTCTTGCCATTGGGAAATAATAGTGAGTTACTCTGTTTGTACATATTATGTAGTTAGTTCCCCATGAATCTGTTCTCTAAACCAACATCAGAGAGAAGGAATGGTAGGCTTGCAAACCTTTGGGGCGATAATTTAACCATCTAAGTGGATGGATCATGCTACAATTTTTGGGAAAGATGTACTCAGGAAGCAGTGTGGAGCCCATCATAACTCTGAATTAGAGTGACATAGCAGTAAAACAAAGGAGGCTAAAACAGCTGGAGTTAATAGGAGAGAGTACTAGAGACAAGAGTGTTGTACACAGAGAGAATTCTGGAGATCTGCTGAGAGTCCTCATTAAGTAATCATGTGAAATCAGTAAACACATGTGAGGTAACTCCTTAAGGCTAGAAGGAGAATTACCTACAGTTATGAGAGGTAGCAATGCCTGGGGCTCACAAGTGACTAGGAAGAATTTCCTTTTCCACCAGCTAGAATGGGAAACCTCACAATTCACTGGGCATAAAATACAGTATTCAAAAGTATCTTGCCCTAGTTATGGTTAAAAATTAGCCATACAGGTGCCTGGGTGGTGCAGTCAGTTAAGCGTCTGACTCTTCATCTTGGCTCAGGTCATGATCTCACAGTTCATGAGTTCCAGCCCCACATCAGGCTCTTTGCTAATGACATGGAGCCTGCTTGGGATTCTGCCTCTCCTTCTCTCTGCCCCACCCCCGCTTGTGCTTGCACTCTCTCTCTATCAAAATAAATAAACTTAAAACAGATTTAAAAATTAGCCATGGACTAAACACTCATCTGAAAATCAAGGCCTAAGATTATTTTTCAAGTAACTTAACTGTATCCAGGGTAAAATATAAAATAAAAAAAAAACTTTAGGAATACAAACATACAAACATCTACTACCTATCAGGTAAAAATGTCAATGTTGGTAGGCAATAAAAAATTACCAAGCATGCAAAGAAGATGGAAGATATAACCTTTAATGACAAGAAAAGTTGCTCAATTGTTAAATTGAAATAAACCCAGGATTAACACAGTTGATAGTAGACAAAGGCATTAATTATAACAATTACTATAATTGCATTCCATATATCCGAGAGGCCAGAGGAAAGATTGAACATCTTAAGCAGAGACATGGAAGATTGTAAAAGACTCAAACTGAACATCTAGATATAAAGATGACTATGTATAAGATGAAAAATACACTAGATGGGAAAAACAACACATTAGACATTACAGAAGAAACTATTAGTGAACCTGATGACATAACAGTGGAAAGTATCCAAATAGAATACAGGGGGAGAAAGAAAGACAGGAAAAAATTTAACAGATCATCAGTGAGTAATGGAACATCTTTAGGAAGCTTAATTTTTGTATTTTTTAAAGTTTATTTATTTTGAGAAAGAGTGGGGGAAGGTGGCAGAAACAGAGGGAGAGAGAGAATACCAAGCAGGTTCCATGCTGTCAGCACAGAGCCTGATGCTCTGACTCGAACCCACAAACTATGAGATCATGACCTGAGCCAAAATCAAGAGTCAGATGCCTAACTGACTGAGCCACCCAAGCGACCAATTTTTTTGTAAATTTTAAAAAATGTAATCTCTACAGACTTCAAGCTGTGTTACAAAGCTATAATCATCAAGACAGTATGCTACTGGCACAAAAAGAGACACTCATATCAATGGAACAGAATAGAAAACCCAGAAATGGACCCACAAATGTATAGCCAACTAATCTTTGACAAAGCAGGAAAGAATATCCAGTGGAATAAAGGTAGTCTCTTCAGCAAGTGGTGCTGGGAAAACTGGACAGCGACATGCAGAAAAATGAACCCGGACCATTTTCTTACACCATACACAAAAATAAACTCAAAATGGATGAAAGACCTCAATGTAAGACAGGAAGCCATCAAAATCCTTGAGGAGAAAGCAATCAAAAGCCTCTTTGACCTTGGCTGCAGCAACTTCTTACTCAACACGTCTCCTGAGGCAAGGGAAACAAAAACAAAAATGAGCTATTGGGACCTCGTCAAAATAAAAAGCTTCTGCACAGCGAAGGGAACAATCAGCAAAACCAAAAGGCAACCGATGGAATGGGAGAAGATATTTGCAAATGACACATCAAATAAAGGGTTAGCATCCAAAATCTATAAAGAACTTATCAAACTCAACACCCAAAAAACAACCAATCCAGTGAAGAAACGGGCAAAAGACATGAATAGACACTTCTCCAAAGAAGACATCCAGATGGCCAACCGACACATGAAAATATGCTCAACATCACTCATCAGGGAAACACAAATGAAAAGCACAATGAGATACTACCTCACATTGGTCAGAATGGCTAACAGGAACAACTCAGTCAACAACAGATGTTGGCGAGGATGCAGAGAAATAGGATCTCTTTTGCACTGCTGGGGGGAATGCAAACTGGTGCAGCCACTCTGGAAAACAGTATGGGGGTTCCTCAAAAAAATAAAAATAGAACTACCCCACAACCCAGCAGTGGCACCACAAGGTATTTATCCAAGGGATACAGGTGTGCTGTTTTAAAGGGGCACATGCACCCCAATGTTTATAGCAGTACTATCCACAATAGGCAAAGTAATGAAAGAGCCCAAATGTCCATCAATGGATGAGTGGATAAAGAAGATGTGGTATATATATATATACAATAGAGTATTACTTGGCAATCAAAAAGAATGAAATCTTACCATTTGCAACTTCGTGGATGGAACTAGAGGGTATTATGCTAAGTGAAATTAGTCAGAGAACGACAAATATATGACTTCACTTGTATGAGGACTTTAAGATACAAAACAGATGAAACTAAGGGAAGGGAAACAAAAATAATATAAAAACAGGGAAGTGGACAAAAACATAAGAGACTCTTAAATATGAAGAACAAACAGAGGGTTACTGGAGGGATGTGGGAGGGGGGATGGGCTAAATGGGTAAGGGGCATTAAGGAATCTACTCCTAAAATCATTGTTGCACTATATGCTAACTAACTTAGATGTAAATTAAAAAAAAATTGATTAAATAAAAATTTTTTAAAAATGTAATCTCTATGCCCAACATGGGGCTCAAACTCATGACCCTGAGATCGAGAGTCTCATGCTCTACTGACTAAGCCAGCCAGGTGCCCCTTAACTGTTGTAAATTTGATGAAAATCATAAGCCCACACATACAAGAAGCTAAATCAGTATTGGGGGAAAGTTTATAACATTAAATGCCTAGCTTTTGGAAGAGTAAAGGTCTCAAATCAATGACTCATCTTCCAACTTAAATTTTAGAAAATAAACAGTAAATAAGCTCAAAGTAACTGGAAGAAAGGAAATCCCTAGAATCACATTGCAAATAAATTAAACATGTAACAGAAAATATATAGAGAAAATCAGTGAAAGTAAAAGTTGACTCTTTGAGAAGATGAATAAAATTGATGTCTTGAGCCAGAGTGATAAAAAAAAAGGTGAAGGCATAAATCGCTAATGTCTGGAATTACATAATTAACCTCACTGTATATTCAATTATTATCAAAGTAGTAATACATGAATATTAAGGACAACTTTATGCCAATAATTTTTAAAATAAGTATGAAATATTAAATTTTATTTTTTAACATTTTATTTTATTTTATTTTTTTAATTTTAATTCCAGTATAGTTTGCATGCAGTGTCATATTAGTTTCAGGTGTAATATAGTGACTTAACAATTCTATACATTACTCAGTGCTCATCATGATAAGTGTACTCTTAATCCCTTTCACCTTTGCCACCATTTTCCCACCCACCTCCCTGCTGGTAACCATCTGTCTGTTCTCCATAGTTAAGAGTCTGTTTTTTGATTTGTCCCTTTTTCTTTGTTCATTTGTTTTGTTTCTTAAATTCCACATATAAGTGAAATCATGTGTTATTTTTCTTTCTCTGACTTTATGCCAATAAATTTGACAACTTAGTTGACAATGGGCAAATTCCCTGAAAGACACAAACTATCAAAGGCAAATCAAGAAATAAACCTATTTACTAACACTCTATTAAATAGAATTTAATAGGATTTGTAGGTAGAGTCCATCTCACAAATTGAAATGCAGGAGCAGATGACTTCAATGGTGAATTTCAGCAAGTGTTTCAGGAAGAAACGCTACTTGAGTTCAGAAAATAGACAACAAGTGAATAGGTCATAAGTCCTTTTATAAGGCCGACATTATTCATACCAAAACCAGGCAAAGACATCATACATAAAGAAAACCACAAGCCAATATCCCTCAAAATTTTGAAAATCAAATCCACCAATATCTAAAAATGATAATATATCACAACCATTTTTGTGTTTATCCCAGGACTTCAAGGCAGATTCAAACTTGAAGAATTAGTCAATGAGATTAATTAAGAAGAATTAGTTGACCATATTAATAGAATGAAAATATAAGTAAACATATTATCATCTCAATAGATGATGAAAAAGCATTTGAAAAAATCCAGCATCTACTCTTGATGAAAACATACAGAAAGCTAGAAATAGAAGGTGCAGTGGACTGAATGTGTCCCCCCAAATTCATATGTTGAAATCCTAACCCTCAATGTGATGGTATTAGGAGGTGAGGCCTTTGGGAGGTGATTAGGTCATGAATGTGGATCCCTCATGAAGGGGATTACTGCCCTTAGGAAAGGGACCCCAGACATTTCTCTTGCCTTCTTTCTTTTATGTGGGGGGCACAGCAAGAAGTCAGCAGTCTGCAACCTGGAAGAATGAGTTTCACTAGAACTTCATGCTGTTTCTCTAATCTCAGACTTCCAGCCTCCAGACCTGTGAGAAATAAATTTCTGTTGTTTGTATGCCACTCAGTCTATCATACTTTGTTTTAGTAGCCCGAACTGCTTAAAACAGAAGGGAACTTTGTCAATCCTGTAAGAAACATGTACAAAAAAAGGTACAGCTAACAAGGTGAGGATCTCCACTTTCACCACTTCTAATCAAGTCTATTCTGTAGGTTCTAGCTAACACAGTGGGGCAAGAAAAAGAAATAAAGAGCTTTCAGATAGAAAAAGAAGTAAAAGCTTCTTTATTTGCAGATGACATAATCATCTATGTGGAAAATCCTAAGTAATGTATAAAAAAAACTACTAAAACTAATAAGTGAGTTTGGCCAGAAGACAAGATACAAAAGCAGTATATAAACATCAATTGCAGTTCTTTATAATAGCATTGAACAATTCCACATTAAAATAAAAATACTATTTATAATTGCATTAAATAATTGTGTTGTTTCCTTATGGTTGAGTTTTAAGTGTTATTTTCATATTTTAAATACAAGTCCTTTATCAGTATCAACCATGGGACACAAACAAAAGTGAGTTGAGAGCACAAAAACTCCCATTTCCCACCCAGAACTATGTAGATTTAATGATAGAAATCTCTGAAAGCCTGTATTCTGCAAGACCATTAAATGTGCCAATTGGATTTCTCTGTGGCAAGTATGACACATAATGGAGATGAAGATCAGTTACAATCTTGTGCAAAATGTATTGTAATTTCTATGCAGTACAATAGATACATACCCATTTAGGAAATTTGCTGCTTAACATTTTCCCTGACATCTCAGAGTCACTGGGAAATTCCAGTGTGTGGCAATTACTCAGCCACATGCTTAGTGCGTAGAAGGTTATTATTCTGTATCATGGTCCACTGATTAACCCAACATGCCAATAGCTAATAGGATGGTTTTCTCCCCCACTGGGTCTCCCAGATGAGAAACTTTCCCAACATTATCATTATTGTCTTTGTAAATTAATTTTCCATCAGGGAAACTTTGAGAATAATAGGGTTTTTTTCCCTCCAAGAAATGTATCTTAGTAGTAATATTAGAAAGCCCAGCTCAGATAAAATAGTGTGTTCTTACTGATGGAAATTGGTATCTAATAAATGTATACATATAATTTCTCTGCAATTTGAAGACATTTTTTTAAAAAATTCACACACATTTTTACAACAGTTTCACTAATAATTAGGCTACTGAAAACATGAATTTTGTTTTACCGCAGCATTGCTTTATAGGTAGAACAGTTAAGTATGTTGTGAAAAGAGCACTACCTTTCTTATCATTTATAAATCTTATGGAAGTTAATCCTGGGAAACACTCTCAAGGATTGGGAAGTGACACTGGAGATCATTTTGCTGAACTCTGTTAATTTTGAAATTTTTGAATTGTATCCCTCATTATAGCCTGTGAAAATGAATCAGATTTAATGATCTCCCAATACTTTCTCTCCCATAAAAAATTATATATTTTATAGAATCACAGTTCTAGGGTACACATTCTCAAACTTGTGCACAAATTGTCTTGATTACCTCCTGCCATAAGTGAAATCAATAGGTATGTTAGCTGTAATCAATTTTGTAGATATCCTTTATCAAGTTGAGGAAGTTCCCTTCTATTCTTAGTTTTCTTTTTTTAATGTTTATTTTTGAGAGAGAGAGAGAGAGAGAGAGAGGGAAGGGGCAGAGAGAAAGGGTGGACAGAGGATCCAAAGCGGGCTTTGTGCTGACAGCAGAGACCCCGATGTGGGGGCATGAACTCATAAACCATGAGATCATGACCTGAGCCAAAGTCAGACACTTAACCAACTGAGCCACCCAGACACTCCTCTATTCCTAGTTTTCTAGGAACTTTTTATCTGAATGGGTGTTGAATATTATCACTTTTATTCTATATTACAAAAATTGTGTGATTTTTCTTTTCCTTATTAATATGATGGATTATATTGATTGATTTTTAAATATTAATATTGTCTTGCATTCATGGAATAAACACAAATTGGCCATCCTCTAAAATTGTTTTTTACATGTTGCCAAATTCTACTTGCTAATATTTTGTCAATAATCTTTTTGGTCTATATTTATGAAGAATACTGGTCTATATTTTTCCTTTTTTGTTCTTTATCTGTTTTTTTTACATTAGGGTAATATTGTCTTAAAAATGAGTTTAAAGTGTTAACACCTTTTTCTTCTGGTAGAGATAGGATGTAATTGTTAATTTGTCTTTAAACATTTGTTCAAGTTCTCCAGTGAAACCATCCAGATCTGAAGTTTATTTTTTTTTTTGAGGAAGTTTTTAAAATTAAAAATGGGATTCCCTTAGTAGTTATAGGGCTATTCAGATTATCTATTTCAGATGCATTGGGTATGGTAGTTTGTATATTATGAGTAATTGGTCTCCTTCATCTAAATTGTCAAATTTGTGTGTATAGGGTTGTTCATGTTATTCTATTATTCTCTTTTTGGTATTAGCAGGGTCTATAGTGATTTCCCTTGTTTCATTCTTGAGTTTAGTCATATGCATCTTTGATTTTTTCATTAATTTTTATTTTATTGTAGTTAGAACACTTAACCTGAGATCTATCCTCCTAACAAAGTTTAAGGGAACAATACATTATTGTTGACTATAGGTACAATGTTGTACAGCAGATCTCCAGAGCTAATTCATCTGATTAAACTTTATGCTTGTTGATTAATAACTCTCCATTTCCTCCTGCCCCCGTCCCTGGTAACCACCATTCCTATGTTTGATTTTATGAATTTGACTATTTTATTTTTTTAATTAAAAAAATTTTTTTAAATTTATTTTTGAGAGAGAGAGAGAGAGATAGTGCAAGCAGGGGAGGGACAGAGAGAGAGGGAGACACAGAATCCAAAGACAGGCTCCAGGCTCTGAGCTAGCTGTCAGCACAGAGCCCGATGAGATCATGACCTGAGCCGAAGTTGGACGCTTAACTGACTGAGCCACCCAGGCGCCCTGAATTTGACTATTTTAGATAACTCATGTAAGTGGAATTATGCAGTATTATCTTTCTATGTCAGGCCTATTTCACTTAACATAATGTCCTCAAGGTCCATCATGTTTCATATTACAGAATTTCCTTCTTTTTAAAAGCTGGTTAACATTCTTTTATATGTATAGTGCTAAGACCCGTGTGGCTGGAGCACATGGGCAAGTGAGAGAGTGGTAAAAAGTATGAGAGATTAATAGAGAACAGATCTGTATTGAGCAGAGGCAGATGATTTAAATGTTATTCTAAGTTCTAATGAACATTTAATAAGGCTGCATTTGCAACTATTTAGTAACCATACTTGGGGGCAGCAAGAACAGAAAATGGGAGTTATAAGCAACTGCTGACATTTGGATAAAACATGATGGTGGCTTGGATTGAGGTGGCATAGTTGATTTGGCAAAAAAATAATGTGAGTGAATTTGGTATACATTCTGTGGGTTTGATTTTGTGGATTAGTTTCGAGAGAGAAGAGTGGTCAAATATTTCTCCATATCTTTTTGGCCTGAATAACTTGAAGAATAGAGATCCATTTATGAAGATGGTAAATATTGTATGAGGAGCAGATTTGGAGTATAAATTGAGAGTTTGGTTTTGAAATCAGGTTTTGTGAGTCAATAGAAAATATTCAGATGTGGTATATGGGTCTAGAGTTTAATGACAGTTGTATGATGTTCATTCTCCCCACACATTCTACACACACACACACACACACACACACACACACACACAAATATGTATATAACATCATCAGGAAGAACAAATAAGACTTCGCATAATGCATACCTTCATCATTATTAGAAGACAGAGAATACCATTCATTACAAATTACCTCTAGGTAGAATATTAAAACAACTTGCAACAGCGTTTCCATGACTAGGCACTGCAAGGCTGTGGTATGGAGATTAGGGAGGGGATATTTAAGGAACTCAATGGAAAAATTGTAGCACCCACAAGTCTTAGACAAAGCATAGATAAAATCACTCCCTAAAAGAGAAAATTTACACCAAATGACAAAATACTAAATATGGATTGGATTTGGTGCTTTACAGAATTGGCTACAAGGAAGGGGTTTGAAATGAAGTGGAATTAGAAGTGAGAAACATTACTTCAGGAGAATAGGTATATAGAGAAAGTGCTTTCCCTGGAGTATGTCTTTGTGAAGGGGAAGTAGGTAGTAAGAACGGGAAATTTGAAATCCTGCAGGAAAAAAAAGGGAAATAATTCATGTCAAGTGATCTAACAATGTCATTCATTAAAAAAAAAAATGGGGTGCCTGGGTGCCTCAGTCAGTTAAGCGGCCGACTTCTGCCCAGGTCATGATCTCTAGGTCCGTGAGTTTGAGCCCCGCGTCGGGCTCTGTGCTGACAGCTCAGGGCCTGGAGCCTGTTTCAGATTCTGTGTCTCCCTCTCTCTGACCCTCCCCCGTTCATGCTTTGTCTCTCTCTGTCTCAAAAATAAATAAACGCTAAAAAAAAAAAAAGAATAGGGGTACCTGGGTGGCTCAGTCTGCTGAGTTGCAGAGTCTTGATTTTGCCTCAGGTCATGATCCCAGAGTTGTTAGATGGAGCCCCACTCAGCATGGAGCCTGCTTAAGATTCTGTCTCTTTCCCTCTGCCCCTCTTCCCAGCTCATGTGCACTTGCGCCCTCTCTCTCTCTCTTAAATAAAACAATTAAAATAAAAATAAATAAAAACCACACAAAAAGGACAGTCTAAAAGTATTAATTGCATTCATTAAATTAATAGAAATGGAAAACAATCACACAGCAAAAATATAGTAAGAAAGCAGGAAATTCAAAGCAAGGCATTTCTACTGATAACAATCCCTGCCTCCCTAAATAGAAACTCATAAAGTTTAAGAAGACTGTAGCTCGGCCCTGTAAATTAAATTAAGTCTCTTCATGAAAGCATTAGGAGATCTTGAGTCAGAAATACAAATCTAGTTACAGAAAAAGAAAATAAACCAAGGAAAAACAAGAGTTGTTTGAACTAAGGAAAGGCAGTTCTATATCTTTGAATGAAGTTACCTTAGATAGTGGGGCACCTCAGTGGCTCAACCAGTTAAGCATCTGACTCTTGGTTTTGGCTCAGGTCACGATCTCACAGTTGGTGGAATTGAGCCCGGTGACAGGGTCCTAGCTGACAGCGTAGAGCTGCTTGGCATTCTCTCTCTCCATCTCTCTCTGTCCCTCCCCCTCTTGCTCACTCTCTCTCTCAATAAATAAATAAACTTTAAAAAATTACATTAGATAAGAAGATGAAATTACCCAAGGAGTAATAGGTTACTTAAGGAATAATAGGTTTAAATGAAAATTTAATTAAAAAGGCATTGAAATAAAACTTGGAAAAAAAGTCCAATAAAAAATTCTTTCTCAGAGAGAAAGGGATGGAAATGGAATACAGAAATATAAGTTCTAAAATATTATAATTGGGTTCCTGAAGAAGAAATTTAATACAGTAGAATGGAACTAGTATTTAAAATAATTATCCCAATATCCTCCCCAGCCCAAACCCCGCCAAAAAAAAAAAAAAAAAAAAAGAAAAGAAAAGAAAAAGAAAGATCTGAGTATAGTGTAGTGGGTAAAATTGAATTGGAATAATCAAGTCAGGGGAAGTATCCTAATACAACTATTCATGTTTTGAGATAAGTAAGAAATTCCCTGGCCTTTAGGCAAAATATGAAGAAAGTTTCAAAGAAAAGACAATTAGTGTGGTGTCAAAATTCTCAAAAATAACATACAAATGAAGGCAACAGTGAAATGACATTTTTCAAACACTTAAGTACTGAAAATACAAACTGAGAATTTTACATAGAGTCAAGCTTTCTGTTAAGTAAAGAAGCTCTAAGTTAATTCTGAATATACAGGAACACAGAGAATTTTAACTCATAAGCTCTTCTTGCAGAATCAACTAGATAAGATTCATCCAACCAAGAAATGACTGAGGAAACATTTGTAAAAGGACATATGATGAGAATTACATTTATTTAATTGTAGATCTAAAACTAAAAGGTTAGTAGCTGGGTAGAAGGATAGTATTTAAACATGTGTTCTTAAAAATAAAAAAGAAATCCAACTGAAATATGGGAGTAGACAGGATAGAAAAAGGGAAAATAGAATAAGATCATTGACTATTGTATAGGTTAAAGGCAGGAGTCAATTTAAAGCTGTAATATTGGTTCATAAACATTTAATAAGAAAAAAAGGGATTAAGGGCATTTAAAGTGTATTAATACAATGATATTTACTTTTTATTAGTAAAAATCCTTCCTTAATACCAAAAGAAATAGAAACTTTTTTACACACCAAAAGCAATGTTGTTTGAAATGAGCCAATAAGAATCACCAAATAGGAAGAAGCAGTATATAACATAAAGCACAGTAATTAAAACCAAAGATATGACAGAATTCAGACCAACTATATGCATCATATCAATACATGTAAATGACCTTAAATTGACTGAAAAGAAAAATATTTTTTAAGTTAATTTCTACAGAAAAATCCAAGAGACAAAAATAAGAAACATACCTAAAACGCAGTGCTTCAGAATCACTAAAAATAAAGAGATGGACCAAGATTTACTAGGTAAATGGAGACAATATAAAAGCAGAAATCGTTATCTTGGTAACAGACACAGTGAAATTTAAGTAAAAAACCATTAACTGAAATAAAGAAGGACACTTTGTAGTGCTAAAAGTTTTATTTAACAATAAAGCTACAACAGTTATGAGTATCTATGCACTAAATAACACAGTAAACACTTATATAAAATAGATGTACAGGAGATGCATGGAAAACTGGATAGAGCTACAATATTAACAGAGGGTCTTCATATACCAATATGCCAGTATACAAAATATATCAATCAGGAGAAAAAGTCAGCATATAAACATATAAACAACATGATTAGTAAGCAAATATTTTGGTTATATATTGAATTCTAAACCCTAATAATAGACACTATATCTTTTTCTTAAGTACACATGTTACATTCACAAAAATAGAATGCCTGGTATAGCACAAGAAAGCAAAGATCAATTCTATAAACTATTAAAACAACATTATCTGATTCCAATGCCAACAAACAGAGATCAAAATAGAAATCATAAAGGAAAACAAACCAAAACAAGAAAGGTTTACCTCAGTTGGGAAAAAAAAAATGATATTAAAAAACTTTTGGATTAAAGAGAATATACAAACAGAAATTACAGAGTTTCTAAAAAAATAAGTACCGTCATCAGTAATGATAGTTACGTATCAAAAAATATGAAGTAGTTCTACATATTAATTAACTTTTGCTTTTGTTGCTTGTGCTTTAATGTCATAGCAAAAAAAATCATACTGAAAAATTTCTACATAACAAAAGAAATAGTCAACAAAATGAAAAGTCAACCTATGGAAAGGAAGAAGATATTTACAAATCATACATCTGATACAGGATTAATATTCAAAATGTATAAAGAACTCATACAACTTAATAGCAAAAGAGAGAGAGAGAAAACCTGAAAAATTCAACTAAAAAATGGGCAGAGGAACTGAGTAGATATTTTTCTTTTTTTTAATGTTTATTTATTTATTATTATTTTTTTGAGAGAGATAATGAAAGTGAGTAGGCAAGGGGCAAAGAGAGAGGGAGACAGAGAATCCCAAGCAAGTTCCACGCTTATAGCAGGACTCAAACTCAGGAACCCTAAGATCACGACCTGAGCAGAAATTGAGAGTAGGACGCTTAACCAACTGAGCCACCCAGGCACCCCGAGTAGATATTTTTCTAAAGTATTCAGATACCAACAGGTACATGAAAAGATGCTTAACATCACTAATCACTAGGGAACTGCAGATCAAAACTACAAGATATCACCTCTCACCTGTTAGAATGGCTATCATCAAAAACACAAAAGATAACAAGTGTTGTGAGGCTGTGAAGAAAAGGGAAACCTTGTGCAATGTTGGTGGCAAAGCAGATTGCTATGGCCACTATGGAAAACAGCATAGAAATTCCTTAAAAAATTAAAAATAGAACTATCATATGATCCAGCAATCCTGCTTTTGGGTACATATCCAAAGGAATTGAAATCACTATCTTGAAGAGATATCTGCATTCCTATTTTCATTGCAGCATCATTCACAATAGCTAAAATAGCTAAGACATGTAAACAACTTATATTCTTCAATGTATGAATGGATAAAGAAAATAAGAAAATGAGATATATAGTATATATATAATATATATAAATACATAAATAATATATATTATAATATGTATATATATATAAAAGACTGAGAGTTCAACCATGAGAAAGAAGGAAATCCTGCTGTTTGTATCAACATGGATGGACTTGAGGACATTATGAAATGTAAAATAAATCAGATAAAGAAAAATACTGTATAATATCAGTTGCATGTGAAATCTAAAAAAGCCATTTGAAGAAACAGAGTAGAATGGTGATTATCAGGGGCTGAGAAGTGGGGGAAATGGAGAGATGTTGGTCAAAGAATATGAACTTCCAGTTATAAGATGAATAAGTTTTGGGGATCTAACAGCAGCATGATAATTATAGTTAATAATACTGTATTATATACTTGCAAATTGCTGAGAGAGTACATCTTCACTTCTTTCACCACAAAAAAGAAATGGTAATTATGTGAGGTGATGGAAGTATTAGCTAACTCTACAGTGATAATCATTTTGCAATATATAAGTGTATCAGATCAACCTGTCGTATACCTTAAACTTACAAAATGTTATATCTCAATAAAAAAGTAGGGATCAGAGGAAATTCCAAAGCCCTAAACACTTACATTAGTAAAAATAAAAGAATAAAAATAAATTACATTGCCAAATCAAAAGGCTAGATAAGGTATAAAAAGTAAATCACAAGAAAGCACCAGTAGGGAACTAATATAAGAACAAAATTTAATGAGAACAGAAACAAGAGATGACATTAATAAATAAAAACTTTGGTTCTTTGCACAAATTTAGTGATATAGGGGGAGAAATACCATGAGCTAATTTAATCAAGAAAGAGGAAGAGAGCATAAACTATATGTGAATTGGAAATAACTTTGATACAAAAAAGTGAAAAAAAAAAACTAAAAAAACTAAAAGAAACTACTTTGTACAGTTCCAAGAAAATAAATTTGAAAGCATAGTTTTGATATAAATATTATGCTTTGTTACTTCATTAGAAACTTTCTTGCTAACATTCTTGGAGGAATTGAAGAGCTTGTTAAACTGAATCATCAATGCTGTCCTCCCGGTAGCCAATTTTTTGAAATGGAGCTTTCTAGATTGTGATTCACATTCTGTATCTTTAAATGCAGCCAGGTGCTTTAATGGAAGGAGGACTAAGGGTTGACCTTGAGTTAGTCCCATTCAAATAGTAGCTAGCTCTGGGACATTAGGGATTTTCTTTTCCTCTTATTTTTTGTAGACTTTGAAGAGCTCTGCAAGTTATGTATAAAATTAACCGATGAGTTCTCAAAGATCCTTTCTATTGCTAGTATTCTCTATTTCTGTGTCTGTAAGCTTTTGTCCCTTACATTTTTTCCCCTAAACTTATTGATAAACTTCCCACTGTTTTTTACCCAGCCCCAATTTACAACTCAGTGGATTTGATAACACCAAGTTCATGATAAGCAGCTCTCATTGCATGGTGCCTTGATGTCCATGGTCAATTTTTCGGTCTTTGTTAGGATTCCAGTAGCATAGCAGTAACATCTTTCTTAAAGAAGAATATTTTTTATTGGGCAGAGCAGGGCTGTCCAATAGAACTTTATAGAAATACTCTATATCTACTCCACTCAATATGGTAGCCATTAGTCACATGTGGCTATTGAGTATTTGAAATGTGGGCACTGAGAGTGAGGAATTGAATTTTTAATTTTATTTAATTTTAATGTATTTAAATTTAAGAAGCCATAGGTGACCTGTGGTTTCCCTATTAGATAGCACAGGGATAGAGGATGGCTTTTCCCTAGAAATAGTGGTTCACTCTGTGGCTCTCCTGTCAAGGCCTTCCAGAGATTCTACAGAGTATCCTTGACATGCTGGAGCATTCAGCACAAATTAATGTGCTAAGTCATATTTTCCAAATGGTACAATGACTTATTCCTCACTCTGCACCTACTCACAACCTTCTCTTGTATTGGATGTCACTCAGAATTGGCGGGTTTCTGAATCACCAGGCAGGTGCATAGCAGTACCATAAAGGGCAGTATATGCCCTGAACATACATATCATTATATGGTATGGTATCTCTAATAGCAAGAATACAGTGGTTTCGAATTAAAAGTGAAATACAGGATAGGCCTGGAATACAGGACAGGCCCATCTCAACATCTAACTGATCCAGTTGTGTAGTTTGTGATTCCTGACTCACAATTTTAGGCTATGATTTGTTAGAAGTCATAGTTTCCAGAAGGGAAACACTCTATGAAGAGCAAGGATGCTACTGCACAAATGGGAACTGAGAGAAGTATATTTCACATTCAGAAGTGTCCCTGGGGCATCTCTTGATGTTTCCACATGAAGAGGTTAATACAAATTAGAAATTTTAGCAACACCAGCTCAGCAAAGGCAGCATTTAGCCCTTGGGGATGAATTTTTGGCTTGCCCTACCAGGCAAGCAACCCAAATGAGACTAAGTGCTCTCCAGAATGCTGGTGAAGAAGATGAGTATCTATTATGGCCTCAGGACCAGGTACAGCAACAGTCATAAAAGTCTTTGTAACTTTTTAGGAGATTACAAGTGACAAAGATTGGATTTTCACTTCCACTTTCCAGTTACGTACTGGAGGTGTTAAATTGACCCAATTTATACATCTCAGATTCTCTTGGCACTATATGCTACCCTCTCACCCCCACCACCTGAAGACTTGACCACCTGCTGATGGAGAGCTTCAACCATCACTGTCATGGATACATCTCCTCACATTGCTGTCTGTCTCAGCCTCCCAGGGTAACAGAAGGCTGCCACATGTCCCAGAGAAGTCGCTGCCACAGCTCAGATACCCCAGTCCTACAAGTCTCAGACGTTATTGCTACTTCCACTCCTTCCAGCTTTAGATAATGTCTCACAATCATGAATGGGGAATTTGTCTGATCTAGTGGTTTCCTAGAGAAGCTCAGTAACACAATCTGGAGGTTTAGGAAGTTAATGTTCTTTGTGGCAAGCTTGAACCAATGTGATAGAGTAAACAGGAAGATTTTCTTACATAAATCTCACTCTTTTTCTTCTTCCCACATATTTTTTTTTCTTAATATGGAATTTATTGTCAGATTGTTTCCATACAATGCCCAGTGCTCATCCCAAAACATGCCCTCTTCAATACCCATCACCCACCGTCCCCTTCCTCCCACCCCCCATCAACCCTCAGTTTGTTCTCAGTTTTTAAGAGTCTCTTATGTTTTGGCTCCCTCCCTCTCTAACCTTTTTTTTTTCTTCCCCTCCCCCATGGTCTTCTGTTAAGTTTCTCAGGATCCACATAAGAGTGAAAACATGGTATATGTCTTCCTCTGTATGACTTATTTCACTGAGAATAACAGTCTCCAGTTCCATCCACGTTGCTACAAAAGGCCAGATTTCATTCTTTCTCATTGCCAAGTAGTATTCCGTTGTGTATATACACCACGATTTTTTCATCCATTCATCAGTTGATGGACATTTAGGCTCTTTCCATAATTTGGCTATTGTTGAAACTGCTGCTATAAACATTGGGGTACAAGTGTCCCTATGCATCAGCACTCCTGTATCCCTTGGGTAAATTCCTAGCAGTGCTATTGCTGGGTCATAGGGTAGGTCTATTTTTAATTTTTTGAGGAACTTCCACACTGTTTTCCAGAGCGGCTGCACCAGTTTTCATTCCCACCAACAGTGCAAGAGGGTTCCCGTTTCTCCACATCCTCGCCAGCATCTATCGTCTCCAGATTTGTTCATTTTGGCCACTCTGACTGGCATGAGGTGATATCTGAGTGTGGTTTTGATTTGTATTTCCCTGATGAGGAGTAACATTGAGCATCTTTTCATGTGCCTGTTGGCCATCTGGATATCTTCTTTAGAGAAGTGTCTGTTCATGTTTTCTGCCCATTTCTTCACTGGATTATTTGTTTTTCAGGTGTGGAGTTTGGTGAGTTCTTTATAGATTTTGAATATTAGCCCTTTATTCGATATGTCATTTGCAAATATCTTTTCCCGTTCCATTGGTTGCCTTTTAGTTTTGTTGATTGTTTCCTTTGCTGTGCAGAAGCTTTTTACCTTCATGAGGTCCCAATAGTTCATTTCCCACATATTTTCTGAGGTACAGTGGCCCTCTGTGGCCTCTCAGAGGATGGTCCATGTGACTGATCAAATGGCTACACTTGCTAAGGAAGCTGTGGCCAGTTTGATAATGTTATGCATTGTATTTTTTTCCTTGCATCAGTTCTCTTTTATAAATTATTTCTACCCTGGAATTTCACATGTTCTCTGAACTCCTCACTGATAAAATATTAGTATATTAGTCTTTGCTACAAGCTCTGTTTTCTAAGAAACTTGGACTCCGATAGGGACATTTAATGATTCTGCACATGCATTCATAGACTGTCTATAAGAGGGAATCCTGGGAAAATGAGGGAGACTTCTTGTCACGAAAAGGAACAGGAGGTCAATTGTAAGGAAAATCACAAAGAGAAATGAGGTGGTGTGAGATGCATGAAACAGAAGAAGAAAAAAACGAGAAACCTGACTAGCATGAAGATGGGAAATTACCAAATTTAAGCATTAAGTTTCTCTTGAAATTTCTTTCAGGGACAAGGAAGAGTAACAAATTTGGAATAAGAAATTAAGAGTGTTGTTGACAGAAAGAGAACAACAGAAGACAGCAGCTGTCTCAGAAGACAGCAGGCTGTCAGGAATCTGTCTTCTTTTTTACCTTGGTAGATTTCTTTAGAATTTCATGCGGGTATTTATATCAAGGCCAACATTATTATAAGTTAAGATAAAGAAAAAGCATAGTGTGTGACCTTCACTAGTTTCATGTAAAATGAACAAGAAGCAAAAAAAAAATAATGGAAGTCAAGAAATATTAAAACCATAATGCAATGGCTTTGTGGTCCTGGATACTTGAGGGGTTTTCTCTACAAGTCTGTTGAATCTTGGTTTAGGGACAGCAATAGAGAGACTAATTTCCAAAATTTTATTTATAGCCTAATCAAGACAAAAATTTTTCTGTGGTGAGAATGTAAATGTCAATGTCTTTATATATATATATATATATATATATATATATAGAGAGAGAGAGAGAGAGAGAGAGAGAGAGAGAGAGGTTATTTTTTCTCAAGCTTTTACATGTATCACCTGGAGGCCTTGTTTTGATACACTGTGGCCTCCCCCAACCCCAGAGTGTCTGATTCAGTAGGTCAGAGCAGGAGTTGCAGAATTTGCATTTCCAGCAAGTTTGTAGGTAGTGCGCATATTTCTGATCCCTGGAACAAAATTGAGACCACTCTTGTATGTTATTTGAAGGAGTGAAGTTACAGCCTAGTCAAGATGTAATTTTAAGAATTCTCATGGTCATTGAAAAGTAAGACATTCTGTTGTTAAATCTCTATGGGGGACTGTCTGAAGAACAAATTTGAAATTTAAGGTCAATCATATCCTATAGAGTTTTACACTTTAATGCAAAAAATCTATTCTCACTTAGTTTATTTGAACTTTGGAAAGAAGTTTTTAAAAAGGTGTTTCATAAACAGCTAGCATTGATGTTGCCATTCTATGTGTAAAAGAGTCCTATGAAATTTTTTTCTATTATATAAGCATGAAGAAAATACTTAGGGAAAACCATCTGAGTGAATTAACTGAGATCTTTTTTGACGTTCTCTTTCTGTCAATACTGGAAAAACATTACTGACACATGTATGTACATATTAGTTTTTTTTTCTTAAAATAAGACTGATACCTGTATCACTTTTATCTGTCAGAAATTGAAGAGACTTTGAAAAGTTGCTGTTTCAAAAGATTAACTACAGTGATAGCAGGTGTACCATAAGATAGAGTTTATTTAAAAATTTAAGCTGCAAGGGATGTGACATGAGAAAACTAACTCTTATTCTCCATGATTCAAAAGGAAGTATGTAAAAAAATATTCTAGGCCAATGATCTTGACTTTGGCTGTACAGTAAAATAATATGGGAACTTTTAACAAACATGATTCCCACACTTCATCCCCTATTAATTAAATCAGTCTGAGAGTGTACATTGGTTTTATATTGCTGTGTAATAAATTACCACAAACTTAGCATCTGAAAACAACATAAATACGTTATATCACAGTTTCCCATGGGTCAGGTTAATGGCGTTCCCTGATCAGGGTTGCACCAGGCTGAAATCAGTGTACCACCCTGAGCTATGATTTCATCTAAGGCTCAGAGTCCTCTTTCAAGTTCAACAGTTGTTGGCAGAATTCACTTCTATGTGGTTGTTGGACTGAGATCCTCAACTTTCAGAAGCCAGCAACCATTCCCTGCCCTGTGCCCCTTTCTACAAAATGGCAGTTTGCTTCTTCAAGGTCAACGGGACAGCATGTATCGTACTTTTAATTTCTCTAACTTCTTCTGTATCTGATTTATAGACTCTAAAAGGTCTTACATAATTAAGTCAGGCCAACTCAGGGTGATATCCTTATTTATTAATTTAAAATCAACTTATTAAGGACTAGATTACATTTATAAAATATCTTCATTCTTCCATAGAATGTAACCTAATAATAGGAGTCATATCCCATCATATTTACAGGTCTCACTTACACTCAAGAGGATGTAAATCTATATCTATATATCTATATCATCTATATCTATATATAAAATTTATTATATTATACAATATAAATTTCATATATTATATGTATGAAATATGTATGCATCTAAATATGTTATGCAAATACTAACATATCTAAAATGACAAATAGACACCAATACAATAATAAGAGGGGACTTCAATACCCCTTTCATCAATAGATAGGTCATCCTGACAGAAAATCAACAAGGTAATTTTGGGCCTGAACCATATATTAGACCAAGTGGACCTAACAGACATTTCTAGAACACTCCATCTAACAGCAGCAGAATACACATTCTTCTCAAATAAACATGACACATCCTCTGGGATAGATCATATGATAGGCCCCAAAACACATTTTAGCAAATTTAAGAAGATAGAAATCATACTAGGTATTTTTTCTGACTATAATACAGTGGAACTAGAAATCAACAACAAGAGGAAAGCTAGAAAATTTACAGGTATGTGGAAACTAAACAATACACTCCTGAACAACCAGTGGGTCAAAGAAGAAATCAAACGGAGAATAAAAAAATATCTCAGAACAAATACAAATGGAAACACAACACACCAAAACTTACCAGATGCTGAAATGAAGTTCTGAAAGGGAAGTTTAAAGTGGAAAATACATATATTCAGAAAGTAGAAAGAACTCAAATCAGCAACTTAACCTTACACCTCAATGAACTAGAAAAAGAAGAGCAAACTAAGCCCGAAGTTAGCAGAAGGAAGGAAATAACAAAGATCAGAATGGAAATAAATGAAATAGACACCAGAAAAATAATGGAAAAGATCAACAAAAATAAGAGATGGTTTTTTGAAAAGGTAAAATTGACAAACCTTTAGCTAGACAAAATAAGAAAAAAAGAACAGTCAAGTAAATAAAATCAGAAATCAAAGAGGAGATATTACAAGAGATACTTCTCAAATACAAAGGATCATAGGAGACTATCATAAACAATTTTATGTCAACAAATTGGATAACCTAGAAGAAATGGATAAATTCCTAGAAACATACAACCTACCAAGACTGAATCAAGAAGAAATAGAAAAGTTGAACAGACCAATAACAAGCAAAGAGATTGAATCAGTAATCAAAAACCTCCCAAAGAAAGAAAAGACCAGGACCAGATGGCTTCATGGGTGAATTCTACCAAACATTTAAAGAAAAATAACACCAATCCTTCTCAAAATCTTCCAAAAAATTGCAGAAGGAACACATCCAAATGTATTCTACAAGGATTATCCTCATACCAAAGTCAGATAAAGACACTAGAAGAAGAGAAAACTATAAACCAATATCCCTGATGAATATAGATGCAAAAATTATCAACACAGTATCAGCAAACTACATTTGAGAGCACATTAAAATGATTATACACCATGATCAAGAGGTTTATTCCTGGGATACAAAGCTGGTTCAACATACACAAATCAATAAATTTAATGCATCACATTAATAGAATGAAAGATAAAAATCACATGATCATTGCAATAGATACAGAAAAAGCATTTGACAAAATGCAATGTCTTTTTATGATAAAAACCATTGACAGGTTGGGTAAAGAAGGAACATACCATAACATAATAAAGGTCATATATGACAGACCCACAGCTAACATTATACTCAAAGGAGAAAAGCTGAAACCTTTTCCTCTAAGATCAGGAACATTACAACAGTGACCAATTTTATTCAAGATAGTAGTGGAAGTCCTAGCTGGAGCAATTAGGCCAGAAAAAGAAATAAAAGTCATCCAAATCAGAAAGGAAGGAGTAAAATTGTCACTTCTTGCAGATGATAGGATTTTATATATGGAAAATCCCAAAGACTCAACCAAAAAAAAACTGTTGGAACTAATCATTGATTTCAGTAAAGTTGCAGGATATAAAATTAACGTGCAGAAATCAGTTGCATTTCTATACACTAACAATGAAACGTATGAAAAAGAAATAAAGAAAACTATCCCATTCACAATAACATCACCAATAATAAATACTTAGGAATAAATTTAACCAAGGAAGTGAAAGATCTGTTTAATGAAAGCTTCAGGAGTTTGCTAAAAAAAAAAAATCAAAGAAAACACAAACAAATGGAAAGACAATCCCATGTTCATGGATCAGAATATTTTTCAAGTGTACATATTACCCAAAGCCATATATAAATTCAGTACATTCCTTGTCAAAATATCAATGGCATTCTTCTCAGAGATAGACAAAAACAATCCTGAAATTCATATGGAACCACAAAAAAATTACAAATAGCCAAAGCAATTCTGAGGGAAAAGAACAAGGCTGTAGGTATCACAACTCCATGATTTCAAACTATATTATAAAGCTATAGAAATAAAAACAAAACCTTGAGCATATTATACTGAGATAAGTCAGCACATGACAAGTATGTGGGATATCAATTGTATGTAGAATCTAAAAATAGCCAAACTTATAAAACAGATAGTAAAATGGTGTCTACTTGGGACTGGGAGAGGGGAGTGGGAGAGATGTTGTTTAAGGGTACTAACTTACAACAAGTAGTAAATAAGCCCTAGAAATCTAATGTACAGTATAGTGTGTATAAATGACAATATTATATTATGGTCATCAAATTTCCTAAGAGACTAGAACTTAATGATTCCAACCACTAAAAATAAAGGATCATTATGCAATTGATTGAGTTGCTGCTTATGGCTACAATGGCAAACATATTACAATATATAAATGTATCAAATTAACATGTTGATTAAAAACACCATCTGGGAGGCTTCTGGGAAGATGGCGGTGTAGGAGGACACTGAGCTCACCACGTCCTGCGGATCACTTAGACTCCACCCACGCCTGCCTAAATAACCCAGAAAATCGCAGAATACTAGCAGAATGGAGTCTCTGGAGCCAAGCGCAGACAAGAGGCCCACGGAAGAGGGTAGGAAGGGCGGAGAGGCAGTGTGTGCTACACAGACTGGTGGGAGGGAGCTGGGGCAGAGGGGCGGCCCGCCGGCCAAGCAGAGACCCCGAGTCTGGCTTGCAAAGGCAGAGGGGCCGGACGGAGTGGGTTCGGACAGCCAGCAGGACTTAACATCTGGAAGGTTATAAGTTAACAGCTCTTCTTGGAGAGCAGGAGGGCTGGAGGACAATGTGAGGGAGAGTTGTTGAGCCCCGGACGACAGAGCTCAGCTTGGCGGGGAACAAAGGCGCTCGCCAGTGCCATCTCCCTCGCCCATCCCCCAGCCAAAATCCAAAAGGGAACCAGTTCCTGCCAGGGAACTGGCTTGCACTGCGCAAACACAGAACGATGTTCTTCTGCAGATCCATCCCTCCAGCGGGACTCCCTCCTGGTGCCACAGTGCCCCTCCCGGCGCGGATCACCTAAGGATAAGCGAGCTGAGCCTGCCGCTCCCGCCCCCCTGCACCTTGCCTATCCACCCCAGCTAATATGCCAGATCCCCAGCACCACAAGCCTGGCAGTGTGCAAGTAGTCCGGATGGGCCATGCCACCCCACAGTGAATCCTGCCCCTAGGAGAGGGGAAGAGAAAGTACACACCAGTCTGACTGTGGCCCCAGCAGTGGGCTGGGGGCAGATATCAGGTCTGAGTGCAGCCCTGCCCACCAACCCAAGTTATTCAAGACAGCACAGGGGAAGTGCCCTGCAGTTCCACACCACTCCAGGGACTATCCAAAATGACAAAACGGAAGAATTCCCCTCAAAAAACCTCCAGGAAATAACGACAGCTAACGAACTGATCAAAAAGGATTTAAACAATATAACAGAAAGTGAATTTAGAATAATAGTCATGAAATTAATAACTGGGCTTGAAAACACTATACGGGACAGCAGAGAATCTATTGTTACAGAGATCAAGGGACTAAGAAACAGCCAGGAGGAGCTAAAAATATTATTAATGAGCTGCAAAAGAAAATGGAGACGACCACAGCTTGGATTGAAGAGGCAGAGCAGAGAATAGGTGTACTAGAAGATAAAGTTATGGAAAAAGAAGCTGAGAGAAAGAGAGATAAAAAAAAAATCCAGGAGTATGAGAGGAAAGTTAGAGAACTAAGTGATGCACTAAAGAGAAATAATCTACGCATAATTGATATTCCAGAGGAGGAAGAGAGAGGGAAAGGTGCTGAAGGTGTACTTGAAGAAATCATAGCTGAGAACTTCCCTGATCTGGGGAAGGAAACAGGCATTGAAATCCAAGAGGCACAGAGAACTCCCTTCAGACGTAACTTGAATCGATCTTCTGCAGGACATATCATAGTGAAACTGGCAAAATACAAGGATAAAGAGAAAATTCTGAAATCAGCTAGGGATCAACGTGCTCTAACATATAAAGGGAGACCGATAAGACTTGTGACGGATCTCTCTACTGAAACTTGGCAGGCCAGAAAGGAATGGCAGGAAATCTTCAAGGTGACGAACAGAAAAAAAAAATGCAGCCGAGAATCCTTTATCCAGCAAATCTGTCATTTAGAATAGAAGGAGAGACAAAGGTCTTCCCAAACAAACAAAAACTGAAGGAATTCGTCACCACTAAACCAGCCCTACAAGAGATCCTAAGGGGGATTCTGTGAGACAAAGTACCAGAGACATCGCTACAAGCATGAAACCTACAGACATCACAATGACTCTAAACCCATATCTTTCTATAATAACACTGAACATAAATGGACTAAATGTGCCAACCAAGAGACATAGGGTATCAGAATGGATAAAAAAAAAAGAGACCCATCTATTTGCTGTCTACAAGAGACTCATTTTAGACCTGAGGACACCTTCAGATTGAAAGTGAGGGGATGGAGAACTATTTATCATGTTACTGGAAGTCAAAAGAAAGCTGGAGTAGCCACACTTATATCAGACAAACTAGACTTTAAATTAAAGGCTGTAACAAGAGATGAAGAAGGGCATTATATAATAATTACAGAGTCTATCCATCAGGAAGAGCTAACAATTATAAATGTCTATGCGCCGAATACGGGAGCCCCCAAATATATAAAACAATCACTCACAAACATGGGGCGCCTGGGTGGCTCAGTCGGTTAAGGGTCCGACTTCGACTCAGGTCACGATCTCGTGGTCCATGAGTTCAAGCCCCGCGTCGGGCTCTGGGCTGATGGCTTGGAGCCCGGAGCCTGCTTCCAATTCTGTGTCTCCCTCTCTCTCTGCCCCTCCCCCGTTCATGCTCTGTCTCTCTCTGTCTCAAAAATAAATAAACGTTAAAAAATAATTAAAAAAAAACAATTGCTCACAAACATAAGCAACCTTATTGATAAGAATGTGGTAATTGCAGGGGACTTTAACACTCCACTCACAGCAATGGATAGATCATCTAGACACACGGTCAATAAAGAAACAAGGGTTCTGAATGATACAATGGATCAGATGGACTTGACAGATATATTTAGAACTCTGCATCCCAAAGCAACAGAATATACTTTTTTCTCGAGTGCACATGGAACCTTCTCCAAGATAGATCACATACGTGGTCACAAAACAGCCCTTCCTAAGTATACAAGAATTGAAATCATACCATGCATACTTTTGGACCACAATGCTATGAAGCTTGAAATCAACCACAGGAAAAAGTCTGGAAAACCTCCAAAAGCATGGAGGTTAAAGAACACCCTACTAAAGAATGAATGGGTCAACCAGGCAATTAGAGAAGAAATTAAAAAATATATGGAAACAAACGAAAATGAAAATACAACCATCCAAATGCTTTGGGATGCAGCAAAGGCATTCCTCAGAGGAAAATACATTGCAATCCAGGCCTATCTCAAGAAACAAGAAAAATCCCAAATGCAAAATCTAACAGCACACCTAAAGGAACTAGAAGCAGAACAGCAAACACACCCCAAACCCAGCAAAAGAAGAGAAATAATAAAGATCAGAGCAGAAATAAGCAACATAGAATCTAGAAAAACTGTAGAGCAGATCAATGAAACCAAGAGTTGTGTTTTTGAAAAAATAAACAAAATTGATAAACCTCTAGCCAGGCTTCTCAAAAAGAAAAGGGAGATGACCCAAATAGATAAAATCATGAATGAAAATGGAATTATTACAACCAATCCCTCAGAAATATAAGCAATTATCAGGGAATACTATCAAAATTATATGCCAACAAACGGGACAACCTGGAAGAAATGGACAAATTCCTAAACACCCACACACTTCCAAAACTCAAACAGGAGGAAATAGAAAGCTTGAACAGACCCATAACCAGTGAAGAAATTGAATCAGTTTTCAAAAATCTCCCAACAAATAAGAGTCCAGGGCCAGATGGCTTCCCTGGGGAATTCTACCAGACATAAAGCAGAGATAATACCTATCCTTCTCAAGCTATTCCAAAACACAGAAAAGGAAGGAAACCTTCCAGACTCATTCTATGAAGCCAGTATTACTTTGATTCCTAAACCAGACAGAGACCAAGTAAAAAAAGAGAACTACAGGCCAATATCCCTGGTGAATATGGATGCAAAAATTCTCAATAAGATACTAGCAAATCGAATTCAACAGCATATAAAAGGAATTATTCACCATGATCAAGTGGGATTCATTCCTGGGATGCAGGGCTGGTTCACCCTTCACAAATCAATCAATGTGATACATCACATTAATAAAAGAAAAGATAAGAACCACATGCTCCTGTCAATCGATGCAGAAAAAGTATTTGACAAAATTCAGCATCCTTTCTTAATAAAAACCCTCGAGAAAGTCGGGATAGAAGGAACATACTTAAACATCATCAAAGCCATTGATGAAAAGCCCACAGCTAATATCATCCTCAATGGGGAAAAACTGAGAGCTTTCCCCCTGAGATCAGGAACACGACAGGGATGTCCACTCTCACCACTGTTGCTTAACATAGTGTTGGAAGTGCTAGCATCAGCAATCAGACAACAAAAGGAAATCAAAGGCATCAAAATTGGCAAAGATGAAGTCAAACTTTCACTTTTTGCAGATTACATGATATTATACATGGAAAATCCGATAGACTCCACCAAAAGTCTGCTAGAACTGATACATGAATTCAGCAAAGTTGCAGGATACAAAATCAATGTACAGAAATCAGTTGCATTCTTATACACTAACAGTGAAGCAACAGAAAGACAAATAAAGGAACTGATCCCATTCACAATTGCACCAAGAAGCATAAAATACCTAGGAATAAACCTAACCAAAGATGTAAAAGATCTGTATGCTGAAAACTATAGAAAGCTTATGAAGGAAATTGAAGAAGATATAAAGAAATGGAAAAACATTCCCTGCTCATGGGTTGGAAGAATACATATTGTTAAAATGTCAATCCTACCCAAAGGTATCTACACATTCAATGCAATCCCAATCAAAATTGCACCAGCATTCTTCTCGAAGCTAGAACAAGCAATCCTAAAATTCATATGGAACCACAAAAGGCCCCGAATAGCCAAAGTAATTTTGAAGAAGAAGACCAAAGCAGGAGGCATCACAATCCCAGACTTTAGCCTCTACTACAAAGCTGTAATCATCAAGACAGCATGGTATTGGCATAAAAACAGACACATAGACTAATGGAATAGAATAGAAACCCCGGAACTAGACCCACCAAAGTATGGCCAACTCATCTTTGACAAAGCAGGAAAGAATATCCAATGGAAAAAAGACAGTCTCTTTAACAAATGGTGCTGGGAGAACTGGACAGCAACATGCAGAAGAATGAAACTAGACCACTTTCTTACACCATTCACAAAAATTAACTCAATATGGATAAAGGACTTGAATGTGAGACAGAAAACCATCAAAACACTAGAGGAGAAAGCAGGAAAAAACCTCTCTGACCTCATCCGCAGCAATTTCTTACTTGACACATCCCCAAAGGCAATGGAATTAAAAGCAAAAATGAACTACTGGGACCTAATGAAGATAAAAAGCTTCTGCACAGCAAAGGAAACAACCAACAATACTAAAAGGCAACCAACGGAATGGGAAAAGATGTTTGCAAATGACATATCTGACAAAGGGCTAGTATCCAAAATCTATAAAGAGCTCACCAAACTCTACACCCAAAAAACAAATAACCCAGTGAAGAAATGGGCAGAAAACATGAATAGACACTTCTATAAAGAAGACATCTGGATGGCCAACAGGCACATGAAAAGATGCTCAACATTGCTCCTCATCAGGGAAATACAAATCAAAACCACACTCAGATATCACCTCATGCCAGTCAGAGTGGCCAAAATGAACAAATCAGGAGACGATAGATGCTGGAGAGGATGTGGAGAAACGGGAACCCTCTGGCACTGTTGGTGGGAATGAAAACTGGTGCAGCCACTCTGGAAAACAGTGTGGAAGTTCCTCAAAAAATTAAAAATAGACCTACCCTATGACCCAGCAATAGCACTGCTAGGAATTTACCCAAGGGATACAGGAGTGCTGATGCATAGGGGCGCTTGTACCCCAATGTTGATAGCAGCACTCTCAACAATAGCCCAATTGTGGAAAAAGCCTAAATGTCCATCAACTGATGAATGGATAAAGAAATTGTGGTTTGTATACACAATAGAGTACTACGTGGCAATGAGTAAGAATGAAATATGGCCCTTTGTAGCCATGTGGATGGAAATGGTGAGTGGGATGCTAAGTGAAATAAGCCATACAGAGAAAGACAGATACCCTATGTTTTCACTCTTATGTGGATCCTGAGAAACTTAACTGAAGACCATGGGGGAGGAGAAGGAAAAAAAAAAGAGAGGGAGAGAGCCAAATCATAAGAGACTCCTAAAAACTGAGAACGAACTGAGGGTTGATGGGGGGTGGGAGGTAGGGGAGGGTGGGTGATGGGCATTGAAGAGGGCATCTTTTGGGATGAGCACTGGGTGTTGTATGGAAACTAATTTGACAATAAATTTCATATAGTAAAAAAAAAAAAATCTAGAAGGCCAGCAGAGGAGAAAAAAAATGAAGTTTTATTGCATATAGAGAGGCAAAGATAAGGAAATGTCAGACTTTTCATCAGAAATTGACCAAACCAGAAGACAATAGAGTCATCTTTAAAGTGCTAAAAAGAAGAATCAATCTGGATTTCCATAATCAAACAAAATATCTTTCAAAAAAGAATGAGAGACAACACTTGTTCAGAAAAAGGAAAACTGAAAGAAATTATTGCCTGCAGACATGAACTACAAACAATATGTTCAAAGAAGTTCTTTGTGGCCCCTGGGTGGCTCAGTCATTAAGCTTGTGACTTCGGCTCAGGTCATGATCTCGTGTTCATGAGTTCGAGTCCCACATTGGGTGAGCTCTAGCCCCACTTCAGGTGAGCCCCGCTTCACTCTCTCTCTATCTGTCTCTCTCTCACCCTCACTCACTTGTGACTTCTCTCTCTCAAAATAAAATAAAAGAAACTCTTCAGGAAGAAGGAATATGACACAGAAACTTAGATATTAAGAGAAACATGATAATTGAAAGTTAAATATTGATTAATTTGTTATTACTTTGATTTCTCAGACAGATAATTTCTAAAGCAAAAATAGTAGCAGTAAATTCTTTTTAAAGTATATGTAAGTGTTGAATGACAACCATAGCATAAAGGATATAGTTGAGAATATATTGTTAATAAGACATTTATAGTACACTATTATTTGAAGGTAGACTCTAATTAATAACAGGTGTTACTGTAAACTCTAAGATAATCACTGAAAAAATAAGAGTATAAATAACCAATAATGGAGGTAAAATAGTATCATTTTAAAAAATCTGATTAATTCAAAAGAAAGGCAGAGTTGTGGGTAAGTTTAGATACAAAATGTTTGAGAGAATTTTGGGGTTGATGGAACTGCTTTATACCTTATTTTGGTTTTGGTTACACAACTGTATATGTTTGTCAAAATGTACAAAACTATACACTAAAAAGGGTGAATTTGAGTGTATGTAAATTATAATTTTGCACATGTTGAAAAAAATTGCTTTCCCATTAACCTAATGCAAGAATATTTCATTAAAAATATTTTTAGCTCTGGGTCAGCTGGGTGACTTATTCAGTTGAGCGTCTAAATTTGGCAGCACAGGTTATGATCTTGCAGTTCATGGGTTCTAGCTCCACATCAGGCTTACTGCTGTCAGTGTGGAGGCTACTTTGTATCCTCTGCCCCCAATCTCTCTGCCCCTCCCCCACTTGCACATGCTCGCTCTCGCTCTCTCTCTCTCTCTCTCTCTCTCTCTCAGATAAACATTTAAAAAAAGGAAGAAAAAAATTTTAAGCCCAAATCACTAGAATCCAACATGTGTTTATTAAATAAATTACAAAAAGTCAAATTTATTTTATTAGGAATAACTAATCAAATGAATATGTAATATATCTGATTTCTAGAAACCATTAGAAAGTCCTGTCACCCTCCTGGGTGGTGGGGCGAGGGGATAGGAAGACTATTGGCTAAATGTAGGGGATTTTGTAACAGGTTGATTTATCTTGACTGAATCAGTACTGACAAATGAGTTGGAATTGCTGTGACAAAAGTCCACCATGGAAGCATTTCCATAGGTCTCTGTTCTCCATGCTTCCCTCTTTATTTATAGCAGTGCTTTGGATAAAGATTTAAAGATTCCTTCTATATGTAGATCACAGTAATTGGTATGATATAGACTATGTTCAGTATCAGACTAGAAATACAAAAAAGCCTTGGAAGTTGGAAAGGTGAAATGGACCACATCATATTTGTATTTATTTATTTTTTAATGCTACAGTGAGATAGGTTACATGCATGGTAAGAACTGTGTGAGGATAGAATCAATTGCCCTGAGAAATAGTGCTTTACTC
The DNA here is from genome assembly GCF_027475565.1 of Acinonyx jubatus. NCBI lineage: Eukaryota > Metazoa > Chordata > Mammalia > Carnivora > Felidae > Acinonyx > Acinonyx jubatus. Next base: position 30,290,133 of record NC_069389.1, on the reverse strand, counting down.
TGGCATTTGTTGGGGGTATAATTTGGTTAAAGCCAGAAAGTGGTTATAAGAAAAATCAAGAACTAACAACATGTCTTAACTAGAAGGCTTGAAGGTATCTTCCGATTCTGAGAATGTTAAATATTTCTGAAGTGCCTACCACGAGTAAATCATTATTTCCAGCCTAGAAGTGGATTCAAAGGAGCATAGAGCCTTGGCCTTTAAAGGTCTCACAATGAGGCTGTTCCATCAGCATACACTTCCGAAAACATCCAGCATCTGAGCACAGCTCAACATGTCCGCCTTCACCAGCCTGGTCCCAGTTCCTCTCTGGTTTGAATGCCTGTTCCTGAACAGAGCTCTCCACTTCTTCTCTGTCCCCTTCAGTCTGATCTCAATAAGGCGGTTTCTGTGCTATTTTTCAAACATGCTGGGCAAGCCCCCGATTCAGGACCCTTTCTTCTGCTGTTTACTTTACCTGAAGTGTTCTGTGAGATACCTGCATGGCTGCTTGATCGCTTCCTTCAGGTTTTGACCAAAAGTCCCATCTCAGTGAGGCCTTTCTTGGCCACCCGAACTCTCCATACTGACACTTAATACCCGTCTTGAATGTTTTCTTTTTAGCACTTAACACTACTTAATCTACTGCATACACTATTTTAAATTCTTGTTTGTGTGCACCCCCACCAGCATGTAAGTGGTTTTTATCTGTATTGTTTCCTGCTGTCTTCCCAGTGTTTAGAACAGTGCCTGACACAGAGTTTGCAATCAATACATATTTATCAAAGAAAGAAAAGAAATTATAAAAGTCCATAATTATTAACCAGCCATATTCATTAAACACTCATTAGGGGCTTGGCACAAAGCTAAGCACTTTGCACACTAATGTGGCCCCGAGTCCTCAGGACCACTGAGCCACAGGTAACAGGGGAGGAAACCAAGATTCAGAGAAGTCAGGTGAGTTCTCCAAGGTCACACAGCTGGTCAGTGCTTTGCTGAGATAATGTTCAAGGGTCTACAGCTCCACCATTATCTAGCTCATTCAATCAAAAGCATGTCTCACTTTATGCTTCTCATTGTCCTCAGCTTAATCAGAGGATTGAGGCATGTGTCTTTCAGGGAGAATAGGCTATTGACTGTGATTCTGTTACAAGGACATTTGAGAGATAGAAGACGTTTCTCCAGCATGGATTTTGTAGATTTGATTTGGTGCTGTTTCAGGAAGTCAGGATCTGTGGGTTGCCATGGTAACAGAGAGCAGCTGCTCACAAACTCATTTCCTGTGGAGTGATAATCCCTGCTCCCTAGTTTCAGCTGGGAACAAATCTGGTAACTTGTTATGATGTGGCTGTTGCCAGTGCTGATGGTTCTATTTAGACCTATATCTGATACTTTCTTTTCTCCTTTTCATTTTGAAAGTTAGTTAACCACATTATAGAAAACTTGGAAAGGAAAACAAAAAGAACGTAAGTAATCAGCCAACCCAATACAAACTCATTGTTATTTATTCTGATATTTATTTCTCAGAAGGCAATTTCTGGTTTTGCTATCTACTAGCTTTTTGACCTTAGAAAAATCTTAACTTTTATGAGACAAAGTAAATCTCAACTCTTAATTATGCTAATAATTATTATTTTATAAACTTTTAGCTTTATCTTTTTAGTTTTTATCTTTGAGGATTAAATGAGATAAAGTGTGCAAATAGTCTGGTGCTTGGGGCTTCTAAGGAATGTTTGTGTCTCTCTTGGGATCTCCTTCTTTTTCCTCATGTTATCCCCTAACCTGCCACGCCACAGATATCACCACCCTCAATGAGTACTTTTAGAGGTATATTTGAAATGTTTAATTATCAGAAAATAATATATAACCAATAGGAAGACAGCACTAATATATGAAAGTTAAAAGTCTCCCCGTGACCTTGACTTCTCCAAATGATCATCTTTTCAAAGCCCTTACAGAAAGAACCTTCTTTCCTGCTGAGTCTTTGGCTCGTTTTTAAATTCTCATTGTCTGCAATAATAACCTGTATTGCAACATCAGTACCACTAACAGACACATGTGCAAAACTTTGAGGTGCATGAATTTTGCCTTCTGTTACTCCAAAACACCCTACAGATTGCAACACACTGTTCCTGGCACCAGATATCTATGAGGAGAAGGTCAGTTGAGATTCTTACATTTTTGAAGCTTAATTCTGGTAGATGCTTGCAGCCCTGAGTGCCCACACACTTTAGGGTTTCTATCCTGCCCCAGTTGACTGACATCCCTCTGCCTTGGGTCCCATCCTCATTGGATTTTTTTTTTATGATACATTTTTTTAAAAATTCCAGTATAGTTAACAAGCAGAGTTACATTAGTTTCAGGTGTACAATATAGTGATTCAACACTTTTGTACATCCCTGGTGTTCATCTCGACAAGTGAACTCCTTAATCCCCATCACCTATTTCACCCTTCCCCCACCCCACCTCCCCTCTGGTAACCATCAGTTTGTTCTCTATAGTTAAGAGTCTGTTTCTTGGTTTGACTGTCTTTTTTTGTTCCTTTGCTTGTTTGCTTTGTTTCTTAGATTCCACATATGAGTGAAATAATATGGTATTTGTCTTTCTCTGACTTATTTCACTTAACATTACAATCTAGCTCCATCTACGTCATTGCAAATGGCAAGGTTTCATTCTTGTTTGTGACTGAATAACATTTTATTGTATATATAGCTCACATCTTCTTTATCCATTCATCAATTGATGAACACTTAGACTGCTTCCATATCTTGGCTTTGGTAAATAATGCTGCTATAAACATAGGGGCGCATGTATATGATCTTGAATTCTGGACTTAACCCAAATTAACATGCTTAAGAGTGATGCCATTTAGGGACATCTGACTCTTGGTTTCAGCTCAGGTCATGATCTCAATGTTTTCATGGGTTCGAGCCCCTCATCGGGCTCTGTGCTGATGGCATGGAGCCTGCTTGGGATTCTCTCTCTCTGCCTCTCTCTTCTCCTCCCCCACTCACTCTGTCTCTCTCAAAAATAAATAAATAAACTTAAAAAAAAAGAGTGATGCCACTTAATGAACATTTTATTCAGAAAATTTTATTGGGCCCCTGCTGTATGCCAAGCTCTGTGTTATCTCTTCTATGTACCATCTATTAATTCCCACAAAGCCTTCTAGAAAGTAGTACTTTAACCCAAAAGATATCAGTTGAAAAATTAAAGCAAGCTTAGAAAATAAATCTTCAGGAGATCAACTTTTAAATACCATTTTAGGCCTTACTAATAGGCATTACTGTATTCTATACCGAATTTGGCAGCGCCTAATGACGTGTTTTGGACTGACATAGGTATGACTGTAATCAGTGACATTCAGAGGAAGCAAATGAAATGATAATTTCTAAAAGTCAAAGTGGGTCATGCCATTCCAATGCAAACAGGAAATTCAAAACATTCAAATGGTATTTGCTAAAAGCAAAATTTGTGTCAAGTGTACAGCAAGGGGAATTATTGCCACTGGAGTTATTAATCCTGCTTGTGGCATTCACTTAAGATATTAACTTGTTACCAGTCAGGGATCCATCTTGGAAATGTCTCCCCTGCATAGTAATGGTGGCATGTAACACTGCAGGCTAAACTAATTCTGTTGCCATTTGGGGTTCTAAAAGCCACCATACGTTAAAGATTCTAGCTGATCTTCCATCCTCATACAAGAGCTGATGAGCCAGGAGCTTTTCTAATAACACTGAACACAATATAAATGGAATGTTCATTCTATAAACTCCATTGTTAATAGGATAAAATCACTCTGGGTAAATAAAACTAATAACACTTTCTTTTAATTGATGCTCAAGGGCCACCTACCTCTTCTGTGTGATAAGACTATAATAAGTTAGCCTTGTTTTCAACTCACAGGGGATGCTGTCCTGAGACTAAGAGATTTGTTCAGACTTTCATAGTTTTTCCTTGCCAGTTAACCTCTATTAACTTTCTATCTACCTAGTTCCTCAAGAGTGTTAACCCAGGGATGTGCAGGGATTTGTGAGTATGCAGATGTCATACTCTATTTCCCTTAAAGCTAAAGAAGGGCTCCTAACTGGACATGCATAGGTACCCACCTTCAGTGTGGTAGACCACAGTGTCGGCATTTGAAAGTAGCACCTTGACACTTCCTTCCCAAAGTGACGGAAGACAGTAGATTTAGTTCATGTGCACAAAAGCCTCCAAGCTTTGTCTGTAGACAAGAAAGCCCGTAAAATGATTAATTTATTTATATGTGATCGATATGTCATGCTCACAGTTTCCCCTTAGATGACTGAAGCCAGATACATTCATAGTTGGTCCACTAACCAACTGCCTAAAACATCCCTCTATCTGTTAATTAGAGATGATAATCAGAGTCCTTTCTAGAGATATAGTGAGGAGAACTAGTAAGCACAGCACGCAGAGTACCCGGCCAGAGGCTGGTCCACAATAAGATCTCACAATGGCCATTTACGTCTAATTCTAGATTAAAAATAATTACCAAACTTTTCATGATTCAGATTGTTTTGATGCCTCCAACATTATTTCAAGGGAGGCAAATGGGTAGAAAAATACAGCACAGAATTCTGCAGGATGCAGCCTTCAGTTCTTGTTCCAGTGCTTTGGACATTAACCCTGGAGATGCTGGTAAATCACAGTACACTTTAGAATTTGAATTCCCTCCTCTGTCAAACGAGGCTGACCAGTGCCTACATTATACAGACACTGGAACCATGAAACTGGATAACTTATGTAGTGCCACTTTTAAAAATACATAGAACTACATACAACATGTTGTTGAGATTTTAGGGCTTAGCTTTTGTTAAATGAAAGGTCAATAACTTCTCTGACATTTCTCTAGAGGACTGACAATCCATTAACATTATTTTTATCTAGAACATTGTTTTGTCTGGCTGAGGTTTTAAAATGTTTAGCTTCTGAATCTCAAAACCATCAAGTCAAAGCAAAACTGCTCAGAGTGCAGTGGAGAGAGCTCTTGCATGTCTGTGGCCTTGCCTTGTCTCCTCTCTGCGACTCATCCAGATTGCATGCTGCCTTTCTAGTCAGCGAATATAGACATGTGTTTCTTGCAGGTAGCGTCTTTCACTTTCTCACACATGACAACCAAAAGGATGCTGTGGGTCCTGACTATGTCTTAAAGAAAAGTAGGGAAATGTTTCACTTTTAATTGACCAATGCAGAATTTAAGTTGGAAATGCTCATTTCGTTTTAAATATACAAAAGTAAGAGCTATAAAAAATGGCATATAATTTATTGTTTTAAATATATACCTTCATTATATTTCCCAGTGTCCCATAATAGAAAGAATGGAAAACGTTGTCATAACCATTCTCTTGCAGAAATGAAAGCATGTTAAATGAAAAAGGCATCTAAGAGCTTTAAGGAAGATCATTTTTCAAATTATCTTCTTTAAACCAGTTTGCCGTGCTTTTTTGAATGAAATACTAGAAAGCACAGATAACATAGTCAACTAATTTTGTGACTATTTTGATACAATATTTTTAACAATAATTTAAAGATGCACACGCAGCACTTGTGATGCCTGGTAATGTTAAAAATACTATCAAATTGGTCGCCATTTACATATGTGACTCCCGTAAGCCTGGGACTCTTTAGAAGTGAAATCACAAAGCAGAAGGATAAAGTGTGTTTCACACTATGGTTTTGTCCTATGGTTGTTAAAACTCTTCTTTCTATACCTCAGGTATTTTTCTCCTTCATCTTGTCCCACAGAACGAGCCTTGGGGCATGTGAATGCATTAACATGGCCCAGAGAGTTGTTGGGCCAAGACTAACTGTGGCCTACTGTCGACATTGTCTTTTCTCTCTCTGAGTTCTTGACTCTCAGTTTCTGGCCTCTGGTTGCCTTCTATTCTTTCCTCTCTTGATTTTCTTCTTTCAGTACTAGATCAGTTACCCATTGCTTTCTTCATTGGGCTACCTCCAATCCATCTACACATGTTTTTCATCTATAGTATGGAAATAGTATCTCTTGTCTTGCAGAAGCATTGGCAAGATTGGATGAAAACATGCTTATTGGCCCAACACTTTGCTCAGTAAGTTACAGGTTTTGTGACACACGTTATCTACTCATATGACTACCAGGTCCACAGTGACTAAAGTGCAAATATTTTCTCTCAGCAACACATCTAGATTGCATTCTGCCTTGTAAGTCAGTTGAGTATAGACACATGTTTCTCACCACTTAAGTCTTTTACTTTCCCACACATGACAACTGTAAAGGATGCCAAAGGCCTTGAATTTTATATCGAGAAGAGGTTATCTGTTTTTTTTTTTAACTTTCCTTCTACTAAGTCTCATTGACCTTGGGTCTCCTTGTATTGTATCTTCAAATCTTCTCATTGTGCCAATTAATTTAGGCTATCTTGATATCTGATTCCCAAATTCCCATTTGCTTCATCATGTGATCGTTCATTCAGTCACAATTTGAACACCCGTAACCAATTTTGTGTTGTGATCTGATATGAAACTCGTTTTTTCTTTTTTGTGAAATGAATTTTCCATTAAACAAATCCATGTAGCAAATTAATTTACAAGTTGTTAACATACATCATCATAAATTGCTAAGTCTGACACCTCAGTTGATAAAAAGAATTTTCTTCTCTCTTTTCTCTTTGAACTTTTTCCAAATATGGCTTTTGAAAATTTGAAACTTTTGGTAGAGCTATGGAACACATACAAAAATGTTCACAAATTGTAAATGCATACTGTAAGGAATTTCACAATCTGAACATACCCATGTGTTTTCCCTGCCTAACTTGAATACAAGAGCACTAATTCTTAAATCCAGCAGTCTTTCTTCTCCTCTTCTTCCCCTTCAACCACATTTGGAATCTGAGAACGTTTCCTTTGAAAACTTGGAATATCCATAGAGTGGTGCATTAGTGGGACAAAGATGAAGTCTTGAGATTAAGAGCTGTTCTATGTTTCCATCAAGCTTGGCCATAGAATCTCACTTTCTGAGCAAGAATAATAATATATTGTAGGCTTTATTATGTGTGTAAGAATAAAATGCATGTAAGCAATAGCACAATGGCCATAAAGGGAGAAATGGAAGTCCACTAATATTAGGTTTCTCTAGCATGTGTGAAATGGTTGTCAGAGATACAGAATAATGACTTCAAGCAATGACATAAGTGGAAAAAAGGGGGCCTTCTTCAGGATGTTTCTATTTTAAATCTTGAAGTTGTGTCTATCTAAAATTATTGCTTTGGGCAACCAGGTGTTCTTGCAAATTTGGATGGAAAGACTCTAGGTGAGAATCTGATAAATGGCTACCCAAAGAGCTAAAGATAATATTTAGCTCTGCCTCCTTTTCCTCTTTTGGATCCCGTTACCCGTCTCTCCTTTATACTTCACTAGTCAGGCCAACCCTTTTACTGCACATCATAAAAACATATAAATGAAAATTGTGACAAGTTTTGCTGTGGGCCCTGGAGAGTAACTGCCTATCTATTGTGAAGTCAGACCTAACATGCAAATGTCTTTAGAAATGCTTTACTTTATAACCTATAGAAAAAACAACCTACAACTATTTGAGCTGTCTTTGATCTTATTAAGTTAAATTCCTGGCATTTCAACCTAAACTAAAAGTACAGAAGAATCCTGATCTATGCATTAATAATGAGGCCAAAGTTGTGAGTAAGTGTTACAGAGAAGGCATGATATCATATAGATTGGCACTAAGAAAGGAAACATTTAAAAATGCACATGGACCAAAGCCCACTGGCAGCATTGGCAGAGCTGAATAACACAGAAAGATAAACCGAAAGGATATAGGAAGACTGTTTCTAACAGTGTGCCTGTAGAGGTTTAGCAATAAAATACATGTTATTTTTAAAGAACCTTCATATAGGTCTATGATAGGTGACATGTCCATACCATTCCAAACCCAGTTAACTTAAAATGTAAGGAATGATATGGGCGCCTTTAAGAAAATGGTAATTCTACATATGGCAAAAAAAAATTTGTTCTTTTCCTGTAACTATTTTTTTAATATTTATTTATTTTTGAGACAAAGAGAGAGAGAGAGAGAGAGAGGGCATGCATACACACACAAGAGCAGGGGAGGGGAAGCGGCAGAGAGAGGTGGAGACAGAGGATCTGAATCAGGCTCTGTGCTGACAGCAGAGAGCCCGATGCGGGGTCAAAGTCAAAGTGAGATCATGACTTCACCCAAAGTAGGACACCTAACCGACTTAACCATCACCATCGTGAACTTCTCCTGGACTTTTGGATGTCTAGTGACTAATACTATAAGACGTACTTCTTGAGTATACTTATGACTCAGGTTTCTGGATGTGGAAAAGATTCATCTTTAGAGAGAGGAAAGAATGAAGCTAACTTAGAAAGAAAGTAAAATCATGGACAAAAACTGAAGAAGGATCCTGAAGCTGTTCAAGAACTTGTATTCTAGTCATTTCCAAGGCCTTATATGCCTTGGGGGCTTATACAAGGCCAGAGAAGCAATGAAAAAAGGGAAGACTATTCATTTAGAATGTATCTTAGAAGGAAAATACTTTTACATAAAATTATAAAAATTTTTTTAGTGAAAAAAATGTTAGCAGAGCCGAAATCAACCTAAGTTCTTTAAAAAAAAAAAAAAAAAGCTCTCTGATACAAAAATGCATGAATTTTTTTTCATGTTCAATCTATATATATATTAGATTATTACTGACTGCCTCTACTTGCAAAAATGTTTCTCTAGTAAATGCACTTCCTAATGAGATTAATTTGTCAGTGAAAAACATGACAATATATCCTGTGCACGCAGATGTCTTTGTATATATGTGTGTATATATTATATATACATATATGTATGTATATAAGAGTGCATATATGTATGATTTGATAATTATGCAGAAATTACTATTTTTGATTGATGACAAGCTCTTCCAACAAGCTAAGGTTTCTATAGGATGAAGGAAAAATGGTTTTTGAATGTGGAAGTTGTGTTGGAGTAGGTACCTGTAATACCTATAGGCCTTGAGTTACATGGCAGCCCAAAGAGAATGATCTTCACATATGACAGATGCACTTTACAATTTAGGAAGTTTTTCTGTGCGTAAACTCATTTGACTCCCTTAACATTGCTTGAAGGCTGTCCCATTTATAACTGTATCCAGGGGGCGCCTGGGTGGCGCAGTCGGTTAAGCGTCCGACTTCAGCCAGGTCACGATCTCGCGGTCCGTGAGTTCGAGCCCCGCGTCAGGCTCTGGGCTGATGGCTCGGAGCCTGGAGCCTGTTTCCGATTCTGTGTCTCCCTCTCTCTCTGCCCCTCCCCCGTTCATGCTCTGTCTCTCTCTGTCCCAAAAATAAATAAAAAAACGTTGAAAAAAATATATATAACTGTATCCAGTTACAAACATAACACAACAAACACTACAAGTTTAATGTTGTAAAAGAACCATTTTATTCTGCCTATACGTTATGTGGGTCAGAAATTTGGAAAAAGCACAATAGGGAATACTTGTTTCTTTCCCATAATATTTGGAAACAGCTGGGCGATTTGGAGGTTTAGGGTGAAGTGATGGCAGGGGCTATTATTATGTGAGTCTCATTCATCTGGGCTGGCAGGACTTGAAAACTAAGGCTTCCAACAGAAAAAAAAAAAAACAAAACATCTATACACAGCCCCCCTCATGACTCGGCATCCTTGGAGCATGAAAGCCCCAGGATAATTGGACTTTTTACATGCATGCCCAAGGGTTCACGAGCTAGTGTCCTAGTGAAAAAGGCAGACGGAGCATTGCCTTTCACGTTTGAGCCTTAGAAGTCCAGCAGAATTACTTCCAACTCATACTGTTCATTAAAAATGAGTTGCAAACCCACCCAGATTAAATAGGAGGGGGGATTAGAGTCCACATATTGAAAAGGGAGTGGCAGTGTTCTAGATGGGCATGTGGCATATGGGATATTGTTGCAGCATCTTTTGCAAATACAATTTGCCACAGAAGCTAAGGTTCAAAGAGATTGAATGATTTACTGAAGTTGAAGGATAATTGGTAAAACCAACAAACACTAGGTGTTTGGAAGACAACATTTGGAATCTACAAATCATTGTTGAAAGTCTGCAGCAACATAAGTAAGATGCAATTGTATCACAACCACAAAACAGGAGGGTGGGCATCAATATAGTAACAATATTTGAAAGCTTCAAAATTTAAAACATTATCTCTGATTTCTATTTTTTTCTTGAGGACCCTCCTCTGTCTCCTCTCTACATTAAATTCCTGTATCCTGGTTGTTCCAAACTCTATTCAACATTCAGAAAATATTGTAATCTAATGTAATGTTAGACTAGATTCCCCATTGCCAAACTCATAAAATGAGATTTGTGTTGTGCAATTTAATGATACCTTGTGGGACTGCTTCACAGCAGACATACATGTTTCCCTGAGGGTTTTCATCATTGCCGAGTCAGTTTTTGTCTGGTGTGCTGCTTATTTCTTGGCATGCTGGATCTCGGAGGTTTTCCCCGGCAGCAGCTGAGTGTCATCAATGAGGATATACGTCTTAAACAAGAGCTCTCTCCCATGATGGTATTCAAGATCCTGAGGGCAAAATGAGCCTTCACTTAGGTGCAATTCAACGAGGACAGCAAGGATTTTCCAGTTCAGTAGCTGAAGCAGCAGACTTGCTGTTCCCAGAACAGCAGCTGGCATCAATGGGGGAACCATGGCATGATGTTTCTCACGTGAATCAGTGATGTGGGTAGCAGTGCCCTGTCATCAGAGGAAGGGAAGAGCTCAGTGGCAAAAGGCTATATCATGGCTCTCCAACTTACAGAAGCAAATGTTTCATGCCTTCTTTATAAAATCAGAGTCCATTAAATTGTATGTCATTAAGCCCATATTCAGGTTACTTCTGCCTTCATAAACAGAGGACCTATAGTTTTCCTAACATCAGTAGATGCCTAACAAAGTATCGTAATGAAAATTGTCCAAATGCCTGTCTTTATGTTCTTTTGGATGACTTCTTCCTATGGTCCTTTTGCCCCATTCTAGAATTAACCAGCCCCATCTGTTTTGCCCAGGACACAGCTATTCTTATCAGGCAGCCAGGGTTTTCTCAGCTTCAATATCAGCCACCCAGGCGCCCCTCGTGCCATTCCTTATGATTGCAAAGAGAGGCTTTACAAAAAAGCAAAATTTATAAACTGTTATTCCAGAAGTAGATCTGAGACTCAACTCAGGTCAACATAGCTTCATCCCGAGCATCAAGTATCCCACTACACTTTGTGTTCCATCAGATTGTGGTTTCTTTGCTGACCAAATTTTGCAAATCTCCATCCCGTGGTATCAGCTGTTGATGAAAAAGTCAGACTCCCTTCAGGCAGTGACATCAGCGCCCCTGGCACTCTGCTCCCTTCCACACTCACACACAGACATTTGCTCAGCTGTCAGCCAGCAGTAGGGCTTATGTCCATAGTTACTGTAGTTCATTTCTTGGATAGTTTAAGGTGTCCAGCTCTCTTGTCTCCCCCAGCTAGCTCAAGCAAACTTATGATGAACTCTCATAGTCTTTGATTTCTGGTGTGTAATGGTGCAAGGAGATTCTAGTCACTGGGGGAAGAGAAAAAGAAACATTAAGTGGTAGATCCAGTCAGAACTTGTTTATTCATCAAGATTTGCTAAATGCAAAGGGTGTGTAATCATCTGACACAGTCTAATAACCTGCCACATAGTGTGCTCTTTACCGTATTTTGTAAATTTTTACTACAGCCTCATGAGATTGCTATGTTCATACTGGTTTTATAGATGAAGAACCTGGAGCTTAGCATGCATGAGGAAACATTTTTGAGGTTATTGATGTGTTCATTATCTGAACTGTGATAATGGCTTCATGGATATACACAAGTGCCAGAACTTAAAAACACAGTTTATTGTATGTCAATTATTCCTCATTAAAGCTGTAAAAATCAGATGGAATGTTACATAACATGTCCAAGGTAGCACAAACAGAAAACAGTACTATCTTCTCCCCTCTGAAGCATGTTCTTACTCAGCAAGCCGTGTGGCAGAGTCCTCTGAGAAGTCACTACCTATCTGGAATGTAGGGAGATAGAATGAAGGAAGATAATAGGAATTTGGGTTGTTCTTAGAATATTAGCATCTCCTCCTGATATGCAAATTAACCTAAAGAGAAAATGAAGCCCAAAGTGTGGTATTTTGATTCCAAGTTGCCGGCGTTGATCTGCTGTGTCACTGCGTCTGTGGGGCAGAGATGCTGACAGCATTGACGGGTTCATGCCCCTACCCCGTGAGATCTCTGACTCTCCAAGAGAAAATTCTCTGCCCCAGCCACAGGTGACACGTCTAGCATGGAGGCAGCTGTTAGGCAAAGGACAATGGGGTGACTGTCAGACTTGGAAAAATAGTGCCTACTCAAAACCACTGAGCTGTAACCTGTGTTAGGGCTCCGGTTGTGAATGTCTTCCAGTTCTGTCCCCTCAGCACGTGTGGCATATAGTAGGTGCTCCCTGAGGATCTTCAGAATAAATGATTGAATGGCTTGTCAATTCTAAAAATCACATCCAGGTCACTCTCTTCTCACTATATTTAGATTCCAGAGTTACAACACTATAGATATGGCACAATATTTAATTTAGAAAAAGGTAGAGATGAGTATCTAAAATAAATTATGGAAATGATCTAAAGATTTCAATTATCTGTGCTTCCTCTACGAGCTAAAATTATATCATTTACATAATAATCAACTTTTCTCTGTAGCTTCATTTAACAGTAAACCTGCGGCTCTTATTAGGGGCAGCTTTATCTGCATTAGCAGACAAAATAACATCTCATTAAGCTTTCAGTTTGTTCTGCTTGTTTTCCCACAAAACTCAATTCATCATAAGTTCTCCAAAGAAATGTTATTCTCACTTTATTAAATATTCATAAATAGCTATATTTCCAGATTTATTGAAGGATAATGGAAGTTTTAGACCAGCTAGCTATATTATAGGACACAAATCAAGTAAATTATGAGGTGTGCCAATATAATTTCAAAAATTGTAAGAACATTTTATTTTCTACTATCCCACTTAAAACTGTTAGTTTAAATTAAAAGAATCATTTCCTTCTTAAACGATGGAGACTTACAGAAATTTAAATGCTATTTATTTTCAGCAAAAGGCCCACCTGTTTTTCCTTGTCACTTCTCCAGGTCACACCATGTTTGTTTGATAGATAATATCAATTCCCTGGGTTTGGAGATTTGAAGCTGTTAACTTTCAAACCCCCTCTCTTAGCAGACAAGTTCAATCAGTATAAAGAGCACAATGAGGCATGGAATTGTTATGTTGCATTATGCAGTGATATGATTTATTCCTTGAAACACCTAAAAAGGAAGAAATCCATTTCTGAGGCACAAGAACATGTATTCTGCTTTGTAGGCTAAGATTAATTTAGCATGACCAACAAGGTTTCAAAGTCCCCCTGGGAAAGTATTCCTGTTTAGATGGCTCGGGTGTAAAGCATATGATGTTACATGGGAGTAGCAGATACTATGGAAGCACAGCGGGGACAGGGATCCAGAATTTCTTGGTAAGGAACCCACTGTTATGAGATTATGGAGCCCCTTTTCTTTTCTGTCTGTGTCAGGGAGATGCTGCCATTCGGTGGCTTCTTTTGCTTCAGAAATGTACTTACAGTGGACTTTGAACTTGTGATTGTTAAAAAAAAAAAAAGAAAGAAAGAAAGAAAAAGACCAGCTAATTGGATTGTAAAAATCCATCAAATTGCTTCTATAGTTCTCTGGAAGAAAGGCTTAAACTCTCTTTTCTTTATTTGTTGTCTCTGTTGAATAATAACGATATTAGGCTTCTTTGTTTTTGTTTTTTTTTCTTTTGCCATTTCCCTGCAGTGAGATTCTTTCCAACTTAATCCTCTAATCTGTAATTAGCAGTGAATAACAACATCTTGATTCTCTCTCACACACTTTTTTAGGTACACAAAATGATGTGATTAGCAATATGCCTTTAGTAATCTGTTTGGAAAAATGTGGAATGTGGAGGAATTGGGTTCATTGTCCAGCCTGGCTTCCTTATACTAATTCCTCCTACCCGTTTTTCCCCTAATATTCTTGTTTTATTAAGTTTCATCTTAATTCCGGTATAGGTAACATAGAGTGTTGTATTAGTTTCAGGTGTACAATATAGTGATTCAACACTTCCATACAGCACCCAGTGCTCATCGGGACAAGTGCGTCCTTACTCCCCATCACCTATATCACCCATACCCTCACCCATCCCCTCTCTGGTAACCATCCATTTGTTCTCTATAGTTAAGAGTGCTTCTTGGTTTCTTTCTCTCTCTCTCTCTCTCTCTCTCTCTCTCTCTCTCTCTCTCCCTTTCCCTCTCTCCCTCTCCCTCTCTCTCTGTTTTTTTGTTTCCATTGCTCATTTGTTTTGTTTCTTAAATTTCACATATGAGTGAGATAATATGGTATTGTCTTTCTCTGACTTAATTCGATTACCATTATACTCTCTAGCTCTATCTTTGTCATTGCAAATGGCAGTATTTCATTTTACTAATCATCCTACCTCTTACCAATGGAGGAGATTAAGGCAAAGATAATGTGTATGGTGCAATGCAGTTTTAGGTCTTAGGGGGACCATATTTGCATAGATGAAGGCTCGAAATGAGAAGGAAGGAGGGAAGGGAAAGGCAGGAGGAGAACCCACTTCAAAAGCACTGACAATGAAGTCCGGGGCTCTGAGTGTGTTTAATACAGTATCCTGTGTATTGGAGTCACCAAGAGAGCGATGAAGGATGTGCACCAGGAAGTAGACTTACACAGCATGTGATGCTGATTAGAGAATAAACTGGAAAAGGGTTAATTACAGCTGAGGATGACAGGTTGACAGTCACAATTGAGAATGTGCAAATGCACAGGCAGCACACCAGGGCAGCTCTCCACATACAGGTCGTGGTGCAGAGACTCGGGGGACTCAGCCCAGCTCGCGCCTTTCGGGCACGTCTCCAAGCCTAATCTTGGAAGCAAACAAGTTGCCACAGTTCATCTTTCTGTCTGGAATTACTTCCGCCACATTAAAAGTCACTCACACTTGATCGGGGCCGCAGTGAAGCCGGCATGCCAGCCTCTCGCTAGACGGCTGCTTTCATTCCTCACGTGCTGGTTTCAGTTGGCAGGTCCGACAAACAAGCGGATTAAAGGCCCGCCTGTGGAATTCAGGAGGGAGCCTTCCAGGTTCACCCCTTCACCTCTCAACACCCAGGCAAATAACGCCCGTCCAGACTGAGGGGCTCCACGTCAACCAGCTTCAGCCTCTGTGTCTGCAGCGTCATGCAAGAGTCCTGGGGAATTCTGGAGTTCTGGTGAATGAGCCCCATTTACGGCCTCAGAGTATATAAAGGGAGGGATTGGCATCCTGCCCCCGGGAGAAGTTTCACAAGACATCAGGTCACCTGCTCTAGGGTCTTTAATTCACCTGACTGCCCCAGAGTGGGGGCTTGTCCGCCAACTCGAGTCCTCTCTTTTGCCCTCACCCATTTAATCGTTTGGTTCGCACTCGGTTTAGGAATTCATAGTATCATTGTTAAAAGTCTAACATGGGAGTTTTTGAGATTCTAAACTTTTTTATTTGGCTTTCCCTCCCTGGTGAAAAAAAACAGTCCATTAAAATAAGAATCACACCAAGTATGAAAATATTAATTATAAGATATATGTGAGATGTAATATATGCATGTGTCTTATAAGCTATATAAGATATGCATACATGTAAGGTATATACCATAAGATATATAAATGTGATAGAGATACAGTTGATATATGTGATGTATTTAGTATATATACATTTATGTAAGTACATGGAATCACAATTATGAAAATATGAATTTAATATATCAATTTAATTAAAAATTATTGCATCATAATATATTATTATATTAAATAATGTATTATATTTAATAATATATTATTATATTTAATAATTTATTATATTTAACAATTTATTTACATTATATCATATTTAATGATATTTAATTATATATAATATAATATATGACATTAAATTATACTTACTACATTTAATATATTATTATATTTCTTAAAAGGTTATAGTTAATAAAATATTATATTTAACATATTAATTTAGTATTTAACATACTAAATTAGTCTGTTAAAATAAGAATCACATTGAGTATAAAAATATTAATTATATATGAGACATATGTATGTGTATTTTATAAGTTATATAATATATACATATATGGAAGGTATATAAGATATAAAATATATATTTATAAGATGTATACATGCATATTGATGCTATATTTAGTATATATCCTTGTATGTAAATACTTGTTTGTAAATACACACACACCTTTGCTAGGTGTATTGAATAAAAATAAAGCACAGAATGAAGACTATCTCTTTTTGTTAGAGGAGTTTAAAAATTTATCCGAAAAATATACATAAACACTAAAATTGAGAATTATGCGATAGGGGAGTGTGGGTGATGACAGTAATTATTATTACAATAGTGCATACTTTTGTTTATAAATTGCCTTTGCTTATTTATGTACCCATGGAAATATTACTAACAGACTACCCCTTTCTTTTTCTTTTGTTTTTCTTTTTTTTATTTTAGAGAGAGAGAAAGGAGGGGAGAGAGGCAGAGGGAGAGAGAGAATCTTATGGAGTCTCCACGTTCAGCTTGGAGCCCGATGTGGTGCTTGATTCCATGACCCTGGAATCATGACCTGAGCAGATATCAAGAGTTGGAAGCTCAACTGACTGAGCCACCCAGGCACCCCTACCCCTTTCTTAAGAAGTGCAATGACCATGAATATTTTGTGAGTGATTTTTAATTTTACTTAACAAGAATAAAAAGTAAATCAAAATAAAAGCATCCTTTTGTCCCTTGCAAACTGGTGTAAAACCTTTTCAGTGCACCCATCATTTTAGTAAACAGGGCTCTCTGCTCTTTTATAGTGGTCCTAACTACTAGGACAAGTTTCAGTCTTTATTTTTAAATGTCACAACATACAAAAGACCATAAAAAGTAAAGGTCTTACATCCATCTAGGATGATTTATTGTGTAGATTCCCATAAAATCCTACAAGAAGATAGTGATAATGAAGAGAGAGAGGAAGCATTCCTCAATGTATTAGTTACATTGTAAGGAAAGCCAGAAAGCAAAATGATTGGGGGCCCAGGCTTAGAAGGATGGAGTCCTTGAGGCACCAGGTCATCAAGAGTGTCTTACTACTTGGGTTACTCTGAGATTGTGTAGTCAGGTGAGGGGATAATTTTTCATTAATTATTATCCTGATTTGTGATGCAACCATGCAAGGAAGCATAAATGGAGCCATTGGGTTTAAACTTTTTTTCCTTACATTTTATTATGAAAATGGCAAACACACAGAAAAGTTAAAAGAAGTGGATGGTGAGCTCCAATATACCCACCACCTAGATTCTATAATTGATGTTTTGTTATATGTGCTTTATCACAGATCTCTCCATCTAGCAATTCATCCATCCTTTACTTTAATTGGAAATTTATTTTTTATTTTTTATTGAAGTGTACCTGACACACATTAGTTTCAGTTGTACAACATAGTGATTCAACAATTGTATACATTGCTCAGTACTCACCACAGTAAGTGTAATTACCATCTGTCACCATGCAAAGTCATTAGAGTATTACTGACTTTATTCTCTATGCTGTGCTTTTCATTCCTGTGACTTATTTATTTTATAACTGGAAGTTTGTACCTCTTAATTCCCTTTGCCTGTTTCACTTATCCCCCACCCCCCTACGAAAGATACTCTTACAACTGTTGTGTGCCTCATCCACAGATACAGAGTCACAAAGGAAAAGATGGTATTATTAGAGAAGGGCTGAAAAAAGTGAAAATTAAAGTCGAGGCACCTGGGTGGCTCAGTTGGTTAGGCATCCGACTTCAGCTCAGGTAATGATCTTGTTTGTGAGTTCAAGCCCCACATCGGGCTGTGTGCTGACAGCTCAGAGCCTGGAGCCTGCTTCAGATTCTCTGCCTTCTCCCCCTCTCTCTGCCCCTCCCATGCTCATATTCTGTCTCTCTCAATAATAAGTATACGTTAAATTTTTTTTAAAGTGAAAATTCAAGAGATTGATCCTTCTAAATATATGTATTGTGCACAACACGTTGAGGGAGCCATCTTTTTTTTCTAAATGAAAAGTCATTTGTAAGAACCAACAAACTTATAAAACCAGTGTCACCAAGATTTTTTTTTTCCAAAAGAAAACCTACTTTTCACTTTACTATGGGGGGAAAAATTACCAAGGACAAGGGAAGAGAGTAAAATGACTATGCATAACTTGAAAGGGCATTGAGGGAGAGAAAGACAGAAATGACACAGTCCTGACTCAACTCATTATGAGAAAGGCAAAGGAGCAGAAGGTAGGTTGTGGGCACAGCTGTGGTCATGTGTCCCAGAATAACCTAATCTACCTTAAAGAATGAACAAGTGTGGGGCACTTGGTGGCTCAATTGGTTAAGCCTCCGACTTCAGCTCAGGTCATGATCTTGCAGTTCATGGGTTGGAGCCCTGCATCGGGCTCTGTGGTGACAGCTCAGAGCCTGGAGCCTACTTTGGATTCTGTGTCCTCCTCTCTCTCTGCCCCTCTCCTGCTCTCTCTCTCTCTCTCTCTCTCTCTCTCTGTCTCTCTCTCAAAAATAAATAAACATTAAAAAAATTAAAAAAATAATGAACAAGTGGTTGGTCATAAGTAACCATTAGAAGGACAAATTGAGGGAGTTTATATTACAGAAAAATGGACAAGTCTTATTCCTGTATTATTTCAGGTGACCAATCTGTTATTTGTTATTTAGTGAAGATTGGCAGGGAATATTAATCATGTTGACCCCCAAAATCATGCTATGATAAATTTGAACATAATATATATTTTGCCAGCTTATAAAAGATCTGAAATCTTTATTTTATTGTGATAAAATATACACCATGTAAAATGTACCCTTTTAACCATTTTTTAGTACACGTTTATTTTAGTAACAGTGTTAGAGGAAGTCATCAAGAACATGTGACCACTGCCTGACCCACAATCTGGACCCAGGCAATGAGAGGCTCCTCAGCCCCTCCCCTGTCCTTGGAATGCCCATCCTGCCCACCATTCCGACACTAGTTGCTGTTTCAAGGACATAGCCTTCAAATAGTAAGGTGTTATTTAGACCATCTGGACTGTGTACGTGATTCAACCCTCTTAAGACCTCTACGTAAAGTTTAAGATTCTGGCAGGTGTGGAGATCTACTCATCTTGTGGTGCCCCAAATAAACCTTATATGTTAGTTACCTTGCTAATTAAATCTCTTCCACCAACCAATCCAGAGAGGTCTGCCTTTACCTTCTGGCTCTCCTTGGCCTCTGTGTCCTTCTGGCTGGGTTCTGAACTGGCAAGCATTAAGTACATTCACATTATTATGTAAGCATAACCATGTCTTTCTAGGGCTTTTCCATCTTCCCAAACTGAAACTCTCTACCGGGTAAGTAATAATTCTCCATTTCTCCCTCCTGTGAGCAACTACCACTTTAATTTCTATTTCTGTGAATTTGACTGCTCTAGGTACTTCATATAAGTAGAATCATACAATATTTGTCTTTTTGTGTCTGTCTCAGTTTATTTAGGATAATGTATTATAGGCTCATCCACATTGTAGCATGTGTAAGAGTTTCCTTCTTTTCAAAGATGAATACCATTCCATTGTATATATAAATTGCATTTTGTTTATCCATTCATCCATCAATAGACATTTGGATTGTTTCCACCTTTTGGCTATTGTGAATAATGCTGTTATGAACACTCTTTCAGTATTCTAAATTTTAAACACAAATGAAAATTTTGATTGGCCAGGTAAAATGGTAGGATTAATGTAATTTAAGTTTTATTTTTGCTTGATTAATCACTTATAGCATTATGCAATTTCAATCTACCCTTTAAATATGAACACTACTGAGGACATCAGGCACTTTCTCTAAGAACACATGTAGCTGAGTACTGTGTGTTAGGATTTCTTGTGTAATGGCTTTTCCAAATTAACTTGCAGTGTTTATATAGGATAAATAATTTAAAAATGTACTTATTTTAAGATTGCATCTATAGCATTAAAACTCAGCAATGACCACAGAAGACTTTAGGACTTACATCAACCAAGAGAAGATTTCTTAGGATAGCAGTATTTTATCCTAGGTAATATTTATAATTATCTATAATATATAATACAAAGACAACTGACTTTTAGTTAATTTTGCTATTGTTTGTAAAATCTCCACAGGTGATGTATCCTCTTAGTGCTGATGCTCGGAGTAGACAGATTTCTCCCACAGCCGGCCCTTAGTAAGTCTCCAGGATACGAAATGGCATTTGGTTTTATCAGTTATTCATGGTGGTCCCTGACCATGGAAGCTGTCATACTTCTCCAACTTTTACTCTCAAACTAAAACTGTTTTACAAATGATATGCTTGTATTTTGGAGGGCTATGCCCCCATATTTGAAAACTGTATAAAACCAAAATTTATAATATATTTTTCTTCATTTGGTAAGAAATCACATAATCAATTTGACTTAAATATATTCTATACTGAAAATCTCTTGAGTAGAAAAGGTGGAAGAAACAATTAATTCCTTTGTTCAGCTTGTGTTTTTCCCATTGGACAGTTTGTAAACAACTCGAGCTAGTTTATGGTGTATGTTCTGTATTGGAATATTCTGTCTCTGTCCTTACTGTCTCCTCACCCACCCTTGACTGTGGACAGGTAAGAGGAAGAATGGCCTTGTTGGAAAGTGACCTTTCTACATATCTAGTATGTTCCCCTAACTCCTGCCAACTTATTTGTTTTCACACCAAGAACTGATATGATTAATTGACTAGCTGTTAACTAGATACTAAACAGAATTTCCTTTTCATAGAGGAATCTGTTTGATCAAGCTAGTATTGTTTCATTAGAGGAATGCCCCTATAATTTTTGGACCCTTGCCCAGGACCATGTTTTATGTAGGTCACTCTTTCTACTTTACTAGTGACCTCCTCTTTTTATCTTTTAAAAAATGTTCCAATATTCATTGAGATTGATGAAATGTTGAGCATCACAAAATTGTTGAAAGATAAAATTATATGTAAATTATCTTTCATTCTGCCACTTTGAAAAAGGATGATATATATATATATATATAGAAATAGACATATTACAAAATGCAATCCTCTTAGAAATTCAATAAACTTTAGTAAAATTAAATATAAATTAAGACAGAGACCTATTACCCACAGAATGACTGAAAATTACAATTTAAGGTGAGGTAAGCAATGAGATGATGAGGTACTCAGTGCAGGAGTAAATTAAATGGAGAACAAAAGGAATAACCAGGTCAGCAAAAGTAAGACATAAATTTTAGATGTTCCCAAAAAACTTCTTTTTTTTTTAAAATAAGCATGTATTTTTGTTCATTTTCTCATTTGGTGTTGTTTAAACCCAGAACAACACATGAGGTATATATTTCTGGCATCAAAGGATGTTTCAAAAGGAGCTTGCCAACAGTTTTACTGGAATAAGCTTTTCCCAGGAAAACCTATCAGGCAAAAGCGTCAGGATTCATGTAGCTTAACTTTCTAGCATTCCAATAAACATAATTAAGTTATTTCTTCCTTTGAAAGAATGAAAACAATTGATACTCCTATTTCACTGTGTTTATGATACTTCAAATTATTGTACACTCTCAGATTTGCATGCTTAGCTAGAGAGCGTGGTTAAGGGAAGTCACTTAGAAATTAACAGCACAAGGCACTTTGTGAATATTGTGTTACTTTAAGAAAGAAAAAAATATAATCGATTAAAATCATTTTAGCAAATCCTAGGGAATTGGTAGTGATAGCAGTACATTTTAGTTTTGATGATGTAATATTTTCCCTAAACTTCTGAATTTTAATCCAAGTGCTTAGTATACCACACACCACTAACAGATATACCTAACAATGGGCTTCTGTGGAGGAGAAAGCAGAAGTTCATCCTTGGGTGCTAGATTACTATGATATTCCAGTGGTTGATTTGATACATAAATACTACTAAATGACAGGTGTTGAAAAATGAGTAATAAGCTTGTCAACTACTGCATTACCCAGCTAATTAGCACTAGATATTGCAGCCAGCCACCCAAAATCTCAGTAGCTTAACCAAACTGAAGATTTATTTTAAGCTCAATTTGTAGGCTGATGGTAATATTCAAGGAAGAGGACCATGACAGTTTCCATCTTATAATGCCAGTGCCTCCTGGAGCTCCTCACCATATTCTGGTGCATCTAGTGCATCCAGCTAGACAAAGAATGAGATTTTTCTAATAACTGAGCTTGGATGTGGAGCACACCACTTCTGCCCACCTGTTATTGCCCAGAACGTGCTTCTGACTATAACCTAAGTGCAAAGGAGGCTGGGAAATGTAGTTTCCCAGTGTGCCCGGGAAAAGAAAATGGGGCAGTAAGCATATACCCATTCTCCGAAATAGTACTGTATAAAAGAGATTTCTTGGGGGTGCCTAGCTGGCTCAGTTGATAGAGCATTTGACTCAATCTTAGGGTCCTAAGTTCGAGCACCACATTGAGTGTGGAGCCTACAATGTGACACATGAACACAGGGGAAGGGAAGGAAAAATATGATAAAACCAGAGAGGAAGGCAAGCCATATGAGACTCTTAAAGGTAGAGAACAAACTGAAGGTTGCTGGACGGGAGGTGGGTGGGGGGATGCGCTAAATGTGTGATGAGCACTGGGTAATATATGTAAGTGATAAATCAGTAGGTTCTATTCCTGAAACCAATACTACACTGTATGTTAACTAACTTGAATTTAAATTAAAAAAAATTAAAAGAGATTTCTGAATAAGGATGAATACATCAGAAAGACCTGTAGAAATATTTGTATGGGTTTTTGCAGTTCACCCTATATATGTGTGTGTGTGTGTGTGTGTGTGTGTGTGTGTGTGTGTGTACACACACACACATACGTATACATATATGCGTGTATATATATTCTATGTCAATTAATAGAATATTTCTTCTTTTTTTTCACAACAACCATATTGTGTGATAGGCAAGGGATATATTATTTCATTTGTTTCACAAATTAAGAAACCAAGATTCATGGGGGGGAAAGCAACTGTTACCATCATATACTTGGCAGAGCCATGAAAAATAGAGGTCAGATAGATCCTTTGATTCCTGTCTTTCTCAGACACTCTACAGAGTCCTCCACAGAATTACCAGCTCACTCTCTGATTACCTAAAAACAACTCTGGAAAAGGACCTGTAGAGTGCCTGTATTTACAGGACAATTTAAGACTGTTTTCTTACCGTTTTCTCTTTCTATTCAGAGTGACCAGCCAGTTTTATGAAGTGCATGGCCAGGTTTCTAGGTTGAGTACAAAGTAAATCTCTATGGCTTGGTTCTGCTCTGAGAAGAGAATTATCTGTCCTAATACAGAGCTGATGCTCCAGTGGGATAGGTGGACCAGGTACAGCCCCTGACTTTATCTGTTCTGTTGAATTTGCTCAGCTGAGGGCTAATCCAGGGTCCTTTTGATTTAAAATTATAGGGGCTTTTGGGTATCTGGGCATATTGATACTGTCAAACCAGCCATAGACTTGGAGTTAATTTGGGTCAAAGTGCCATCCTTTAACTGCTCTGTGACTTAAGTCAACTCACTTAGAGCCTGTAAGCTTGTTATTTCATCTGAAAACTGGCTGTCATGATGTCCTTCCTAAATAAGTTATAGATGTGATGAAGGGGTAAACCAGTTAGTGGATGTGGAAACATGTTGTATCCTGTTTTATCCTGTGACAGGAATATGTAGCTGGTTTATTGAGGAGGCTCAACGTATTGGAATTACATGCAGAAAAGAGGCTTTTGTTCTCTGCTCCTAAACACACTCTCTTGAATTCCCCTTTCTCCTCTTTAATGATATCTTGGGACATTCCCATCATTTGTGGTCATTATTGGTTATTAAGAAGACTAATCTAATATAAAACTATCAATCTCGTAACCTGTTACATTTTCCCCTAGCAGCCTCCCCTTCCAGATTCTAGCTCTTATAGTATGTTGGGGTGAGGTGGACAGTGGTAGATTGGGGAAGGAGATTCCATGTCTAACTTGCCTACATTTGTAGGTCACTTTGTATTTTATTTCCTGATTTTCTTGCTGACTCCTGCTGGACCTCAGTGGCTTCTTTGTGGCCCTTTTTTGAGTTATGTGTTTGTTCAGGGGTTATTGAAAGGGACCTCTAGGGCCTCCTCAATGCACAAATCTCTGGCACAAAGAGAGGTGCACAAATGCAAGATCTGGCCCAAATTCACCCCTCCCCCATCAATTCACCACCTATCAGCTCCCATTACCAGCAGTTTCTTCCAGCTGGAGCCCTCTCTTGCTATGGGTTTTTCTCTGAGGTACGCTATGTGAGCAAGATGGCAAAAGATTGACTACCATCCACAGTGTCCAGTGAGCCCAGTAGAGTCTCCTATAACTGCCCTACAACTGATGGTGAGAGTGCAGATGAACTTACAACTGTACATTCTCTTCACATCACAGCTCTCTGTCTTCAGTTCTCTTCTTTCCTAGCCATATGGGTCAGGGACAAAGCAGCAAATCCACTTCCTAAGCACATCTAACTTTCCCATCTCTCTTTCTTGCCATTCCACACTCATCATTTTTATACTTTCTTTTATTTGGGTGAGACACTACCTTCATAAGTAATTGTACAAAGTGACCATGACTAATTCCTTTGTGACATACTTTCAAGGAAAGGGATATAAGTGGAAAGTCAGATTCTTGAACACCGAGTTACTCCACAGAAGACAGGCTGGTAAATAAACAGTTTTTTTTTAACTTATCATTGGTCTTCAGGGATTGAGTTTCATATTTAACCCTACTGGTTTGGGAAACTATAACCTTGTATCAGTGATTTCAGTAGGGAATAGTATGTACCTCTGTGTGTGGGAACATGGGAGGTGTGGTTGATTTCTACCTCCAGTGGAGAGGTGTGGTCAAGCACACTGAGGAAAAGCAAAATACTTGGGAATGTTTATGTTTCCATCACTCTCCCTGAGGTGCACTGGCTTTGAAGGGTCTTGCCCATAGGCTCTTACTATAATCTCTTGGAGAAATCTGCCTTTAATCTGGTCCTTTTATCCTGTACCCAAGACTGGGCAAGAAATTAAGCATATTCTCAGTATTTGCCTGTTTTCCACTTCTTAAGGCTCCTGAAATGGATGCATTGATGAGTCCCATCCTCTGTGTGGCTCCATCACATTATGGGCTAGAACACACGTAAAAGCCATGATGGCCAGGTTCCCTCAAGACAGGGCAGCTGCACATGCCCAGGACTTGGTGTGTCAGGGTGAGCCTGAGTATCCATGTTGATCTCTAGTGTGAAGTCTTTTACTCTTTCCCCTAGATGCCAACATTTCTCTTTGCTTATAACTGGGCACATGCTTAAGTTTCCTTTATGTTATTTCTCCTGGTAACCATGACTCATATCCTTTAACTCAATACCAACAGAAGGCTAGGAGAGCTTAATATGCTACTGAGCTCTTTCCATCCCTCCTTCCAGGTCTGTTTTTTGTACCCACCCTGACTGTTCTGAAGTACCAGAAAACTGCCATAAGCCAGATTTCCAGCTGGACATCCAGCCAGCCCATCATGGTTTACTACTAAGACTACTCAGATTTCTCCCCACTTTGCCATAGCCTGAAGTTATAATATTCCAGCCTATCCAAACAGGGCATAGCCTAGACAAAAAGAAGTGTTTGGATGAATGTTCAGATAAATTAGTCAAAAATAAATAAACAACAAATTAATACAGACTAATATTGAAGATATTACCTCATCCATCCTCCCCGACACTGAAAAAAATATTTCAGACCCTTGTCATCATTCCCCTGAGCAATCGCAGTAGTTTCCTGATAAGTCTTCCTATGTGTGATACTGTCATCCTCAACATCTTCTCCATATGGTTACTAGATTAGATATGCTAAAATACAAATAAGATATTGTTGCATTTGTACTTAAAACCTTTCACTTCCAGCCATCAGTCATAAATCCCCTGTCTATAGCATAAGGAACCAACCCTAGAGTCTCACTTTCATTGACCCACAATGCCAGATTTCTACCTGAGTCTGATCTCCTGACATATTTCCTTCTACACTAAATTATTCATATGTAATAGAATAGTCCTTTTCGTGCCTCTACAGTTTATCTCCTGCAGTTTCTTCTACATTTCCCACTTTGATAGTGGTTGAAATTTTATTTAAGGTCAATTTCAGCTTGCTTTTTGAAGACTTTGCTACTGATCTCAGACCATTTCTTCCTGTTTTGTATTTCCAGGGTCCTTTATTCATAGTATCATTATATCACTGATCACATCCCCATATTAATATGGGCCTCCATGTGCCTCCCCTATTGGGGAACTCCTTTAAGACAGGCCCAGTATCTCCTTCATCTTTGTACTCTAGATTACAGACAGTTTCTAACACATTGTAGTTGCTTCATAAATACTGGGGGCAATGAAGACACAAAATTATAAACAATCTCAAACCCAAAGATGAATCATCATTTGGAGATATTTCAGAAACCTATCTATAGCAAACCATAATTCATTACCCAGAGTGCAAACTAATAGTATTGTGGAATGTAATTTGAAAATATGCATCAAGAATCTTAAACCATTCTTATTCTTTGAGCCAGACAATTTACTTCTAGAGATAGTTACCAAAAGGGAATTAGAGATATTAAAAGAAAAAAAAAAACAGACAAATTTTCAGTTGTAAGTGATAGATACCAAGCCAAAAAAAAAAAAAAAACCAAAACCAAACAAACAAACAAACAAAAACTTTAAAAAGTGGAAATGAGCTGTTTCTAGAGTTGAAAGCATATGGGGGAAGGTCACAACATGGAAAGAAGGGTTGCAGCACTAAGGACCCAAGATCAGATAGTAAGGAGCAGTCTCCATCTGTCTTTCCTCTCTGCTGGTTTCACTTAACTTCATTCTTCAGGTAGATTTCCTCTTGAGGGAGAAAATGTGGCCCCCAGCAGCTGAAGATTCCCATCTTCTCTGCTTTTGCAACTCCAGAGGTAAAAGAGCCTTTCCCCCTATTCTCTTAGCACCTGTAAAACCACAAAAAGTATTGGGTTGACCTACTTAAATCATGAGAACACCTCTGGACTAATCACTGCTTCCAGGAGAGCTGGGTATAATGTTGGTAAGCTAAGACAAGGATTCCAGAAGTTTAAAAACAAATGCATAAAAAAATCATATATGTAATGTGAGTTAGAGGATTATGTTCAAGGAGATGCATCACATTATAATACTAAAAAATGGTATAAAAATGAAAGCAAACAAAAAACAGATGCCCAAGTTAGTGGTAAGGTCGAATAAATTATTGTGTGCATACAGTGAAACATTATACAATCATCTCAAGATTTTTTCTAGAATGTTTTAAGGATATGAAAAGATGGTCATGCTACTATAGTGAAAACAAACAAAAAGATACAAAATATTTGCAGGAAATCCCCCAACAATAATTGAAGTTAACTTCAAAGTATGAAACTATTCAGGTTTTCTTATTTCTTCTTTATACTTTTCTGGATTTTCCAAATTTTCTATACTGATCATTAATTCTATAATTAAATAGCTTAAAATTGCTGATAAGTATCAGGAAATAGAAACATGATAGTTAGTCTAGGGGCTGTAAGAATTTGTAGTCCTAGCAGAGAAACTCTATGGAACCACAGGATTATTTTCTCCATTACCATTTTTTTTTTTGAGGTCTAGTGTAATTCTGGAAGCTTGGGAACACAGGACATACATGTTTGTGTTTCTTATAATCTGTTTTAGGAGAATGGGGATATTGCCTGAGGCTCTTCTACAATTAATCTTTAACCTAAGTCATTCAAGAATTAATATTCTGCAGGCAACATGTTCAGAAGCAAAACCACATTATCTCTGTTTACTGACAGTTTGACATGAGATAAAGTTTAAAATCCAAACATATTTCATAGCTAGTAACAGTACAGCCCTAGATCTCCTTGTCATGTGGGAAACTTGTAAAACAATGAACATTTTAAAGAACATGCTCTCACTTATTAATGTTTTATTTATTTATTTTTTATCTTTTTAAGTTTGTTAATTTATTTTGAGAGAGACAGAGACAGCATGAGTGGGGGAAGGACAGAGAAAGAGGAGAGAGAGAGACAGACAGAGAGAGAGAGAGAGAGAGAGAGAGAATCCCAAGCAGGCTCTGTGCTGCCAGCACAGAGCCCGGCACGGGGCTTGAACCCATAAAGCCATGAGATTATGGCCTGAGTTGAAACCAAGAGTCAGACACTTAACTGACTGAACCACCCAGGTGCCCCTATTAATGTTTTCTATATTTTCTGTTGGTAGAGGTAATGTCAAACCTCATGGAATAACAGTGTTAAGGTCGAAGATGTGAGAGCAGGTCAAAAGAATCTAGTTACTCTTCTGGCAAATCCAAGGCATAACTAAAAGCCTGCAGAAAGGAGGGGTGATCACTAGATAACATTAAAGAGACCTGCATCTTACTCTTGATGATATGGGTAAAGGATGATCATAAAATATGGCAAAAGATCTGTAAACGGGCTATATTTACCCTCTTGCATGAATGAACCAAAAGCACTGGCCAAAATATATGAAACAAGTTTCTTTAGGTATTGAACATCAGCCAATGAGGGACTGTGATCCCTAAGATTTAGGATACAAATGGGTTAACCTGACCGTTGGTAAAATGGGCAGGCCAAAGGCTGATCCTTTTAAAAAGCAGCACCAGATTTCAGAGTTTGGAATATGGGAAAGGTCATGTGCTATCAGAAATGATGGAGACACATAGACAAGTAGTATTGAGAAGCAGATGGTGATTCTTTAGTTTGGGTTTTTCTCTTATTTTGGTTTTTCCTGCTTGTTTTGTTTCTGTGCTCTTCTGGGCACATTCTTCAAGTTTAGGGATTAGGTGAAGAGGCCCTGAAAGCAATGCAGTTTGTGTTCAAAGATCAGTAAATACAGGACAAGGAAAGATGATTTTGAAAAACGATGCATAGACTGCTGACAGCTGTACTTTTTAAGGGATGTGAGTTCTGCAAGAAAGCTCAAACCAAAGCAGTTGGATGGTAAGACAGGCCTGTTTTCACTAGAGAGTTGTCAATTTCTATTTCATTCTGTCTTATGACAGATCTTTATAACTCAAACTATAGCTATTTATTTACAATTGTCCGCTAAGTTCAGGTAGTAAATAATCTCTGCTTAAATTCCAGTATGCCTTCAATTTTCTAAATAATAGAAGTGAAAAACATGTGTAAGAAAAAATTCTCAACCATCAGTAATGACCTAAGTAAGAAGAAATTTAATAAGCTATTAAAATTATTTAAATGTTTATAAAAAATAAGAAAACTTCTTTAGTTTCACATAAACATATAAGCATCCCTTTCTACTAAATGTGCTCTTGTCTTTATGGCTTTCATTTGCTCATTTATAGCTGGGATTTCTGCCAAGCTTCTAGTGAAAAAAGACGTGTTTATGACTAAGACTGAATTTCACAGCTTTAAAAAACTTCAACTAGATACTTAAGAAACTTCTATCTGAAACTAGATACCTGAGAAATATCTTTCTATTGAACTTGACAAGTGAAGATCTACTTTCTAATCTTTTAGTGTGTGCAGGGTGGGTGGATGAAGAGACAGAGCTCAAGCCTGACAGCCTTGAACTCTGCACGTGACAAAGGCCAGCCTTGAGCCTTGCTGTAACTACACTGGCTGGCTGGCCAGTACTGTCACGATGGAATGCCAAAAGCTTTCATGCTGAAGAATTTAGAATTTAAAGGTGATTTAAGAGAACAAACCTCTGCAGAGAGTAGCACAGAGAGTGCTAGGAATTCAACGGACCTTTTTACCCTTTTAATTTTTCCACAGCCTTCCTGAGACAGCAATGTGAAAAGAAAGCAGGAAAGGGACATTTCTCTGTTGGCCACAGGCTTTGGCATGCATGCTAAGGCAAGGACGTAAATGCTCTTCTCTGAAGAGGACTGTGATAAGTCATCCACTCAGGGATAGATCTGTCCTATATTTTGACCCAACAAAGAAAAACAAATGGTGGTTCTCTAAAAAGAAAGTAAGAAGGTGTGACTTCACTTTAAATGATGAAAGCACTTGAGTGGTTTGTTTTGAGTTCTGCTCTTCCTTAGCAAATGGTCTATAGATGACCTCTTAGTATAAAAAACAAGAGGTTCCAGTTTTAATTATGAAGAAAAATCAGTACCCCTGGTATAGTTTATAAGTGAGGCAAATATTATTTGGGAAGATGAGGTTGTACAAAAAGGAAAATTAAAGTAGGGTCATGGTAATAGTAATAGTAATTGTAATAGTGTCCTCAGAGAAAGCTCAGATTTATAGTATTTGTTGAAAACATATGGTATATATCTATATCTATCTTTAGATATAGATATATATATCGATAGATACAGATAGATATAAATATGATATAGATATAGATATAGATATAGGTAGATATAGATATAGATATAGATATAGATATAGATATAGATAGTCAAAATGGCATGTCATTCTGGGCAAGATCAGGAGGGCAACATGAAGGTTAAAAGAATTGAGTATAAGCTTTGCAAGCCCAAAAAACAAACAAACAAACAAACAAACAGACAAACAAACACTTTTTAAGGAATAGTACAGACATCTGTTTGTGCCTTGGTATCAAAGAACCTACTGATTTAATGCAAATCACAGAAGGTTGCTAAGCAATGCATGTCTCAGTACTAGTTAGGTGACTCTTAATTCTTTGCAGAGTGCTTTCTCTGTTTTCTGAAACTATGTGTTGCATTTTGTTGTTCAAAAATACACACTAATATTACTGCTTTTCTTTTTCTTTCTTTCTTTCTTTCTTTCTTTCTTTCTTTCTTTCTCTCTTTCTTTCCTCTCTTTCTTTACCTTTTAAGGCTATAATACTTTTCTTTTGATCTAAACATGTGTATTGCTGTCATAACTGGCCTGTGAAATCTTTTGAAAAGATTCTGAGAAATGTAGATATGATATCAGAGATAATTTTCAGTAAGCTGATTAGGGAAATGGGGATTAATACTGCTGCTAATGCAATTTATGTGCTGAATTCCTCCTAACGTATGTCCTTGGCATCTTCCAAAGTAATGTAGTCTCCAGGGGCACACCCCATATTGAGGAATTGGCTAATTTCATCTAAGTCTTCAAAATTATGTGTGTAGTATTGTTCACATATTCCCTTGTTATCTTCCAGATACCTGTAGGTCTTCAGTGATGGCCCCTGTTTTATTCTTAATATTGCTAATTTGTGTGTCTTCTTTTTTTTTTTTTTTTGGTCATTTTTGCTGGAATTTATCAATTGTATTGATCTTTTCAAAGAACCAACACTTCATTTCATTCATGTTCCGTATCATTTTTCTGTTTTCAATTTCATTGATTTCTTCTCTTACTTATTTCCTACCTTCTACTTGCTTTGGGTTTATTTTGTTCTTCCTTTTTACATTCTTTAAGAGGGAATTTAAGATTATTATTCTGGGCCCTAATGTATGCATTCTGTGCTATCAATTTCTGTCTCATCCCTGCTTTAGCTATGTCCCACAAGACTTTATATGTTGTATTTTCATTTTTATTTTATTTATTTTTATATTTTTAAGTTTTTATTTTAATTCCATTTTGTTAACATAGTGTTATATTAGTTTCAGGTGTACAACAAAGTAATTCAACACTTCCATACATCATTCTGTGCTCATCATGACAAGTGCACTCCTTAATCCCCATCACATATTTAACTGAATCCCCATCCACCTCTCCTCTGGTAACCTTCAGTTTGTTCTCTATTTTTTAAATTTCTTTTGGAATTTCTTCTTTGATCATTGATTGTTTATAAGTATGCTATTTAGGGCGCCTGGGTGGCTCAGTCAGCTAAGTGTCTGACTTCAGCTCAGGTCATGACCTCACAGTTTGTGAATTCGAGCCCCGTGTCACTCTCTGTGCTGACAGCTCGGAGCCTGAAGCCTGCTTCAGATTCTGTGTCTCTCTCTCAATCTCTGCACTCCCCCCCCCCCTCACACTCTGTCTCTGTCTCCCTCAAAAATAAATAAACAATAAAAAAAAAGTTAAAAAATTCTAAAAATAAAAAAAAGAAGTATGCTATTTAGTTTCCAGGTGTTTGAGGATTTTCCTCTTATCTTTTAGTTATTCCTATTTTAATTCCATTCAGGCCAGAGAACACTTTCTGTATGACTTCAACACCTTTAAAATTGTTGACCTTCAGGGGCGCCTGAGTGGCTCAGTGGTTAAGCATCTGACTCTTGATTTCGGCTCAGGTCATGATCTTGTGGTTTGTGAGTTTTAGCCCCATGTTGGGCTCTGCACTGACAGCATGGAGCCTGCTTGAGATTCTCTCTCTCTCCGTCTCTCTCTCTTTCCTCCTCTCTCTTCCTCTCCCCCACTCTCTATCTCTCTCTCAAAATAAATAAATAAACATTTTTTAAAAAATAAAAAATAAAATTGTTGACCTTCATTTTATGACCCATGATGTGGTCTGTTTTGGTATATTTTTCATGGACACTT
The DNA here is from genome assembly GCF_027475565.1 of Acinonyx jubatus. Taxonomy (NCBI): domain Eukaryota; kingdom Metazoa; phylum Chordata; class Mammalia; order Carnivora; family Felidae; genus Acinonyx; species Acinonyx jubatus. Next base: position 30,257,439 of record NC_069389.1, on the reverse strand, counting down.
AAAATAAATCTGTATTCTGTTCTTGTTAGATGATGTATTCTATAAATTTTGATTACTTTCTGTTGTTTCATAGCATTGTTGAGTTCTATAGATTTGATGATGTTCTGTCTAGTTGTTCAATCAGTGATTAAGAAGGGATGTTGAAGTATCAACATAATTGTGTATTTGTCTATTTTTCCTTTCATTTTTATCAGTGTTTAATACACATTTTTGGAGCTCTCTTGCTTGGTACATACACGTTTAGGATGACATTCCTTTCTTAGTGCATTGGTCCTTTTATCATTATTTAATGTACCTCTCTTTCTCTGGTAATTTTCTTTTGTCTGAAATATCATTTATCTGATATTAACAAAATCATTCCTTGCTTCCTTTAGTTATGTTTGCATGATATGCCTTTTCCCACCCTGTTATTTTTTTACCTGACTGTATCAACCTGTTTATTTTTGAAATGAGTTTCTTATAGTCTATAGTTGGGTCATATTTTTTAATCCACCATGCTAATTTATTTCCATTAATTAGCATATTTAAAGGGCGCCTGGGTGGCTCAGTCGGTTGAGTGTTTGACTCTTGGTTTCAGCTCAGGTCATGATCTCCCGGGTTTCTGGGTTCAAGGCCCATGTTGGGCTCTGCACTGGCTGCACAGAGTCTGCTTGGGATTCTCTCTTTCTCCCTCTCTCTGCCCCTCCCCAACTTGGACTGTCTGTCTCTCAAAATAAATAAATAAACTTAAAAAAAATCAACATATAAATCATTTACATTTAATGCAATTATTTGTATATGAGGGCTTAAATGTACCATTGTATTTTAAAAATTTTTGTTTGTTTGTTTCATTTTCCATTTCTCTGTTTTCCCTTCCTATCTTCCTATACGTGCCTTGATTATTAGATTTCCACATTAATTTATTAATGATGATTCTGTGTGTTTACCTTTGGTTTCTTTAGTTGTTGCTGTAAGAATCATATTACATATATATTATTTATCACAGTAAACTGGTATTATTGTTTTACCATCTTGAGTATAATATAGAAATCTTACCTCCTTTTTCATCCCTCTATACTCCCTCATTTATAATATGATTATCAAATATTTCCTCTACATGCACTTAGAACCACATTAAACAGTGTTATAACTTTTGATTCAACTGTGATTTACAATTTAGAAAACTCGAGAGGAGGAGGAAGATTTATTATATTTACTCATATTTTTGTTTATTGTGTATTTTCACACTTCCTGATGTTCCAGGGTTTCTTCTTTGATCATTTTTTTTTTCTTTTTAGAAAAGTTATTTTGAACACTTTTTTAAGGTAGGTATGCTGGTAACATTTTTCTGGTGTTATCATATTATGGATTGAGAAAGCTGTTTTTGACATATGAATCAAGTGTATGTGTGTATGTGTGTGTATGTATGTCTTAAGTAAATCATGGTTAATTTTTGTAAATTTTCTGTATGCACTTGAAAATAAGGTGAGTTCATGATTCTCAGAGTGTAATATTTATATCAATATGATATACCTGACTTATAATGTTGTTGAAATCTGTAGACATAACATTTTTGGTTTACTTGATCTGTCTTTTTGAAAGGTATGCTAAAATCTCCTAGTGATACTCAGTTTCACTCTGTTCCTCCTGATATTTTCAGATTTTTAAAATGAATTTGGTTTTGCTAAATTATTAGGTACATAAATATTAATACCTGTTTTATAGTCATTGAGAATGTCACCTTTAGCATTATAAAGCATTCTTATCTGTCTTTTTTAATGTTTTGTTTGACATCTACTTTTTCAGTTATTAGGTTTAGGACCTTTACTTTCTTTTTATTTGCATTTATGTGTTTATCCATGCCTAAATCTAAGAAAACTTATTAGCTGTCTTTTCTTTCTACATCACAGTGTTATGTTTTATTTTGTAAGCAAATCTTATTTTTTTCTCCTTTAAGTAGGACGATAAACCTATTTGACATTCTTAAAATTGTGTATTTCTATGCACATCCATGTATATGGTTTTGCATTATGCCATTTGTTTCATTCTGTTTCTTCATGTGTGTGTCTGTCTCTGTCACACACACATTTTGGATTCTTTTTGTGTGTAAGAACATGTATATCTTTTACTCTAATTGGTATCATTAAACTACTTTTTGATAATATGTTTATTACATCCAATTTTTAGTTATTGTTCTTTTAGTTTGGCATTATGAACAATATTGAAATTAGCTAAAATTATCTTCTCTTCATCATCTAATATGAAGTAATATATTTTTGTTCACAGTTCATAGTTGTAAGGCAACCTGGGAACTTAACATATTTTATTTACACTTGCCTCATTTTGCTATTTTGTATATTTCTACTCTCTGCCTATAGTGTCTGCAGGTATAGTTACATACTATCATCTCTTCCTTATAACGATCATTTAGATTAATGTTTATAGGTAAAAATATAATTCATGCTTTTGTTAACACTGCTCCAGTCATTTTAATTGCCTGAAATTCTTTCTTTATTTGATTCATCAGGAAGGGCTTGTGAAAATAATATCCTCTGAGCTTTTATTTTTGAAGGTGTGTTTGATGGGGAGGTTAGTTCCCCAGGGCTGCAGTAACAAATTAGCAGAAATCAGGTGGCTTAAAACAACAGAAACATATTCTCTCATAGTTCTGGAAGCCAGAAATCTGAAATCAAGGTGTCAGCAGGACTATACTCCTTCCAAAGTCTCTAAGGAAGAATCTTCCCTTGCCTCTTAGCTCCTGGTGCTTCCTCCTTTTTCTTGACTTGTGGCAGCATAATGCCGATCTCTTTCATGTGTGTCTCGGTGTCTTCTTGTTGGTCTCTCTCCCTTTTTTTTAAATGTTTATTTTTGAGAGACAGAGAGAGCACTCGGGGGAGGGGAGGGAGATTGACGAGGACAGAGGATACAAGGCGGGCTCTGTGCCCACAGCAGAGAGCCCAGTGTGGGGCTTGAACTCATGAACCACAGGATCATGACCTGAGCCAAAGTCGGATGCTTAACCAACTGAGCCACCCAGGTGCCCCTGTGTCTCTCTTTTTAAAAAGGAAAAACAGACTGCCGCATGTTGTGCTTCATTTGGATGTGTCTACTGTCTAGAGAGCTTGACTGCTCTATGTTCCCCTAAAAATGGACCTTGAGAGCTTGATTGGAGGTTCTAGCATGGGATCACAGCTCCTCATATACCCTCGACTTTTCCATTGCAGAAGGACTTCCTCTTGGAGTGCATGGCTTCAGGAAGGATGCACATGGAGTGGTGAGGGAAGACAGGGAAACATGCCAGCCAGATCAGCCAAATCAGCACTCGTGATCAATGGGGTGACAGATGTCACAGCCAGATTGCCCACACATCCTTGTTTGCCTCTTATAATGATACTTATCATTGAATTTAGGGCCCATCCTAAATTAAGTTAAAGATTTTGAGATCTTTAATTAGTCTGCAGAGACCCTGTTTTCAAATAAGGTCACATTCTCTGGCACCAGAAGTTATGACTTAGAAATATCTTTTGCAGGCCACTATTCAATCACTACAGTCCCCCTTCTGACCCCCAAACTTTATTTCTGTCCCATGTGCAAAATACATCCACACTACCCAATATCCCCCCAAATCTCAACCAATTATTATAACATCAAGTCCAAATCCAAAATCTCATCTAAATCTCATCAGCTCAAAAGTTCCCAAATCTCATCTCCTAAATCATCTAAATCAGGTATGGGTGACACTCTGGATATGATCCATTCTAGGAAACATTCCCCTCCATTTGTGGGTCTGTGACACTAGAAAACAAGTTGTCTGCTTCCTGAATACAATGGCACAGCTGTCATTGGTTAAACATGCCCATTCCCATACAGAGAAATTGGAGGCAATAAAGGGGTCACTGGTTCTAAACAAGTTAGAAGCCCAGCAAGGCAAATTCTATCATGTTTTAAGAACTGGAATTAATCCTCTATGGGTTGGAGTTCATCCTTTGTGCCAATGGAGGCTTTGCCCTCTGGGTCCACTACTCTGGCTTCTTCCTCTGCATCCACAGTTCTGCTCTTGGAGATGGTTCCTTTTTCTTGAAGGTTATTGCAGGTTTGTAGGTGATTAGCTCTATCAACCTGTTTCCTGCCTATACAGTTTTTGAAATATGACTGCCCTCTTTCACTTGGTCCTGTCTCTGTCCCCTTCAGTCTGAGCTGGAAATGGTTTTGCTGATCCTACATTCTCAAAAAATACATTGTGGTTCTCCCATGTTTTCTATGGTATCAATTCCATTAGACAAGAGGATCCTCCACAAATCTTTCCCTAGTAACTCCATATTTTTTTTCTGACTTCGGTTGAGATGGTGGAGTGGATCCATTAATCACACGACTACTCTCTTCACTAAAAGGTTATCCAGGCAAACCCTTGATTCTCTATCCAGTGCATGCCTTTACAGCAGTGGATTTCTTAATTTTAGTTCATTCTCAATCTAGATAGGACAAAAACCTCCCAAATCAGCGACTATTAGTTTGTTTTTCTCAACAGTTATATCCTCAATTTAATTCTTTCCTATCATTTTGACTATAAGCATCAAGGAGAAACCAGGCTCTGCCTTCAACACTTTTCTTATAAATCTGCTCAGCTAAATGTTTTTTTTTTCTGTTCTGCTTTGCAAACAATAGTAGAACACAATTGAACCAAATATTGTAACACTTTATAACAAGGATTGCCTTTCCTCCAGTTTCCAATAAATAGCATGTTCCTCATTTCCTTCTGAGACCTTATAAGAAGCACTTTCAATGTCCATATTTTCACCAACAATCTCTTCAAGGCAATGTAGGCTTTTTCTATCATGTATCTCAAAATTCTTCAAACTTCCACCCATTAACCAGTTCCAAAGCCGTTTCCACATGTTTAGGTATTTATTACAGAAGCATGATACCTCCAGCTACCAAAGTCTGTATTGGTTTCCTAGGGCTGCCATAAACAAAATACCATAAACTTGGGTAGACTGAAACAACAGAAATGTATTCTCTCACAGTTCTGGAGACCAGAAGTCCAAAATGAAGATATAGGAAGGACCACCCTCCATCCAGAGCTCTACAGGAGAATCCTTCTTTGCCACTTCTAACTTCTGGTGACTCCTAGAGTTGCTTGAGTTGTTGTAGCAAATGAAAACCTCTGCCTCCACCTTCATAAAATCTTCTCCTCTGTGCATCTCTGTGTCATCTTAATATCTCTGTGAGGACACTTGTTATTGGATTTAGGGCCCAATCTTAATCCAGGATTATCTCATCTTGAGATCATCTACTTAATTACATTTACAAAGAATCTACTTCCAAACAAGGTCACATTCACAGGTATTGGGTGTTAGGACTTGGACCTATATTTTGTAGGCCACTATTCAACACACTACAGATAGATATATTAAAATTCCTTTTTGACCTGTTTCTTTTCTTTTGATTTTCTTAACTCTATCATTTCCAGACATAAAGTAGAAGAACTAATTAAGAATTTTTTGACAATCCAATTGTTTTTTCTTTGTAAATGAATTGATCTTTTTACTTAGATGTGCAAATGATTTTTTTTTTCCTTTAAAGTACAGTGGTTTTGGTAGAATATCTCAGTGTTTAATATTTTGTGTCAGTTTTCCCAGATATATAGTGTGTCCTTTTAGTATAGTACTTTTTTTAAAACTAAAAGCTTTCTTGAATTGAAGATTGTATTAATTTTCTTATTTTTGAATTCCATTACTTTTTCTTTTTCTTCATCTTACATGTATTTTGGACTTTTTCTTATCTTCCATATCTGTTACCTTTTAGATTCATTATATCTTTCTTAGTTTCTTTTTCATTTAGAAATTTTCTTCTTTTAATCTTCTATATATTTTAAGGCACTTTCCATGATGCTTAGTTTTCTTTTTTAAAGTTTATTTATTTCTTTTGAGAGGGGGATGGGGCAGAGAGAGAGGGAGAGGAAGAATCCCAAGCAGGCTCTGTCAGTGCAGAGCCCAACATGTGTCTCTAACTCCCAAACTGTGAGATCATGACCTGAGCCAAAATCAAGGGTCAGACGCTTAAACGACTGAGCCGCCCAGGTGCCCCTGATGCTTAGTTGTCTAATGTTTCTCTGAGTTTTAATCTTCAGTTCATGTTTCAAAAACACTATTTCCTTTCTGTCAGCTCACTCTCCCACATCATCTGGCTGATTTTTCTAGTTCTAACTTATGCTTTTGTTTTATATTTTCTATACAATTTTAATATAAACAAAAGATTAAAAATAAAAATAGTTAAAATTAAAATATTAATTTTTATTGTATTTTTTCAAATATTAGTTTGTAATTTTCATCTGTATTATACACAAAAATCTCTGGAATTTCTTCATTTAATGCAAGGATAATTTTGCTCTTTTTAAATTTAATTTGTTTTTAATTTACCTCCAAATTAGTTAGCATATAGTGCAACAATGACTTCAGGAGTAGATTCCTTAATGCCTCTTACCCATTTAGCCCATCCCCCCTCCCACAACCCCTCCAGTAATCCTGTGTTTGTTCTCCATATTTAGGAGTCTCTTATGTTTTGTCCCCCTCCCTGTTTTTATATTATTTTTGTTTCCCTTCCCTTATGTTCATCTGTTTTGTCTCCTAAAGCCCTCATATGAGTGAAGTCATATGATATTTGTCTTTCTCTGACTAATTTTGCTTAGCATAATACCCTCCAGTTCCATCCACATAGTTGCAAATGGCAAGATTTCATTCTTTTTGATTATCAAGTAATACTCCATTGTGTATCTATACCACATCTTCTTTATCCATTCATCCACCAATGGACATTTGGGCTCTTTCCATACTTTGGCTATTGTTGATAGTGCTGCTATAAACATGGGGGTGCATGTGTCCCTTTGAAACAGCATACCTGTATCCCTTGGATAAATACCTAGTAGTGCAATTGCTGGGTCATAGGGTACTTCTATTTTTAAATTTTTGAGGAACCTCCATACTGTTTTCCAGAGTGGCTGCACCAGTTTGCATTCACACCAGCAGTGCAAAAGAGATCCTCTTTCTCCACATCCTTACCAACATCTGTTGTTGCCTGAGTTGTTCATGTTAGCCATTCTGACAGGCATGAGGTGGTATCTCATTGTGGTTTTGATTTGTATTTCCTTGATGATGAGTGATGTTGAGTATTTTTTCATGTGTCGGTTGGCCATCTGGATGTCTTCTTTGGAGAAGTGTCTGTTCATGTCTTTTGCCCATTTCTTCACTGGATTATTTGTTTTTTGGGTGTTGAGTTTGAGAAGTTCTTTATAGATTTTGGATACTAACCCTTTATCTGATATGTTGTTTGCAAATATCTTCTCCCATTCTGTCAGTTGCCTTTTAGTTTTGCTGATGGTTTCCTTCACTGTGCAGAAGCTTTTTATTTTGATGAGGTCCCAGTAGTTCATTTTTGCTTTTGTTTTCCTTACCTCTGGAGACATATTGAGTAAGAAGTTGCTGTGGCCAAGGTCAAAGAGGTTTTTGCCTGCTTTCTCCTCAAGGATTTTGATGGCTTCCTGTCTTACATTGAGGTCTTTCATCCATTTTGAGTTTATTTTTGTGTATGGTGTAAGAACGTGGTCCAGGTTCATTCTTCTGCATGTCGCTGTCCAGTTTTCCCAGCACCAGTTGCTGAAGAGACTGTCTTTTTATTTCATTGGATGTTCTTTCCTCCTTTGTCAAAGATTAGTTAGCCATAGGTTTGTGGGTCAATTTCATGGTTCTCTATTCTGTTCTATTGATCTGAGTGTCTGTTCTTGTGCCAGTGCCATACTGTCTTGATGATTACAGCTTTGTAGTATAGCTTGAAGTCCAGGATTGTGATGCCTCCTGCTTTGGTTTTCTTTTTCAAGATTGCTTTGGCTTTTCGGGGTCTTTTCTGGTTCCATACAAATTTTAGGATTATTTGTTCTAGCTCTGTGAAGAATGCTGGTGTTATTTTGATAGGGATTTCATTGAATATGTAGATTGCTTTGGGTAGTACCAACATTTTAACAATATTTGTTCTTCCTATCCAGGAGCATGGAATGTTTTTCCATTTTTGTGTGTGTGTCTTCTTCAGTTTCTTTCATAAGCTTTCTATAGTTTTCAGTGTATAGATTTTTCACCTCTTTGGTTAGACTTATTCCTAGGTATTTTATGGATTTTGGTGCAATTGTACATGGGATAGATTCCTTGATTTCTCTTTCTGTTGCTTCATTGTTGGTCAATGGGAATGCAGCCAACTTCTGTGCATTGATTTTATATATCCTGAAACTTTGCTGAATTCATGAATTAGTTCTAGCAGTTTCTTGGTGGAATCTTTTGGGTTTTCCATATAGATTATCATGTCATCTGCAAAGAGTGAAAGTTTGACCTCATCCTGGCTGATTTGGATGCCTTTTATTTCTTTGTGTTGTCTGATTGCAGAGGCTAAGACTTCCAATACTATGTTGAATAACAGTGGCAAGAGTGGACATCCCTGTCTTGTTCCTGACCTTAGGGGGAAACCTCTCAGTTTTTCCCTATTGAGGATGATATTAGCTTTGGGTCGTTCATATATGGCTTTTTGATCTCGAGGTATGATCCTTCTATCCCTGCTTTCTTGAGGGTTTTTATCAAGAAAGGATGCTGTATTTTGTCAAATGCTTTCTCTGCATCTGTTGAGAGGATCGTATGGTTCTTGTCCTTTCTTTTATTGATGTGATGAATCACATTAATTGTTTTGCAGATACTGAACCAGCCCTGCATCCCAGGTATAAATCCCAGTTGGTCACGGTGAATAATTTTTTTAATGTATTGTTGGATCCAGTTGGCTAATATCTTGTTGAGGATTTTTGCATCCATGTTCATCAGGGAAATTGGTCTATAGTTCTTTTTAGTGGGGTCTCAGTCTGGTATTGGAATCAAGGTAATGCTGGCCTCATAGAAAAAGTTTGGAAGTTTTCCTTCCATTTCTATTTTTTGGAACAGCTTCAAGAGAATAGGTGTTAACTCTTCCTTAAATGTTTGGTAGAATTCCCCTGGTAAGCCATCTGGGACATTTTTGATTACTAATTAGATTTCTTTACTCGTTATGGGTCTGTTCAAATTTTCTATTTCTTCCTGTTTCAGTTTTGGTAGTGTATATGTCTCTAGGAATTTGTCCATTTCTTCAGATTGCCCATTTTATTGGCATATAATTCCTCATAATATTCTCTTATTATTGTTTTTATTTCTGCTGTGTTGGTTGTGATCTCTCTTCTTTCATTCTTGATTTTATTTTTTTGAGTTCTTTTCTTTTCCTTTTTGAGCAAACTCGCTAGTGGTTTATCAATTTTGTTAATTCTTTCAGAGAACCAGCTTCTGGTTTCATTGATCTGTTCTACTGTATTTTTGGTTTTGATAGCATTAATTTTTGCTCTAATCTTTATTATTTTCTGTCTTATGCTGGTTTTGGGTTTTATTTGCTGTTCTTTTCCCAGTTCTTTAAGGTGTAAGGTTAGGTTGTGTGTCTGAGATCTTTCTTCCTTCTTTAGGAAGGCCTGGATTGCTATATACTTTCCTAGTATGACCGCCTTTCCTGCATCCCAGAGGTTTTGGGTTGTGGTGTTATCATTTTTACTGGCTTCCATGAACTTTTTATTTCCTCTTTAACTCCTTTGTTAGCCCATTCATTCTTTAGTAGGATGTTCTTTATTCTCCAAGTATTTGTTATCTTTCCAAATTTTTTCTTGTGATTGATTTTGAGTTTCATAGTGTTGTGGCTTGTTGAGGGCTGATTTGTGTCCCAGTATGTGGTCTATTCTGGAGAATGTTCCATGTGCACTGGAGAAGAATGTATATTCTGCTTCTTTAGGATGAAATGTTCTGAATATATCTGTTAAGTCCATCTGGTCTAGTGTGTCACTCAAAGCCATTGTTTCTTTATTTATTTTTTTGATTAGATGATCTGTTCATTGCTGTGAGTGGGGTATTGAAGTCCCCTACTATTATGGTATTACTATCAATGAGTTTCTTTATGTTTGTGATTAATTGGTTTATATTTTTTGGTGCTACCACATTTGGTGCATCAATGTTTACAATTGTTAGGTCTTCTTGGTGGATAGACCCCTTAATTAGGGTATAATGCCATTCTTCATCATTTGATACAGTCTTTATTTGAAAGTCTAGATTGTCTGATAGAAGTATGGCTACTCCAGCTTTCTTTTGTTGACCATTAGCATGATAGATAGTTCTCCATCCCCTTACTTTCAGTCTGAAGGTGTCCTTAGGTCTAAAGTGGATATCTTGTAAACAGCATATAGATGGATCTGGTTTTCTCATCCATTCTGTTACCCTATTTTGATTGGAGCATTTAGTCCATTGACATTGAGAGTGAGTACTGAAAGATATGAATTTATTGCCATTATGTTGCTTGTAGAGTTGGAGTTTCTGGTGATGTTCTCTGGTCCTTTCTAGTCTTTGTTGCTTTTGGTATTTATTTATTTATTTATTTATTTATTTATTTATTTATTTTCATCTTTTCTCCCCTCAGAGTCCCCCTTAAAATTTCTTGCAGGGCTGGTTTAGTGGTCATGAACTCCTTTAATTTTTGTTTGGGAAACTTTTTATCTCTCCTATTTTGAATGACAGCCTTGCTGGATAAAGAATTCTTGGCTGCATATTTTTTCTGATTCAGCACATTGAATATATCCTGCCACTCCTTTCTGGCCTGCCAAGTTTCTGTGGATATGTCTCCTGCAAACCTGATTTGTCTTCCTTTGTAGGTTAAGGACTTTTTTTTCCCTTGCTGCTTTCATGATTCTCTCCTTGCCTGAGTATTTTGTAAATTTGACTATGATATGCCTTGTTCATGGCCGTTTTTTGTTGAATCTAATGGGGGTCCTCTGTGATTCCTGGATTTTGATGTCTGTGTCTTCCCCAGGTTAAGAAAGTTTTCTGCTATGATTTGCTCACGTAACCTTCTACCCCTATTTCTCTCTTTTCCTCTTCTGGGACCCCTATGATTCTGATGTTGTTCATTTTTAATGAGTTGCTGATTTCTGTAATTCTTAAATTGTGCTCTTTTGCCTTAATCTCCCTCTTTTTTTCTGCTTCATTATTCTTCATAAGTTTGTCCTCTATATCGCTGATTCTCTGTTCTGCCGCATGTATCCTTGCCGCTGCAGCATCCATTCGAGATAGCAGCTCAGTTATAGCATTTTTAATTTTCTCCTGACTTTTTACCTTTTATCTCCGCAGAAAGTGATTCTAATCTATTTTTGACTCCAGCTACTATTCTTATTATGGTGATTCTAAATTCTGGTTCAGGCGTCTTGCTTGTATCTGTGTTGGTTAAGTCCCTGGCTGTCATTTCTTCCTGTTCTTTCTTTTGGGTGAATTCCTTCATTTCGTCATTTTTAAGGGAGAAAAGCAATTAATGAGGTACAAAAATTAAAATAAAAAATTGAAATTAAAAACATATTAAAATTAAAAAATTAAACACACACACACACACACACACACACAAAGTTGAATAAATGATGCTAGATCCTAAGTGTGTTTTGGTCTGGGTGTTGAAAGTGGCTTGATCAATTAGAGAAAAGAAGGGGAAAAGAAGAAAAAAAAAAATTATTTGAAAATTTGAAAACATGAATACACTGAAGTAGACTAAAATTAAATGATGGAAGTACAATAGAATTTGAAAACATTTACACAGAAGTAATAAATACAGTAGAAAAAAAATAAAGAAAAATATTTTTGGTAAAAATTAAAAATAAAAATGATTTTTTTTCTCTTTCTGTATTCAAGAAAAAGAAAAGAAACGAAAAAGAAAAAAAAAGAAAGTTGAATAGTTGGACCGGCTAACAGACTGAAATACCTCTGAAATTACTTTGTTTTCTCCTAGAAGTCAAACTATGAAGCACTTTATAGTCCACAAACAAAGCAGGCGGTGAGACTTGTGTTCTTGAAGAGCGAGGCTGTCCCAGTTGGGCGGGGCTCAGTGTGACGGCTCCATTCTCCACTGGATGGCGCGGCTAGCTTACTGAGGTGGATTGTTGTGGAGCTTGTAGGTGTGTGTGTGCATGCATGGGAATGGTGAAAATGGCGTCACCCAGCTACCCAGTCTCTAGTATTGGTACTCTGTTCTCCCCTATCAGCAGTCTCACACTGGCCTTAGTCTTGGGCTTCCATCCACTCCCCACTTCCACACTGTCCGTGACCAAGCCCCAGGCAGCACCTCCCTCCCGATTTTTGTCTCAGATGCGGCTGCCTTCCCCTGCCTAGAAATTGCTCCCATAACTTGCAATAATTAGAGAACACAGCAGAGTTGAATCTTGGAAGAGATAGAACACCTCAAGTCATTGAGAACCACTAGAAAATTGAATAAGATGTGAGTGAAGAGGTGATGGAACCACTTATAGTGTTTTGCTGGGTTTTGAGGAGTCCAGCGTGAACTTACCCTGGGAGGAGCTAATGTGCTGTTAAGTCTCTACATTTGACAGTATTTGGAAAATTACCCATGAGTATGCACGGAGGTTTCCATTGGCCAAATAGATATAGGGCTTGTTAATAACATTTTAATCAACACTCTTCTAATGTTCATTTATGATTTCTGTAGGAGACAGAACTATGATCCCATGTGGAAATTAGTAGAAATGCATTTCTTTTTGAATGGTACACCTACCAGATTTAAATCAACTTTAAGTTAAACACCTTTCCTTCCCCATAGTTTAAGAACTTCTGAAAATGACGTTTTGTATGTATTATCATATTGTGTTATTTAATGCATCATTATTTGCTCCTTTTTATCTCCTATGATGTTACACAGTAAAACTCACGTTAACCTCACTTAAGTAAATCATCTTTTAGTTTTTGTTTTTGCTTGTTTGTTTGCTTTGGCTTTTATCTTTTTTTTAAGTTTATCTATTTATTTTGAGAGAGAAAGAGATCATGCAAGCAGGGGAGGGGCAGAGAGAGAGAATCGAAGCAGGCTCTGCTTGCTTAAACCCATCGAGCTGTGATATCATGATCTGAGAGTCAGTTATTCAACAGACTGACCCACCCAGGTGCCTCTGCTTTGGCTTTTATCTGATCCTATAATTTCTAATACCAAAGACTTTGAAGCAGTCTGTTAAATCCATGGGCCATGGACTTTATCTTATGGTAACCCATTCCCACCATTGACTAGAAAGGCACCCTTAAGCCACTTTATTAAAGGCTTTCTTTTAGTTTTCTTGCTTGCTGTACTGGGGGAGGAAACTGCTATTTGGAATCCTGATTAATAGGATTGTGAAAATTTCATTATATACCTTGTGTTGGCCTTATGGTAAGCATTCAAAAAGGGCTAGCTATTATAATACTCAGTGTATAAAACTTACTGCTCTTCTCCCAGTGACTTGATTCTTATCATAAAACAGGAAGTGTCTACATCCTGACACAAGTTGCATATCTGGATTTTTACCAATTGCCTCTTGTATAAAAGCTTGCATAGAAAGAAAAGAATGTTAAGTCTGACCTACCTTTGTAAAGATGAATTTCTCATTTCCATTTAGAAGTAATTGTTTTCCTTAGATTATTAGTGTATTTAGCATATTACTTTATCTTGAATATTCATTCAAGAAAAAGAAGGCCAGGGTCAGTCAGTATTCTAGGCCACTTTTCTTTTTATTTTGAGTTTCCATTCTCTGCTAAACATTGTATTAGGAGAAGATTAAAACAAGACAAAAAAATACCCGATAACAACAATAAATAAACTCCATAGTTTTTCCCCTTAAAGATCTTGTTAGGGACTATACTAGAAACACAACTTGACAAAATTTAGGCACAAAGACGACTTTACCGGCTCCAGTAACCAAAGGGAAAGTGGGCAGTGATGCAGCCAGGCCTTGGAGACACTGGGAACAGTGGCGCCCTCTTTGCCAGCCCGTTTCTCTGTGGTGGTCTCTTTACCTCCTGCAAGCTGACTTCTTCCATGAGTTCTTCAGTCTGGCTCCAATGGCTCTTGTCCTTACTGCTTCACCATCTGGGAGGGGCTGAGCAGAGCTGAGGTCCCAGAGAAGCACTCTGACTGCCTGGCACAGAGTCTACACCGGTCATTGTGTCCAGGGAGGTGCGCGACTGTGACTCTCAGCCTCCACTAGAATCCCGTTGTTCCAAAGAGGAAAGATGAATGTACCAGAAAATTAGAGGGATGCTTCCAGATAATTTGGGTAGAGATGGAGAATGCTGGGGCAAATAAACAGTATCTATATGAAGGTAGCTTTGGTGCATGACTGCCTGAATTTTTGTTCTGAATTTCTAGTTTTCAGTCCATGTGAGCTTGGAGCAGTGACATGCCTTCCCTGAGCCTGTCTCTTTTCCTGAAAAGTGGGGATATATAATAAGTGCCTCATGCACATTGTCTGGCATGCTGTAATCACCCAATAAGTGAATTTTCCTATTTTTTTAAGTGAATAGATTCTTTGGGGAGTTAGGGGGGAAATACTTTAGTTTTTTTTTTTTTTTTAAGTAAGCTCTACACCCAATGTGGGGCTCAAACTCACAACCTGGAGATCAAGAATTGCATAATCTACTAACTGAGCCAGCCAGGTACCCCAATAAGTGAATTTTCTTATTCTAATTATCATGTCTTCTGCCTTGGCTAAATGATCCCAGTCTCTCATTTAAATTAAGCTAATATAATTCTCTATTCTGAAAACAGCTGGGTTAAATTCCCATTGGGGTTCCTGCTACCAAATTTATGACAAGAGCTGAAATAATAGCCACGATTGGTAGCATGGGAGATAGCCAGTCTTGTTTTCCAGGAATTCAGTTACCTCCCAAGGGAGAGTGACATTTCTGGGTTCCTGTCAGGAGTTGTCACCATGTACACAGTCTGTTGAATTCAAATTGGCAAAAACTTGTAGAAGTATCCAGTTTTACCACAAACCTTTAGATCAGGTGATAGGGTAGGGTCTGGGGACATCAGATAGCTTTTAGCAATTCTCATGTTGACTTTTTCCTGATGACTCTCTTGGGAGACTGCTTACAGCAAGGGCTTAAGGGCAATTTAAGCCTTCTCCAGAGAAGTTATCTTAGCTTGTGAGTGGGTAGCCAATAAGCTGGCAAAGAGACAGTAGGATTTTGCCACTGCACACATCCGATGTGAGATAACAACAACAACAACAACAACAAAAAGTATATTTCCAAAGCCCTCAGAAACGTAAATTTTTCTGAAATGTCTGCTAGAAATAGCTTTAGATATTTCTAGGCTTGAGAAGGCTGGTAGGTTCATTTATGTTCAGCAGAAAGCATCCTGTGCAGCCATATGCAGCTTCTCTAATGCCTGCGTTACGCAGAAGCATGGGATCCTCAGTGTGTTGATAAGGGCAGCGTACCTTCACCGCTTACATCATCTGAAGGGAAAGGGTGTTTTCTTTATTCTAAGTGCAACAGACTGGACTGTGGCTTATGCTTTGAATGTTGATAACAAGTATTTTGTAAAATAAAAATCGATTTAGAGACAAGTCTTCAAATCCACTGGGTCTATGTTTACTTGAGGCAGAAAGGTGTGGATGGATTCTAATGTGATCCCGTGGGGGTGTTTCTCAAAATCATTTTTCAACCATATACTATTCTACTTCAAGGAGAAAGTTTAAAACAGCCTTGCTTGGAGTTAAACATGTAGTTTTCTATCTGAACATAATCATTTTTCTTTGAATAATCATTCACCTATAAGTCTTTGGTTTCAAATTACTGCTTGGATCCTGTAGTTTTCTCCTCCTCCTACCTTCCATCCAATACGTGGCTGAATATTGCTTGTGATGCTTGCCAATTAGTCATCTATTCAGGTCATTTTGGTCAACTTATTCCCCACAGGAAGGATAAAACCATTTTATAGAATGTTGTGTACAGCATTCATTATAATTTCCCTTCATATGAATAGTTGCAGATTTTTTTTATGTAACATTGGTTTGGTGATAAAGTGCAATGTGGAGATTTACAGATCTCTTTCCCAACATATATATATATATATATATATATATATATATATATATATACACATATATATATATATATACACATATATATATATATATATTCCCAACAAATATATATATATATATAATTCATGAACTCTAAAGCAATTTAAAAAAAACATTAGAGAATGTAGCAGAATGTGGGAGAAATCTTGATTCCCGCCCCACGCCCCATGCCCCCAGCCCCAATCTCAGACATAGTGTTTTTGGTTTGTTTGATCCAAGGGGAACAATCTGAAATGGTGAGCAGCATTGTGCTGAGGGATCTGCATGACAATACTGTGCACTAAAAAGTAAACCTCCACGTGACAGGTGTTTGACCCAGGCCACAAAGGGCCAATTTAATGTGAGAGACTGATTTCTGCATTGTGGAAACAACCAAGGAGCTTGTGCTGGGAAAACAATGCCAAAAAGGCAAATCTGCAAATCCATTATGATTGTCAACTCTGCCCTCTCAAAGCATAATCTCCTGCAGCCAAGGGACCCCCTTTTTCTCCCTGGTAATCGCAAATGGCTTTACCATGAGGTTCTGTTACTCTACCCATGATTTGCTACAGGTGGTTGCAAAAGAGGAGTCATTTGTGAGCGCCATGAGGATAGAAACCTTAAGACTCTGGTGCCTGGTTTACTGATCACTACACTCCAGGTACGGCCACCCCTAGTGGTAGCAAATGTCCAGGCGGCCTTATGGGTAAACAGAGAAAGTCCCTTTCCTTCTCAGTCTTATAGATGTGACCCCATCTTCAGCTGCCAACCACCAGGCTGTTGATGCCTGGTCAGGGTGGGAATTGCTTGCTTATAAGAAGCAAATGATAAATAATAAGCCCTAAGTGCATCCTCGTGAAAAACTACTCATAAATATGACCAGCAGATAAGACTGCCCCTTCTTTCCTTACAAGAAAATTTAATACTCTATTCCCAAGGAATAAAATGGGATCTGGGCCCATCAATTCTAGCAATTTATGCTTTTGTGTAATCAAGCCTTTTATTTTTTTTTGAAAAGGGTGTAGAAATGTAGCAGACTATCCCAAGCCGATTTATTAGTTGGCTTTTTTCTTCTTGTACTTCCTGTGCCTTCATTCCAAGAACACTTTGAAGGTTTTTCCTTCCCCTTCACCCACAGCCCCTCATGCTTCTGCATCACCGGGTCACGCGCTCATTTAGTACGTAGGAAAGACCAGGCACTGAGCGCCCAGACTTTGAAGATGCCCTGCAGTGGGAAGAGGACATGTGGAAGAAAACCAGTCATTGCAGCGCTGGACCGTGAGACGAAAGCATCTCTGGGTCAGCCTGAGGATGTTGAGGATGCCCCTGAGGAAGGGTTAGCATCGACTGAGCTGGTTTTTGAGCATCAGGTAAGGCTTAGCCAGAAAGATCAGCCTATAGGCAGAGGAGGAAAAGAAATCCTAACAGGTGGAAGAGCATGGCCAAATACTCAGAGGTCTGAGGGCCCTTAGCACACTGAAAGAACTGAATATAGGCAGTGGATGTGAAGCAAGCAATGTGTGCGTGTGTGTGTGTGTGCACGCACTCACACGCACGTGAGTGCGTGTTGCGCATGTTCACACGCATGCAGTGGTGGCAGCCGTGAGGGCACAGTGGAAGAGAAGTCTGTGACCTTCTAGGTCATCTGGCTGAATACAGTGTTCACGTGTTTTCAGGCCACAGGGGATAATCCCACTGCAAACAAGTCGCATAAAAACATTTCTCTCTCATGACTATGAACATCAAACACGAGGAAAAAAAAAACTGAACCAAGCATGTCATTGCCTTTATTATTGGCATAAATCCAAAAACAGATGGAACAAGTTGAGGACTAAGGGAGACGGGCAGTTTCTAAGCCCCTGTTGTTCTGAATCTGTATAGTGTGACTTTATTATATGAAGTGCTGCATGTTCATACTTCTTTCCATGTCAGCCCTAATATTCAATTAAAAATTAAAATATAGACTGATTCCAATTTATAAATACATTATGCATCCAAATCCCATTTCTAAGTTTGTTGTTTGCTCACAATGTGTTCGCCCACAGAAACAGCATTACAAAACCCACACCCACATCCCAAGCTCATTTTCCTATTGTGTACTTGAGGAACAGTGCTCCTGGGTCCTTACCACTATGTATGTCTAGATGTCTCATGTCCTGCATGACCCAAAGGCACTTCGGTCAACATACATACAACCACGTCCTCATTTTCTTTCATGCTCCTGACCTCACACTTGCTCTTCCTTCTCTGTCTCTGTCCTGACTCACTGCATTTCTGTCATCCAGACATCTGAGTTGGAATACTTGCAGTCATTCCTCTTCATCTTCCATGTCCCATCAGTCACTAAATCCACTAATCTGCCTAAGGGCCACTCTCATCTATTCCTTCCTCAGCACTTCACTGCCCTAACCCAAGCCTTCATCTTTCTCCCCTGAATGAATGACTACAATTGCCAGACTTTCTTGCTTTAGGCTCAGAGTGACCTCACTAAGACGTACTAACTTCACATCTTACATCCTTCCAGTGGCTCCACATGACCTTCCAGGTGGCAGCCAATCTTATTAATTCCTTGCACAAGGCATCTCTGTGCACACCAACTTGTGCCCTACATCCCAGTCCCATGAAACAAGTGGTTGCCTCCCCCCTTCAGATATGCTGGCTCTCTGCTATCACTCTTCTACACCTTTATGCATTCCTCTTACTTTACCTCCTACCATTTCCTTGTCCTCTTTCAGAAATTGGCCCAGAACATCACATCTGAAAGTCTTCGTTATCTATTTAACAATTATTAACCAGTTATGTATTGAACCCGTGTTGTCTGGCACTGTGAGAGAACCTGGAGACTGAACGATGAACAAGAAGTCTCTGCCCTCAGGAGTTTTGATGGGAAATAGCTGAGCAAATAGACACTTACAAACGGGTAATTAGATCAGGGAAAGAGAGACTGTATTGGAGCAGTTGGGAGTACTTAATCAAAACTGGAGAGGTAGGTTCTGAGAAGTGACTTCTAAGCCAAGACCTGAATAATAAATAGAAGTGACCACCAGGCAAATGGGGAAGGGAAAAGGAGGGAAAGTGGTGTTAGCTAAGGCCTAAAGACAGACACAGAAACATAATTTACAGAGTCTGGTGCAAAATGCAAATGTAGGGACTTTAGGTTAAAAGAGCAGGAAAATAAAAGTGCTCTTAATGGTGTTAAAATATAAACTGTTTCTTCCATGGTCTCTTTGAACCTGTCATGGTGTTTCTTTTTTTTCCCCTTCTTTTGGTGCTATGTTACATTTCCTCCTATAAGGGCACGCTGGCAGTACAACTGCAAACCGTCATAGGTGCCTAGGAGCCTGGCCTGAGGTTAGGAGCACATGTGACCCACAGGTTGCCTGTTCCATCTTCCACCAGCAGCCAAACCAATGAGACTTTCGAGAGTAGGGAAGTTAAGCTAGGTATCTCACTTCCCATGGGTCATAAATGAACAATCCCAGAGGGATTTCAACCTCCACACTGAGATGCAATCAGTTCTTACTTGAATCAGAGGTGGCTGCAGGGCATGACCCCTCCAAGATGACTCTGAATGGGCTATGGCACCGATAGCCTGGGGCATGTAGAGGCATTGCCATGTCCTGTCCTAGAATGCCATGGACACAGTCACCTGACTCCAGTCCTCTCTGTGCCTCTGGCCAGGTCCATGCTCCACAGGGTGGAAGGCAGCATCAATTCCTGGATGGACATGAGGAGGGAGAGACTGTGTGGGGCACAGAGCACCAGGGGTGGACATCCGGTTCTCCCAGAGAGGTCAGGAGGTGACAAGAGGTGGGGCAGTCTGAGTGGAGGCTTCAAGCACTGTTACATCCTCCATTGACCCATGGGGCTTCAAATAAAAACACAAATTCAAAGATAAGTTTATTAAGAATTTCAAGATGGAAAGTTGGCATAAAGAGATGAGGAGCTTTATGGATCCTCTTCCAGTGAAACAACTATAAGTGGTGAAAATCATGTGCGCACACACACACATATAGTATTGAAGCAACCATTTAAAGTCTCTAGAAATTATTCTAAGGACATGCATCAAATTAAATATGTTCAAGAAAACTGCCAAATCTCAATCAGCAGAGTACAAGTCCATTTGAGAGAGCATTTGAACCACAACTTCTTCCCTACATCCCTCTCAGCTCAGTAATAAGGAAGCTCCACTCTAATGGGATGCAGTCAAAAACACAGGGCTTTCTTTCCTCCCAAGCCCCAGTTCAGGACAATGGTACCTCCCAAGATAGACAGGCTACCAGCATTTTTCAATCCTAACAGCTTGGAGTTGCAGAGGCTCTATTCTAGGAAAGACCAGTCTGAGACCTAGAGGATCTCTTCCTCCCTCCAACTCCCACTTCTAGGGCAGAGCATCACCCCAACTTTGGGCGAGCCCCTCCAATAGTGGGGCTCTAATCACCATCACCCCAGCTCACTCATTGGATGGAGGTTCTATGCTGGAAGAAGTAAATCAAAAAGACCAGAGGACTGTATCTTAAACCAGTATCCTGCTTATGAAGCAGAGGTGTCACTCTGAGAGAAGTGAGCCACATTTTGTGCCCTCAGCTCTGGATCAGTAATGGTTTGCTCAGGGGAAGAGGCGGGTTGTAAGAACAGAGAGCTCTAAAGCTCTCCCTAAAGGAAATTATTTTGAACAGAATGTTGATACTTCAAGGCTAAGGGTGCTACCCAAACCAATGAATATCTTAGTGGTAATCAATTACAAAGAAGCTGGTCGCTGAATGAGAACAGCAAGCTAAACTCTAAACCAGCTAGATGTGTATCAAAGAGAATCAAGGAAGGCGATGGCTAAGAGACATTATAGGGTTGGAACAAACCTCAAAAACTAGCCTCAAAGGTTACTTCTGCAAAGAGACAGACACTAATGGGATCAGACTGTGGAGCAATTTATGCCTCAGGGCAATATTGAAACCAACAGCAAAATCAGCCAGTAATTAATGAAACCTAACAGGTACATGTGAATCCAACTGAAGCAAAGAACTTAGTCCAGGAAAGAAACAAGACTCCTGCAGAAGCCACTGTCATCCCAGGGTGAATGTGTGCATGTCCAAGACTGTACTCTTTGAAGAATTACATCACAAGGTACATCCTGATGGGGAAATAAGACTTCACTAAAATAGTTCAGCCAAGCCACTAAACAAATAAGCAAACAAAAACAATGAACCTGAGAGGAGGGTATTAGTATGCAGAATTGCTACATTGTCTAAAATGTTAAGTATCCAAGAGAAAAAAAAAAACACAAGAAAACATGACCCCTACATAAAAAACCCACATCAAATATTGTAATTAATTGTAAATGACTAAACATCTTTCCATTAAAGATGTTCACTCTCAGCACTTCTATTTAACATTGTATTGCCCCATTTCGGACAATTAAGCAAGAAAATTAAGTAAAAGATATCCAGATCAGAAAAGAAGAAATAAAACCATATTTCTTTGTGGATAATATGACCTTGTATACAAGAGCTATAAGGAATCCATTTATTAAAAAAAACTACCAAAATTAATGTATGATCAATTTCAGCGAGGTTGCAGGGTACCAGATCAATACACAAAATCCACTTGATTTCTATACACTAACAATGAAAAATCTGAAAATTAAATTAAGAAAACAATTCCATTGGGGCGCCTGAGTGGCTCAGTGGGTTGAGCTTCGAACTCTTGATTTCAGCTCAGGTCATGAACCCAGGATAATAGGATCAAGCCCCGTGTTGGGCACCATGCTGAGTGTGGAGCTTGCTTAAGATTCTCTCTCTCTCCCTCTGCCCCCTCCACTGCTTGTGCATTCTACCTTGAAAAGAAAGAAAAGAAAAGAAAAGAAAAGAAAAGAAAAGAAAAGAAAAGAAAAGAAAAGAAAAGAAAAGAAAAAAGAAGAAAAAAATTTCATTTGTAATAATATGTTAAAAAGGATGATACCTAGAATACACTTCACAAAAGAAGTATAAAACTGATATTCTGAGAACTGCAAAATATTGTTTTAAAAGAAATTAAAGAAGACTTAAATGAATGGAAAGACATCCCATGTTCATGATGCAAAAGACTCAATATATTTTGGATGACAGTTATCTATAATTTAATCTATAGAGTCAATCCAATCCTTGTTAAAAACTCAATTGGCTTCTTTTTGCAGAAGTTGACAAGCTGACAATAAAATTAATATCTGCATTCAAGGAATGCAGAATGGCTAAAATGATCTTGAAAAAGCAAATCAAAGTTGGAGGATTCACACTTCCCAACTGTAAAACTTTCTATAATGCTACAGTAACCTAGACAGACAGGTCCTGACATACTTAGACATATAGATCAATGAAATAGAATTGATAATCCAGAAGTAAGCTTTTAAATTTATGGTGAGTTGAAACTTGACAATTATGCCAAGACAATTCAAAAGGAAAAGAATAGACTTTTCAACAAATGGTCCCAGGATGACTGGATATCTACATGTAAAAGAATGAAATTACAGCTCCTTTCTTACACCATACACAAAAATTCACTCAA
This sequence comes from Acinonyx jubatus, assembly GCF_027475565.1. Classification (NCBI taxonomy): domain Eukaryota; kingdom Metazoa; phylum Chordata; class Mammalia; order Carnivora; family Felidae; genus Acinonyx; species Acinonyx jubatus. Next base: position 30,234,953 of record NC_069389.1, on the reverse strand, counting down.
AAATAGGTCATAAACCAAATGTAAGAGCAAAAATTATAATAATCTTAGAAGAAAATACAAGAGTAAGTCTGTATGACTTTGGGTAAAGCAAAGCCTTTTTAGATAGGACCCTAAAAGCAAAAGCAACCAAAGAAAAAAAGAGATAAATCATACTTCATAAAAAGCTCAAAAGCATAAAAGCATAAAAGCTTTTGTACTTCAAAGGACACCATAAAGTGGCGCCTGGGTGGCTCAGTGGGTTAAAGTGCCCGACTTCAACTGAGGTCATTATCTCACGGTTGGTGGGTCTGAGTCCCGTGTAGGGCTCTGTGCTGACAGCTCAGAGCCTGGAGCCTGCTTCAGATTCTGTGTCTCCCTCTCTCTCTCTGCCCCTCCCTGGCTTGTCTCTTTCTCTCAAAAATAAATAAACATTAAAAAAATATTTTTTTAAAAAGGACACCATAAAGAAAGTGAAAAGACAACCCAAGAATGGGGGAAAGTATTTGCAATTTATAATTCTGATATAGTTCTTACATCCATAATACATGAAGAACTCGTATAAATCAACAATAAACGACAAATAATCCAGTTAGATTAATGCAAGGACTTTCCTTTTATTGTCCATTAGAACAGCCATTAGAAAGTTTTGAAAAACGATTGACATGATCTGTTTTATGTTCTTAAAGATCACCTTGTATGTAGTGTGTATAATTAACTGTACAGCACCAAAAGTGGAAGTAGTGAGGCCATTTAGGGAGCTATTGCAGAAAACTAAGGGGAGATGGCAGTAACCTGCATGTAACATGATAGCTGTGGAATGCTGAGAAGTGGTCAGATTTAGGATGCATTTGAATGTAAAACTGACATGCTGCTACACAGTTAAGATTGAAATTTGCCTGTTAAATTTCTTAGTGTTAGTCACCTACATAATTACTCTCTGTTAGTGTGGAGTGAGTGTGTATTTATAAAACTTCTTGCAGACCTGTGAAGTTAAGACCAGGATGCTACCTCTATAAAATATTTGATAATGCCCCAGAATTCTGGATGGACTACTCTAGAAAAGAAGAAATTATTTCTAAAATAGCATGTCGCAACGTTCTAATAGAATTGAGATTTACCTAGGCAACTAGCTTTCTAAGAGTGGTTCAGAGGATTAGAACCAAAATCTGAGCTTTGCCCCTTGCTTGCTGTATTATCTTGGCTAAATTATTAATATTTCTAAACTTAAAGGTATTTTCTATAAAATGGATAAAATAACAACTTTTTGCAGGCTTGCTGAGAGCAGTGTATTTTTTCACATATTTAAAAGGCCTGGTACAGAACAAAAAGCTCAGAGTGATAGCCAATATAAGTCATTCTAATGTATTACTAGATCAAGGATGCTTGGGTTTTCAATCATCTTCTTTATATATAAACAAATGTACCTATTGTGATTGTGACATGATATGACTATTCAGTTTTTTACAAATCCTATGAAATTCTGAGTCATTAAAAACAATAGGATAATAATCATTGACCTCATTGCCTCAACATCTTTTCAAAATCCATTGTTCGATTCCTCAGATTTTGAGAGAGTGAGAGAAAGTTTTAGAAGCAAAATTACAGGGAGGAGCCAAGATGGCAGAACAGCATGGAAGTTTTTTGTGTGTCTCACATCCGTGAAATACAGCCAGACCAACATTAAACCACCCTGCACACCTAGAAAACTGATCTGAGGATTAACACAACAATCTGCACAACCTGAACCACAGAATTCAGCAGGTACGTGGCATGGAGAGATGAACTTCGGGAGAGAGAAGCAGTGGAGGTCAGGGAGCTGCTTTTGCATGCAGAGAAAGGACAGAGATTCGGGGGGGGGAGAATATGGGAAAAGCATCCCTCCCCAAAAGCAGCTGGAGAGAAAGTGGAAAATTGGAAACAGCCACATGGACAAAAAAAGGGAGAAGGAGAAAGGAGAGGGTTTAAATTCCATTAAGACTGTAAAGAGGGGGAGCACAGAGTCTGAAACTCTACAGCTTGATACCTGGCAGTGCTTTGGTGGGAAGGGCGAATCCCCAGCAGTGGAGTGGGGTCCGGGAGGTTCTCGGACCACATGGGGAAAAGTGGATCCACTGCTGGAAGGACATTTGGTAGAGGCTGTGAGGCCACCTGGGCCCAGAACACCCCAGAAAATGGCCACATTCACTGGTGCTGGAACAAGGTCGTGGGGGTGAAGCCTGGTGCAGGATGTGTGTTCTGATTTTCCATAATCCTGAGGCGCTGCTGCTAAACTGTCTTGCAAGCTTTTTCTGGGGCAGGCTGGCACCTGACCGCAGTCTCTGGGCATTGGCAACAGCACGGTCCCACAAGCATTCCTGGGTGCAGCTGTCACCTGGCCATTGCTCAGTGAGACCCTCTGCAGAGGGATGGAGTGGGTCAAAGCTGCAGTTCCTCCATTTTTTTTTCTAAACACCCCATCTAAAGTTCCTAGACTTAGGAAATATTCAACTTACTCCTCATGTGTTAGAAAGATCATTAAAAGAGTAATAGATAATTCTGGGTCAAAATTTTAAAAAGTGGCACTATGTTCTTTGTAATTTACCACGTTCTTGATTATCGCTCAAAAGGAACGTTAAGTACAAGCTAGTGGCCCCCAAGTTACCTTCCTTGTCCACAGCCTCTCCTCTTCCAATCTTTTCAATTAAATTGCATCAAGTAAAAATCATTACTAAAAGTAAAAAAAAAATAAATAAACATGTTCCCTAAAGCACATTTTTTTTACTTTGTATGATTTTTAAAATTTTTTATTATTTTTATTTTTCAATTTAAATTTTAGTTAACATACAGTGCAATATTGGTTTCAAGAGTAGAGTTCAATGATTTATCACTTACATACAACACCTAGTGCTGATCACAAGTGCCCTCCTTAATACCCATCACCCATCTAGCCTATCTCCCACCCACCTCCCTCTGTTAATCCTGTTTGTTCCCTATCATTAAGAGTCTCTTGTAGTTTGTTTCCCTCTCTTTTCTTCCCTCCTCTCCCTTACTATATGTTCATATGTTTTTTTTTATTTAAAAAAATTTTTAAATGTTTTATTTATTTTGAGAGAGAGAGAGAGAGAGAGAGAGAGAAACAGCACAAGCAGGGAAGGGGCAGAGAGAGAGGGAGACACAGAATCTGAAGCAGACTCCAGGCTCTGAGCTGTCAGCCCAGAGCCCAATGCAGGGCTTGAACCCATGAACCATAAGATCATGACCTGAGCTGAAGTCCAATGCTTAACCAACTGAGTCACTGGGGCACCCTTGTTTTGTTTCTTAAATTCCATATATGGCTGACGTCATATGGTATTTGTCTTTCTCTGATTGACTTACTTTGCTTAGCATAATACATTCCAGCTCCATCCACATTGTTACAAATGGCAAGACTTCATTCTTTTTGATGGCTGAGTAATATTCCATTGTATACATATACCACATCATCTTTATCCATTCATCAGTTGGTGGACATTTGGGCTCTCTCCATAGTTTGGCTATTGTTGATAATGCTGCTATAAACATTGGAGTGCATGTACCCCTTCGAGTCTGTATTTTTGTATCCTTTGGGTAAATACCTAATAGTGCAATTGCTGGATCATAGGGTAGCTCTATTTTTAGTTTTTTGAGGCACCTCCATACTATTCTTCACAGTGGCTGCACCAGTTTGCATTCCCACCAACAAAAATGGCAATTTCTAATAAGCCCCCCATATACAAGCAAATAAATGTATATGAAAAATATAAATATAAAAGGAAAAACGTAACAGTATAGCAAAATTTAAGTAGAACTTCAGATGTGATCATTCAGTGTTGCTGAGCACAGTCAGACTTTATTAATTTAGAGGAAAAACAAGAATATGCATGAGAGAAAAATCAACTTGGTCAATGGCTTGCATTGCTTCCCATTCCCTTAGCAGTTGTTACCATTTCTTATTCACATAAAAAGCAGAATGAATAGGGGTATCTGGGTGGCTCATTCGGTTAAGCGTGGGACTCTTGATTTCAGCTCAGGTCATGATCTCACGGTTCAGGGATATCCAGCCCTGCAACGCTGACAGCGCACAGTGCAGAGCCTGCTTGGGATTCCCTCTCTCCCTCTCTCTCTGCCCCTCCCCCACCCTTCCACCGTCTCTCTCGCGCTCTCTCTCTCTCCCCCCTCCCTCCCTCTCAAGATAAATAGGATAAACTTTATCTCAAAGATAAACTTTTTTAAAAAGCAGAATGAATAAATGATTGTCACTGGCTCATGGAAAATTTCCCCTATTTATTGAATGTAAGGCTATCTATTATTAGTTTTAATGTTAGTGGGTTAGAACTATGGCTAAGTAACTTGTCTCCAGGTTATAGAGAGTCTGTCAAAGTCCTAAGGGTAGCCAAGTCTTTTGCCTCCCAAAATATTTACTTGACAATACAAAAATAAAATTTTAACTATCGATGTGTCTACGTTATATCCAAGTAGCAGATTGATTCAGCTGGGGGAAAAGCATATGCACATTTATGGCACTGTATAGTCAAATGACATTTTTTTAATATTTTCATTTTGATTTGGAATCTGTGAGGATATAGCTGAAGTGTGACAAAGACTAAGTTAGTAATTGAAATCCAGAGTAGCCAATTTTGAAAAACACTCATTATGTTGATAATACCTACATATTGTCTTTTTTGACACACATTTATTAACAAAACTTGTTTCCTCTCATTCATGGCTATCCTTTTAATGATCATCACAATCTAGCGTTTCCTCTGCCTGAGATATAGCAGAGTGTGACATGCCTCTAATTTCTTAAGATGTAATACTTTCAGCAATGCATACAGAGTAATGAGGATCTTCATTCAGTGTTGTGGTGACAGCTTGGCTGTCTTTGATTTTACATAATTCTAAACTAGAGACAGTGTATGTAATGTTGTGAAAAAGAGACCTAGCTTGGGGGTCTTGTCACAGCTCTGTCATGACCTTAGTGGAGGAACATTGGCAAAGAATCATTTAGCCCCTTTCAGCCTCTTCTGCCTTGCCATTTCCAGAAGGGAGAGAAGGTGGAAGGGAAGGAAGTTGGAAAAGAAGCTCATAGAAGGGTAGGCAGTGTGACCATAGAGGTAGAGATTGGAGTAATGACCAAGGAATTACAGTAGCTACCAGAAGCCAGAAGAAACAAAAAACAGTTTTTTCTTCTAGAGCCTTTGGAGAGATTATGACTCTGTGGGCACCTTGATTTTGGCCCAAGGATGCTGATTTTGGACTTGTGGCCTCCAGAACTGTGAGAAAATAAATTTCTATTGATTTAAGATACAGAGTTTGTGGTAATTTGTTATAGTAGCCCTAGAAAGCTAATATAAGAAGTCAGGGACAGAAATACATGTAAATATTAGTATTATTAAGTATTATTAGTTTCCTAGGGCCAACATAACAAAATACCATAATATTGGTCACTTGAACAACAAAAATTTATTCTCTCACCATTCTGGAAGCCACCAAGTCCAAGTTCAAGATGTCAATAGATTTTGTTTCTCCTGAGGCTCTTCTCCTTGGCTTGCAAATGACTGCCTTCTCCCTTTGTCCTCACACGATCACTCCTTGGTGTTCATGCATCCCTGGCATCTCTTTGTGTCCAAATTTCCTCTTCTTATAAGGACACCAGTCAGATTGGATTAGGGCCCACACTAACCACCTTATTACAATTTAATCACCTCTTTAAAAGGCCTATCACCAAGTACAGTCACGTTCTGAAGTACTTGAGGTTAGGGCTTCAGCACATAAATTCAGCAGGACATAATTCATCCCATAACAACATGTAGAAGTCATATATTATCTTCTGCTTCACTCAACATCTCCCCTGAAACAAAAACAAGATATGTACAATCTCTTCGTTTGTTCATCAAGGGTTTGTTAAGCACCTATTATATATCAAATGGCATGCTTTGTGCTGGGAATAATATGATAAATGTGACATCATACTTCCTCTCAAGGTTTTCAGAGTAGTTATAGTAACAGGTAAAGTGATCATTACAATAAAGTGACATCTTCTAAGTACTATTATTGCTTAGAAAGCAATCAGTTGTATCTGAAGTTTAGAGGCAGTAGGGAATAAACACTATAGATAAGAGAGTTACTGAATTGAATCAGGAAAAGGAGTAAGATTTCACCCATGGAAGAACTGAGGAATGGTGATCCTTTGAGAAAGAACACGTGCAAAATACATAAGAGAGGAACACGTAGAACTTTAGGTAGTTCAATAGAAACCAGATCCTTGGATTCAAAAGAGCCTGTAATGAGATGAGGTAGAAGTCTACTCATAGATGGACTATTATGCCATTCTAGAAATTTGAGTTTTCTTCTAGTCAACAATGGACAAGTGAATATATTAAGCAAAAAAGTGATATGATTAGATTTTTATCTTAGCAAAATAATATGGAGAGGAAATGAAATAAGGTGGACAAAGTAAGAAAGTACAGAGGCCAAAGGAGAAATAGAGCCTGCATTAGGGTAAGATCAGGATGATTGAAGAAAGAAGAATGGATGTGAGGGATAGAAAGAAAGAAAATTGAGTGAATTTAGAACCTGATAGAAAAAAGAAGGAGGCATATAGAATATCCTCAACTAGAATAAAGTATTTGGTTTAGTTTACCTGTGGTAGAGATTGAGACTTAAGAGTTATCCAGTTATAACTGGCTATTAACAACATCATTGTAGACCAAGTCACTGAATGAGAAGTTATAGAGTAAGAATAAGCAGAAGGTTGTACCATGAATTCTGAGGAAATTAACTCTTCAGTTATAAACAGTGAAAAATCAACAGTGATTAGAGGGGCTAGAAAACAACTGGAATGAAATGGTACTACAAAAAGTCAAATTCAGTAACATTCAAGAAGGGAATGGATTCTGGTGTCAAATGCAAAATGAAGTCAGAAAATATGACAACTGTGTCCACTGCATTGAGAATTAGAGATCATTGATAATATTGGCAAGAGCAGTATCAATGGAGGAATGAGGAGAAAGATAATCATAGTGAGAATAAAGAAAATGGGAAGAGGAAAGACTCATTTTTACATCTAGTTTTTAAAGGTTTTTGTTATACAACTAATCTACAGATACAGTATCTTATAAAATATCTATGCATTGCATCAGAATTGTATACAAAGCTAACTTAAAAGTCTCTGTGCATCCATCTGTATTTCCCTCCTCACATGCAACCACTATCAACAAATTGATGCATAACCTTCTGTTTTATTTATCGTACTTTTGTGTGAATATATGCATTAAGTACATATATATTTTTATTTGTATTTATTTTTAAGTTTATTTATTTTGAGTGAGAGAGAGAGAAAGAGCTTGCATGCACAGAGTGTGTGAGCAGGGGAGGGACAGGGAGAGGGAGAGAGAGAATCCCAAGCAGGCTCCAGGCTGCCAACACAGAGCCTTCCTTGGGGCTCAATCCCACAAACCGTGAGATCATGACCTGAGCTGCAAGCAAGAGTTGGAGGCTCTACTTACTGAGCCATCCAGGCACCCCAGCACATATGTTTTGTTAAAGCAAAACACAGTACAGTATCTAAAATCTATAAACAAAGATTGACAGACTTTGCCTTATTAAAATAAATGTTTGTATTACAAAATAATTCATGAATTTTAAAGGTAAAAGCCTGGAAAACAACATTTTTATCATATTCAACAGACAGGGATGGATATATAGAATACACAATAAATACTTACAAATTAAGTGGAAAAGCCAAACAATCCAATAGAAAAATTACAAAGGTTATGAACATGAAATTCACAAAAATGCAAATATAAATGATAGGTTGCCATATGAAATATATTCAACCTCACTGATTAGCAGGAAAATTCAAAATAAAACAAGAGTGGGATATTTTTTACCTATAAAATTTATAATAATGTAATATCTTTTCTTATCATTTAATGGTGAAGCTGTAAGTAAAAAGGTACGCTAATATAGTGTTATGACATACTGTTAGGAGAGTGTGATTGGGAAATTTTTAAAGGGCAATTTTCACAATATTTAAAGGGCAATTTTTTCAATATCTATCAAAATATTAAATACACATATGTTTTGGTCCAGCAATTATACTTATCTTTCTAAAAATTCACATATATACAAAGATATAAATACTAGAATGATCACTGCTGCATTATTTGTAATGACAAAAAAGAAAAAGAAAAGAGAATCTAGATGTCCTCTGAAAAGGGAGTGAGTAAATAAGTCACTTTATATGTATACACTCATACATACACACAAGTGCAGGTGGTACTTTCTTATGGTTTTTAATTTTTTATCTTCTAATTTACTAGGTAGCTGTTGAGAACCTTTATCAATTATAATGGAAGAAGTGGTAGAAGGAGAGAGAAAGCTCACAGATGCAATGCAGTAAGAGAAAAATAGATTGCAGTAAGATAAGGGAAAACTGATGCCCTCATATGACCAAGGAGGAGCCTAGAGGGTAGAAAGCAATGTGGGGCCATTTCTTGTTGATTAATATGGAGAAAATGTATAGTATAACCTAGAGCCTGAGAAATGTTTCTATATAAGAGCACTAGCATTATTATTCAAAAAGGTGTAGAATAAAATTACATTTGTAGAAGGGATACACATTTCTATTAGAAGTGCATTTGTAATGTGTATTTTATTTTGAATACTTAAGAAGGCTAGCTGCAGATTGAAAGTGGAAGTCTTCATCTCTTACCCTCTCTCTCTCTTAACACACAGTGACATTGAAGACCCCAGAGCTTATCTTTCACCCCTTCAATATTCCCAACCTCCAGTCAAGGACTCAGAGACACCAACACAGAGAAATGTGAAGTTCCTCCTCTTGGTAATGCTAGGAGTAATTATAGTGAGGAGAGTATCCTCAAAACTCAGCAGCTACCTGTGGTCATAACCTTTCCAACACTCATGGCATGACTTGGAGGAATGGAGGAAATAGACACTGAGACTTTCTTCTGTTGCAAGAGTGAGGCATCCAGTGTAAGGGGCAAAGAATGAGGACTACGGATAGAAAAGTTTTTGTAAGGATAGAGCTATGAGAAGTAGAGGAAGAAAGGGAGAGAATTAAGGAAAGAGGAAACATCCAGAGAGTCTCTTAGAAAGCCACAGTCTGTAGCAATTAAGTAAATAATTCAGTAATGAATTGCTTTTCATTGGAATTATCTTGTGCATATGAGGTTTAGGGCAAGTGGGTAAAGTGACATTGTGTACAAGTAGAAGGAGGTCTTCTCATTTATAATTACTTAAATAACATTAGTGTGGAATAAAATTGTGGAGGAGGATCAATCTTCACAGGACAGCCCAGCAGGAAAACAGGAATTTGATCACACTAACCAGCCATTCTAACATTTTAACATGTATCAGAGGGGAGGGTTTGTTTCAATACAGAATGCAAGCTCTACCTTAGGCAACTAGTGGAAAAAATGTACAGAAAATCCAGAGTAATAAGAGGAGAGGAAGTAATAAGAGCAGAAATCAATAGAAAATAGAGAAAATCGATAAAAACAAAAGTTGGTTCTTTGAAAAGATCAACAAAATTAATAACCATTTAGCAAGAATAATAAGAATAAAAGAGATAAAACACAAATCAACAATATCAAGAATGAAAAAGTAAACACTCCAGATTCCACTGGCATTGAAGTAATAATAAGAGAAAGCTATTAATTCTATGCCTATAAATTCAATAACTTAGATGAAATAGACCAGTTCCCTGAAAGACACAAAGTACCCAAATCACTCAAGCAGAAATACATAACCTGAATACCCCCAAATATATTTTAAAAATCGAATATGTAGGTAAAACCCTTCCACAAAAGAAAACTGCAGTTCCAAGTGGTTTCACTGTAGAATCATTACCAAAGTTTAAGGAATAAATAAGACATTTCTACACAACCTCTTCCAGAAAACAAAAGAGAGAACATTTCCCAACTCATTTTATAAAATCACCATTACCTTAATAACCCAAATCTAACACGAGCATTAAAATTAAATGCAACTACATGGCAATTTCTGTATTTAATATAGGTGCAAAAATCCATAAGAAGGTAACAGCAAATCAAATCCAGCAACATATAAAATGAAAATACATCACAACTAAGTAAGGTTCATCACAGGAATTCAGGGCTGTTTCAACATACAAGAACCAATTAATATAATTCACACACTAATCATATTAATAGATGCAGAAAATCATTTAATAAACTTTTCATCCATTCATGATTTAAACATGCTCAAAAACTAGTAACAGAAGGAAACTTCTTTAGTCTCATTGAAGGTATCTACGGGAAACTCCCCTGCAACTTACGTTATACTAGGAGGTATAAGATTGAATGTGTTTACCTCAAGATCAGGAATAGGTCAAGGTTGCCTTCTCTGACCACTGCAATTCAACATTTTATTAGAAGTACCGTCAAGATTAGTAAGGCAAGGAATATAAATACAAGACATACAGACTGTGAAGGAAGTAATAAAACTTTCTTTTTTCATAGATAACATGTAGAAAATTAAAAAAAATAGAGTTTGAAAAGGTCACATGATACAAAGTTGATATACAAAAGTAAATTGTATTTTTATATACCAGCAAAGAATAATTGGAATTTAAAATTTTAAAAATGGTAATAACATTTACAATTGCATCCCCAAAATGAAGTACTTGGGTATAAGTCTAACAAAATATGTGCTGGACCTGTATGTAGAAAACACACTGACAAAAGAATCAAAGAAATTCTAAACAAATAGAAAGCTACATCATGTTCATGCATTGGAAGACTCAATATTGTTAAAAAGTCAATTATCCTTAGTTTGATATGTAAAATCAGCAGAGTTGTAACCAAATCACTGCAAGATTGTTTTTAGATATTGACAAGCTGTTTCTAAAAAATAATAGTAATAAAAAACATGTATATATGGAAACACAAAGGTACTAGGATAACCAAAACAATTCTGAAAAAAGGAAGAACGAAGTCAGATGAGTTACATTACCCAATTTTAGGAATTTACTATAATGTTACAGTAATCGAGACAGTGTGATATTGGTGAAATAATAGACACATATTTTAATAGAAGAAAATAGAGAGCTCAGAAATAGATCCAAACACATACAGTCAACAGATTTTTGACAAAGGAGTGAAGAAAATCCAATAGAAGAAGGCAAATCTTTTCAACAAATGGTGCATGAACAATTAACATCGATATGTAAAAAAAAAAATAAACTTTGAAATATTCCTCATATTACCCAAAATTTAACTCAAAAGGAATCATATATGTAAACATATATATGTGATTATACTGATATGTAATTTTTGTACTGATATAATAAATAAGTGATTCAAAGAATGGCTGAATGAATGAATGAATGAATATGAGGGAGGAAGACAAATTTTCCTTACAGAATAGTTCCAAAATATTTATGTAAGTACTTCCCAGGAAGTGGACCTAAGTTCTCCCCACTCCCCTTAAGTATGGGCTAGTCTTAATGACTTGATTCCAAAGAAAAGGGTATGGATGGGAGGCAAAGTAACTTTTCAGTGGAGAAGCTTGGCTAGTATTAGTTTCGTAGTTTTGACAAACATACCATGGTTTTTAAGATGCTAACAACAGGAGAAACTAGATGGTAGGGTAACAGAAACTCTTTGTAGTAAATCTAAAATTCTTCCAAAATAAAATTATATTACAATTTCGTACTTCCAAACTTAAATAAAAATAGTCTTTCAGATTCCTGGATACACACACACACACACACACACACACACAGCAATACAGAGATACAGATTGCTGGGTCTCAGGAGGTGGCCCCAATAATTTTCCTGACAGGGGTATTTTTCTTAATGCTTCTCACCTGCCTCATCTGGCAATAAAAGCAGAGGAGCTCACCACACAGATTTTTGGCCTCCCGTCTCTTTATTCAGAGGGATTTGTACAAGAAGCCAAGAAATAATGGTTTGGGCTGATACCATGATTCACCCTACTGTTGGACCCGGTGTTTTTACATCTGTCCCCTGTTTTACCTGCAAAGTAATTAAAATCCATACAAAATCCTGGGATGCCAGAGCTTTTGAGACCCAAACTTTCTTGCCATCTGTATTCTCTGAGAATTATTGACAGGCAGATTGTACTTGGAAGGTATTCTTCATTCTCCAAACAAGCATTTATCAATCAGCAAATTCAGTGATTTCAGGTTCTCCACTGAGCAAACATCACAGCTCATTTTGCAGGCTTAGAAGACAGTTCATATTTCCAGGAGCAGGTTCAGGAATACTTCAGGAAATATTTTTACATGCTGTCCTGCCAAATTCCCCAATAGACAAGTATGCTCACTTCCTACCCACTGCCAGGCTATGTTCCAAAGCCAGGACTAGGAAACAGATTGTTTGCAGCCTCCAAAGGAAGGAGGGTTCAACTGCTAGAGGCAAATGCTTGGGGAAATAAGCCCTATGACCTAAACTGACTTTGGCACCCACATCTATGAAGTTCTCTTTGTACATACACAAGAGCTGCCAAGAGGTTTGACTTGGGTAAGAGTTGAGTAGGGCTTAAGGCTTCACTTCCAGATTACTATAAAGCCTCACTTCCAGATTACTATAAATGCCAGCTTCTGATCAAATTCTAGCATATTTCCATTTACTAATTATCCATTATCAAGTGTCTATAAAGCAGTTAATGCAACTTGGAAGTGGCATCTGATAATTACATTTTAAAACAAGTATCCTAGATGATCCTGAAACATACAAAACTGTTAAAACTACTACCTCAAGCTGTGCATATATCGGAGTTGGTGCCTGCTTTAGCTGCCTTCTATTTGGTCTTTGGGAGCTGGAAGAAATCAGGAAAGAACTGATGGAAGGATGCCCAGGAAAGAACATTTTAGGCAGATTGGATGTGCATTACACATGTTATTAAGCTTTTTTTATATAAAGCATAAAAATGATCTGGGGAGATTATTTTTATTTATATTTATTTTTTTATTTTTTATTTTTTATTTTTTATTTTTTATTTTTGAGAGAGAGACAGACAGAGAGCAAGAGGGGCAGGGTCAGAGAGAAAGGGAGACAGAATCCCAAGCAGGTTCCCTACCGTCAGCACAGAGCCCAATGCGGGGCCCAAACTCACAAACTGTGAGATCATGAACTGAGCCGAAATCAAGAGTCAGACATCCAACCTACTGAGCCACCCAGGCGCCCCTGGGGAGATTATTTTTATTTTTTATTTATTTATTTTTTTAATTTTTATTTATTTTTTTTTAGCGATCTGATATGCCGTTTTTATTGCATTCCAATATTCCATCAACAGTCCAGTATTTACATGTTTTATAAGACTTTATATTTATGCTGAATTGTTACATCATCTTTATCCATGTCATAATTGGGAACTACATATTTTTAAAACACTCTTACATTTTATATTCCCAGCACCAAAAGAGATGTAATACTTTAGGTTAAATTTACCATATTGACTATACAGGGTCAAATTCCTTCATGTCAACATCGTAAATAATTATTGCTCTAACTACATACAGCCACCTCTACCCTCCTTTTTTTTTCAATATATGAAATTTATTGCCAAATTGGTTTCCATACAACACCCAGTGCTCATCCCAAAAGGTGCCCTCCTCAATACCCATCACCCACCGTCCCCTCCCTCCCACCCCCCCATCAACCCTCAGTTTGTTCTCAGTTTTTAAGAGTCTCTTATGCTTTGGCTCTCTCCCACTCTAACCTCCTTTTTTTTTTTCCTTCCCCTCCCCCATAGGTTTCTGTTAAGTTTCTCAGGATCCACATAAGAGTGAAAACATACAGTATCTGTCTTTCTCTGTATGGCTTATTTCACTTAGCATAACACTCTCTAGTTCCATCCATGTTGCTACAGAGGGCCATATTTCATTCTTTCTCATTGCCACGTAGTACTCCATTGTGTCTATAAACCACAATTTCTTTATCCATTCATCAGTTGATGGACATTTAGGCTCTTTCCATAATTTGGCTATTGTTGAGAGTGCTGCTATAAGCATTGGGGTACAAGTGCCCCTATGCATCAGCACTCCTGTATCCCTTGGGTAAATTCCTAGCAATGCTATTGCTGGGTCATAGGGTAGGTCTATTTTTAATTTTTTGAGGAACCTCCACACTGTTTTCCAGAGTGGTTGCACCAGGGGAGATTATTTTTAAATACATAGGTGTGGAAACTACCCCAGACATGCTGAATCTGCATGCTTGCTGTGGGAGTCATATGTTTTTCAAAAGCTCTGGTCAATTCTAATGTACAGTCATGTTTGTTAATCACTGATACCAGGCTAGCCAAAAGCCACTTTCCATTTCTCCTGCTTCAGTTCTATAGCTTCCAGCAACAGAAAAATATTGTGCCTAGGGTTGTTAATTAGCACTGGTTTCTCAGACAAGTAATTTAACACATCACTTCAGTTTTCTCACAAGACACAAGCTAATACAGATATCCTGATAAAATGTTATCCCAAGTCCAGTCATCCAATTAGTCACACATCTTTATTACAAGTGTGGCAAGAGACAATATTTTGATAATAACCAAGGTTTTTCTTTCTCGCATTTTTTTTTTGATAACCTGGAATCCTTCACCCATTGGGTAATCGGTGTTATTTAAGTAAGAGGAGGGCTAATCCAACTGAGAATAAAGAAGTCAAGTTAGTTTCTGAGTCAAGTTTTTAAGCTGAAAGAACACAAATGAGTTAGGAAAACCTGAAATTTTACTAAACTCAGCATTGAAGGAAACAGACCTAGAATTTATGCTATATGTATTCCACACAAAGAGTTCTATAAGGATGTGAGAACAGTTTTCTGCCCTTGTCCTGATAAAGAACCCATGAATTTGCTGTAGGGAAAGAAAAATAATTGGCAGAAGTGATTGAGGAAGTTAAATTGTGGATTAAATGTCCCTGGCCCATTTTCTAGGGTTTGTTGTGTGATTGATATTCAGAAGCTTTAGTGGGACCCAAACACAAAGAGGGGTTAGTGAAAGGCCCCTAGGAAAGTCCCAAGGCTACTTTGTCATCTCGGTTTAGAGCAGCAAGTTGTGAGTGTATGTCCTCAATATGGTAAATGGAGGAACATCCAAAAGTGGCTTACATCCTTCAAAAGACATAAAAGTGGCTAAAAGTACACTGGAGACTTAGAGAACCTCAAAATAAGGGAACATGAGGACACATACTGATCTTGAATAAACTCGGCACCACAGAGCAGAGCAGCGTGTACATTAGAGCCCTTAGGGCAGTGGATAGATGTCAACCAATAATGCCATTTAGTATTATTCATGTGAGCCAAAGCCAGTTTTTGTTGGTTCCAGTGTTAAGTTATACATAATATACATATACATAATATATATCCCCAAGCTTCAGCTTATTTATAAATCCCCCTGGAACACATATCACCTCCAGAGCAAATAGAAGGAGAGGGAAAACAGGAAATTCCTGAAATAAGGAGGGTGCTAGAGAGTGCTACCCTAAAAGAGGTTGAGTTTCAAACTAGAATTTACCTTCAATTTGAATGATTAAATTTTTCACTGCTGAGCTGAAACGAAAGCTCAAGATCTAATTTAAGTTCACTTATAAAGGCAAAAAGATAGGGACATATTTGCCCTTCTGTGGTTGTTGACTACACTCAATATTTCTCTACCTAGGACAATTCTGCTTTCCTTCCAAGTAAAGAAAAAATATTTACTTTTTACCAGATGTCTCTACTCTTTGATGAATATGTTAATTAAGTTTCTATCCAGAATTTAGTACCCCCAAATAGTGACTATTTTATGCAAACAGCTCATACAGTATAAATAAATTCTTTGTTTGTAACTCTTTTTGTTTCCTACATGATTTAAATGCATATGTATAAAATAATAATTATACATCTATGGTATTGCATACACAATGTATAAAGATATAAAATGTCACAACAATAACTTAAAGATGAAAGGAGTTGTATAGCAGCAGAGTTTGTGTATGCTACTAAAGCTAAATTGGTATTAACTCAAACTAGATGGCTATAAATTTAGTATGTAATTGTAGTTCTTATTGTAACCACCAAGAAAGTGTCTTATAAATATACACAAAAAGAAATGAGAGAAGAACCAAAGCAGTGTGCTTCAAAAATTAAACACAAAACAAGGCAGAAATGAAGAAAATGAGGGGGAAAAGGAACAAGAAATCCAGGGAAAAAAAAAAAGCAAAGTGGCACCAGTAAATACTTCCTCATCAGTAATTACATGTAAGTGGGTTAAACTCCACAAGCAATAACCAGAGATTTGCACAATGGATTTAAAAAAAAAAAACAAAAACAAAAACAAAATCCAAGTATGTGCTCTCTACATAAGACTTTAGGTCCAGAGGTGCCTGGGTTGTTCAGTCAGTTAAGTGTCTGACTCTGGATTTTGGCTCTGGTCATGATCTCATCATTCATGGGATTGAGCCCCATGTTGGGATATGCACTATTAGAGCAGAATCTGCTTGGGATTCTCTCTCCCTCCCTCTGCCCCTCCACTGCTCATGCACGCATCTCTCTGTAAAAATAAATAAATAAACTTAAAAAAAATCTGTTACAGGGGACAAAGAAGGATTTTGTATTGTGACAAATGGGTTGATTCATCAGGAAGAGCTAAAAAATTGATGAAGACCTAAAGAAATAGAAAAATATCCTATGTTCATGGTTTAGAAGGCATCATATTGTTGAAATAGCAATAATACTACTCAAAGAAATCCATAAATTCAATGTACTTTCCATAAAAATTCCAACAACTTTTCTTGCAGAAATGAAAAAGCCAATCCTCAAACTCATATGGAATTGTATGGGGCTCCAAATAGGCAAGACAATCTTAAAAAAAAAAAGAACAAAGTTGAAAGACTCACACCTCTGGATTTGAAAACTTGTTAAAAAGCTGCAGCTTTTCAAAACTTGTAAAAAACTCAAACAGTGTGCCACTGGCCCAAGAAGAGGCATATGAACCAATGGAATACAACTGAGAGTCCATAAATACACCTATACATCTAAGGTCAATTGATTTTTAACAATAATGTCAAGACCATCTCTCTTAGTCTGCTAGGGCTGCCCTAACAAAATATCACAGACTAGGTGCTTTAAAAACAGAAATTTGTTTATCATAGTTCTGTAGGATAGATATCCGTGATCAAGGTGCTAGACGGCTAGTTTCTACTTAGGCCATTCTTGTGGCTTGGAGATGGCTGTCTTATTGCTGTGTCCTCACGTGGACTTGTCTTTGTGTGCATGCATCCTTGATGTCTCTTTCTTGTCTTATAAAGACACCAGACATATTGGATTAGGGCCTCACACTTATGACCTTATTTATTCTTACTTACCTTCTTTAAAGCCCTATCTTCAAATACAATCAAGGTGGGAGTTTGGACTTCAACATATGAATTAGGGGCAGCGGGGGCGGGGGAGGGGGGAGAGGTGGGGGGCACAATTCAGTCCGTAACACCATCCAAAGTAGAAAGATTATTCTCTTTAACAAATGCTGCTTGGATAACTGGATATCAACATCAACTGAAACTGGACCCTTACCTCACCCCAAGTATAAAAAGTAATCAAAAATAGACAACAGACATGAAACAGCTAAAGTTATAAAGAAATACAGGAGTAAATTTAATGACCTTGAATTTATTTGCTAATGGATTCTTAGATAAGATACCAAAAGAATGACCAATACAATAAAAAACAAATTGGACTTTATCAAAATGTAAAACTTACATTATCAAGAAGATGAAAAGATAGTCTACAGAATGGAAGAGAATATTTGCAAATTTTACAGTTGACCCTCGAACAACACAGGGGTTAGGGACATTGATCCCCCATGCAGTCATAAATCTGCGTATAACTTTTGATTCCCCAAAATTTAACTACTAATAACTTACTATTGCCTGGAAGCCTTACTGATAACATACACAGTTGATTAACACATACTTTGCATGATATATGTATCACCTAATGTATTCTTACAATAAAGTAAGCTAGAAAAAAAGTAAATGTTATTAAGAAAATCATAAGGAAATAAGAATGCATATATAGTGCTGTCCTGTATTTATCACAAGAAAATCTGTATATAACTGGACCCAAACAGTTCAAACCTGTGTTGTTCAAGGCTCAATTGTATATCTGATAAGAGTCTAGTATTCAGAATACATCAAAAATTCTTAAAACTCAATTACAATAACTCAAACAATCTAATTACAAAATGGCTGAAGCTTGAATAGACATTTCTCCAAAGATATACAAATGAAGAACAAACACATGGAAAGACGCTCAATATTTTTAGTCACTAGAGCAATGCACAGGACATGACAATGAGGTACCATGTCACATGCACTAGGATGGCTATAATCAACAAAACAGAAAATAACAAGTGTTGGCATGTATGTGGAGAAATCGGAACCCTTTGTATATCTCTGGTGACAATGTAAAATAGCTCTGCACTGTGGAAAACAGTCCAAAAAGTTAAACATAGAATTGCCATATACCTAACAATTCCACTCCTCGGCATTTGTATAACCCAAGAGAATTGAAAGCAAGTACTCAAATACACATATTTACATATTCACAATAACCAAACGTGGAAACAGCTTAAATGTGTATCAGCAGATGAATGGATTTAACAAATGTACATACAATGGAATATTCAGCTGTATTCTGCTACAACACAGATTAACCTCAAAAACATTGTGCTAAATGAAAGAAGCCAGACACAAAAGGTCACATATTGTATGATTGTATTTACATGAAAAATTCAGAATAGGCATATCCACAGAGACAGAAAGCAGATTGGTCGTGGCCAGGGGATGGTGATTGAGGGCAATGTTAAGCACCTGCTGAATGGGCTACAAAGTTACCTTGGGGGAGGATTAAAAGATCTTGACACTTGATGGAGATGGTGGTTGTGAATGTATGAAATATCATTTAAATGTTCACTTTAAAACCATTACTTTTAGGTCATGTAAATCTCACCTCAATAAAAATGAAAAACCCTCAGAATATCAAACCAGCCCCCACTTAGGGTACTACAACTAGCCCAATCATAACACTTGATGCGCAGAAATGTAACTTGTGCTACCAGTTGAAGTACCAAATTTTACTCTCTATTTTCCGATTTGCCAAGTAAAGGACACATAAATTTGAACATTTACAGAAAACTCAGTAATTTCCAGGCTTTTCTCAGTATTATTTAGGAAGGAAATTCTGGATTTTCATCTTCACCATCTGTTTTCCTCTGGGTGACATATACTGTTTGGTAGGGTATTTTATGTTGTCACATTAGGGTTTATGTTTGGTCCACAGCCACTTTCTGCCCACTTTCTGCCTCTGCTGAGCTGCCTCTGACTGTCATCAACCCCATCTGCTGATGTCCACTCTCTGACCTGATCTCTGATGCCAGAACTACACAAAAGATTTATTTCATCCTCCTTATGTAAAACACTGAATCCCTTCAAATCCACTGAGCCTTCCTCAAATTATCTCCTTTCATGGACACTAGGAATCTCTGGATGTTCAAAATCTACCTCATTCTCATACAGCCAACTATACTGCAGGAAATCTGGGGGATGTAAGCAACATGGAACAGTCAGAATTTCTTTATGGTTATACCTTCCCTGTGGCCATTTCTACAGTGAGGCTGCAGATGTTGGCATGTTTGGTCTTGGAGTTCCAAATGGAAAGTGGGCAGTAAATCATGCCTGTGATCCTGTCTTGTCATAAACTGGGAACCCTTTGGCTCTACTTAGCAGCTTTCTTTTCTCCAGGACCTGCATCAATTACTATTTCTTTGCTCTCCCAGTTCTGTCTTCTTTTCCACTGAGCTGCATTCCTACAAGTAGGGAAGACCATATCTCACCATTATGGTTTCTTCAAACCTGTGCTCATTGCTTTAGGTCTCTCACCTCTTAGCATTCAAAGTAGAGCTTCTGGAACTCAATAAACACTTTTTCAAGCAGCTCATCTCCTACAGTCAAAAGCTTTGGATATCAATAATATGTTAGAGTTCTGAAATTCTTTGGAAATGCAGTTAACTTTTCTGTTTTGTGCTAAAATGCTGTATTTGTTGAATTTTGGTTTCAGGTTACGGTGGGCTAAATTATTTAGATGAACTCTCCCACTAAAAATAACACATTGGCTAAAATTTATAAAACATCACTTTAAAAACAATAAAGAGGAGGTAAGATGATGGAAAAATTCCAGGCCAGGGTTTTACTGTGAAGTGAGAACACATAGAGCTTAGTCCTGCCTCACTGCCTTCTCAACCCTGAGAGATTTTGTGCTTCCTTCATTTGGGGAATTAGATTCTCTGGCTTAAGTTGAGGGAAAGTAGAAAAGAGGGGTACAGAAGTCAAGAGTCAAGGCCTGCTTGGGTGTTGGGGCGGGGGGTGGGGGTAGTCTGTGATTCAAAAGGACTATATTCTTAGTGTTAGAGAAAACCAGAACTAAACTTATCCCCAGAGGATGCAGGAAAATCATCATTGTGCTGAGCAGAATGGAAGAAAAAAGAGAAAGAAAAACAATGAATTATATAGAAACCTAAACAGCCAGCACTTGTGGTTCTTACTCTGATTGCAAGATGCATCTCAGCAACAGTCATCAGGGAACTTTGCATGAATAGTTTATTACTCACATGTCCTGGAGTATACACAGCATGCCCCGGAGCCATACAGCAAAGTTGCAGGGTTCATGAGGAGAGGGACAGTGCAGGCCTGAAGGTTCTGCCTGAACTAGGTTGAGAATGGGATGCCTCTGTTTCTACAGGTACACTCTTAATTGGTGAATTTAAAATATAAGAGCAGGAATTAAACCATGGGAAGGGAAAGGCAGGGTCACTCAAAAGGTATCTAAGGTATCTAAATCCGCCAGGGCTTTCTAAAAGGGGAACTTCAGGAGTAGGGTGGCCTGTCTTTTGTCAGGTTGCCTAGTTGCATAGCTGGCAATGTGTTTACTTGAGATGCAAGTCTTTGGAGTGGATGCCTCAGCAATCAAAAGCTTAATGTCAGACACTTACATTACAATCTAGAAAGCTAATTGTCAGGTATTTACACTACACAGAGTAAGCTTTACTGTGGTATGGGAGGGACAGGAGGTTGGGCTTGGTAAAGAAATGGGATGGATACACAGGTATTTCAGTTTTCCATTAAACTATGCATTTATGTTTTATGGACTTTATGTGCATTACATTTCACAAAAAAAGTTGATTTAAAAAAAAGAACAATCAACAACTTACTTTCTTCCCAAATGATGCAAGGAATTTAATGCTTTTTATTTTATCCCACTCCAATTTACAAATTATCAATGTCATGCATTTAATTCTACATTTTAATGCAGTCAGTGTGCATCTATCTATTTACTGTTTTTTGTTCTTATTCCCTTCTTTTATCTTGGATTTTCCATCTGGAATCTTTTTTTTTTTCCCCCGGAGAGGTGTATCTATAGTCTGAATGTTCTGGCAATTTCTAGTTCTTGACTAGATTTTTACATTTTAATCATTTATTACACACTACATGGATGTTTTATCTACTTTTCCATATAGAACATAGTAATAAAATCAGAGAAGGTAAAAAAATAATAACCTTAGATATTATTTCAAATATTTTTTTTTTTAATATAGTAGCTTACTCTCATCCCAGATAGTGTAGAGGCCGCTTTTAGGCAAATAGGCTTGAGCAATGGAATGGAGACAGGGCCCACAGCGACCCTCTGGCTGAATACATACAGGCTCCTTAGGCGACACACCTCAAAATATCTATAGGGTCTAACTGACCAATGGGCTACTTACATCTAAACACAGTTACCAAAAAAGGAAAAATTCCATATGTTGCCATACTCCTCACCTTCCCTCGTTAAAAACAACCCCCATGGGGTGCCTGTATGTCTCAGTCGGTTAAGCCTCTGACTTTGGCTCAGGTCTTGATCTCAAGGTTCCTAGGTTTGAGCCCCACATGGAGCTGTGGGCTAACAGTTTGGAGTTTGGAGCCTGGAGCCTGTTTCAGATGCTGTGTCTCCCTCTCTATCTGCCCCTGCCCCACTCACACTCTGTTTCTTTTTCTCAAAAATAAACATTAAAAAAATAAAAATAAAAATAGCCTCCACCCACTAACTCCTGGCAGACAGCCTCTCCTTTGCTGTCCTGCCCCCAGCTCCCTTGCGGTGTATTCAGTAAACTTCTATCTTCTTTGTTCTGACCCTGCCATAGGCTCCCATCAGATTGTCACCCCACATTTGGAGGCCCCCATCCAATTGGGGGAGATACCACGTTTAGACACCACATATAATACATAATTTCACTGTTGTCTCCCCTCCCCCCAAAGTATGTAGTTTGTCTAACAATAATATATTTTCAAAATAAATTTTAAAATCTTAAAATAAAATTATAAAAATAAATTTATTTTTAAAATAAACAAATAATAAATTATTTAAAATAAAATAAGTTTCCTTAGAAACCACAGTATCCAAAGAGATACACAGAATTAATCAAGTTAGTGTGATATTTTTTGAGGGCCAGGGATTTGGAATATGAAGTCTTAAGGTTCAGATCTGGACCTTGCCTTTTTTGTAGCTGTCTCAATTTATAAAAAATTCCTTAACCAATCTAAATTTCAAATAATTCATCTTTAAAATGGAGGAAGTAGTATTTTTTGTGCCCATTTCACAGAAATGTTGAGAGGTACTATGAAACAAAATATATGAATAGGCTTTATAAAATGGTTAAATAGCATATGGCTTTAAACTGGTATTATTTATGTAGATATGGAGAAGGAAAATGAAAAGTAAACGTTTTGTGTAAACTGAAGATGAGGCCATATTTAGATATGTGGTAAAGCATTATAATATAATGAAAACAGGATTTTTTTAGTCAAATACAACAAATTGTAGTAATTTGTTTCTGCTTCACTGCCAACTAGCTCTAGAATCTCTTGCAAATAAACTTTTCTGTTTCCTCATCTGTAAAATGTAATATTGATGTTTGATTGATGCCTCTTGTACTATGTAGATCGGATAGGACATTTCCTTGGTAGCGCCTGGGGCGTAGGAAGTGAACCATCTGTGTTAGTCTCTACAATGCAAATTCAGTAAAAAGAATGATAAGAATAGAATGTGATTATGCTGTCAATAGAAAATGGTCTATTTAGATTGGATTCTGCCCTTAATGTGAGAAGGAAGTGATAAGACTAAATTTCAAAATAATACAATTGTAAACTCCTAGGGTCCTTGGGCATTTTTAAAAACTGCCCCTTGGGCATACCTCTGGAATTTTCTGAAATTTGGCTAACCAGCTTGGCCTGAGGTTTATTTCCTCTAGTCTCCCCTGGCTCCTGCTGACTTGACAGGAAACACTCCTGTCTGGGATCAGCCTCTTCTACAAAGAAGGCAGAGAGTAGCATCACACCTTTCTGGTTTCACTACTGATGAGGTCCAAGTTCTTCCCTTCATTCCCATACACAATATCCTCTTGAGGCAATACAGGATGCCCATGTCCTCTCGTGACTCAAGCGATGATACGGGGTACCGTGGTCTTAAATTCACGTGCTGGCCTTGAGTAAATGCAAACCACTATCTTTCAACTTCCCTATTTCAATGAAATGTTGAACTTTTATACACGGTTCAGTCATAGAGAACATAATATTAATATGATAATGCTCTAAGTCAGTGCTTATAAAACATGAATGCATATATGAATCCTGTAAGGATCTGGTAAAAATGCAGTTTTATTCAGCAACTCTAGGGGTACTCCGGTCTGAATATTTGTCCCCCTCAAAATTCATATGTTGAAATCTAATCTTCAAGGTGATGATATTAGGATGTGGGACCTTTTTCCATAGAGACTCTTAAATACAGAGAACAAAGTGAGGGTTGCTGGAGGGGTGTTAGGTGAAGGGAAGAGCTAAATAGGTGATGGGCATTAAGGAGGGCACTCGTTGGGATGAGCACCGGGTTTGTATGTAATTGAAGAAACACCAAATTCTACTCCTGAAACCATTATTACACTATATGTTAACTAACTTAGAAAGAAAGAAAGAAAGAAAGAAAGAAAGAAAGAAAGAAAGAAAAAAGAAAGAATATGGGGTCTTTGGGAGATGATTAGGTCATGAGGGCAGAGCCCTCAATAGGATTAGTGTCTTATAAAAGAGGCCCCAGAGAGCTTGAATGCTCCTGCAATGTGAGGGTACAAGAGGAATCAGCATCCTTGGAAAAGGGCTCTCATAAGACCATCTGGGCACCCCCATCTCGTACTGCCAGCCTCTACAACTGTGAGCAATAAATCTCTGTTGTTTATAAGCCATCCAGTCCCTGGCATTTTGTTCTTAGCAGCCCGAAATGGACTAAAACGTGGGGTTAATCAAGTCTGGAAGAAATAAGGACTTATATTTCTAATGCCCTTTCAAAGAAACAAACAAGGAAACAAACACTTTTCTTTAATCCTCCTCATTTTTCTCCTTTGTTTTTCCAAGGAGACCCCCACCCCCACCCCCAAGTAAATGGAAATTAGAGGAAAGTGAATCAGATAAACAGTGGCAAAAAGGTCTGTCTGTTGTGGAAGCATGTACAACACAGGCTAGGGGGATGCAGTATCAAGAACAGTCCTGCGAGGATAAAGAGAAGATTTGCACTTGGACTCCCAGGGGCTGAAGGATGAGGAAGGGCAGTGTTAGGAGGCATCCCTTATTTCCAGGAGGCAGATTGCTGTACTCACAGATCTGAGTGTGGAACCCAATTTGGGACTAAGAGATCCAGAGCCTGCTTCTATCTCACAGCCTTCTGGGAATCCCTTCCCAACTCTGCACCCACTCAACCTCTCATTTCCTTCAGGAAGATTGTCTATGAAAACAAACACACTTGGGGCGCCTGGGTGTCTCAGTCGGTTAAGCGTCCGACTTCAGCTCAGGTCACGATCTCACGGTCCGTGAGTTCGAGCCCCGCATCGGGCTCTGGGCTGATGGCTCAGAGCCTGGAGCCTGCTTCCGATTCTGTGTCTCCCTCTCTCTCTGCCCCTCCCCCGTTCATGCTCTGTCTCTCTCTGTCTCAAAAATAAAATAAACGTTAAAAAAAAAAAACCACACACAATACCTACAAATTTTATTCATTGCTTCTATCTTCCGATAGTTTTCAACCACTCCCCGTCTACCCTTCATGCTCTGCTCCCTTTCCACAAAGCAAACCAATAAATTGGTGGGAAAAAAAAAAAGATATCCAGAATGTAGCTAAAAAGAGACTTTGTTCAAAAGGTTATTGCAAGAGGGAAGAAAGGGACTATTAGAATATGTGAGAGGACTGCTGTATAGGCTGAGGTGGGCCAAATGTCAGGAGCCAGGGGGAAAGGAAAGAAACAGAACCGAAGTTTGATTGGCTAGCATTTTACTCCTTGGATCATTAGGAGCAAGCAGTTTGGCTAACTGTTTATGAGATAAAGAATGGGAATTTGATATGAAATTTATTGTCAAATTGGTTTCCATACAACACCCAGTGCTCATCCCAACAGGTGCCCTCCTCAATACCCATCACCCACCCTCCAATCCCTCCCACACCCCATCAACCCTCAGTTTGTTCTCAGTTTTTAAGAGTCTTTTATGGTTTGGCCTCCTCCCTCTCTAACTTTTTTTTTCCCCTTCCCCTCCCCCAAGGTCTTCTGTTAAGTTTCTCAGGATCCATATAAGAGTGAAAACATATGGTATCTGTCTTTCTCTGTATGACTTATTTCACTTAACATAACACTCTCCAGTTCCATCCACGTTGCTACGAAAGGCACTTGTACCCCAATGTTTATAGCAGCGCTTTCAACAATAGCCAAATTGTGGAAAGAGCTTAAATGTCCATCAACTGATGAATGGATAAAGAAATTGTGGTTTATATATACAATGGAATACTACTTGGCAATGAGAAAGAAAGAATGGGAATTTAGAGAGTCTGTCTGGTTTTGTCTTCAGTGAATATGGGAAGCATGTGTAAGCCTTATCTAAGTCATATGGGGAAGGATGTTTCTTTGTAAAAAACCATTCTCTGAACACAAGGTTGGGGAGGGGGGTGCATTTCTTTACCCGTTGCTGTTTTGTAGGAGCATACGGTTCAGATAAAGTTCAACATTGCCAAAAACATTACCAAAACCAACAGAAAGAGTGCAGGAATTTCTTTGTTTCTTCTCCCCCGCTGAGCTACTCAAAGGCTGACTGTCAGGGAAGTGGACTGGCCTAGGAGTGAGACCCAGAGGAGCTGGGAGCCTCAGCGCTCGAAGGGGCATCGCTTCTGCTTGCTGAGTCCGCAGCTTCCTCTGCCCTGGGGGTAAGACCCGTGTGCAAACCCAGGTGCGTGGACATAGTGTCCAGTGAGAACCAGGGACGAGACGGGTGATGAGATCTGGGGCCGCCGACCGCAGAAGGTGGAAGAGCGCGTTTGGAGCCTCGGAACTTAAGACGTGGAGAGTGTGACACGTGGGTGTGACGCACGGAGGGCAGGTGTGTGACAGCCCTGTGGTCTGTGACTTCACGCACGGTTTACTCGGCACCTGAAGGGCCCTTCACGCGTGTTTCTGCTTTTTAGTCCCTTTAAAAAACTAGTTTTAAAGTGCCATTTTACAGATGGGTTGACTGAGGCCCGAAGAGGTTATGTGACTTGTGGGAACTGAGGCCAAGAACGCTCAGGCCACCAGGAGCCAGTGGGGCTACAGCGGTGACGCCAAGAGTCAATTCATAGATTAGTTTCCAGTTTGTCCTTCAATAGCTAAAGTGATTCTTTTCCGTGTCCTGATTATGATATCATGCTCAAAAATGAGTAAGTTATGTTCATTTTCCATAAATATATTAGAACTATAAAGTTTCTTCGCAAAGTAAGATTTAGGGGAAAACAGAAATTCACCTCTAACACTAGTGTTGAAAACTTAGTGTGTCAGTAATTTAGCCTTCATTTGCTGAAGTAGGACACTGAAGTCAGGATCTCTGTATTTATTAGGCTGTGTTTGCTCTTTAACTAAGGTTTATTCATGTCACAGTTGAACCCTGGTTCTTCCCAAGAGTGAGGATAAAAGGAAACAGCAAGTTCACCAACTGAGTTTCTCTTTACCTTTCTGCTCCCGAGGCTGGTCAGTTACTGGACTGACACCTGTCTTGATGAGCTAGGATGATCCTTACGCTTCAAGGGAAAGGCAACACCAGGTCCCTGATTTAAACTGCAGGATCGTACATTTACTTTTATTCACTGTGGGATGTAATCAAGGCACAATATAACAAAAGCCAGTGTCTGGTTGTCATTTCTTTGGCAGGAGCGCCCAGGGAATCTTGTGCAAGGCTTTGTTCAGACATGTAGACAGACCAGCAGACAATGGGACTTGGGGGAGAACTCGCAGCAGGTGGCCATAAGCTTGGGTTTCTTTCCAGGACACCAGTATTTAGTGAAGGAAATAGCAAGGGCCGACATGGCCCTAAATTCCAAGAGGGGCCTCAGTATTTGTAGGCAATTGTTGTAGGAAGGTAGAGGCAAGGATGAAGACAAAAGCCCAGGTGGCAGCAGAACAGTTAACTTGATCCTGAACCCTGGTGTGTTCAACTCTGTTTTCCCCTAAGAGAAGACATATGGCTCTACTTCCATAATTCTGTTGGCCTTAGAGTAGTTGTCAAATGGTGGGAGAGAGCATAAGTGATGAAAATACTAATGTCACTAGTCAGAGTCAGCATTGGTTGTGTACTTAATATTCGATATAGAAGAAAGAATCTCTGTTTTGTTTGATGAATGTGTTAATTCACTGTGTCAAAAATGTATCTTTGCAAAGAGTTCCGAAAAGAAAAATTTTTAATTAAAAAGCTTTCTGATGGACAAGCAAATCAATTCCACATTATAATAGATGCATTACAACACTTAGGAAAGATAGACGTAGATATTGAACTGCACATCAGAGAGCTAGTGTTTTACGATTTTGGTGAGTAAATTCAATTTCCTGTAAAAAATACTCTAACAAATAAATATTCTATTAAAAAGCACATACAACAAGCTCTTAGTAATTGTAGTCTTGAGGTTAAGGAGTACATTACACTGAAAATAAAACTCTGAAAATGCAAACAGAGCATTACAGGAGATTTTTTTTCATTTGCAGCAAACTTGCCCCAAAATCAATTTTATAATGACAAGATAAAAAATATATATAGATTTAGTTAAATCAGTATATATCTTATGTTCTTTATAGCTTGTGCCTCTATGATAATCGATGCATAAATATTTTTCAACTTTCTCTATTATCTTTTCCATAAGGACTGAGCAAGAGCTCTGTATCCTGGATATTCAAAAGCACTGTGTCAAAAAAAAAAAAAAAGTTGCCCCTCCTTAAGTTTTCTCATTAAATACCACCAAAATATTTGACTTATGGTTTTATTTTAACCAAAGTGAATCACAGTGTTTGGTTCTTATATATTTCCAATTCCACATCACATTCTAGGTACTATGCTTAGGTAATTTACAAGTGTTATCTTATTTTACCTTCCCTAACCTTATGAGATAGGTATTCTTATTTCTCTTTTACAGATCAGGACCCTGAGGATTAGAGAGGAGTTGCTCAGCTAGCATATGCAGGATGGAACCCAGACATCCTGCCTCCACAGTCCTCCCTCTAACATGTAGAGAAGCGTGGCTCCAGACAGCATGAAGCCCATGAGGAATGAAGCCCAAAGTATAAAAGTGCATTCATTGCACAGCAGGTGGTCTCATTAGATACTTGTTGAATAATGTAGCAATGTCAGCCATGTGCATTCAACCAATTTGATTCTAGCAGGGTTTTAGGTTATCTGGAGAATGTTTGATTTTATAGGTGCAATTATGCCTGGTGCTTCTGTGAGTTGACTTACAAACTGTAGGGAACTGATGACACCACATCTTTGAGTAGTCTGCTTCTTATTTTGCAGGGATATATCTAGAAAAAAGCTTTTAACCCATGACTCCTTTGGATTAGATGAATCCTTGGCATTTGAGACAATTTATACACATCCTTTAATGACACTGCTCTTTCCAGGATAGTAATGAGTAATGAATTTACTTTAGAATGATAGTGTTGCTGACAAACTACCCTGTATCATTTCTGCACAGTATACCCTATTTTTAAAAGATTTTCTTTAATGTTTTTTATTTATTTTGAGAGAGAGAAGGAGAGACCATGCACACGTGAGTGGAGGAGGGGCAGAGAAAGAGGGAGGGAGAGAATCCCAAGGAGGCTCCACTCTGCCAGCACAGAGCCTGACTTGGGGCTCGATTTCATGAATGGTTAGATCATGACCTGAGCCAAAATCAAGAGTTGGATGCTCAACCAACTGAGCCACCTGGGTGCCCTGAAGGCCCTTCAAAATGTCTATTTTATGATTATATTTTAAAAAATGAAGAATTATATATGGGTACCGACAATAGATCTGGGGAAGTAAATGAGGCTGGAAGTCAGGAAACTGATATTCTAATCCCGGAATTTTTACAAGTGAGGAATCTGGAGGAAGTTTAACACTCTCATGTAACCTCACCTCACTTTTCTGTTTTCAATATTAGGAGACTGGAGTAGAGCATTTCTAAGATGACATTCAGCTATAAAATTCTACAACTTTAAAACATTTGGGTCTCACTGCTTTCAGATGGTTTTGGATCACTTTACTCCTGAGTTTATGATTTTCAATTTCCATGTCAATAAGGTAAAGGAAATATAGCAATAAATAACATTTTTTTTCACAATTTTATGTACCTATACACCTGTTCTATGAATAGAGTTTCAGTCTGTATTTATAGAAATATAGAAACTAGTTAAGAAATAGTATATAAAAATAAATTTATACAAAAAATTAACTCATAATGTATGCAAACTGGAAGATATATAAAATATTTAGGTGTGGATACCAGGAGTCTGGGAAAGAAAGCATCTCATGTGAACGTGGAGAGTACTCCTTCCGTACTACTAAAAGAAAATACCACATACGCTTGAGGGTTTTCATCAATATTATGGGAAGCATAACAAAATATTTGAATGTCTCAAATAATACCCCACACAAACCATTTGATATTATAATAGAGATAAAGCAGTTTCAGATTTCTGAGAAATCTCACAAATCTGAGTACACATATCCGTATATGCCAGTTTTCAGAATGCTTCCTCAACTTTTTGCCATTCTGACTTACTGGCACTTCCGGGATCTCCTTTGTTCACCTTGAAAGTAATCCAGGCCACTCTGACAACATTATGAGATTGTCAACAGCACTTTCTTGTTCTTTCAGACTAAGTATAGCAACCTTTGAATGTGATCTCAATATGAACATTTATGTCTCACTTAACTCTATCAGGGACTAAATAGGACTAGACTTTGGCTATAGAGATAGTTAATTAAAAATAAGATTTCACAAAAATATTCACTTCACTCCTTCTATGGAAGATCAAATGTTAACTCTTGTCAAAGGTCTCCTAAATTCCCTCAGGATCAATTGCCTTCTTTCCTATCATCTCATAGCATGTTGCATACAGCTCCCTTAGAGTACTCACATGTGGCATTATAGTTAGTCTTTTATTTATGTGCTTCTCACTGTCCAGAATTTGGTCAAGGAACAGACCATCCAAGCACATTCTTGTCAAGATATGAGGGCATGATAAAATACCACTGTAAAAAATTAGAATTGGCTTGCTAGTTAATTCAGTCTCGCCCAAAACTGCTTGCACAAATGATAGGACATAAACCAATAGAGCCTGCACTCCAGAGTGAAGATTACAAATGAAGGGAAGAAATGAAAGAAAGGAGGAAGGAAGCGAGAAGAAGGGAGGAAGAGAAAAAGGAGGGAAAGAGGAAAGAAAGGAAGGAATGGAGGGAGGGAAGGAAGAGAGAGGAAAACAAAAACCCTTTGTCAGTTTGTAATTCTTATATATAGTGTCATTCACATGTAATTTCATTCTGTAGCTGCATGACCTTTTACCATCCCTAATATTGGTCAGCTAGTAGTTGAGTGTCGTCAACAGTGGCAACCCCTGAAATTCTGAAATCAAGTAATGCAAAAATAAAGTCTTTTTTGTCTGGGAATGGGTGATTTATTTTCTTACCTTATTTAAAATATTTTAAAGTGTTTTTAACATATCTTGTTCAGAAACCTGAAACATAAAACTGGAAAATAGAAATCAAAATGGAGAATTAGGGTTTGAAAAACCTGTGTAAAACTCCAAAAGATATTGCCAGATTGAAAATCAGGAGAAAAAAAAATTTAAGCATACTTTGATCAAGATTTTGCAACTATATCCAAGATAATTTCATCCTTAGTGAAAATAATGTTATCTGGTTATAAGTATTAGGAATAGAAGATAATTCCAAATAAATAAAAAGATATGCATGCAATATTAAATCTCTCATTTTATTTTATTTTATTTTAATTTTTTTGAAGTTTATCTATTTTTCAGAGAGAGAGAGAGAGAGCAGGGTAGGGGCAGAGAGAGAAGGGGACAGAGGATCTGAAGCAGGCTCTGTGCTGATAGCAGAGAGTCCTGTGTGGAGCTGGAACTCATGAACTGTGAGACCATGACCTAAGCTGAAGTTAGAAGCTCAACCGACTAAGCCACACAGGCACCCCTTAAATCTCTCATTTTAAGTATAAAGATGTGAGAACAAAAGCTTGTGGCCAAAAAATTGGCTTTATCCATTTCCCATGAAATGATGCTAATATTTGAAGACTACAGGGCGCCCATTTTTCTCAATCCCACTCTGTTCTTGCTAGAGTAAGGTATGCTTTCTTTCTTTTTCCTCAGGACCCAGAAAAGGTAAATGTTCAATAAATGCTTTTTGAGTGAGTGAATTGCTATTGTCTTAAATTTCTCATTTCAAAGACTAGCCTGACTCATTACTTCATTGCCATTGCTACTGTCATCATCATCAACTTCAAATTAATTAGATACAGGCTTCTGTAGATAAATGATTGTGGTTGCTGATGTAGTGAAATTTGAAGAGCACTATGAAATCCCTATCCATCAAAAATAATTCCTTGATTCTGTGTTAGCCAATTTAAAAGGTGAGATTTCCTTTAAAATTGCTTTGTATGGGTCTGGAAATACTTTCAGTCCTAGAAGGCTGGTGACCTGTGCTTTTTGATTGATATGGGATAAATGCTATTATGGCAACAGATCAGGAAAACTAAAAAGAAGAATATAATTTTGCAATTCATATATTCAGGATAAGTAAAACACTTTATAAAGCTGGAAGCATTGATTTGTATAAAAGAGATAGACGTATTTCAAAGTAATCCTGTCATCAATCTTCCTCCATGAAATTAGTCCTTTCTGTTTCGTTGTCACATGGATCATTTTGTCATTCCACTTAGTAGTCTGACTAGAGTATTCTCCCTGCCAGACTTTTGGGTTAACTTTCACATTTTCTGGCTTCATGACTATCCTAAACATATTGAAAGAAGGGTCATGCAGCATTCTTATCAGTGTTTCCTCTATGATATGTGTATTTTTCTGGCAGAGCTAACAATAATGTTTAGGGAGGCAATCTGTTAACTCTTCTGATTAATGATGTCCCCACCCTTAGGTTTCCTTCATTTCTTATTGTATGCCATCAGTCTTCATGTGAATTTTGACAGGCACATCACAGTACTCTGCCTGATTTTCCTGAGTGGGCTGCTCCCTTTCTGCAAATTCCCAGATGTTGGCTTTGTTGCCAACCATGGCTGACATTAATGCAGGCACTCATGATGATCCTCGGTGATTTCTGCAAGATTTCATAACACTGGGGGGCAATACCAATATCTAGTGGGAAGAAAGTGGTACCTATTAAAGAGCAAAGGGGATTGTTCTTCCTCAGAGGGCAGACCTTAATGTTAATACCTCCCAATAGAATAATCAGTTTATGGGGCGCCTGGGTGACTCAGTCGGTTGAGCGTCTGGCTTTGGCTCAGGTCATGATCTCGCAGTCCGTGGGTTCAGGCCCCGCGTCAGGCTCTGTGCTGACAGCTCAGAGCCTGGAGCCTGCTTCAGATTCTGTGTCTCCCTCTCCCTCTGCACCTCCCCCGTTCGTGCTCTGTCTCTCTCAGAAATAAAGAAACATTAAAAAGAAATAATCAGTTTATGACAGGGTTTCATCCTATCAGGGAATGATCCTATCATTCCTATCAGTATTGGAATTCGGTTTAAGATTATAGCTTGTTGGCTTCATACCAACATTTCAGAACTCAGATGTGGCTGCAAGGATTCTCTCAAAGCTGGAGAGAATGTTTTGGCCTCTCAGGTAGCTAAGTGTGATGTCAGGAATGTTAACAGCAAAGAGCGTTCCAAGCAAAGCATTTGCTGTTTTATATATCTAACCTAAGAGCTCAAGTGGAAGCCGAAGCACTAATATTCAGAGATGGAGGAGTCAAGGGGCCGCTGCCGCCTTTTGCTGCTTCTGATGGATGCCATTACTGATGCTCTACGATCATTGAAGTGGCAATGGCATGTTATGGGGCCTTGGTAGCATTTTAGTTGTGTCACTCCTGTCACATTGAATAAGTCATTTACACCTCTTAGGGCCTCAAATTCTTCATGTGTAAAACATGACCCAAAATCCATGCTCTTTTACATGAGTATTGTGAAGAGTAAATGGAGTAATTATGCAAGCACACTTTAGAAGCAGTAAAATGTTATAGAAGTATAGTTTATTATTACCCATTTCCTCATTTCTCACCCATTCAGTATTTATTAAGCATCCACCATGTGCCTCTGGACCTTTTCTTCATTGATAATCTCTCCTCCCTCCCTGGTCCTACCCACACACACCACTCCCACCCCTGTGCCCTCATGATCTCCAACTCATCCTTCAAGACTCTGGTAAAATAGTACCTTCACTTTTCCTACCCACTCATGTCCCTCCCTCTAGAGATGATGATTCCCGCTAGAGAGGAGGACTCCTTCCTCAGTGCTAATGCGTACCTAGGATTTCATGTTTTGTTACAGTTGATTTTGGTCCCTCTTCTGTTTGTAAGGTCTTTGCTCTCAGAGACTGCATTTTTGCGTTTTCAGTGCTGAGCAAAAGGTAGTGGGAGATTGGGGGTATTTGACAGAGGAATAGTGGGAGAGGAGGCCTATGGGGATGGGCCACCTTTCTACACTGTTTCACATTCAATGGATGGATTTACAGGGGTGGCAGAAAAGGCTTAAGCCTGTGTTTTGTGCATTACACAATTCACACCCATCCAGGCAGTCTAACAAACCAGCTAAGTGGGCCACCAGTGTTCTTTTTACAAGAAGAGATAATTCTTTTTAAAGGAAGCCTTAATCAAGCAGGTAAACTAAGCCTAATCTGTTAACAGAGTTATAATTCTAATTCTAGTGTAGGATGGTATTCAGATGTGTCTAAAGAGCAGTGCTTTATGATTTCAAGTCTAAGCTTGAGGGGGAAAATGTGAGTAAACTCTCAGAGAGCTATTTTCACTAGAACCTCCTTATGAAACAAAAGCAAAATGCAGTGGGGTCTTTGCATTACCCAACTTGGACTCCTTCTACCCTACCTAACAATGTATAACCCAGAAGGGAAGAGAAATTCTCCCTAAATTTTTCATAGAGATTTGGTACCAGTGAAGAAAATGCCATGAAACATCAGCAGTGATAACCAGCAGAAGCAACATGGGCTCTGATTCATTCATGGTGTCCAGAAGAAGGGGAAAAACTATCCATCCATGGAAGTAGGAATCCTGCAGCAGCAGTGCCCATCCCCAGCCTCTGCAGGGACCTTAACTGAGGACTGGAAAGGACAGGATGATAGTTAAGTGGCCTAGGATCCTGCTTCTAAGCAGCCACCTGTCAGCTGTCAAATCTCCCCTTCCTTTTGCATTTTCCCCGGGGAGCACCACCCCCAATCCCAGGTATCACGTCCATTCCACAGTTCAGTGACTTCTTTTATCCTTCAAGGCTATTTAAGTTCCTTTTACCTTGATTTCTCCCTCTGCCAGAAAGACACTTTCAGGCACCTTTGTGGTCCTCTGTCTTCTAGACCCAACTCGTGGGACTCCCTAGTAAAGTTCAAGGGCACACTAGGATTTCAGGTAGCAAGTGCTCTGTCCTCTGGACCAGGGGCTTGGAACGTGTGTTCTGGAGCCACACGGCCTAGGTTGCAGTGGGAGCGCCACTGTTTATCTGCTGTTTGAACAGATTCCTTTTTTTACATCTCAATTTTTTAATCCATGAAGTAAGACAACATAATACCTACCGCAAGGCCTATTGGCTGGATTAACTGAGTTAGTGCAAAAAGCAGTTAACACAGTAAGCAGCCCATTTGAAGTGCTCAATAAAAGTTGGCTTTGTTTATTATTCATTTACTGACCCCATTTTGTGACCCACCATTTTCATTCCTGATAGGCTGTGAACTCTCAGAGGGATGGGACACAGATCTGTATTTCCTTCATCTTTATATCCCCATTACTTAACACAACACTGGGGCCTGGCTCATAATAGACATGCAATAAATGACTGTTAATGTGTGTGCATGATTGAATAATCAACTGAATGAAGAATGTGGTAGTAACAGAGGGACCTTTTATATTTGTGCAGTAGGTGCTGCCTCCAGGGATAATAAGCAGGCAGAGGAAATTATGTCACTAAAGGACATTTGAAGGAAAGCAACTCTAAGGAGTGAATTATGAGGTTATATTTCTCATTCCTTCAAGGGGTCATTTGCACAATGTGACTTCCTGTGATCAGTGGAATCTGACCAAGAATTTGGTAGTCTTATTGTTCTTATTAAATATCTATTGGTTGCTTCATTTTAATCTTTTATTAAATGATATGGGTTTTAAAAAAACTAGTGACTCAGTGTCTAGAAATATGTAAAGGAGAACTGAGAAATGAGCATATGTGTCAGTCGAAACAGATAGATAGATATAGATACAGACATAAAAGCAATATGACATATAGATACAGATATAAAAGCAATATGACTTTTTGAAAGATACGTAGGAGTATTCTTTTATTTGGATAAAACAATGAATATTGGTTTGAAAATTTGCTTATAGCCCTCCCTGAGCTTCACATCTCTTCGTTTTGTTCTGTTCTTCCTATGCGTTGTTGGTGTTTCTTTTTTTTTTTTTAAGTTCATTTATTTATTTTGAGAGAGAGAAAGAGAGAGAGAGAGAGAGAGAGAGAGCAAGTGAGGGAAGGGCAGAGTGAGTGGAGAGAGAGAGATTCCCAAGCAGGCTCTGCACTGCCAACACAGAGACCAATGCAGGGTTCGAACTCATGAACTGTGAGGTAATGACCTGAGCCAAAATCAAGAATCGGACGTCTAACCAACTGAGCCACTCAGACACCCCAGTCTTTCTTTACATGAAGAGGGAATACTGATACTTCAATTTTTATAGGAATATGGTTTATAAGTACTATGGGGAGCACAGCTCAATTGGTTTAAGAGTCTCTCACCTGTGAAAGGGGGGAATGTATACCACTTTATCTCTAATTTGTGGAAATTTTGCACACTTTTGTCTTTCAATTCTGTTTCATGTGCCAATTATCAATTATATACAGCAAGAATTCACGTAAAGTTTCTGCTGAATGTATAGATAAATTCTTGTTCGTGCCCAAAATAATTTGGGGGGGGGGGAATTACTTAGTAGTCAGTTCAGTTAACTGGAATAATTGCTAGAGATAAACATATTCTCCAGAAAAGATTACATATTAGGCCACAAAACAACTCTAAGCAAATTGAAAAAGACTGAAGTCATACCATGCATCTTTTCCAACCCTAGTGCTATAAAACTAGAAATCAACCACAGGAAAAAATCTGGAAAGAACATAAATGCATGGAGGTTAAATAACATGCTACTAAACAATGAATATGTCAACTAAGAAATCAAAGAGGAAATAAAAAAGTACATGGAGACAATTGAAAATGAAAACACAATGGTCCCAAATCTTTAGGATATAGCAAATGCTTTTCGAAGAGGGAAGGTTATAGCAATACATGCCTACCTGTATTGCTATAAACTTGGAAGCAAGAAAAATCTCAAATAAACAACCTTACACCTAAAGGAACTGCAAAAAGAGCAAACAAAACCCAAAACCAGTAGAAGGAAAGATATAATAATGATTAGAGCAGAAATAAATGAAGTAGAAACTAATAAAAAAACAAAAACAAACAAACAAACAAACAAAAACAGATCAATGAAACCAGAAGTAGCTTCTTTGAAAGAAACAACAAAATTGGTAAACCATTGACTAGACTTAAAAAAAGAGAAAAAGGACTGAAATAAAAACAGAAATGAAAGGGAAGAAATAACTAATACCTCAGAAATACAAAGGATTATAAGAAAATATAATGAAAAAAATATGTGCCAATAAATTGGACAGCCTAGAAGAAGTGGATAAATTCTTAGAAACATATAAACTACCAAAACTGAGTCAGGACGAAATACAAAATTTGAACAGACTGATTACCAGCAATGAAATTTAATCAGTAATTCCAAAACTCCCAACAAACAAAAGTTCAGGACTAGATGGCTTCACAGGTGAATTCTACCAAACATTTAAAGATGAGTTAATACCTATTCTTCTCAAGCTATTAAAAAAAAATAGAAGAGGAAGGAAATCTTCTGAATTCATTCCATGAGGCCAGTATTATTCTGATACCAAAACTAGATAACGACAATATAATAAAAGAGAACTACAGGCCAATATTTGATAAGCATAGATGCAAAAATCTTCAACAAAAAGACTCCATGAAAAATATACTAGAACTGATAAACAAATTCAGTAAAGTGGAAGGATACAAAATCAATACACAGAAATCCATTGCATTTCTATACACTAATAATGAAGTAGCAAAAAGAGAAATTAAGAAAATAATCCCATTTACAATTGTGCCAAAATAATAAAATACCTAGGAATAAATTTCACCAAAAAGGTGAAAGACCTGCACTCTGAAAAGTATAAATCATAGATGAAAGAAATTGAAGATGACACAAATGGAAAGATATTCCATGCTCATGAATTGGGAAAGCAAATATCATTAAAATGTCATACCACCCAAAGCAATCTACAGATTTAATGCAATCCCTATCAAAATACCAACAGCATTTTTTTCATAGAACTAGAAGAAATAATTCTAAAATTTGTATAGAACCACAAAAGACCATGAATAGCCAAAGCAATCTTGAAAAAGGAGGGCAAAACTGGAGGTGTCACAATCCCAGATTTCAAGATATTCTACAAAGCTGTAGTGATCAATACAGTATGATACTGGCACAAAAACAGACACATAGATCAATAGAACAGAGTAGAGAGCCCAGAGATAAACCCACAACTATATGGTCAATTAATCTATGACAAGGAGATAAGAATTTGCATTGGGGAAAAGAAAGCCTTTAAATAAATGCTGTTGGGAAAACTGGACAGCTACATGCCAAAGAGTGAAACTTGATCTCTTTCTTATACTGTATCTAAAAATAAGCTCAAACTTGATTAAAGATCTAAATGTCAGACCTGAAACCACAAAAATCCTAGAGGAGAGCACAGTCAGTAATTTCTTTGACATGGGCCATAACAACATTTTTCTAGATGTGTTTCCTGAGGCAAGAGAAACAAAAGCAAAAATAAACTATTGGGACTGCATCAATATAAAAAGCTTCTGCACAGCAAGGACATCATCAACAAAACAAAGACAGCCTACTGAATGGGAGAAGAAATTTGCAAATGAAATATTCAGTAAAGGGTTCCTATCCCAGATTTCTAAAGAACTTATACTAGGGCACCTGGGTGGCTCAGTCAGTTAAGCATCCAACTCTTGTTTTCAACTCAGGTCATGATCCCACAGTCTGTGAGATCGAGCCCTGCATTAGGCTCTGTGCTTATAGCATGAAGCCTACTTGGGATTCTCTCTCTCTGCCCCTCCCCTGCTCATGCTCTTTCTGTCTCTCAAAATAAATAAATAAACATTAAAAAAAAGAATTTATACTACTCAACAGCAAAAAAAACCTAGAAATAATTAAATTAAAAATGGACAGAAGACATGAACAGACATTTCTCCAAAGACATACAGATGGCCAACAGACACTTGAAAAGATGCTCAACATCACTCGTCATCAGAGAAATGTAAATCAGAACCATAATATATCACCTTACACTTGTCAGAATGGCTAAAATTAACAACACATGAAACAAGAAGTATTGGTGAGGATGTGAGGAAAAAGAAACTGTCATGCACTGTTGGTGGGAATGTAAACTGGTGCAGCCACTCTAGAAACCAGTATGGAGATTCCTCAAAAAATTAAAAATAAAATTACCACATAATTCAGTAATTCCACTACTGTATATTTACCCAAAAAATATGAAAACACTAAATCAAAAAGATATATGCATTCTTGTGTTTATTGCAGCATTATTTACAATAGCTGAAGTGTGGATGCAACCCAGTTGTCCATTAAAGATGAATGGATAAAGAAGTGTTATATATACACAATGGAATATTATTCAGCCATAAAAAATAATGAAATCTTGCCATTTGTAAAAACATGGATGGATCTAGAAGGTATAATGCTAAGTGAAATAAGTCAATCAAAGAAAGAGAAGTACCATATGATTTCACCCATCTGTGGAATTTAAGAAACCAACCAAACAAAAAACAAGACTCTTAAATATAGAAAATTAGAAAACTGGTAGTTACCAGCAGGGAGGTGAGTAGAGGGATAGGTGAAATGGGATTAAGATAGGTGAATGGATTTAAGAGTACACTTACCATGATGAGCACTGAGTAATGTATGTAATTGTTGAATCATTATATTGTACACCTGAAACTATTTAGCACTGCACATTAATTATACTGGAGTTAAAAAAAAACAAATAAATTTAACAAAACCCAAAGTGCTAGCATATATTTTTCTTTCTCTTTTTTCCCAATCCCTTACACTCAGATAAAAGCCTTTTTTTTTTTTTTTTTCTCATTTCACACTCTTCTGCCCAGAGAATTTCCATTTAGGAAACACTATTTTGTGAATGAATATAGCAACTTTAATATGCAGTGTCTCTTTTTTTGGCATGGTCTCATCTTCTTAGATTCCATCATTATTCCAAATATAAGCATTATTTTGCTCTTGCTGAAATCCATGTTTTTAGTAAATTAATATCTTATATACTGGAAGTTTAAAATCATAAGGGTGTCTTTGTAGTTCACTTCTCAAATGAAATTAATTGGCATTGAGGAGCTCATATGTCTAATTACCTGCTAAAGCTAATTGGGCTAATCATCATTTCTGTTTCCTGGGGGCGGAAAAGTAGAGTGAGCTCCTAGATTCACAGTTTTTGTTGAGTCACTGTTGCATTTTCAGCAATCTCTGCATTGTCAACTTTTGCTGGCCAGGCCCATCCAAATTCCAGAATTTGTTTAACTTTTTAATATGTTTTTTAAGCAGCTTCATAAAAGTGTAATTGACATACCATAGACTGCATGTATCTAAACTGTACAATGTGATAAATTTTGACATATATCTCTGAAAATATCAAATAGAATTCAGTTAAAGAACTTATCCATCACCCACCCCTAAAAGGTTCCTCATTCCCTTTGTAATTCCTCCTTCATTCTTCTTCCTACCCCACTCCTGTTGCCAGGTAACCACTGGCCTTTTTGTAAGTATGTATTAGTTCGCAATTTCTACTATATTATGTAAATGCAATCATACAGTATGCAGTCATTTTGGCCTGGCTTATTTCACTCATCATTATTTTGAGACTCATCCATGTTGCAGAATGTATCAATAATTTATTCATTTTATGATCAAGTAATATACCAGAGTATAGATCCATGGCAATTTGTTTATGCCTTCACCTATCGATGGAGGTGACGGATATTTTCTTTATCTTGATTGCAGTGGCGATGGCTTCATGGGTGTATGCATATCTCCAAACTCATCTAATTGTATGTATTAAATATGTCCAGTTTTTTATTTTTTGTTTTATTTTTCCTTAAAATTTTTAATGTTTATTTATTTTTGAGACAGAGAGAGAGAGGGCGAGCAGGGGAGGGGCCAAGAGAGAGGGAGACAGAATCCGAAGCAGGCTCCAGGCTCTGAGCTATAAGCACACAGCCTGATGCGAGGCTTGAACTCACCAATGGTGAGATCATGACCTGAGCCAGAGTAAGATGCTTAACCAACTGAGCCACCCAGGTGCCCCAATATGTCCAGTTCTGTAAATGCCAGTTATATTTTAGTAGAGTTGTTTAAAAAACATTAGAAGAGAATGAGTTTGGGCTTTATGGGAACTATATTTGCAACTTTTTGAAATAAATCTAAAATTATTGTAAAATTTAAAAATAATCCATTCATTTTATTGTCAAATACTACTCCATTGTATCAATAAAAAATACCACAATTTGTTTATTCCTTCGCCTATTGATGGACCCTGCAATTGTTTCATTTGGGAGGCTATTTTATTTATTTTTTAATTTTTTAAAATGTGTATTTATTTTGAGAGACCGGGAGTGAGCATGCATGTGCACGTGGGAGAGGGGCAGAGAGAGAGGGAGACAGAGGATCAAAGTAGGCTCCATGCTGTCAGCACAGAGCCCCATGCCAGGCTTGAACTCACCAGCCATGAGATCATGACCTGAGCTAAAATCAGAGGCTTACCTGACAGAGCCCCTGGAAACTATTTTCTTTTTTTACATTTTATTTATTTTTGAGAGAGAGAGACAGACAGAACACAAGTGGGAGAGAGGCAGAGAGAGAGGGAGACGCAGAATCTGAAGCAGGCTCCAGGCTCTGAGCTGTCAGCACAGAGCCCGACGTTGGGTTGAATCCACAAACCGTGAGATCATGACCTGAGCCGAAGGCTGATGCTCAACCGACTGAGCCACCCAGGCGCCCCTGAAGACTATTTTAAATAAAGCTGCTGTAAACACTCATACACAACTATTAATATGTTTCTATGCCTTATTCCTTTAGGGTAAGTATCGAAGAATGAAACAGATATGATACATATTTAACTATTGCTGGTCTGTTTTCCAAAGTAATTATACATTACAGTTGTACATGCACATACTCACCAACATTTGGTTATTATAAGTTTTGAAATAAATATTTTAGCTCTTCTGACATGTGTAATGTTCCTCTCTGCTGTGGCTTTATTTTGCATTTCTGGACTAACGATTGAAGATGAACACCTTTTCTTGTGCTTGGTTTCTCTCTATCTTTAGTCAGGTATCTGTGCAAATCTGTGCCCATTTATTATTGGATTGCTTAATTTATTATCAATTACTTTATTTTATTATTTTTTTTTATTTTAGAGAGAGAATGAGCATGAGCAGGGGAGAGGAGGAGAGAGAGAGAGAGAGAGAGAGAGAGAGAGAGAATCCCAAGCCGGCTCTGCACTAAGCCCACATGGGGCTCAATTCCACAACCCCTGGATCATGACATGAGCCGAAACCAGGAGTTCAACGCTCAACCGACTGAACCACCCAGGAGTCCCAATTATCAATTACTTTTCAGAGTTATTTATATATTGTAGACACAAGCCCTTTGTCAGATGTGTGATTTGCAAATAATTTCTCCCAATCTGTAAATTGCTTTTTTCATCTCCTGATGGAATATTTCACAGACCACAAAATTTTCATTTCGATGATATACAGTTTGTCAATTTGTTCCTTTGTGGATCATGTCTTTGGCATGATTTCTAAAAAATCTTTGCCTAACCCAAGTTCACAATGATAGTCATGTAGAAGTTTTGTTGTTTTGGGTTTTGCATTTAAGACTATGATGCATTTCGGGGTGCCTGGGTGGCTCAGTCAGTTTCAGCTCAGGTCATGATCTCAGATATTCCTGGGTTTGAGCCCCACCTAGGTCTCTGCCCTTGCAGCTCCAGCCTGCTTGGGATCCTCTCTCTCCCTCTCTTTCTGCCTGTCCCCTTCTCCCACTGCCTCTGTTTCTGTCAAAATAAAAAAAGTGAACTTCTATTAAAAAAAGACTATGATGCATTTTGAGGGTTTTTTTTTTTTTTTTGCGTGTGTGTGTGTGTGTGTGTGTGTGTGTGTGTGTATGTGTGTGTGTAGCACAAAATATTTTTAGGGGGGAGAAGGGCATGTGGATATTCATTTGTGCCAACACCATGTGTTGAGTAGTTTTTGTTTTCTCTACTACATTTCCTTTGTACCTGCGTTATAACCATTTTTTGAAAAACTTGTGAGTATATTTCTAGAATCTCCATTCATTTCCACTGATCTGTTTGTGTACCTTTTTGCCAGTGCCACTCGATGTTGATTACTGTAGCTTGATAGAAGTCTTGAATTCAGGTAGTGTGGTCAGAGAACATACTTCCCATTACCTGAATCTTGTAAATATATCAAGATTTATTTTATGGCCCAGAATATCACTAGTCTGTGTAAACACCCACTATGCATTTGAAAAGAATGTGTATTCTGCTGTCGTTGAGTGGTATATTCTATAAATATCAGTGAAGTCAAATTTGTTAACAGTGTTGTTTTTTCTATATTTTTACTGATTTCTGCCAAATTTGCTTCATCAATTATTGAAAAAGGGAAATGAAATCTCTATCATTTTGGATTATCTAATTCTTCTTATAGTTCTATCAGTTCTTATACCACGTATTTTGAAGCTCTGTTGTTAGATGCATGAACATATTAAGATTGTTATTGACATTTTGATAATTTGAACCCTTTATCGTTATGAAAACACCTTCTTTCTTCCTGGTAATATTTTTTGCTCTAATATCTTGTGAGATATTAATATCAGTATTCTAACTTCATTTTGACTACCGTTACCATCCAATAACTTTTTTCTTCTTTTATTTTTAACCAATTTATATCTTTAGAGCTGAAGTATATTTCTAGTTGACATCATATACTTGCTCTTTAATCCAAACTGACAAATTTTGGTTTTTAATCTATTTAGACCATTTGTGTTTTTTCCATTTTTAAACATTTTTGAAATAGAGATTCACAGGAAATAACAAAATAGCAGAGAGTGGTCCCATGTACACACACTTCATTCAATTTTTCCAAATTGTTATATATTTCAGCATTAGGATACAATATCAAAAACAGGAAATTGACATTGGTAAAATATTTGTGTGTAATTCTGTCTTTTTATGACTTGTGTAGAACTGTGTAACCACTACCACAGAAGTATTTCATCAAGGCAAAGATCATGTTTTTCCTTTATAATTGTACCTACCATGGCAATATCCTTAACCATTCCTAACTACTAACCTGTTCTCCATCTCTATAATTTTACCATTTGAAGAACATCATATAAATGGAATATAATACTCTGACATTTTGAGACTGACTTTTGCCATTCAGCATAATACTCCTGTGATCCATCTAAGTTGTGTGTATCAAAAGTCCATTTCTCTTCATTCTTGAGTATTTCATGGTCTGGATGTACCACTCAACTAGTGAATGATATTTGTTTAACCACTCACTTAATGAGGGATATTATGGCAGTTTTGAGTTTTTGATAATTACAAATAAATCTTCTATGGGCAATATATACAGGTTTTTCTATAGATGTAATTTTTTTAAGTTTTATTTATTTATTTTGAGAGAGAATGTGTGTGTGTGTGTGCACATGCAAGCAAGGGGAGGGGCAGAGAGAGAGAGAGAGAAGAGAGAATCCCAAGCAGCCTCTGTGCACAAACCATGAGATCATGATCTGAGCAGAGATCAAGAGTTGGACACCTAACTGAGTGAGCCACCCA
The DNA here is from genome assembly GCF_027475565.1 of Acinonyx jubatus. NCBI lineage: Eukaryota > Metazoa > Chordata > Mammalia > Carnivora > Felidae > Acinonyx > Acinonyx jubatus. Next base: position 30,190,301 of record NC_069389.1, on the reverse strand, counting down.
GGTGCCCCTGTATAGACATAAGTTTTAATGTATCTGGAATAAATGGCTAAGAGTATAATTGCTGGGTTGTATGAGGTGTATGCTTAGATTTTTGAAGACACAGCCAATTTTTCAGAGAGGCCATAACATTCTAGATCTCCACCAGCAATATATGAGAAATCCTCTTATTGCACTCCCTTGCCAGCATTTAGTGTTGTCACTAGATGTTATTTTGGTTGTTGTGATAGGTGTGTTATAATATCTCATTATGGACTTAATTTCCATTTCCCTGGAGGTAGTGATGTTGAACATCTTTTTGCACGCTTCTCTGCCATCTGTATATCTTTTTCAGTGAAAAGACTCTTCATGCTTTTTGTCCATTTTCTAATTGGATTGTTGCTTTGTTTTTAATGTTGAGATTTGAGAATCTTTTAGACACTTTAGATGTGTGCCTTTTGTCAGATATATTGCTTGTCTTTTTATCCTTCCAAAAGGATCTTTCACAAAGCAGAAGTTTTTCATTTTTATGAAGTCTGAATCGTCAATTTTATCTTTTACATATGATGATTTTCATGATAGGTCTAAGAATTTTTTTCCTAGTGATAGATCCTGAAGATTTTTTCATATGCTTTTGTTTTCTAAAAATTTTATGATTTTGTGTTTTACTTTTAAGTCTGCACCCCATTTGAGTTAATGTTTTAATAAAATGTGAGATTTAGGTCAAAGTTTGATTTTTTTTTTAACCTATGTCTATTTAGTTGCTCAAGCACCATTTGTTGAAAAGATTACCTTTTTAAAATTGACTTGCTTCTACAACTTTGTCAAAAATTAGTTGGTTACACATGAGTGGGCTATTTCTATGTTCTCTATTCTGTTTTTCTATTTATCTATGTATCTATCCCAGGATATGGTTCAACTTGGTATGTGTACCCTCAGTGCTTGAACGGAATGTGTATGTTTTACTGTTATTTCTATAAATGTCAATTAGATCCTACCAGTTCATATGTTGTTTAGTTAATATATTGTGGCGTTATTCTATATTTGTGTTGATTCTCTGTCTAGTTGTTCAAATAACTGTCAAAATAAGGTTATTAGAGTCACCAACAAAATTGAGAACTTGTTTACTCATTCTTTCAGTTCTATCAGTTTTTGATTCACCTATTTTGCAGCTTTATTTTCTTATTGTTGTTTGGCACCACACATTTAAGATCACTGTATCTTCTTGGGTGAACGTTCCTCTCTCATAACTTTCTTTGCTGTAAAATCTAATCTGTTTATTATTAATATAGGAACTTCTTTATTCGATTAATGTGTGCCTAGCATATCCTTTTCCACCCTTTTACTTTCAATCTATGTTGTTTTTTTTTTATTTTTCACTTGTTTTAGTATAGTTGACACATAATATTATACTAGTTTCAGGTATGCAACTTAGTGATTTGATAAGTTTATATATTATGCCCTGTTGACCACAAGTGTAGCTACCATCTGTCCCATTACATCACTGTTAACAGTATCATTGACTATACTCCTTATGCTGTGCATTTTACTCTTGTGACTTACTCATTCCATAAATGGAAGCCTGTGTCTGTCACTCCCCTTCACCCACTTTGCCCTACCTCCCACTCCCCATCCCCCTGGCAACCATCAGTTTGTTCTCTATAGGTCTGATTCTGCTTTTTGTTTATTTATTCATTTGTTCAGATTCCATTTCTGAGTGGAATCATATGATATTTTTCTTTCTCAGTGTGACTTATTTCACTTACCATAATACCTCTAGGTCCATCCATGTTATCTCAAATAGAGCATTCTCATCCTTCTTTATGGCTATGTAATATTCTATTGTGTATATATACTACATTTTCCTTATCCATTCATCTATTGGTGGACACTTAGGTTGCTTTCATTTCTGGGCTATTGTAAATAATGCTACAAAAAACATAGGGAGGCAGATATCTTTTTTTGAGTTAGTTTTTGTTTTCCCTGGGTAAATACCTAATAGTGGAATTATTGGATCATATGATATTGCTATTTTTAATTTTTTGAGGAACTTCCATGCTGTTTTCCACAGTTACTGTACCAATTTACATTTCTACCAACTGTGCACAAGGGTTTCTTTTTCTCCATATCCTCACCAATACTTGTTTCTTGTCTTCCTAATTTTAGCCATTCTAACAGGTGTGAGGTGCTATCTCATTGTGGTTTTGATTTGCATTTCCCTAATGATCAATGATGTTGAACATCTTTTCACGTGTCTGTTGGACATCTGCATGTCTTCTTTGGAAAAATGTCTGTTCAGGTCCTCTGCCCATTTTTTTATTTGGATTTCTTTTTTTTTTTTTTTTTTTTTTTTTGCATTTTGAGTTTACATTGTTGTATTTGAAGTGAATTTCTCACACACATGCTATAGATGACTCAGGCTTTTTAACTCACTGCTGATTACTATATTTTATTTGGTGTATTTAGGCAATATGCATTTGATATATTTAGGCCTACTACTTAATGTAAGTATTAATATGCTAAGGCTTAAGACTGCCATTTTATTTGTGTGTGTAGGTGTGTGATTTTTTTTATTTTGTTTGTTTTTCTCTTTTTCTGTTGACTTTTATTTTTGCCTCTCTGTGAGATACTTGAACAACTTTGTGATTTTGTTTTCATTTTTATGTATTTAATTTGATTTAACTACAGTATTTTTTAGTGTATGTCATTGTATAGACTTTTTAGTGTATACAAAAAAGTTTTCTATACATCACAGTCTTTTGGTGTCAACATTTTACCAGCTTGAGTGAACTATATAAACATCATCTCCCTTTATTTCCCTTTGTGTTCTCTCATTTTTAATATAGCTGTCTTAAATATTAGCTTTAAATTCATTAGTAATCACATAAGACATTAGTATAATTTTTGCTTGAACTGTTAATCATAATTTATAAAACTCAAAAAGAGAAGGAAAGTCTATTGTATTAACTTATAATTCTTATCTTTCTATTATTATTCTGTCCTGATGTTACCAGTTTTGTGTTTTAATTTCCTTTCTGTTTAGAGGATTTCCGTATCCATAATTTCAGGGTATTCTGCTAGCAAATAAAAACAAAACACAAAAACAAAAACAAAAAAACAAAAAACAAAAAAACAAAACCTATTCATTTCACTTGTCTTTATTTCCCTTCATTTTTGTAAGATATTTTCACTGGATGTAGGATTTTGAACTGACAGTTCTCTTTAAGACTTCAAGGATGTTATGCCACTTCTTTCTAGCCTCAGTGGTTTCTGATAAGAAATATGATATCATTCTTTTTTTTTTTTTTTTGTAAAAATACCTTTGGAGTTTCGATAGGGGTTGCATTGAATCTAGAGATTGCTTTGGGTGGTAATGTTATATTGACAATATTAAGTCTTCCATTCCATGAACATGAGATTTCTTTCTATTTGATAGTGTCTTATCTAAATTCTTTCATCAATGTTTTGTAGTCCTCAGTATATAAATCTTTCACCTCCTTAGTTAAATTTATCCCTAAGTATTTTATTCTTTTTGGTACTGTTGCAACTGGGAATGTTTTCCTAATATCCTTTTCAGATAGTTCACTTTCAGCATCTAGAAATATAACTGATTTTTGTACATTAATTTTGTATCCTTCAATGTTATTTTTTTCAATAGTTCTACCAGTTTTTTTTTTTTTTTAATGGCATCTTTGGAGTTTTCTATGTATAAGATCATGTCGTCTGCAAACAAAGATAACTTATTTCTCCCTTTCTGATATGGATGACTTTCATGTTGTCTAATTGCTCTGGCTATAACTTTTAGTACCATGGTTGAATAGAAATAGCCAAGAGTGGGCATCCTTATCTTGTTTCTGATCTTAGAGGAAAAGCTTTCAGTTTTTCACCATTGGGTATGATGCTAGCTGCAGGCTTTTTGTACATGCCTTTATTAGGTACAGATATTTTCCTTCTAAGTTTGTTTCAAGTTTTTGTCATGAAAGTGTGTTGAGTTTTGTCAGATGCTTTCCCTGCATCTATTAAGATGATCATGTGGGGTACCTGGGTGGCTCAGTCAGTTAAGTGTCTGACTCTTGATTTCAGCTCAGGTCATGATCTCACAGTTGTGAGATCAAGCCCCTTGTTGGGCTCTGTGCTGAGTGTGGAGCCTGCTTAAGATTCATTCTCTCTCTCTCTCTCTCTCTCTCAAAATAAATAAATAAACTAAACATTTTAAAAAAATTGTTTAAAAAGCAAAACAAAACAAAGGGGTGTCTGGGTGGCTCAGCTGGTTAAGCATCTGACTCCGGCTCAGGTCATGATCTCACTGCTTGTGAGTTCGAGCCCCGTGTCAGGCTCTGTGCTGACAGCTTGGACCCTGGAGCCTGCTTCGGATTCTGTGTTTCCCTCTCTCTTTGCTCCTCCCCTGCTCACACTCTGGGTGTCTCTCTCTCTCAAAAATAAATAAACATCAAAAAAAAATTTTAATAAAAAATAAATAAACTTAAAAAATGATCATGTGATTTTTATCTTTTATTGATGTAGTGTATCACTAATTTATTTTAATATGTTGAAGTATCCTTGCATTCCACAGATAGATCCTCTTGGTCATGGTATATGATCCTTTTAATGTGCTGTTGAATTTAATTTGCTAGTATTTTGGTGATGACTTTTGCATGTATATTTACAAGGGATCTTGGCTTATAGTTTTCTCTTCTCGTGGTGTCTTTGTCTGGTTTTGGCATCAGGGTAATGCTGGCCTCATAAAATGAGTTTGGAAATGTTTCCTTCTCTTCAAGTTTTTGAATGAGTTTGAGAAAGATTGCTGTTAATTCTTTAAAGGTTTGGTAAAAGTGGCCAGTGAAATCATCTGGTGACTTTTCTGTAATGTAATGATTTCCTGTAATGTAAATCAACACAGAGATTTGTGATGTGTAATGCCCTCTGCAATCTAAATTCAGATCTTGTATGTAGGTAAACTTTGAAAAATCACTTAAATTGCCAAGTAAAACACTACTTTTTGTTGAGCGACATTTCCAAGATAAATGGAAGTCCTTCAAAGGTGGTGATGAAATCCAAGAATTCAAAAGTGGGTACCCAGTGTCAATAAAATGAGTAACAGCATTTGATTCTGGCTGTGCCTGGCCAGTTCCTGACATTTTTGAGCTTGATTCTTAATCTTTTGGGCTGAGTCTCTACTTTTTTTCTTAAAACTTAATTTTCTAAGTGAGCCAAAGTTATATTTTGCCACTTTGAATCAAAAGCCTTTACTGAAATCCCTTGTAAACAGGAATTCATTTAAATGCTAACCTAAAAGTTGTTTGAATAGCTCAAATGACAAAATACCTATCAGCAGATATTGATGATCAAAATGTTACAAAAACACACTAAAGAGTATGAAATATAGATTAAAACTTGGTTGCTACCAAGAGTGTGAACTTATACTTCATGTTGAACTTCATTAGAACTTATACTTCATGTTGAAAGGGAAATACTTTGAATTTTTAATAGTGTCACTGTAGCTTGTTTATTCATTTGATAAGATAAATCATCATGTAGCAATGTACATTATGAAGATGGCTAAAATGGCCAAGCTTCAATCTTTGAATCAGAAATAAAATAGTAATAATAATAACATTTGAGCAATTTTGGAAACTTGAGAAGGAGGATTTCTAAGGTTGCCACATTTTTCCATGCCTTAAATTACACTTGCTTCTGCTTTCAAGTAATTTAATTATTTCCCATACATCCATTCAAGTATCTCAAAGGTGAAATAACTAAAGGGGAAGAAAGAAAGGTTTTACTAGCAATTTAGGTACTTGAGAATGGATATTATTTCCTAGGGGATACGGAAGAAGGAAAATGTTATTTTCCATAATTTTCCTTTAAACATATTCAGCTTAGATTTTCTTCCAACGGAGAAACTAAAGCAGATCTAAAAGTCGTCAACAGCTCATCTCTACTGCTGAAAATTATCTGTGTTTCCTCCTTTATAAGAAGCTATGAACATTATTCCAGCTGCTGAATTTCTGGTGGGAAGTATTTATTGGTCATCGTATTTTGGCAGAGTTCATAGGATGTTCATATCTGTGAGAATCCAATTGTCTTTATAAAGAAAGGAAAAAAAAACCTGTCAACAATGGCTTAAATACACGGCAGGGGAGGTGGCAGGTATTTGTATCAGTTAATCTGTCACAGGAGTTAGCCCGTGCAATAGAATGCCACCAGGGAATCATGGCTCCTTCCATCTTCCCACCCTATTATCCTACCCTTATATATCAGACTGGAAGAAAGGGAATGGTCAAAGCTTTCTCTTCCAGACACTTTTCTTTTCTTTTTTTTTTTTCTTTTCTTTCTTTTTTTTTTTGGAAAGACTACTATATAGATATCACTAACCACCAAAACTACCACTTCTCTGGCCACTCTGGCTATATGAGAGGCTGAACCAGTAATTAATTCAGCTTTCCAGTCACTTTAGTAAAGGAGGGCACAGGAGAAGAGGTTTTAAATAGCTTTTGAGTGGCCAATCTGCAGACATGTGTTCACCTGTTGGAACAAGCTGAAAGCCCTTTGAATGAAGTGAAACAACTAATCAAACCTGAAAATTTAATAACTGATCATAAATTTAGTGGCAAGAACCAAATGGGTTCATTGTTTTGTCACCTGAAGAAATACCTTGAAAAGGACTAGTGCCTTTGGGAAAATTATACAACAGCAAAATCTTTAGAATGTGCTATATGATCATGGCCAGGAAAACTTTCTTATAGTATTTTGTTGCACTTGTGAGGCAGAACATTCTCTGGCTCAATGCCCAGTTTCTATCAGGCTTTATACTGAGACAATTGGTACAATAAGAAAGTGTGTATTTTTGTTTCTTAACTATCGAAGGTGTAGACCAGGTCCCATGATGCCACTCTTTTCAATGAAGCAAAGATAGTTCATCTGAAAAATAGAGGTCACTTAAGACTCTGTTTTAGACAATTAGAGTGTGATTCTGTGAAATGGATTCACACTTTCAGAATACGAGTACTTTGAGAAGAAAGGCCTAGATTAAAATTCATTCATTACTTTAGAGATGAAATAAAAAATAAATTCAAGCAACAGGTTTCTGAGGTCCCACAGTTTATTCTATTTTTTCCTCAAAGAACTGTTATCTTTTTTTTTTTTCTTTCAATTCTGCCTGATGACTGTCTTGGGATATAATATGCTGGACTTGTGTCTCCCATTATGTTATATGATGTTACCCAACAGAAGGTCTGCAATGCTGGCATGTACTTCCCCTTGGATCTGCCAAACATGTGACAATTTATTCTTTGTCAGTCATGACTTCAAACGGGCCTATATTTGCAAGGTACACATATATACCACCCCCTGCCACACACACTGAACATATGTATGGAAATCAAAGAGAATGAGTTATTAGAAAGCATTTGATACAGCATTTTCATATATTGGCATTTCTAATATGTTTGATGAATTCTGATGTTTCACCTTCTTTGAAACCAATCCATAAGGTAAAAAATCAAGAGAGGACAATTCTTCCTAACAACCAGAATTCTAATGAATGATTGGCTCATGAATGATGAAAATAGAAAATATCCACTTCTCGGTAAACCCCAGACAATCATTATTGGATGTTAAAATTAATAGGACTGGGGCGCCTGGGTAGCTCAGTCGGTTGAACTTCTGACTTCAGCTCAGGTCATGATCTCACGGATCAAGAGTTCGAGCCCCACTTCGGGGTCTGTGCTGACACCTCGGGGCCTGGGGCCTGCTTCGGATTCTGTGACTTCCTCTCTCTCTGCTCCTCCCCTGCTCACACTCTGTCTCTCTCTCAAAAATAAATAAATATTTTAAAAAATTTAAAAAAAATTAAAATTAATAGGACAAAGTATGACAGTAAACACGATATTTGCCTAGTGTCAAAGTACCTCCACACAAGATACATATTAGTAAAAGGGGAAAATGGTAACTTCACAGTAAAGAGACCCGGCAGACACCACCTTAATGGAGGGATCAAGATTAGCATTGCCAGTAATGAGACATACTCCCATCCTGCCCCTCCTTGTGACAGGATGCACTGAGAAGGTCCAGCATCCCGTCTGACATCCTGATGGCTCTCTGCAGCCTTCCCTCTGAGCTCTAGGCTTTTGCCCTTCTGATGAGATGACCTCCAAGTTCCTTCACCATATTGGTCTATTTGGTCTCAAGACGATTTCTCCAGGAAAGTTCTAGGTGCATCTTTTGTTCAGAAGCCTGAGACAGTGTATTGGGGAAATATAAAAAGAATAAGACACACTGTTGAGCCTCCACAAGTTCAGAGCTTGGCCAAAAGTGCATAAATATGGACACGTAAATATATGACAAATGTAACTAATGTCAGTGATGTAGATAGAAGCAGTATCATCAGCACTGGTGAACTGGGCCCGGACCAAATGAACACTGGCTAGTATATTTAGAATCCTGCATCTCTCACTTTCTCAGGAGAATATGCACCCTCAGACAGGAACCATTAAAACACAAGACAAAGTAAAAGCAGAGAAAACAGAAAGTTCTGCCAGTCCACACCCCTGCTGAATTCTCGCTCTGGTATTATATCAAATATTTCCCCCCTTTAATTTCCCTTCACTCTTTTCCTCTAAATAGTCCTTGGGTGATCTCTCTCTTCTCAAAACCATCTTTTCTATTTTTCTGCTTTCAATATATTCATAAAAATTTCACATAGATGTTGATAATAGGGAGAAGCCATCTATAAACACATGGGGGCAAGATTATAAGGGAAATCCCTGTACCTTCCAGTCGATTTTGGTATAAACCTAAAACTGTTCTAAAAAATAAAGTGTTTTAAAAATTTACATAATTTCTCAGGTATAGTGATATATAGGGCCTCACAATTTTTATATTATTTAGGCATAACCATTATAATTATTTTATCTTTAGAATTATTAATCACTGAAAAGTTTATGTGTATTTAAGTATGCATGTGTAATCTGTTTTCCTATGGGTCCATAAAAATTAAATTACCATCTGTGAGACTGATTTAAATATTTTCTTGACTGAAGGCCAAAGCATCAGCAGGAAGTACCTTCTAACCTTGCATCTTCTTCCCTTTCAAGGCATTTGGCAAAACATTACCTTTCCCCTACACAATGACAGTGAATATTGGTATCACTTATCATTGATTAGTAGATTATTTCTTGAGATCCTGTGTATCAATTACATTTTACTGATAGTATTAGAAAATTAAGGATCAAAGAAAGTCATTCAGATGTCTAGACAGTGAGTTACAGAGGTTAGGGTTCCATTTCCCTGGAAGAATGTGAATTAAAGATTAGCAAGGAGAATGAGTATAGTATGCAAAAAAGTCATTAGTTTGCCCTTGAAGAAAGGAGATAATACAAAAATTTCAAAACAAGCACCATAATTGTTTAAATTCAGTTTTCTCCATTTTTTTTTTCTGTGAGGATTAGGTCTATATCCCAGTTGAATTTTTTCTGTTTTGTTGCAAATTTTAAAATAAATTCTGATGAGTGTTTGTTGCTTTACCTTATACAAGTGGCTCTCTCACACTTTCTCATGTGTATCTCACAATAATTCTGGGAAGTAGGTATGGGAAATACTGTCACTTCATAAACAAGAAAGCTGAGTCTCGCCAAGGGCTGGGAGTTAGTCCACATTAACCAGGTCCAGTGCACAGTGAACCACATCCTCATATCACACTTCCTGCTCCACGGGCTGTGCTCTTCCTACACCACCACTCAACTCTTCATAAATTAGTTGGGGAAACAAGCTGTCAGTAGTTGTGGTCTGACAGGGTTTTGATCTAGCCTGTCTGTTTAAACTTCTGGACTCTCAAGCAACCCAAAAATGAATGATAGGGGATTTCTAGTATAACCCCAGAAAATATAGTCTTGAAGGTGGTCCCCTGGAATGGTGTTAAGGATCAGTTAGGGAGGGGCGCCTGGGTGGCTCAGTCACTTAAGGACCTGACACTTGATTTCCACTCAGGTCATGATCTCACCCTTGTGGGATTGGACCCCACATCTGGCTCTGCTCTGAAAGTGAGGAGCCTGCTTGGGATTCTCTCTCCCTCTCCCTCCCTCCCTCCCTCCCTCCCTCTCTCTCTCTCTCTCTCTTTACTCTCAAAATAAATGAATAAACTAAAAACAAAAACAATTAGGGAGAAGTCTTGCCAAGCCAAAGGTCTCTTCTCTCTCATGAGGGTTTCAGGAGAGTAGCCGTCTCCTTCTTCCTCCCCACCTTCCCCTCATCTTCCTGCTCAGCGCGAATTCTGGATGCCATTGGCATTCTGGGGAATCAAGAAAGCTGACAAATGTGTTATTCTTCCCCCAAGCTGCTCATTACTTTATCAAACTTAATTTATGTAGTGAGCATGTCTTGTAGAATGGTTCTTAGATATATTCCTTTTCTGATATTCTCCAGAAAAGACAAAATGTAATTCACACAGTGCAATAGATTGTTTTCATGAGGCTGCCACGTCTTCAAAAGATGACTAAAACGTGCTGCATCCTGAGAGATAGGAGAGAACAATACAGACCGGTGACAAAGGGACCCATACAAATGTCCTTTCAGAGGCTTTCACTCATCAGTCAATACCCACCTCCAGATACAATTCCATTCATCACATTAAAATGTGTAATTCCCCCCGTACAGCATATTGTTGGTGAAAACATTTCTCACAGGTGTTTGACATTGTTTACTTTTTAGTATGGTATCTCCACACCTTCTTCCTTTGAGGAAGGTGTTGACATCAGGTTATTTCTTCTCAATGAGTGCACTGTCGTCAAGTGGAGGCTCAATCATACAGAGACTTTCCATAACCACTCATAATCCCGCCTTCCGACTGACTCATCCTGAAGCCTCTTGCAGTTTTCCTGAACCTCTCACTATACCTATGGAACTTTCCACAAACTATTTAGACTGTGGTCACGAGGAGGCACCAAATCAGGCAGAATGATTATGTGTGGAAAGTATCTGAAGGTTGTGTGACCACAACAGGCAACCTGATGAGCGCAAGGGGAAAAGGAAGGGACGGCATTCTGTCATTCCATGTTTCAGTTCCTCAGTCACACAACCTCTCTGGCTCGTGTTTTCTTACATGTAGGCCCCCATTTTCCTTTATTTTATGCGTATAGAAAAGTATTTCATTTTGGAACTAGAGGCCCTCATTTCTCCCCTTCCAATCCCATCGTTCTCTCTGCCATCCCCAGGAACCACCTGTAAACTAAGTGGGACTAAGTTATTTCAACTGCTATTTCCAGATTCTTCACAGATTCCTGTGGAATTTCCCTCTGTTAAGCTTTGGTTAATAAATTAGACATCCTGCCTACATCTCTGTTGGATCTCATCCTGGCTACATCTGTGGACAATTCATCACATTTGAGAGGAAAGTTTCTTATAGAAGCTAGTTTAAAAGTACAAGGATTTTTTTTAAGTTTTTTATTTTTTTAATGTTTTTATTTATTTTTTTAAAGTTTTTTAAAAATTTTTAAATGTTTTTATTTATTTTTGAGAGAAAGAGTGCAAGCAGGGGAGGGGCAGAAAGAGAGGGGGACAGAGGGTTGCATGTGGGCTCTGTGCTGACAGCATAGAGCCTGATGCTGAGCTGGAACTCACAGAGCATGAGATCATAACCTGAGCTGAAGTTGGACTTAACCTACTGAGCCACCCAGGCACCCAAAAGTTTATTTTTGACTGATTCACTTGAATGAAGTCAAGAGCCTAAGACAGGATGGTTCACTTAAATAGGTTGGCACTGGTTTTCCAAGGACTGGGTCTTTCCTTACCATGGGCTTTGTAAAGCTTGATGTTGGTAAATTTATAAGGTAATGGATATCCTATTAGCTGTATTTTCCAGGGGATTCCCAGTAGCTGTTTTCGTTTGTTTATTTGTTTTTTTAGGCCATCTATCATAACTAAATATAATGTTGTAAAAAATAGGCATTTGGTAATTGTTTATTGATTTTAAGTCTTTATTTTTATGAAGAAGCACTTTTATCTTCAAAATTATTTTTTCAGGATTTTTCTGTTATTTTAATTACTTTAGTTTTCATTGTTTTTAATTAAAAAAATTGTTTTAATGTTTATTCAGTTTTGAGAGACAGAGAGCAAGCAGGGGTGGGGCAGAGAGAGGGAGACCCAGAATCCGAAGCAGGCTCCAGGCTCTGAGCTGTCAGCACAGAGCCCAACGCAGGGCTCAAACTCACAGACTGTGAGATCATGACCCAAGCCGAAGTCAGACACCCAGGCGCCCCTAGTTTTCATTTTTAAAATACAGAAGATAACACCTTAAATAAGGTATGCATATGTTAAATAAGCATATGAAAAGATGCTCAACACTGTGCTTCAATACGGAATTGCAAATTAAAACAATGAGATATCACTACATACCTATTTAAATGGCTAAAACCCAAAATACTGACAATACCAAATGCTAGCAAGGATGTGAAACAACAGGAACTCTCATTCAAAACTGGTGGGAATGCAAAATGGTAGAGGCTTTGGAAGACAGCTTGATGGTTTCTTACAAAACTAAACATGCTCTTATGATATGATCAAGCAGTTACACTTCTTGGTATTTACACAAATGAGCTGAAAACAAGTTCACACAAAAATCTGCACATAGGTGTTTATAGCAGCTTTTTTCACAAGTGCTAAAGATTGGAAGCAGTCAAGATATCTTTCAGTAGGTGAATGCTTGAATAATCTATGGTACAGCCAGACAATGGACTGTTATTCAGTACTAAAAAGAAATTAGCTATCAGGGGTGCCTGTGTGGCTCAGTCGGTTAGGCATCCGACTCTTGATTTTGGCTCAGGTCATGATCTCACAGTTCATGAGTTCAAGCCCTGCACTGGGCTCTGCACTGACAAGTATGGAACCTGCTTGGGACTCTCTCTCCCTCTCTCTCTGCCCCTCCCCTGCTCACTCTCTATCTCTCTCTCTCAAAATAAATAAATAAACATTAAAAAAAAAAAAAGAAATGAGCTATCAAGCCATGGAAAGACATAAAGGAAACTTAAATTAATATTACTAAATGACAGAAGCCAATTTATTTATTGCATTTTATTTTTTTAAGTAGGCTCCATGCCCAATGTGAGGCTTGAACTCACAACCCTGAAATCAAGAGTCACAGGCTTTACCAACTGAGCCAGCCAGGCATCCCCAGAAACCAATATAAAAAGGCTACATACAGTATGATTCCAACTGTATGACATTCTGGAAAGGCAAAACTATGGAAACAGTAAGATCAGTGACTGCCAAGATTTCAGAGGGAGGGAAGGATGAATAGGTGGAGCACAGAGGATTTTAGAGCAGTGAAACTATATTGCATGATACTGTAATGGTGGATACATGTCATTATACATTTGTCCAAACTCATAGTATCCAACACTAAGAGTAAATACTAATGTAAACCATGGACTTTGAGTAATAATGAAGAATCAATGTTGTTTCATTGTAACAAATGTGTCAGTCTGGTGCAGGATATTGATGGTGCAGGAGGCTCTATGTGGGAAATGGGGAAGGCATATATGGGAATTCTCTTTACTTTTTGCTCACTTTTGCTGTGAACCTAAATATGCTGAAAAAAATGTATGTATATATGTGTGTGTGTATAATACAAAATATATATACACATATAAGTAAACATTGTGTTTGATACTGTTTTATAAAGCATGCACCTCTATCATTTTCTTTTTTTTTAATTTATTTCTTCATTTTGAGAGAGAGAGAAAGAGGGAAAAAGCACAAGCATGGGGTAGGGGCAGAGATGGAGAGAGAGAAGCCCAAGCAGGCTCCTCAATGTCAGTGCAGAGCCTGATGGGGGGCTCTATCTCACAAACCATGAGATCATGACTTGAGCTGAAATCAAGAGTCAGACTCAACCGACTGGGCCACCTAAGCACCCCCTATATTATTTTCTCATGGCATGAATTCATAACACTCTTTGCGTCTAATAGCATATGCTCAAATTTAAAAACACTGCTTAACAAGTATCCACATTGATATTTTATTCCAAAGATATGTTTTTTTTACTCTCAGATCCATAGGTTAGAAATCATGGACCTAATACACACACACACACACACACACACACACACACACGCATACACATTCATGAGCTTTATGGGAATTAAGTTTTCTAGGGGAAATGGAGGTAAACAGGTTTATTTTTGGATTTCTTAGGTTATGTAAGTATGCTCATTTGCTTCATGACTCTCCAAGGAGAGATGTGGTATACAGTATTTCTAAATATATCTGAATGATGTACCCCTTTATCAAAAAGCTTTTTATGTGTCAAGTGGTCAGAAAAGTAAATCTGAGAAGACCACAAAAGGACAGGGAAACCAACTGTCCCAGAATTGGATGGTTGCACAATTCTCTCATTTCTACCACTGACAGAAACTGCACTTGTGAGGTTATTGGCTATATCCCCACTGTTAAATCTAATGACTGTTACTCAATTCCCATTTATTCTTATATTATGTGATGCTGTTGATCCCCTCCTTCCTGACACTTTATTTGGCAACCAGGTCATATAACCTATTACCTCACTTGTTGCTGTTTCTGTTACCAGGGTTGAAATTCCTTAACCTCTAGATGTTGAAAAGCCATGTAGCTTAGGTCTCAGGTCTCCTCTTTTCTCAGTCTATGTTTATTCTCTTGGCAGTCTCATGTAATGTAACTTTAAATGCCCATCTTTATCTGAGGATCCTCAAATGTGCATATGATTTCATCTTCATCATGCAACAAGTTAAGAATAGAATCACAATTAAGAATTCAGGAATGTCAAGCTTTACATTATGAGATTTTGTGTTGCACATTTCTTTAAAATAGATGTTGCAAATTGTATTTCCACTTACATACTAGCTGTGATATTTAATTTTATGTGTCAACTAGGAGGGTGGTTTCACATGAGATTAACATTTAAAGAGGTGAACTTGAAGTAAGCAGATTGCCCTCCAAAATGTGGATTAGTTTCATCCATTCTGTTGAGGCCTAAAAAAGACTGGCCTTCCTGAGCAAGAGAGATTTCTCCAGCCAATTGCCTACAGACTTCTTCTGTATCATTACCTCTCCTGAGTCTCAGGCCTGCTGGCCCACACTCCAGATTTGGACTTGCCAGTGTCCATATTCACTCCATATTCATATCCAATTCCTTAAAATAAATATCTTTCTATTCATTTATACATCCTTTTGGTTGTTTCTCTGGAGAACTCTGTCTAATACACTATCCAAAGATTCAAAACAGAGCAAACAAAAAAGAAGGCTTACGTTTATTTAATATTTCCTACTTAATTTTCAAAGCTCCGTTGATGTGCTTTGAAGTAAGCTGTCTTCTATGCAGCTGTGAGACCCCAGGCATACATCAAGAACACAACATGAGCTCTTTTCTTTCACTGAAAACAGGCCCCACTTGGGGGTAAAAATATTTGCTCTACCATGAGAGGGACAAAATAAAAGGTGCAAAACATCAACAATGAATTATGCTTATTCTGAAGAACAAAACCCTTTTAATGCTGTGATATATAAGTGAAGAGAGAGTAATTTCAACCCATTTTGAGAATTTTGAATTTAAATAAAAAAATCTTTTATTGCCTTGGAGTCTTCAATTTCTAGCTTAGGCCAACAGGAAGTATGGAAACAAGAAGTTGCAGCTATATTTGTCTTAAAAAAACCTTCGTTACTGTTCCTTCTTAGGAGAATTTTCTAGTTTTGCTATGTAAGATTCATTCCCAGGCATATTTGAGGTGTCAAATATCTTTTGCAGAGATATAATATAGTTAACAGACCACATCAAGAATATATAATTATTAGACACTTACTATGTGATAAGATCTCTGTTGAACACTATTATCTATTATTTCACTTGGAGCCCACACCACACTGAGACAAGTACCTTTTTTTTCCCATTTACAAGTGGTCAGTTAGAAAATTTATTAATGGTCCTTTCTTAATTCCACTGATATTTCATTTGAGGAGGTAGGTTAAAAGCAGTTAGGGGAGTTGTATAATGACACATAGCTAGTTAATAGTAAAGTTGAAATCAGAAAGCTGGCTAGTAACTAATATTGCTACAGTTTGGGTGATTTATGGAAAACCATTACTGGGCCATTAATTTTGCATATAGCAGGCTTTCTCAACCAGGATTTCTTGAAGGAATAAAGCCTTACTGCCCTAAGGCATCCATCTTATTGTGAGGGAGGAAAAATAATTGCCCCTACCTTTCTAGGTTCTTGGCTGAGATTCCCCCCTCCCCCGAAATAAAAAGACAGATTAAGAGGTAGAAAACAAAGTTTAATAAAATTTATACTTCCTGTATACATGGGAAAGAACCAGGAAAGCTGAAGAACTTTTGAAATGGCCAAAGCCACCACCTTAAATACCTTCTCCAGCTAAAAACAAAAGATGCTTGGGGGAGGCAGTTATGGGAGATTACCAGGCAAAGCACAGTAAACAAGATTATGGTTGTTATGCAGAGTTAAGTCTTAAGTATCTTCTCCATTGATAAGAGTTTCTAGAGATTTAGAGTTGTTCTGTTCAGGTACTGAAAGGGAGATAGTCTTACAAATGGACATTTCCTTATAAATGTAAATGTTTCTTATAAAAGCATAACTTCTACTCAGTTTTTAGAGCTTCTTCTGTGTTTGCAGTTTCTTAAAAAAAATCAGCTCAAAATAATCCTTATGCCAAAGAGATGTATTTTGGGGTGGCAAATTCTGCTCCCCTTCAGTATATAATGGACAATATTAGCTCCTATATGTCTGTAATGGTACTGGGTATATACCGCCTTTGAGAGAAATGATAAAATATACACTGAAATAAATTTCTGTAGGATTTAATTTTCTTAGGCAATTGTGGTTGAGAAAGGCTGTTGGATGATAGCTCTGAGACTTTGAAAAAGAAAAGCAATACCTGAGAATCTTGTTTAAAAAAGGGCATCCTAAGACCCACTTTTGAGATTCTGATTTTGTTAGGTTTGACATGAGTCCTAGGAATTGGTGTTTTAAACATTGTCCCAGATCAATATAATGTAGGTGAACCTCTGTGTTTTTATTTGATTATGTTTTATGTTTTATTTTTTATTTTTTTGGTTTAAACAACAGAGATTCATTTTCTCACATTTCTGGCAGCTAGAAGTCCAGGATTAAGGTGTTGGCAGGTTTGGTTTCTTCTGAGACCTCTCTCCTTGTATTGCAGATGGCCTCCTTTTTGCTGGGTCTTCACATGGTCTCTCCTCTGTGTGCATTCATCCCTGGTGTCTCTGTGTGTGTCCAAATTTCCTCTTTTTTAAATTATTATTTACTTTGAGAGAGAGAAAGTGCAGGAGAGGGGAAGACAGAGAGGGAGAGAGAGAGAATGAGAATCCCAAGCAGGCTTCATGCTGACAGTATGGAGCCTCATGCAGGCCTCGAATTCACAAACCATGAGATCATAACCTGAGCCGAAGCCAAGAGTTGATCCCTTAACCAACTGAGCCACCCAGGCACCTCATGAACTTCCTCTTTTTATAAGGACACCAGTCAGGTTGGACAGGGCCCACTCTTAAGGCCTCATTTTCAACTTAATCACTCTTTAAAGGCCTTATCTCCAAATACAGTCACAGTATGATGTGTCAGGGGTTAGGGCTTCAACATATGTATTTTGGGGAGGGACACAACTCAGCCCATACTTAGCTAACTCCCATTTGTCTTTCATATCTCATTTCCTATATCACTTCCTCAGGGAAGCCCTCTCATCCCCTGGACCATGATAGATCCTCCTGTTTTTCCCTGTCTAGTAGCCCTTATCACAAGGGCAGATAAGGTTATTGTGCTCTGTCAGTGTCTCCCTTCACCTTCATCAACAAACTACACTGAAAGTTCCATGAAGGCAGTGGCCAGGTCTGTTCACCACTGAGTCCCAGCACCCATGCCCTTGCCTGGACACAGTAGGCACCCAAGTAGGTAGAGTATTGGATTAATGAATGATAGAATAAGTGAACAAAAAGAACTGGGAGGGCACGGTGCAGGGATACTTCAGTCCCCTCACATTTTGCCTTGGCTAGTCTGGCCTCCCTTGGCAGATACTGAGAGTGTGGGTATGCTGGGAGGCTGACATTGTATCTCCTCTACCTGGGCAAGGGAATTCAGTGTTTTCCAAAGATCCATGTTGTCATTGTCCAGCCTCATAATGAATAACTGCCATTCCTCCCCAAGAATGAAGTCATCTCCCTGTAATCAATATAAAACCCAAAAGAAAGGAAGTTAACATATACCTACTGCTACCTACTACATGCCAACCAATTGCATATTGTATTTTCACATCAGCTCTGCAAAGCAAATATAATTTCTATCTTTACGGTAATGCAGCTAAGACTCAGAGAAGCTACCTGCCTTGCCATGGTCTTAAAAAAAGATAGAACTGAAATATGGACCCATGTATGATGTAGTTTCAAAGCCCATTCTTTCTCTAACCTACCAAACTTTCGTGGAGGTGAGTGTCATGTCAAACCATCCTTAGTCCTGAGTGCTACTGGGAGTGCCCATGACCCCCTCCAGGCTTGCCTCTCAAAGACTGAAGGTGTAGGTAGGGAGAACGTCTTAAAAAGGGAGGGGAGAAGAAAGAGTATGAATAAAGAAATGGGACCATGGATACTTCCATTTATTCCTCAAACTTTTATTAAGTACCTATATCAGGCACATGGGCTAGAGAGAAAAAAAAGACTTTTTTTCATTTATTTTGAAAGAATTTCAGATGTACAGAACAATTGTAAAGATAGACCAGAGTTCTTGTTTACCCTTCACCTAGTTTTTCCTAATGTTAATACCTTAACTTAACTATGGTACATTCATCAAAAACTAATAATTAGCATTGGTACATCACTATTAACTAAGCTACAAGCTTTATTATTTTTTTCAGTAATTCTGACTGCATGTGGAGAAATTATTTCTTAGAAAGTTAACACTCAAAGAAAATGCTGTTTCAAAGGAAAAGACCTTTGTTTCTAGGTGGAACAAATAGAGATATAGTTTTGGTTTTACAGAGGTATATGAGGTTTAATTTTAATAACATGTACATGTGCTATTGTTGCATCCACACGACTTCTGAAACAGAATGCTACGGGCACCAGTGACAGTCACAACAAAATTTATTACAATGAGAGGCAAGGCCAACCGATCGGGACCAATACTCTTGACCAGAGTGTGGTCTCGAACAGCCGGGGTACAGAGTTTTTATAGCTGACCACATCATCTTATCATCACCTGGGGACAGAACAAAGAAATAGTTCCCAGGTGGGGGTGGAAACAGTTCAGACATGCCCTTGCCCCAATCCAATCAAGCACTAAACCAGTTGATTTTCCTTAAACTTTTGTTCCCTTGATTGATAGGACAAGGCTGTTATCTCTTAATCTACAGTGTTAAAACAAAGCTGTTATTTCTTAAGGCTACAGGTTAGCCCTACACTACAATTTAACCCTTACACTATGAGAATATTGTTGCAGGATTCTTTACCTCAGTACCCGGGATTCGTTGTCTTGCCACCTTGAAGAATGAAGAGGTGGACACAGAATAAAATAAGCAGCTGGCAAAAGTTTATTAAAGTATAAGATCAGAAAGTAAGAATAGTATGAAAGCTCTCTTTATAGAGAGGGGACATTCGAAGGTAAATGCCCACAGTAGGCAAGGGTCTTTGTTTTGTAAGGTTCTGGTCAGCACCCCTTTTCCTTCCCCCTTGTTCCCTCTCAGTTCCTACCCTTGTTGGCTTGATAACTCTAGGTGCTGGGTTGTCCATTCCTGATTGGCTTGATTCCATTGTGTGAAAAGTGGTCTATGGCCATACTGTTCCTTGTGGGTCATAGGTTTTAGGGTCTACTAATTATTTTTAGTAAGATCTTTTGTCAAATTTCTGAGGGGAACCTGAGGGGGAGTAGGTTATGTCTGTTACATTCTTAAGAGGAACCTTATGCCCAAGGGGGTTTGCTGTGGTCAGACACTCCCAGCATTGTTCCAAAATATATTTTTCCCTACCCAGCATCCTCAGGTCCTAACTTTTCCCTCTCTACCTGTTTTATCTTATCTTTCCCTATCATAATATGACTGTATAAATTGTGAAATTGACAATATGTGATCAGTAAGTATATAATATATAAAGA
Organism: Acinonyx jubatus; assembly: GCF_027475565.1. Classification (NCBI taxonomy): domain Eukaryota; kingdom Metazoa; phylum Chordata; class Mammalia; order Carnivora; family Felidae; genus Acinonyx; species Acinonyx jubatus. The sequence goes on along the minus strand of NC_069389.1, from coordinate 30,170,187 downwards.
AAATGATGATGATGAGGAATGGAAGCAGAAAAATGTTCACCTTTAGCCCAGAAGGCTGACTTATAGCCTGCATCATTTCAATAAGGATCAAATACGTGCTGGTTGCCTCATCCTTAAAGGGTCTCATGACTGCCTATAAATCTCACTGATAATATGGAGCTGAATGGTAAGCACCAGAGAAATCTTGTGAAAGTAGTTTTACAAGTAGAAATTCGAAAAAGACATTTATGATCTAATACTCCCTGCACGACCCCTCCCCCTTAAGCCCTAAGCATATAACCACTAGCTTCACACAGCCAAAAATGCATTTTTTCTGCCCATGGGTCCTGTCTCCATACTACTTAAATAAACTTACCAAGTTGTACCATAAAACTTCTTAAACATTCTTTCTTGGCCATTGCACTCCACAACTCTGCAATGAAGTTCATGAGCTGGACCTTCTAACTTGTCCCTCCTGAACAGATGTTCCAAATTATGTGATTACAATGACATCATTGATAAAAACAAAACCAGGATCTGATATTTACTGAAAACATAGCATATGCCAGCTACAATTCTTTTTATTTTACATTATTATATTATTTTTTCCAACTTTGAGATATGTCACATGAGATTGACAAAAATTGTATATATTTAGGTTGTACAACATGCTTTTTTCACCATGTACAATGTGATGGTTTCATGTACATATACATTGCAAAATGATCATCACAATCAAGTTAATTGTGATATTGTGATTTGTAATAAAAAATACATATTTGGTCTGAAAGGAACAATCCAAATGACAGCCTTGCCTTAGTTTAAAGCTAGGTTCTCTTTTCTGCTTATTATGGATCTTTGATAAGAAATACAATTGCTGAGAAGTCTGTTTTGCTTGCTGTTTGCTACGAGCATTGTGAGGCCTTTCCTGAATGTAACCCGCTGTGTAGTAGAATGGGTTGTAAACCTTCCTAAATGTAGTCTGATATGTAATGGAATGAGTGATTGTACATAAACTAACCGGCATTTCTCGCTTCTGTAAACCTGCTTGCTTAGCACATTCCTCACCTACCCTCCCCTCTTCCCCCTTCCCCCTTCTTCCTCCCGCCACAAGTAACAGACAAAGCCTTCCCGCCAAAGGACAGACAAAGGACGCCCAATCAGAGAACAACAAATGTCCTTACTTTAAAATCAACTAATCAGGCCCCCCCCTCATAATTTGAAACCTCCCCTGTGCTATTTGTCTCTGTCTATAAAAACGCTGTACCAACCCTGATCGAGGCCTCTTGCGTCACCGGCGACGAGTGCGCAGAGGACCAGGTTCGAACCTGCAATAAACGACCCTTGCCGCTTGGCTTTGACTTACGACTCTGGTGGACTTTTGTGGGAGGTTTCGGAACTTCGGGCATTACAGGTCCTCTACCCTGTTCCTGGCACAGAGGTCCCCACATCCTTGAAATTTCCTGGGATAAGAGTGATAAAGGTATCTTTTGTGATGTTAATGAGTTGGTTGGTGGAAAGACCTTGGGTAAACCAAAGGATGGGGGCTGCTTGCCAGGGCAACCGACCCTGTGATTAGAAGGTGAGAACTTTTTGTCCCCACCTGTAGCCCTCCATACCCAGACCTTTGAGAGGGCAGAGGGGCCAGAGGTTGGATCAATCATCAGCGACCTATGATTTAATCCATCATTCCTACGTACTGAAACCTTCATCAAAACTAAACAGGACAGGATTAGGAGAGCTTCCACATTGGTGAACACATGGAGACAGGGGAGGATGTCATGCCTGAACTGGGTATGGAAACTCTGAGCCCCTTCCCATATACCCTGCCCTTACTTATCTCTTCCATCTGAATGTTCATCTGTATCCCTTATCATAACCTTTTATAGGAAACTGGTAAAAAGTAAGTAAACAGTATTCCTGAGTTCTGTGAGCCACTCTAGCAAATGAATCAAATCCAATGAGGGGATGGAGGGAACCTCAGATTTATAACCAATGGGTCAGAAGGATAAGTCAGAAGCGCTGCATTTGTGATTGTGATGTGGGAAACAAGGGCAAAAGAAAAAAAATAAATTTTCTTGCCATTTAACAGCCCATTGACAAGTCCTTGAGACAGGCAGAGTGACATTCCTCTAGGAAGTCAGCTGCCTTGATGATGATGAGGTTTTGGAGTGATGGCAGGGTTCGGAGTTGATGGCCAAGAAAGAATTCTTGAAGACATCTCTGGTGCAAAAAAGTGATTTTATTAAAGAAGGGGGATAAGAGCCATGGGCAGAAAGAGCTGCACTGGGGTTGTGAAGAATGACTGGTTACATACTGTGGAGTTGGGGGATGTAAAGTCAAGAGGAAGTTTCTTAAATGGATTTCCATATGCTTAAGAAGGCTCACAGATTACTGGAGGCCTATCTATTGTCAGACTAAGGTTGTTTTACCCTCTAGCAAAGCATTACCATTAACACAGCAGGGAGTTCCCCGAGATTAGGCTATTGATAAATTGCCCTTTTCTTGTAATTGTACTAAAATATTTGTAACCTGATGAAGACTCTATCAGTTAAACCATTTGTTTTCTATCCTTTCCTTTGTTCTTGGGCAGCCAGGAGTGCCTGAGGAGTGTCACAATACCCACCTGCGGAGGGGGGCTGGTTTGTGGGGTGTCAGCATGCCTTATGCTACCTCATCAATGACACTTTGCTAAAGGCAAAAAGCAAATTTAGCTTAACATAATCTCAACCCCCAAAGATCCTCCAAGTCTCCTTTAACATATAAAAATTCCTTTGGCAACTTCCTTTATCTCTACCCCCCAAGTGTATGTTAGCAATCATCCTCCAAGCATACAGCCTGCTGATACACATCTGTAGGGGTGTATGACTAAGGTTTTACCAGACAGTAATAAATGACTTTATCCTAACGGCAGCTAGCCCCTCAAGGTCCTGGAAACCTTGTTTCCAAATTCCTTAGAGATTTACACTATCCCTAACCCCCTCCCAACCTGAAGGTATATAATCAGTCACCATTCACAACCCCATTGCAGGTCTTTCTGCCCACGGGTCCTGTCTGTGTACTTTAATAAAACTACCTTTTTGTACCAAAGGCACCTCAAGAATTCTTTTTTGGCTGTCAGCTCTGGATCCCCACCATTACTCCAAAACCGCATCACTTGGACCCAGCCAGCCTGCATCAGCAGGACACTCAGCTGGAACCACAGAGGACTGATTGATGTGGGGAAAACCCCACAGTTGGTGAGTTGAAGTGTCAGAAGGGAACAATTCTGTGTGAGTGTGGTAGTAGTGTGAAAGTGTAACCGAACCAACATGAGTTCACAACTTGGTGAGTTAGAAACTGAACCAGGTAGATTTGTTGCCAAAGAAGACTTTGCAGCTAATGAGGAAATCATGAAGAATGGCTTCCAAAGCCATGACTCCAAGTATGTGTGGATGGGTTCCTTTTATTTAGGGTTAGGATGAATATTTGGAAAGGGGAGCCGTGTCATCCGGTGCAGAGACAGGCATAAGACTGTGCATGTGCCTTAAGGAAACTGCCTATACATACACTGTTATGTAAATGAGGCTGAGGCTCCGTTTTGGGTGGATTTTAGTATAATGAGGTAAAGTTGGTCATGAGTGTTTGTAAATGTCAAACCCATCAAATTGCACACATTGAATATGTGTAGGTTTTGTATATCAATAAAGCTGTTAAAAATAAACAAAATAGAAAATAATGAAAAATGATACATAAAGGCTGTGATGCCAATGGGGTCATTCTAGAGGTCACTTCAGGGTCCATCTGCACAGGCAGGAGTCAGGGGTTAAGCTCAAACTGGTCAGGGTGGTCTTGTCAGGGTAGTTGCTATTGCTCAAAGGGCAGTTTCACTATCCATTTGCCTGACTTTTGAGATTAGCTGGAAAGAAGAGTTTAAGGGAAAATGTGGGACAAAGGTCGGAGAGTACAAGCAGGTTGGCAGTAAAGGTCTGGTCTTGGGGTTTTGCTGGTGATAAAAGTAAAGAAGAAAGATGTATAGGAGGGAAACTGGAATTTTTCCTACTATTCAATTGGTGGCAATTGAAGGTTTTCTAACTCATAATTGAGTTTTTCTAACTCATAATTATACACATCCATCACCTCACATTGTTACCATTTTGTTTGTGTGTGGTGAGAACACTTCAGCTCTACTCTTTTAGCAAATTTCAAGTATACGATACAGTGCAATTAACTATAATCACCATGCTGTACATTAGATCCCCAGAATTTATTCATTTTATAAATGAGTGTTTATACCCTTTGACCAGCATCTCCCCATTTCCCACCCCCTAGCCCCTGGCAGCCACCATTCTACTCTCTGGTTCTATAATTTCTACTTTTTTACATTCTGCCTGTAAGGGAGATCATACAGTATTTGTCGTCCTGTGTCTGGTTTATTTTGCAGCTACTGTTCTAAGTGTTTTACATGCCTTAATTTATTTAATCCTTAGAACACTTATCAATGCAAATTAACATTAATGTTGAAAATAGATTAATATTCATGAGGAAATGGCAACTGGTGGGTGGAAGGCAAGATGAATATTTTGCTCCGTGTTCAGTGAGTTGTGATGTTGGCTACTCTTGAACTTTGTTTATATCAAAGAATGAAAGAGCAGGAAGGTATTTATGAAATAGCTTCTTCATCTCCTGATTTACAGGTGAATGAACTGATTTCCACAGGTGACAGGTAAATCACAAATGGTCACATAAAATTTCTGAAATATAGGGCTCAATTCTGGTACATCGTCATACCTTTTACATAATTTATAGTTTCTCTCATTTCATTTATACAACCAAAGGGCAAGAAATAAATAGACCAGTGGAGCATAAAGGAGAGCTTAGAACCAGACCTAAAATGTGAGATATGATAATAAGTGGTCCATGGAAACACTGGGAGTCTCTGATACTCCTTCAGGAGGTCCGCAAAGTCAGAAGCATTCCTTGATGAATTACAAATTAATAATTATTTTCAGTTTTAAATTACAATAGTATAAATATTGAGAGATATAACTGGCCATAGACAAATGGTTTTTAGTTTCCTCAGTTAAAAAGTATAAAGTCTTGCTGGGAACAAAAATTTTGAGAACCACTGGGGTTAAATGACAAATTGCTTAGTTTTGGGAGGACTGGTTAATTAACAATTTTTTTTAAGTTTATTTATTTATTTTGAGAGAGACAGAGAGAGACACAGAGAGAGAATCCCAAGCAGGCTCTGCACCATAGTGCAGAGCCTGCCATGAGGCTCAAACTCACAGACCGTGAAATCATGACCTGAGATGAAACCATGAATCAGATGCTTACCTGAGTGAGCCACCCAGGCACCCCAGAACTGGTTAGTTTTTTCAGAGGAAATAAAGCTAGACTCTACATAATTTACAAAAGAAAACACATGCAAGCACAAATTACTGCTATGTATTTTATAAGTATATACAAGATGTCAAACAAAGTAGAGTGATTATTTATAGGAGGAAAATGGAAAAGGGTTTTGAGGCTTAAAGTAGGAAAAGAAAAGGAAAATGCTACGTAAGTGGACAAACCATAGTGTAGTATGCCATATCCTAAGTGTATTTGTAATTCCACTTTCTGCTACTGAAGTTGCAATAAAACAATAACAAAAAAAATCAAAGAACTCACGTTTTTGTTGGAATGAATCATGTGGTTTTAACTTCCCATGTAATAAATGTCGGAGATTATTAGAAGACAAGACTGGTGTAAAAGTTATGACTCTGGCTATGAAAATGTCTTATAGATGAAGATGTTTAAACATTTATAGTCAAATATTTATGACTTGAAGATTAGTTTGTGATTCACCTACATATGAATAAACCCCACTAAGCCTGCTTAATTTGCCAATCCGATCCTAAGGTTCTAGGTGAAGGACTTCTGCTATATGTGAAACATCGTCAAAGTTCTCTCCTTATCTGTCAATAAAAAAAATCTCTAACTCTTTTCCAAGACCAAACAAACATTGTTTTGTTTTCATACTGAGAGAAATATTAATTATGAGCAAAATAAAGCAGTTACAAATGAAAATTCAGAGGGAAAACAGGACTAGACTAGAGCAAGTATTGGTATAGAAAGCTGAGTTTGTCCTATATTTTTGACCACTGTAATACTAATAGTTTCCTTAAAATTTCTAAATTCAGTTTTGTCTACAAAGGAAGGAGGTAGCCTTTGTTAGCTCCTCCATCTGATCCTAAGTGTTGTGGCCTCAGAAATAGAATAGTGGTTTTCAAAGTAGAGATTGCAAAAGGTGTACTGGAGTGCAGAAGGAAAATCATAAAATTCTATTTACATTTTTATCTCATTAGTTTACATTTCTATATGAATTTTTATGCTTTATTATATATGTGTGTATACAAATGCATATATAAATGAAAATATATTAAGAGAAGCATTCAAATGTTTTTAATTGATGAGATAAATAATTTTTAAAGTTTGCAGGCACTTAGCAGGGTATTTATATTCTTCTTATTATTATAGAATTTCATTTAGGGCATAGCTGGGTGCAGCTGGGTCAACAATTCCAATTCCCTGCCTAATGATCTTAGCTCTGCTCCAGCACATGAGGACAAAGTAGAACAATAGTCCCAGGTAAAAATACTTTCCTAATCTTTGTAGCAAATGTAAGAGAGTATAATTTCAAGGCCTGATAGTACTCAGCTTTTCGTATTGATCTTAATGTGTTTTTTTTTTTAAGTTTATTTACCTTTGGGAGAAAGAGCACACGTGTGTACACACACACACGCACACACAAATAGGGGAGGGGCAGAGAGAGAGGGAGACACAGAATCTGAAGCAGGCACCAGGCTCTGAGCTGTCAGCACACAGCCCTATGCAGGGCTCCAACTCACGAATCACAAGATCATGACCTGAGCTGAAGTCGGATGCTCAACTGACTGAGCCACCCAGGTGCCCTGATCTTAATGTGGTTCTTATAGGAATTTCCTTCTGTCACCTTATCTATGTTACACCTCTGTTTCTACCTGACCCTAGATTCATTTTTAAAAATTTTCCCATTGGCATCACAGCCTTTATGTATCATTTTCATTATTTTCTATTTTGTTTATTTTTAACAGCTTTATTGATATACAAAACCTACACATATTCAATGTGTGCAATTTGATGGGTTTGACATTTACAAACACTCATGATACTATCACAACATCAAAATAATTGAAGTGCCTTCTGTTTTTAATTTCAAAGAAGTTCCATATTTGTGGAAAGTATGCAAATTAGAAAGAAGGAAGGGCTAAATTTTAAAAATAGTAAAATTAGAAAGCACTGAGAAGAGAAGCACAGGGATCCATTTGTGAATTAAAATAACTATTCCTAAATGATGTGGACATTGGACTAATATATGAAATATAGCCTTGGTAAAGATCTAAGGCTAATGCCTTTTTAATAGCACATGATGTACCTTCCAATTAAACTTAAATGGGGAGAAGTCTGTATCTACCCATGAAAATCTTGAGATACCACTAGATTACTTCCTAAAAGTCATTTATAGACCCTAAGTTTTCCTTTTGTTATGTATGAGACATCTCCTTCCTTGACAAGGACAAGTCCTTCCTAGGACTATCATAAATTCAGGGTAAAACTAAGAGAATGCCAATCAAGATACATTATGAAGGTAATAAGAGCCAAGGTAAAGAAACTTATAGTTTTCCTGACAAAATGTGATAGATTTGTTATTTTTGATGGAGTGCTTCAATATGTGTAGTGACTTAATATATAATTTTGCACAGTATAGCCTGGTACACCTCTGTCCCTTCCTGAGAACTTTAGACTGTGAGCACCTCAGGGACAGAGAATAGGGCTTCTTAGATTTTATTTCCCCAGTACCTAACACGGTGACTGGACTATTGCCAACAACAGCAAAACCCTTCGTAAATATACTAGTTGCAAGAAAGGAAGGGGGCTCCTGGCTGGCTCAGTCAGTTAAGCATCAGACTCTTGATTTTGGCTCAGGTTATGATCTTACAGTTCATGAGACTGAGCCCCACATAGGGCTTCATGCTGACAATGCAGAGCCTGCTTGGGGTTCCCTCTCCCTCTCTTTCTGCCCCTCCTCTGCACTTTCTCTCTCTCTCAAAATAAATAAATAAATAAATAAATAAATAAATAAATACTAAAAAAAAGGAAGGAAGGGAAGGAGCAAATGCCATTACTATTTGGAAAAAATGGTCACATAGACACGAATATACACAGCATAATTATAGCTGGATCAAGGGAGATGCTCAAATTAGTACAAATCTCCCATAGGTTCTTTCTGGCAGCACCACAGAGATACTGACGAATTGGCTGGTCAGTGGTTCTTAAACCTGGTTGAACTTTAGGGCCACCCAAGGAGCTTATATTGACACCTAAGCCCCACCCTGGACCATTCATATCAGAATGCTGGGATTGGGGACCAGGTGTTGGCAGTGTTCAAAAGTCCCTAGGTGAGTCTACCGTGCAGCTGGGTTTGAGTACCCAGACTTCCAAAACTTCCCAAAAATGTTTTGCTGCATTTCACTCTCTTACTTTCTCATGGATGTTCTTAATTGTTGTAATTCCCCTTTCGGCAATCAGCACTGTTGGTGTTATTTTATTCTACTTTCAGTGATATGTCATTTGGGAAGGTCTTGTTCATCTTCATGTTCTTGTTTCAAATGCTGTCTGATTTTTCCTCATCAACTGTTTTAGAACAAGAATTTCCTGTGCTCCATCCTGTGGAGGAGTTACATGTTGGCACTACAAAGCAGTGATCTGAAGGGTAATAAATATGCACGACGAAAGAAACGAAGTCATTTTCATCAAGACTCCAAAATGTTAAGTAAATCTTCCTTTTGCTTCTGATACTGGGGAAGAGGCTCTCCTGTCAAGGTCCATCAGCAAATTCTCTCTGAGCCTGCAGTTTGAAAGTCTGATGATCTAAAGAATGACGTTCTCTGGTCACACCTTATAATTTGTCTTTTACCGTACAAAAATTACTTTGATTTCACGTTGCTAAACGGAGGCCTGTGTATAAATTGAAACCTATGTGTTTTGGAAACATGCACATGGCAGTTCTGAGAGTGTAAGTGGATATATTTCGTGTAAACTCTTAGTCCGAAGTCCTGGTGAGTTGCCAGATTAAAATTTCCTTTGATTATAAACAAAGTATCCTTGGACTGAATTTGAAACATAAGAAAAATAATTCTAATCCCCACAAATACAAATCTCAATTCCAAAGTGAATTTTGTGACCAATAAATACTAGATGGTATAATTTTCTGTCTTTACACAGAAATTGCCTTTTTTCTTTTGCAGTGTTGCCTTTTTCCTTGTAAGTATTATTCAAAATAATGATTGGACAACAATTATGTAAAGACATTTGCTTCATGTAATGGATTTTATCAGAGGATTTTACAGATATGTTTTGCACCCCAGCAGAACTAATGCCCCAGGGGCACCTAGGTGGCTCGGTTGGTTAACCGACTGTCTTTGGCTCAGGTCATCATCTCATGGTTCGTGAGTTGGAGCCCCACATAGGGCTTTGTGCTAACAGCTCAGAGCCTGGAGCCTGCTTCAGATTCTGTGTCTCCCTCTGTCTCTGCCCCTCTCCTGCTCACACTCTGTCTCTCTCTCTCTCTCTCAAAAACGAATAAACATTAAAAAATTTTTTTTAAAAAAGAACTTAGGCCCCACTTTAAAAACACATATTTTATCAGCCTAAAATAAAATTCTTAGGTAATTTAATGTACCTTCAACATAATTGTGTATGTGTTAATACCCAAAGTGTAATGTAAAAAGAAAAATAAATTCATAATGAAAATATTAATGCTTTAATTTTTTAAAAAATGTTTTATTGGAAAGAGAGAGAGCAAGCACGTGAGAGCCAGGGCAAAGGGCAGAGGAAGAGAGAGAGAGAGAGAGAGAGAGAGAGAATCTTAAGCAGGCCTCATGCTCAGGGCAGAGCCCAGTGTGGGGCTCTATCCCATTATCCTGGGATCATGACCTGAGCTGAAATCAAGAGTTGGATGCTCACTGACTGAGCCATCTAGGTACCCCAAAATATTATGCTTATTTTTCCTCAGCAAAACTAGACCAGAAGACCTAATGACTATAGTCAGATGCTTGTTCTTAGACTGAGAGTCACCATGTATACAAATGTTGCCTGAAACAATAGTGCTGTTAAGTGAGTTCATAATGATTGGCATATTTTCAGATGATATAATTATTTGAAAATGGTGAGCCACTGTATACAGTATTCCTTTGAAGAAGATTATGTTAGGTTCGAGGCTCAGATAGTCAGAGATGGGATTTTTACCTGCAAGAATATCCAGAGAGATCACTGAAATTTGTGGAGAGAATGTGGGAAGCTTTCACTGTGTGGATCTTCCCAGTGTACAATATGAATGCTTTCTCCTGATAAATGCCAAGTGTGCCTTCTGATCATTCTGACCATGAAAATATCATTCCACATTTCCCCAAACACCTCTTCATGGTGATCCCACTACCATTGGAAGTCACAGATACAGCCTTCCCTTTTGTTTCAAATGAACAAACTGTGGTCAACTCAAGGGAAGATTAGGTTTAAAACTGAACAAGAAAATAGCTTAAATTTGCTATGGTCCACTTTTTTTTAAGTTTATTTATTTATTTTGAGAGATAGAGCATAAGTGGGGAGGGGCAGAGAGAGAAGGGGAGAAAATCCCAAGCAGGTGACAGCATAGAACCCAACATGGGGCTTGATCCCGCTAACTGTGAGATTATGACTTGAGCCGAAATGAAGAGTTGGACACTTAGCCAACTGAGCCACCCAGGTACCCCTGCTGTGGTCCACTTGAAATATAAGAAACTCTTCAACATACAGGTTTCTCTTGCTCTCTTGTTGCCTTTACTTGTCTTGAGTTCCTATCGCATGTTCTTAAATTCAATGACATTTTGAATTTAGTTTTCCTTTTGGCCATCACACTTCCACTTCACTCAAGAGTTTCATTCGTTCTTTGGCTTATTTTCAAGTCCTGGATCTCCCACTGTTTTGCTGTGCAGTCTAGGCATATGATTTAACCTCTTTTATCCTCAGTTTCCTCATCCACAAAGATAATAGCAATACTTGCCTCATAGGATTGTTGTGAAGATAAACATAACAAAAAGGCTTATCAGAGTAGAACTCAAAAGAATAGTGAGAACAAACTTTCACTTGCCCACTGTAGGCAGGGAACTCTGACATCTGAGGATGGGTTCCATTTAGAGTATTCAAGTGAGCGGGGTGACTGGTCTCCAGTGCATAGACATGCATGAAAAGATATATAGAGAATTATCAGAACACAGAAATGCATTAGTATACTATGAATAGTTAATAACATGTGTCAGTTTGAGATAATCTATAAAAGTAATAGACTTCCCAGTGGGACTTTAATGGCTCAAATTCATTGGTCAAAGTAGCGTCTTCCTTGGATAGACTTTGGATGATCATTGCTAAAGTTTGTCTCTCTTTGCTTTATACATCCATTGCTGACCTGCTCCACTTCTAATTAACACATAATCTCTTTTTATGTGTCTTTCAATAATATTCAGAGGGCTATTATTTTTTTCCTTGTGTTCAAGGAGCGCTCTCTCTGCTTCTCCCTATGTATTGGCTACAGGTATCATTGCCCAGTTATTTATAGGAGTAAACAGGGGTTTAATATCCTAATATTGAACCTCATTCATTTATTTATTCAACCAAATTTATTAATCTTCTAACAATAACTCTCATTTCTTCAGGTGATGTTTCCTAGGTGGTGCTGTTGCTATTGGTCTGGGAATCACGCTTTGAAAAATGGCTGCACTGTGGTCTGGGATTAGGGATGGCAAGTGATAAGAGTCTCATTATTCAAGAACCTTTCAGGTGCAATCGTAGTACCTGTGATTATGGCACTGTATTATAAGAGGCTCAGTGTGGCTATTTCAAGATGAAATGGAAGCACATCGGAAAGTACATAACCCAGTCAAGGAAGAGTTAGCAGAAGCTTCTCTGAGGAGTTGACATTGTGTAGAGACCTGAACAGTGAGTAAATTGGTGAAGAAAGAAGAAAAAATTGGCGGGGAAGGTACTATCAGAGACCTAAGTAGTGAGCGTGACGTTAGGGACGGATAAAAAGCTTAGTAATGATACAATGTCACACATACTGCATTGCATATGCTTTTAAAGGCTCACCTTTGGGAAGTACTGGCTGATGTTAGACAATAAAATCAAGTCCAGCAGCAGTTAGGTCTCAACAGGTAAACAGCAAGCACTAAAGTTTGAGGACAAAACAAAATTAGAGTTGCCAAGACTTTAAAACGAAAAAAGGTAACCAAATCACAAACCAGTAAGGTGGGTCCAGATGAGTTTATGTGAATGGTATTTGCTAAGGCACATTTAGGTATTTGCTCAACACATTTAGGTCTCCACCACTCAAAACTGACATTCTAAGCTTTTAACATCTGATAATTTCAATCAGGAATGTTTGCCTTATGGGATCTCTGAAGGGAAAAAAAACACAGCCAGCATAAAAATTCAGACATTATACCAAGTTTTGACATTTTGTTACTTGGCCTCTTGAACACCTGACAAACATAAGATTCTAATTTGTTTTGGCAAATACAGAGAACTTTGGATTTCTGTTTAGATACTTTGAATTAACCAGGAGTCTAGTGAGAAGGAAAACAATGGTGTCATGTTATGGATTAGAATGCATGCCAAACCAAGATAACAAAAACAAACCACCCTCTACAACATACCACTACCCCTGGGTATATTAAACAGGAACTGTAATTGTACTGAAATATGAGTCAAAAATTGGAATGGACCACAATAATTTGCTGAACTCTGGAAATTTTTTTTGAAATGTGCACTAAACCTGCAAATTAGAAAACCAAAGCCAACCATTTAGTGACCCTGTTTGAACTAGAACTGAACTTATATTTTGTCTATGCTTATTTGAATGTACAAACATAATTTCCCAAACTAAATTTAAAGGGGTCTGACCTATATTGTACTTGAGTCCCCAGTTTTTAAATATATACATATATTTTTTTTAATATGAAATTTATTGTCAAATTGGTTTCCATACAACACCGAGTGCTCATCCCAACAGGTGCCCTCCTGAATATCCATCACCCACCCACCCCCCCTGCCCCCCAAAAACCCTCAGTTTGTTCTCAGTTTTTAGGAGTCTCCTATGTTTTGGCTCCATCCCTCTCTAACCATTTTTTTTCCTTCCCCTCCCCCATGGTCTTCTGTTAAGTTTCTCAGGATCCACATAGGAGTGAAGACATATGGAATCTGTCCTTCTCTGTATGACTTATTTCACTTAGCATCACACTCTTCAGTTCCATCCACGTTGCTACAAAAGGCCATATTTCATTCTTTCTCATTGCCACATAGTATTCCATTGTGTATGTAAACCACAATTTCTTTATCCATCCGTCAGTTGATGGACATTTAGGCTCTTTCCATAATTTAGCTATTGTTGAGAGTGCTGCTATAAACATTGGGGTACAAGTGCCCCTATGCATCAATACTCCTGTATCCCTTGGGTAAATTCCTAGCAGTGCTACTGCTGGGTCATAGGGTAGGTCTATTTTTAATTTTTTGAGGAACCTCCACACTGTTTTCCAGAGTGGCTGCACCAGTTTGCATTCCCAAAAACAATGCAAAGGGTTCCCATTTCTCCACATCCTCGCCAGCATCTATAGTCTCCTGATTTGTTCATTTTAGCCACTCTGACTGGCGTGAGGTGGTATCTGAGTGTGGTTTTTATTTGTATTTCCCTGATGAGGAGCAACGTTGAGCATCTTTTCATGTGCCTGTTGGCCATCTGGATGTCTTCTTTAGAGAAGTGTCTATTCATGTTTTCTGCCCATTTCTTCACTGGATTATTTGTTTTTCGGGTGTGGAGTTTGATGAGTTCTTTATAGATTTTGGATACTAGCCCTATGTCTGATGTGTTATTTGCAAATATCTTTTCCCATTCCGTTGGTTGCCTTTTAGTTTTGTTGATTGTTTCCTTTGCTGTCCAGACGCTTTTTATCTTCATGAGATCCCAATAGTTCATTTTTGCTTTTAATTCCATTGCCTTTGGGGATGTATCAAGTAAGAAATTGCTGCAGCTGAAGTCAGAGAGGTCTTTTCCTGCTTTCTCCCCTAGGGTTTTGATGGTTTCCTGTCTCACATTCAGGTCCTTTATCCATTTTGAATTTGTTTTTGTGAATGGTGTGAGAAAGTGGTCTAGTTTCAACCTCTGCATGTTGGTGTCCAGTTCTCCCAGCACCATTTGTTAAAGAGACTGTCTTTTTTCCATTGGATATTCTTTCCTGCTTTGTCAAAGATGAGTTGGCCATATGTTTGTGGGTCTAGTTCTGGGGTTTCTATTCTATTCCATTGGTCTATGTGTCTGTTTTTGTGCCAATACCATGCTGTCTTGATGATTCCAGCTTTGTAGTAGAGGCTAAAGTCTGGGATTGTGATGCCTCCTGCTTTGGTCTTCTTCTTCAAAATTATTTTGGCTATTCGGGGCCTTTTGTGGTTCCATATGAATTTTAGGATTGCTTGTTCTAGCTTCAGGAAGAATGCTTGTACAATTTTGATTGGGATTGCATTGAATGTGTAGATAGCTTTGGGTAGTATTGACATTTTGACAATATTTATTCTTCCAACCCATGAGCACGGAATGTTTTTCCATTTCTTTATATCTTCTTCAATTTCCTTCATAAGCTTTCTATAGTTTCCAGCATACAGATCTTTTACATCTTTGGTTAGATTTATCCCTAGGTATTTTATACTTCTTGGTGCAATTGTGAATGGGATCAGTTTCTTTATTTGTCTTTCTGTTGCTTCATTATTAGTGTATAAGAATGCAACTAATTTCTGTACATTGATTTTGTATCCTGCAACTTTGCTGAATTCATGTATCAGTTCTAGCAGACTTTGGATGGAGTCTATTGGGTTTTCCATGTATAATATCATGTTATCTGCAAAAAGTGAAAGCTTGATTTCATCTTTGCCAATTTTGATGCCTTTGATTTCCTTTTGTTGTCTGATTGCAGATGCTAGAACTTCCAACACTATGTAAAACAACAGTGGTGAGAGTGGGCATCCCTGTCGTGTTCCTGATCTCAGGGAGAAAGCTCTGTTTTTCCCCATTGACGATGATGTTAGCTGTGGGCTTTTCATAAACGGCTTTGATGATGTTTAAGTATGTTCCTTGTATCCCGACTTTCTCGAGGGTTTTTATTAAGAAAGTTGCTGAATTTTGTCAAAGGCCTTTTCTGCATCGGTTGACAGGATCATATGGTTCCTATCTTTTCTTTTATTAATGTGATGTATCACATTGATTGATTTGTGAATGTTGAACCAGCCCTGCATCCCAGGAATGAATCCCACTTGATCATGGTGAATAATTCTTTTTATATGCTGTTGAATTCGATTTGCTAGTATCTTACTGAGAATTTTTGCATCCATATTCATCAGGGATATTGGCCTGTAGTTCTCTTTTTTTACTGGGTCTCTGTCTGGTTTAGGAATCAAAGTAATACTGGCTTCATAGAATGAGTCTGGAAGGTTTCCTTCCCTTTCTATGTTTTGGAATAGCTTGAGAAGGATAGGTATTATCTCTGCTTTAAACATCTGGTAGAACTCCCCTGGGAAGCCATCTGGTCCTGGACTCTTATTTCTTGGGAGATTTTTGATAACCAATTCAATTTCTTCACTGGTTATGGGTCTGTTCAAGCTTTCTATTTCCTCCTGATTGAGTTTTGGAAGAGTGTGGGTGTTTAGGAATTTGTCCATTTCTTCCAGGTTGTCCAATTTGTTGGCATATAATTTTTCATAGTATTCCCTGATAATTGTTTGTATCTCTGAGGGATTGGTTGTAATAATGCCATTTTCATTCATGATTTTATCTATTTGGGTCATCTCCCTTTTCTTTTTGAGAAGCCTGCTAGAGGTTTGTCAATTTTGTTTATTTTTTCAAAAGACCAACTCTTGGTTTCGTTGATCTGGTCTACAGTTTTTTTAGATTCTATATTGTTTATTTCTGCTATGATCTTTATTATTTCTTTTCTTCTTCTGGGTTTGGGGTGTGTTTGCTGTTCTGCTTCTATTTCCTTTAGGTGTGCTGTTAGATTTTGTGTTTGGGATTTTTCTTGTTTCTGGAGATAGGCCTGGATTGCAATGTATTTTCCTCTCAGGACTGCCTTCGCTGCATCCCAAAGCATTTGGATTGTTGTATTTTCATCTTCATTTGTTACCATATATTTTTTAATTTCTTCTCTAATTGCCTGGTTGACCCATTCATTCTTTAGTAGGGTGTTCTTTAACCTCCATGCTTTTGGAGGTTTTCCAGACTTTTTCCTGTGGTTGATTTCAAGCTTCATCTCATTGTGGTCTGAAAGTATGCATGGTATGATCTCAATTCTTGTATACTTATGAAGGGCTGTTTTGTGACCCAGTATGTGATCTATCTTGGAGAATGTTCCATGTGCACTCGAGAAGAAAGTATATTCTGTTGCTTTGGGATGCAGAGCTCTAAATACATCTGTCAAGTCCATCTGATCCAATGTATCATTCAGGGCCCTTGTTTCTTTATTGACCGTGTGTCTAGATGATTTATCTATTTCTGTAAGTGGAGTGTTAAAGTCCCCTGCAATTACCACATTCTTATCAATAAGGTTGCTTATGTTTATGATCAATTGTTTTATATATTTGAGGGCTCCCGTATTCAGCGTATAGACATTTATAATTATTAGCTCTTCCTGATGGATAGACCCTATAATTGTTATATAATGCCCTTCTTCATCTCTTGTTACAACCTTTCATTTAAAGTCTAGTTTGTCTGATATATGTATGGCTACTCCAGCTTTCTTTTGACTTCCAGTAGCATGATAGAGAGTTCTCCATACCCTCACTTTCAATCTGAAGGTGTCCTCAGGTCTAAAATGAGTCTCTTATAGACAGAAAATAGATGGGTCTTGGTTTTTTATCCATTCTGATACCCTGTGTCTTTTGGTTGGAGCATTTAGTCCATTTACATTCAGTGTTATCATAGAAAGATATGAGTTTAGAGTCATTGTGATGTCTGTAGGTTTCATGCTTGTAGTGATGTCTCTGGTACTTTGCCTTACAGAATCCCCCTTAGGATCTCTTGTAGGGCTGGTTTAGTGGTGATGAATTCCTTCAGTTTTTGTTTGTTTGGGAAGACCTTTATCTCTCCTTCTATTCTGAATGACAGACTTGCTGGATAAAGGATTCTTGGCTGCATTTTTTTCTGTTCATCACATTCAAGATTTCTTGCCATTCCTTTCTGGCCTGCCAATTTTCTGTAGACAGATCTGTCATGAGTCTTATTGGTCTCCCTTTATATGTTAGAGCATGTTTATCCCTAGCTGCTTTCAGAATTCTGTTTATCCTTGTATTTTCCAGTTTCACTATGATATGTCATGCAGAAGATCGATTCAAGTTACGTGTGAAGGGAGTTCTCTGTGCCTCTTGGATTTCAATGCCTTTTTCCTTCCCCAGATCAGGGAAGTTCTCAGCTATGGTTTCTTCAAGTACCCCTTCAGCACCTTTCCCTCTCTTTTCCTCGTCTGGAATCCCAATTATGGATATATTATTTCGTTTAATTATGTCACTTAGTTCTCTAAGTCTCCCCTCATACTCCTGGATTTTTTTTATCTCTCTTTTTCTCAGCTTCTTGTTTTCCCATAATTTTATCTTCTAATTCACCTATTCTCTCCTCTGCCTTTTCACTCCGAGCCGTGGTTGCCTCCATTTTATTTTGCAGCTCATTTATAGCATTTTTTAGCTTCTCCTGATTGTTTCTTAGTCCCTTGATCTCTGTAGTAATAGATTCTCTGCTGTCCTCTATACTTTTTTCAAGCCCAGAGATTAAGTTTCTATTATTTTAAATTCATTTTCTGTTATATTGTTTAAATCGTTTTTGATCAGTTCATTAGCTGTCGCTACTTCCTGGAGTTTCTTTTGAGGAGATTTCTTGCATTTCATCATTTTGAATAGTCCCTGGAGGGGCACGGAACTGCGAGGCTCTTCCTCTGTGCTGTCCAGAGTACCTTGCCTTGGTGGGCGGGGCCGCAGTCAGACCTGATGTCTGCCCCCACCCCACCGCTGGGGCCACAGCCAGACTGGTGTGTACCTTCTCTTCCCCTCTCCTAAGAGCAGGATTCACTGTGGGGTGGCGTGGCCCCTCTGGGCTACTTGCACACTGCCAGGCTTGTGGTGCTGGGGATCTGGCGTATTAGCTGGGGTGGGTAGGCAAGGTGCACGGGGGCAGGAGGGGCAGGCTTAGCTCGCTTCTCCTTAGGTGATCCATTTCAGGAGGGGCCCTGTGGCAGCGGGAGGGAGTCAGACCCGCTGCCGGAGGGGTGGCTCCACAGAAGCACAGCATTGGGTGTTTGCGCGGAGCAAGCAGTTCCCTGGCAGGAACTGGTTCCCTTTTGGATTTTGGCTGGGGGATGGGCGAGGGAGATGGCGCTGGCGAGCGCCTTTGTTCCCCGCCAAGCTGAGCTCTGTCCTCCGGGGCTCAACAACTCTCCCTCCCATTGTCCTTTAGCCCTCCCGCTCTCCGATTAGAGCTGTTGACTTATAACATTCTAGATAATAAGTCCTGCTGGCTGTCAGGACCCATTAGGTCCGGCCCCTCTGCTTTTACAAGGCAGACCCAGGGGCCTGCCTTGCAGGGTGAGCTGGCTGCCCCTCCACAGCCCAGGCTCTCTCCAGCCAGTCCATGTAGCGTGCACTGCCTTTCTGCCCTTCCTACCCTCTTCAATAGGCCTCTTGTCTACGCTTGGCTCCGGAGAGTCCATTCTACTAGTCTTCCGGTGGTTTTCTGGGTAAATTACGCAGATGTGGGTGGAATCTAAGCAATCAGCAGGACCCGGTGAGCCCATCATCCTCCTATGCCACCATCTTCCCTGTATTGCTCCATATATATTTTTTTAAATGATGGAAATCTGTAGTAGATGTAAGTTCACTCAGGTAGCAACTACTGGTGTTTCAGGATCCTTGCTGAGAAATTAACTCTGGCCTCTGAGTGGCCCACAATGCACTGTCTTCAAAATACACTATCCCAGGGATGGTTCATTGTTCATGGTAATAAATAGACAAACCATCTTTGATCAACTGGTGGGCTTTAAATAAATGACTACACAGAAATGACCAATCAGATGGATAACTCACAACTTTTCTTCATAAGGACTTCTTTGCTATTCAAACATATTTAAACTTCTTTTCTATTCAGTTTTCATTCTGCAGTACCCTTCTCATCCATCCTAGTCCTTTATCTCCTCAAGCCATTTCCCATCTTCTTTTTCATGAGTCCAGCTTCGTATCATACACCAGAATTAGCCCAGAGTGATGGGTACAGGGTGACATCTGGTAATAGTGAAGGGAAATGGAAGAGATAGAGAAATGAGCTGTTTTATTTTGCTGGTAAGGAGAATGCCAATGGACTGCATGGTATCTCCTTATTCCTACTCCCATTTCTTACACCAAATATTCTTCTCCAGTTTTTTTTCTCTGCCTTATTTTTATAATTAAATGCTAGGAACAAATTAGCCAAGCTGTTTTTCTCTTTATTTTTTTAAAGATTTTTATTTTTAAATAATCTCTACACCCAACATGGGGCTTGAACTCAAAACCCCAAGGTCAAGAGTAGCATACTCCACCAACTGAGCTAGTCAGGCACCCCAACACAGCTATTTTTCTAAGTGTAGGTGAATTATGTTTCAAGGAAGTGAGGAAGGGAGGGAAGAAGGGAGGGAGGGAGAGATGAAGGAAGGAAAGAAAGCAGAAAGGAAGGAGGAAGGGAATGGAAGATGGAAATTGATGAAGGAAAACAAGGATAGGTTAAAGACCTAGAAAGAATCTTCTTTATTGTGTTCTTCCATCATAGGTAAAATGTAAACCTTCAGAAAAACTCCCAAGTGCTATATGATTTCTTTAGGGGTAAAAACAGGGGAGAAAATTTGTAAGATAATATTCTGTATAGAGAGGACCAAGGATAAGAAAAACCTTGGTAATCTGCAACTTCTGGTGGCTAAAGGAAATGGAAAACCAGATCATTCATTGGAAATGTTTGCCAAAGTAAAAGAAACCAGGTATTTGGAAAGACACTTAGAAGAGAGGGGAAATAGAGGCACCTGGGTGGCTCAGTCAGCTGGGCATCTAACTCAGCTCAGGTCACAATCTCAGGGTTCATGAGTCTGAGCCCTGCATCAGGCTCTGTGCTGCCAGCTCAGAGCCTGGAGCCTGCTTTGGACTCTGTGTCTCCCTCTCTCTCCACCCCTCCTGCACTCACACCCTTTCTCTCTCTCTCTCTCTCTCTCTCAAAAATAAAATAAAATTTTAAAAAGAAGGAGAAGGGGAATAGGTTTAATCAGATTAGGGATGACTTCTATACTAGTGCTTCTCAACTCGGCATAGAATTCACTTGAGAATCTTGCTAAAATGCAGAATCGGATTCTGTAAATCTAGGGTGGAGACTAAGATTCTTCATTTATAACAAGTTCCCAGATAACTGTATCCAATCAAATTGTAATATTTTATCCCAGATGGTTCTCATTCCAGGAGTGTGCAAATCTCCATTTGACTGGCAAGGTTCTGAACTTTCTTATCTGTAATCACTTATAGGCCCCTGCCTATTGTAGATGAGGCATATATATGCCTAGGTTTCCTCATTGGAGCTTCAAAAACATTTTTCCAAAAATGT
This sequence comes from Acinonyx jubatus, assembly GCF_027475565.1. Taxonomy (NCBI): domain Eukaryota; kingdom Metazoa; phylum Chordata; class Mammalia; order Carnivora; family Felidae; genus Acinonyx; species Acinonyx jubatus. Next base: position 30,149,471 of record NC_069389.1, on the reverse strand, counting down.
TTGTTTTTTCCAAAAATGTAGTGTATTTCATATAGTAGTAGGATTTGGGATACTGTACTTCAGATACAGTATAGTATAAATGAGCTTTTCTAGAATGACCTGGGTACTGAGCCAGATTATAAAACATGTAGGAAAAAAAATCCATTTAGAATCAGGATAGGAAAGGGGTGCCTGGATGGCTCTGTTGGTTGCTTGTTCGACTTTGGCTCAGGTCATGATCTCGCGGTTCATGGGTTGGAGCCCCGCATCAGGCTCTGTGCTGACAGCTCAGAGCCTGGAGCCTACTTTGGATTGTCTCCCTCTGTGTCTCCCTCTCTCTCTGCCCCTCCCCTGCTTATGGTAGGTCTCTCTGTGTCTCTCAAAAATAAATAAACATTAAACAACAAAAAAAATTTTTTAAAGAATCAGGATACAAAAAATAGTGCAGAACTTTGAGACCATTAAGTCTAGTATCATCACATCGTTTTGAGTTTTTTTAAAGGAGCATATCTTGGGAACTTATTATCTATGTGGACATTTATTATTCTGAAACAGATTGGGATTAATGCATTTTATGGGTTTCATGTGGATTGGAAATGAGAAAAAAATTCTAATTCAACATTTCTTTTAGGCCTTAAATTTGTTGAAACAAAATCCAAAGGAATTTGACCTGCCATGTTTGCAATATATTATTTTTTAAAGAGAATAAAATAAAAAGGAATCATTCTTGGTAGTCATTAGTAGGGAGCTAATGACAATGTGTTTAATATAATTATTGTTTTCTATTTCCAGAAGTGTCTGGTGATTAAGAGAAAAAACACATCCACAAAATAACAGAAGTCATATGACATGATTCCAGAGAGTCTGTTTTTTTCTTCTCAACAGATTCCTATAAAAATAACTTTATTCATAGTGGCAACTTTGAGTTGCTGATGCACTTATGTTAAAATGTGTCAAAGTATTAGTAACAAGTTTTAAATCCGGGATAAACTATATGAAAACTTGCCAACTGCTGCCCTTTTGCCAAAAGCCACATTTTGTCGGCTAATTTGGTCATTTCTCAGTTTCTTTGATTGTTTTTTAATTTACAAAGATGAACATTTCTCTAAGTGGTAGAACAGTCTTCTATGTTCCAGGGCCAATTACTTTGTTTTGACTTGTTTTTAAAGCCCCAACAAGAAATGGATCTATGTTTTAAAACAAGGTACCATTGTTATTAAATTTCTTTCATTTTGCACGTACAGCTTAATGAAACAAAACAAAACAAAACAAAAATGTAGGGGAGTAGTTTTAATAAGCAAGTCCTGTGGGGACCACAGCTCTCCTTGGTACCTGCCACTTCAGTGTTAACTAGCTTTGACATAACCCGCGTAGTAAAGCACTGAGTTTTGGCATGATATTTTCAGTCTCAAAACATAAACAAACATTATTAAACTGTGCCCCTGTTTCTGCTATAATTGCCATAGGAAAGGGATGAAGGGAGGGAGATTGTGAGAGTTAATTTATTGATCTGGAGGACCAAATGAAGAACTATTGGAGGGAAAAAGTGTTCATTTTATGTGGAGCATGAATTGTCCCCTATAGGTAAAGCAACCATAATTCCTATTTTCTCAGGCCATCTTGGTATATGCCCATTATCAAAACATTCTTTTCCTTTTAACATTTGTCTTGCATTTTTAACCTTTATCAGAGTATTACTATTAATAGATATATTAAATTAAGCTGACTTAAGTGGGAAACCAACATCTCTACTGTTTACTTTTCAGCTTTTAACATGTTCTCCTTGTCAGTGTTTCAGATGCATATAAAGAGAGATGCCGGTAAAAATATCTTATGTGAACATACAGTTAAATCTAAAACACAACCATCAACCATATCTAAGACCTCTCTTGTGCTGACCTTTTCAGGAAAAATGTAATTAACATTACCTCTCTTTCAAGAACAGAATGCAGAGTACTCACTAATAAAACAAAGTACATTCATACAGGAGATTTTTTTTTAAAATTTTTTAAATGTTTTATTTATTTTTGACAGAGAGAGAGAGAGAGAGAGAGAGAGAGAGAGAGAGACAGAGCATGAGCAGGGGAGGGGCATAGAGAGAGGGACACACAGAATCCGAAGCAGGTTCCAGGCTCTGAGCCATTAGCACAGAGCCCAACGCGGGGCTCAAACTCAAAGACCGTGAGATCATGACCTGAGCCAAAGTCAGATGCTCAACTGACTGAGCCACCCAGGTGCCCTGAGATTTTTCTTTTTGTGGGAATCAATGCCTCCATCAGATCTCAGGAGTAGGTAGGAATAATATTCAAAGCTGCTACTTAGTAGTGTACCCACTCATGACTGAGTTGTGGTCTAAGAAAGGCCTAACTCTACAAAAAAAACCCTGGGAAATTGGAGCAGTGGTATACATGGGAATTACAGGTTAAGGTAGACATGAAACATCTGTAGAATATAAAGGCCCAGTGTTGTGAATATCTACCGTAAGGTCTACAACTATTTATTTTGATAATGTGTTTTAATTTTGAATAAATTATTTGAGTGACAGTGAGCTAATAAAGTTCATGCTTGATGAAAATCTAAGTGCTGAATATCTGTTTCTTAGGAAAATTGGTGATGAACTTATAACTTGTACCATATGCTTGTTGAAATTTATCATCAACCATTGGGTGGTTGCAGTGTTATCATTGACCTCATGAAAGCCCCAAAACACATATGTTGAAGAAGCAGCAATGTCTAATTCAAAGTTAGTAGTTATTTTAAGAAAGATTACAGTTTAACACTTGCAGTCACAAAAGGTTCATTTGTATGTCACTCTATAAAACATGCCTTTGCATTTAGACCAAATGCCTGCCCTTCTAAAATAATTTTGCTCACCTTCATCCTCAATGTTTCTTTTGACCACATGGGTTATTAAAGACATAGATTTATATATTTATAATAAAAGTACTATAATTTTTACAGACTAAAGATACAAATAAGAGAGTGAGATGAAATCTACTGACCTGTAAAAAGTACATTCATAGTTACATCCAATCAAACTGTAATTTATCAAGCCGGGAGATATATTTGTCAAAAAGCTTACAAATGTTTGTTTAAAACCAAGGTTTAATACAAAATATGACAGTGTTTATTCTGTCTGTTGTCCATGATAAATCATATTTGAGCTGTTTTTTTAGTTAACCTATGTATTCTAAACTAGTATTGAACTCTTCTGTGAGTGAATCCTTCAATTTTTTGTATTCTATTAAAATTATTTTTGGGAATCTTTTCATTGAAATATTCTCTTAGCAAAGAATCAACGATTTTAGCTCTGAAAATTTTCAACAAAGTTGAATTATTTAAAATAAATCTTGCAAGCAGAAAGATATTGAAATTTATCCTTGCCAAAATTGGGAAATAACTGGAGATTTTAAATGGTAAATGGTGTGCAAGGTCTTTTTATTTCTGAAATTCTATAATTTTGTTCTGTAATTAAGAGAACAATAATCTAAAGAAAGATGTAAAACAATATTATTATGTACCAAAAAAAAACCCAGAAAATAATTAGTTATTGATGAATCCAGTACAAATGTTAAGAGCTTTTATTAAAGCAGGTTGTAAAACTAACATAGCAAAAGTAATATTTTGTATCTATTCAAACAAAAAATCAGTTCAAAGATATAGTGGGAATGTCTAAATTAATGACAAATGGAAAATACATAGGTTAGCTATTGAAAAAAAAATGTCTGGGGCACCTAGGTGGCTCAGTTGGTCGAGCGTCCAACTCTTGATTTCGGCTCAGGTCATGATCTCTCAGTTCATGAACTTGAGCCCCACATCAGGCTCTGCACTGACAGTGTGGAGCCTGCTTGGGATTCTTTCGCGCGCTCTCCCTCTTTCTGCCCTTCCTCCACTTGTGCATGTACATACTCTCTTTCTCTCAAAATAAGTAAACATTTAAAATTAAAAAAATAAAAAATGTCTAAAACCCATATGATAAAAATAAAAATGTAAAATATTCCCGAAAGACATAAAAATAGATTTTAACAAAAAGGACACACAGTTTACTTAGGTAGAAAATTTTACCTTGTGAAAATGTCAATTTTCCTTGAGTTAAATTTATAATGTTTACATGAACCCAATAAAGGAGCTGTGTACATTGATTACAAATTCATTGATACAAAAAGCAGACAGTAGTAGCTGTGAACACCCTGAGAAAGAGGGGCAACAAAAACTATGGTATTGGCACATTTGTAGATGGATAAGTAAATGGAAAAAAAACAAAACAGATATAGATCCAAGTTCACATGGCAATTGAAAATAGACTGCATCTCAAGAAATTGGAGAAAACTGTCTTGTTTAATAAATATTTTGAAATAACTAGATAAACATATGGATGAAGATATGACTGTGTTAATTCCTCACATTACATTGTATGCTAGGAAAAATTCCAAATGAATCAGAACTTTAAGCCATATATGCATATTAGTAAAAAGCTATGGGTGAATTCCTCTAAAATTGAAGAGTGGACAAATCTTTCCTGTATGTGACTGAAATTCCAAAAGCAATAAAAGGCAAGGTTGATACATTTGATTACATTAAATTTTCAAGCTCCCTGAAAAAAACAACAAAAAGCAAATAGTGAAATGAAAAAAAATGGGAAATATATTAGGAAATTTTAAGAATATTAAAGAATTAAAATTCCTAATATATTAAAATGTTCTAAAAAGAGAACAAAGAAAAAAAATAAAACCCTTAGCCGTTGAATAAATGTTCAACATTTTTCATAAACAGAAACATACAAATGAAAATTTCATTGAGGGGTGCCAAGGTGGCTCAGTCGATTAAGCGTCCAACTTCGGATCAGGTCATGATCTCACTGTCTGGAGGTTTGAGCCCTGCATTAGGCTCTGTGCTGACACCTCAGAGCATGGAGCCTGCTTCAGATTCTGTGTCTCCACCTCTCTCTCTGCACCAACCCACTTGCATTCTGTCTCTCTCTCAAAAATAATAAATAAAACATTTTTAAAAATTACATTGAGATGCTATTTCTCATAAGACTTTCAGCATCCAAAAATTTGATGACTTGACAAATTAGTGAGGATATGAGCATTATCCTATATTGTTGGTGAAAATAAAAAACAGTGAAATGCCCTGTGAAGGGGAATTTGGAAATACCTAACAAAATTACATGTTCATTCATCCTTTAAACAATTCTCTTATACTCCTAAAAAATGCAAGCAAAGCTACAAAATAGTGTATGCTCAGGATTATAAATTGCATTATTTTTAATATTTGTACTATTTGTTATAACACATGAACTGGAAACAAAATATTTATTAATAGTGGTTTGCTTGATTAAGCTATGGTGTATCTGAATAACAGAGCACATACAACTGTAGAAAAGAATGCAGGACATCTCCTACCCTATTATAGAGTCATTTCTAAGATATATTAAGTTAAACAAAACCAAAAAAACTAAGATTAATTAAAGTGAATATAGTAACTATCATTTACAAATAAAATATATAGTATGTATGGGAAATGGAAAGAAAACCCAAGTATATGTATACAGTAGAAAAAGAAAATAGAATCCAGATTGTTTTTTATTCAGTAGGATTTTTCCTGAGCTTGCTAGGTATTTCAACACCTAAAAATAGATAACTTTGTTAATTAAAAATATGGCACAAAGTGAAGGTCAATTTTTAATGTTCACAATTTCAAATATATTAATCATAAAAAGCAAATTTTAGACAACTGTCTTCAATTAGAGCTAGTTTTGGCTAAGAAATTGATTACAGTGCATGGATTTGTACCAAGAATAAATATTTTGCTTATGTTTTATTGAAATATAATCAATTTATAATATTGGGTAAGTTTAAGGTGTATGATGTGTTAATTTGATACATTTATATATGTTGCCATAGGATCCCTACCGTAGGCCTTAGTGAATATCCTCTATCATGTCATATAATTATCATTTCTTTTTTGTAAATATACTGACTTCCATTCTCAAAAGTTTTCCAGTTTGGGTAAAAAATTTTATGATGATTTGTACCTCTAGTTCCTAGATGACTGTACTGCCAAATACAGTAGCCACAACACACACATCATTTGTAGAGTATCCTCCTCAAGGAGTGTAACTCAATGGAAGCAATGTAAATTAGTGGAAAGGACAATTTATGTTTTCCCAAAGAAACGGGACAGAATCTGAAACTCACTGCAATCGATAGAATGCAGCAGAAGTGACACTGTGCTGGTTTCAAACCTAAATCTATGAAGGCCCAGCAGCTTTCACTCTAGGGGCTCTTGGAAGCTATTTGCAATTATGTGAGAAGCCTACCCACAAGGAGAAGCCATGTGAAGGGAAGCCAAGGTGCCATGGTGAACTTTCTTAGTTGAGATCCTAGACAAAAGCCAGCATCACCTGTCAGCCATGTGGTTAGCATAGTCGCCATTTCCACCCAGTTGAGCCCCAGATGATAGCTGGCCCACCGGACATGTGGAACACACATTCCATAAAATCTTGAGAAATAATAAAATTGATTTTTCAATCAAACTGTCTATTTTGAGATGATCATAGATTAACATGCAGTGGTAAGAAATATATGGAGAGAGTGTATGTACCTTGTAACCAGTTTCCCCCATGTTAACATCTTGCAAAATGATAATACATCACAAACATGGTATTAACATTGTTGCAACCCACTCAGCTTATTCAAAATTTCCCAATTTTACTTACACTCATTTGTGTGTGTGTATTTAGTTCTGAGCAACTTGATTTCATGTGAAGTTTTATGTATCCAACATCACAGTCAAGACACAGAACAGTTCCATTGCCCTTTTATAACCTTTTATAAACAAGCTCACCACCCCACCCTACAATCTCCAATCCCTAGTGAGCAGTAATCTCATCTCCATTTCTGAGACTTAGTCTTTTTAAAAAGTGTTATGTAAATGGAATTATATAGCATGTATAATTTTAGGATTGGCTTTTTTCAAACAATACAATTCCCTGGAGATTCATCCAAGTTATTGTATTTGTCAATAGTTTATTCTGTTTTATTGCTGAGTAGTATTCCATGGTATGGATTTACCAGTCTGTTTAGCCATTCACCCATTGATTTTTGTGTGACTATAAATTTTTATTTCTTTGGGATAAATGTCCAAATGTACAATTGCTAGGTCCTATGGTCCGTGCTTGGTCTTTTGTAGTTGTTGTTTATTTATTAATTTTTTTAAAGACACTGCTAAACTATTTTCCAAAATAAAGTTGGTTAGGTCTGCAGAAAAAACCTTGCAAGGGTTTTGATAGGACTTGCATTAAACCTATAGATCCATTTGGGGAGAATTAACGTCTTTACTATGTGAGTCCTCCAATCCATGGATGCAGTGTCTCTCCATTTATTTAGGTTTTCTTGGATTTCTTTCATCGACATTTTGTAATTTTCAGCATACAGATTCTATACATGTTTTGTTAACTTCATACTCAACATTTTATTTTCTTTGGAGTAATTGTAAATGGTAGTTTTAATTTTGGTTTATGCAAGCTCGTTGTTAGTATACAGAAATGCAGTTGAATTCTGTGTATTGATCTTGTATCCTGTGACCTTGGTGGACATGCTTATAAGTTCTAGCAATCATTTTGTAGATTCCTTGGGATGTTTTTCATATAAAATCATGATATTTGCAAATAGGGATAATTTTATTTACTCCTTTCCAATATGTATACCTTTTATGTCTTTTGCTTGCCTTATTGAAGTGGCTAGAACTGCCAGTATTATGTTTAATACCAGTGATGAGAGCAGACATAACTGTGTTATTCCCGATCTTGGAAGTAGAGAGTGTTCAGTCTTTCACGCTTAAGCATGAAGTTAGCTGTAAGTCTCTTGTAAATGTTCTTTCTTACATTGACATAATTTCTATTGCAACCTTCCTGAGAGTTTTTAAAATCATAAATAAAAATGCATCATTCATCCATTTTTTTTTAACTGTCAAGTGCTTTTTCTGAATCAGTTGATAAGATCGTGTAATTATATTTTTTTTAGGCCGGTAATGTTCCAATGATGATCGAGTGCTGAAAGCCTGAAATAAACCCCACTGGTCCATGGTATATTATTGTTTTTATGTATTTTCAGGTTCAATTTAATAATATTTTGTTGAGATTTTTGGCATCTAAGATCATGAGACATATTAATCTTTAATTTTCTTTTTTGCACTGTCTTTTTCAGTTTTGGGTATCAGGGTGATACTGTTCTATTTGAGAAGTGTCCCCCATACTTCTATCATCTATAAGAGATAAAGTGAATTATTATTTAAATATTTGAAAAAAAAGTTTCAGTGAAGCCTTCTGGACCTGGAAATTTCTTTTTCAGGAGCCCTTAAATTACAAATTCAGATTCTTTAGTGGTTCTGGGATTTGCTGATTTTCTGTCTACTTCTACCAGTTGCTGAGAGGGAGGTGTTGAATTCTTAATTATAAATGTGGATTTGTTATTTCTTCTTTTCGATCTGTCATTTTTGGTTCATGTTGTTCAAGGCTGTCTGGCACATACATAGTTAGGGTTGTCATGTTTTACTTTCTGGTGGGTTACTTGCATGTTATAGGATTTCATCTTGATTTATTATGGTGTTTTTGAGTATGTTTTTGGCATATAGTTTTCTTAGTTGTTCTGGTTCTGGTTATTATAACATCTATGTGACATAATAGTCTATTGGATTCAACATTTTACCATTTTGTGTGAAGTGTGCAAACCTTACTTTTTTTGGATCTGTTCACCTTCCTTACTTTTTGGGTATCAGATGTTGTTATAATTTTGTTTCAGTCATCAAATATGATTTTTAAATCCCATGAGGAGAAGGATAATATATTGGAGGACTTGTATTTCTTTTCATTGTTTTTTTTTTTCCATCTTGCCAGATGCTCTAAGGTTTCTTATTTTATTATTTCCTTTCTGTTTAAAATTTTTCCTTTAAACATTCTTTGAGTAAGGTTGATAGCAGCCACATGCTTAGTTTTCCTTGGTCTGGGAAAGTCTTTCTTTCCCCTTCATTCCTAAAATAATTTCACCTGTTGGAGGAGGTCGTCGAGAGTACGTGAACTCTGGCTGACCCACGAACTGGACCTAGCCAATCAGAAGCTCCTCGCCCCCTCCCCTTGCCTTTAAATGTGCTTTCCGCTTGCCTTCCCCATACCAGAAGCTTCCTCAAGGACGCCGTTGTCAGTTAATGGAGTGGTTTTGAGTTCGCCTGATCTGTTTGGTGACTGGGCTTCATTCAAGTCTGTATAAAAACTTATAAGATTCTGGCAAGCTGGTGCAGAGATCTATTCGTCTTGCAGCTGCCCAAGACAAGCCTTATAAGTAAGTTCCCTTGCTTATTAAACCTGCCCTCTACCAATCTGCAATGACTGGCCCTTTTCTTTGGCCTCACCTTGCCTTGTGTGTACGAGGATGGCCATGGACCAAGTTGTGGAGAGGGGTGGCCTATATGTTTGATGTTTGTGGACCACGTGGGTGCACTCCCCCCCCCCCCCCAAACGCCAGCTGCTCTAATGTGCTTGTTTGAGGAATCGCATGGAACGCACAGCGACAGAGAAGTGAAGCGCGTGGCCGTGCAGTGGGCTGGTCTCAGCTGTGGGCATTTCTGCTGGTCACCAATGCCCAATTAGAGGCCGAAGTCCAAGTTGGAAAAAGAGCGGAGGTTAGAGAAGGACCCATGGGTGTCTGCTCCTCTCCTAGCTTTGGGGCTGGCAGGCAATGTGGGAGAGCAAGATAATAAATTGGAGACATTAGTGTGCTATTTTTAAAGCTAGGAGGGTGCAGGCTGCTGTGGATTAAGATCTGAGCATTTGTGACAAAGCCTGATTGGGACACTAAAGAGGTGGAATCCCTAGGAAAGTGAGGATGTTGTGGTGCCTGACAGCGAAACCTACAAAACACCACCCAGCGGGTCTAACCCCTAACATAAAGGAGAGCAAAGCACAACACCAGCCAGCCAGTGGAGTAGCCCCCAATTCAGGAAATGTTCATGAGAGAATATACTCCCACTGAGCTCATCGATAAAGCTGCCAAGTTCCAGAAGAAGGCCAGGGAAAGTATCCAGGCACAGTTAGGTTAGTGTGGCTAAGGAATGTGGGGGGAGGGGCAGAGAAAGTGAGCCACATCATCACGCAATCTGATGTCCAGCAGTTTCTGCGGGGTGCTCTGGGGTTCAAGATACCCACTCTCTTATTAATTGGATTATTCTAGCCTGCAGGGAGGCTTGGCCCAATGAATGGGAACTCCCTGGGGATGTGGGACTCTGGGAATCTATAAAGGAGGTATAATACATTCTTAAGGGTTGGGGAATGACACAAACAATCTACACCTGTATCTTCGAAGCCCCTGACTTGGCCACATTCACTGTAGGAATGAAAGCCAAGATACTCTAGTCCATCTCTAGCACTTGGTATTGGACACTGATATTCATTCTGCACTCAGTCATGGGACAAGATATTTATAATGGGCAATCCATTATTGATCTGGGAGAGACTGGCAAATCCCCTGAATGGGTACAGACTGTGGGAAAAATCTGAGACAGGGAGAGGGTGGAAATTCCTATGAGTGCCTGCTGTACGGATGGATCTAGTCAGGACAATGTGTTCACATGGACCACAGTCACCACTCATCCCAGTATAGACACCATCTGGATAGAAACAGGAATGGACCATGGTAGCCACTTGTCTGAACTCAGAGTGGTTTGGATGATGGTCACTCATGAGTCCTGGCCATTAACCCTTTGTACTGACAGTTGGGATGTTCTAAAAGTATTAACCCTATGGCCTAGAGAGTAGGAAGCCAAAGGGTGGATAATTGTGAATAAGCCCTTGTTTCCCCTCCTGGCCACCATCTTGATGTTCCTGGGTGGTAGAGGCAAGTCTCAGGCCCAAGAGGATGAAAAAACTTACCGAGCCATGTTAACATGTTGTAGCAGGTTCCTCTTTGCTGGTGCATCTTGACTGCAGTATCTCTGGGTGGAAGAGAGGTCAAATAAAGGAGAAGGCTTCCTTTAACCTCATGTTGTTAGTGGGGGCTCTGGTAGGCCCCCATGCCACTGCTGCCATTTTCACATGGCATTTTTGGTGTGACTTTTGTTCATTGAGGGGTGTGTGGGAATGGATATTGTGCTAGCCTGCGTTAGAGGGTCAGGAAATGCCAAGCCTGAGTAACCTTTTCCTGTTGGATGGGAGAGTTGTAAACATTCTGAAGTTAGCTTTTTCCTCCATTTCTGGAGTCTTCCTTTCCGCCTTTAAGAGTTCTGTTTTGGGTGGGTTGTTTGGTCTTTGGCATCACCAGAGATTATAGTTGTACTTAGCACAGAGGAACAGGGAGACATGAATTTACACCATTTTGTTTGGACCAGTGTCATATTTCTTAATTTTACCAATAAAATGGGTAGCAAATGACATCTCATTCTGGCATTGATTTGCATTGCCCTGGTCACTAATGTGGCTGAGCCCCTTTCCATGTGTTTTTCTCCTATATATGTTTTCTGTGAAAGTCTATGTCTTTATATCTTCTACTGGGTTATTGGTCCTTTTCTTTAAATAAGAGAAATTTGGGTGGAAACGTCAAAGTCACTTCAAAGAAGGAGGACAGCTGCTAAGGTCAAATAAAGAAACCTCAATTTCAAAGAATAAATAGCCTCCTCAGCTGTAGTAGCTGATGGCCAATTGGTATTAAGCTGAACTGTGGTGTCAGGAGTACTTCCAGAATAGTTTAGAGGGATTTTTAAAAAGAATTTTCCATTACCTATTGGTTTCTATCTGGGTCCAAATCTTAGACCTCTGCTGGGTGTTAAGAAAAGAGGAAAAAGTGACAGGATATTATTTTGGTAGTGAGATGGAGAGAAAGGGCCAGGGCTGGGTAAAATTGGGAGGCGGGCTCTGTGCTAGATGCTCTTTCTCCATTAATCTCCACTTCTGGGTTTCTCAGTTCTTCAGTTTTCCAGTGTCTACGCAGCTCCTCATGCCTTCTGAATGTTGTACAGTGAGTGATACTCCATCCAGGCTTTTCCCTCCATAGGCACTGGCTCAGGCTCCCTTTGTTATTCATGCCCCGGCCCTCTAGCTATCAGAGCCCCTCCTACTCCAGTGCTGATAATAAAAATGCACAATTTTTGAAGAAGACTTCTTTAACAAGCACCTTACTAAAAGTTGTACCTAAATGTATACATTTTATCCCCGGAACAGCTCTTTGAGATCCCAATTTGCTGTTCTCACAAATCATGGATTCTTTTGTAGAAAGAGGAAAATTAGACTCAAATGTTCAATAACTAGCCCAAAGTTGCATAATTCATAAGTAGCAGCCTTGGGATTCATCAAATACACAAAATCTTAATGATGTCTTAAAAAGAAAGCTAAGGTCCTTTTCATGGCTAATTCAAGCACCTTATTTAACCAGTAGCTTTCGCAAAGACTTTGGCACTTCAGATTACTTCTTTACCATAAAATCAATTTTGAAGGTAGCAGATATCGTCACAGATCTAACAAGTCAGGGAGTGGCTTCCTGAGGCATCGCCATTTCTGAGTAACTCTTTCTTAGTGGGCAAGACAAGCTGAAAAAGAATCCTATGGGACTGAATGGTTGAGAGAAGGTAATGAAAAACAGAGTTAAAAGTGAGACTGTCAGTGCCTGTGCCTGCCACACATTTGAGTGTGTTTATCTGCAAAGTGCAGACAGTTTAGCATCATACACAGTTACTGGGTGAACTAATCTATAAAAAAGTCATTCAACACAGTCATTGGAACAACTTACATAATAAACAGTAGGTTTCACCATTATAATTGTTCCAAGAAGTGTCTTCATGTATGTTTAGATTTCCGAATTCCAAACACAGTAGGATGTGACAGAGATAGAGCAACTTCGTCCTGTTACCTGAGGCACATTTTCCAAGTTCGCACTTCCTATCCAAACACCCATCTAGGATGTCTGCCCCTGTGGGAAGACCCTACCCTCTTCTCCCTGAGATATGACTGTAACCCCCTGGCCTCCATCCCAGAATACAGCATAAGCCAAACCTCCCTGAGACATATTTACAAAGGGGGAGTATATTTCACTAACAGTCAGACTGAGATCACAAAGCAAGGCTTTAGTATACCATAGAAAAGCTCTTGTTATTATTACAGAATATATCATTTTCAAAATAGACTGAACAGTATACTTATTTCATGAAAACAGGCATGGACTATGAGATGCTGTCATAGTGAAGGCCCCAGATTGAAGGAACCCACTACTGTGTGGAATGTTAAAGAACCTGTGTCAGTATGTTTGTGGGGGTGCCAGGGTGACTCAGTTAAGTATCTGACTCTTGGTTTTGGCTCAGGTCACAATCTTGCAGTTTTGTGAGTTTGAGCCCCCCATTGGGCTCCACGCTGATAGTGTATGCCTGCTTGGGATATATTCTCTCCCTCCCCCTTCCCCTCCCCCCCCCCACTTGCACTCTCTGTCTCAAAATAAATAAAAAAGATGTTTGTGGGAATTCCTGACATCTTTTACTGTCACAGATGGGTTCCATTTTTCTTCCCCTACTCTATGATTATCATAGAAAAATGTCACCATTTCTGCTTTTACTATCGAGCACTGTTATCTCTGTGAATCATACCTGTTTCCAAGTCAAAGTTAATTATTAGAGAAAGTGCTTGGGGAAAATTAGAAATCTAAACTATATGGGAAGCAAAGTTTGCATCCTAGGATTCAGAAAGATTGCTATTCATGTTTGAAGTTGAGATGTAATTCACATAATATAAAATTCAGTATTTTAAAGTGTTCAATTCAGTGGTTTTCAAGATGTTCCTAAAGTTGGACAACCATTACCATTATCTTTAACGGTAATAAAATTCCAGAACATCGTTTACCACCCCCAAATTGGCAGTCCCTTTCTGTTGTATGCATCTCCTGCCTTAGGCAAACTGATCTACATTCTGTCTTTCTAGAGTGGCCTGTTGTAGACATTTCATATAAACAGAATCATACACTTTCTGGGCTTTTATGACTGATTGCTTTAACTTAGCATGGTATTTCTAAGGTCCATCCATGCTGTATCATGTACCAGAATTTTATTCCTTTTTATGGCTGAATAATAGTCCATATTGAGATGATACTACGTTTTATCAGTTGATGAACATTTGGGTTGTTTCTGCTTTTGGAGCTATTACAAATAATGCTGTTAGGAACATTTGTATAAACATTTTTCTGTGAACACTTGTTTCAAATTCTCTTGAGTATATACCTGGGAGTGGCATAACTGGGTCATATGGCAACTCTATGTTTAACCCTGTGAGGAAATACCAAACCATCCTCCACAGTGGATACACTATTTTACATTCCCACCAGAAAGGTTTGAAGGATCTAATTTCTGTATATCCCTCACAAACAGGTTATTTTCTACTTAAATAAATTATTTAGCCATCTTAGTGTGTGTGAAGTGTTATTTATTGTAGTTTTGATTTGTATTTCCGTAGTGACTAATGATATTGATCATCTTTTTATATGTTTAAGGGCCATTTGTATATCCTATTTGGTAAAATGGCTATTCAGGTAATTTGCTCATTTATTTTTTTATTGTTTATTTATTTTTGACAGAGACAGAGCATGGGGGGGGGGTGGGGGGGCGGGACAGAAAGAGAGAGAGAGAGAGAGGGAGGGAGGGAGGGAGACACAGGATCCAAAGCAGGCTCCAGGCTCTGAACTGTCAGCACAGAGCCCGACGTGGGGCTCAAACTCACAGACCGTGAGATCATGACCTGAGCTGAAGTCAGACGCTCAAGTGACTGAGCCACCCAGGTGCCCCGTAATTTGCTCATTTTTAAATTGGGTTGACTTTTTGTCATTGAATTCTTATTAAGAGTTCTTCATATATTTGGGATGGTAGATCCTGATCAATTGTAATATTTGCATTATTTTCTCCCATTATATGGGTCTTTTTTTTCAATTTCTTGATCATGTCCTTTAACCACAAAAGTTTTTAATTTTGATAAAGTCAGGTGTCCTCTAAAACTGTTACCTTATTCAAGTCACAAAGAATTTTATACTTCCTTCTAAGAGTTAAATTGTTACAGCTCTTACAATTTAGGTCTTTTACATAATTTGAGTTAATTTTTGCATATGGCATGAGCCAGGATTTCAACTTCATTCTTTTCCATGTGGATATCCAGTTCTCCCAGCACCATTTACTGGAAAAGCTATTCTTTTCCCTTTGTATTATCTTGGCACCCTTTTAAAAATCAATTGACTATATACATATGGGCTTATTTCTAGACTGTTGATTTTATTGATTTATATGTTTATCCATATGCCAGTACCAAAATGTCTTGATTACTGTACCTGTATAGTATATTTTTAAATTGGGCTTTTTATATTGCCTTATTAATTTTTGGATAAGCTTGTAAATATCTACCCCCCCTAAAAAAAAAAAAAAGCCTGCTGAGATTTTGATAGGGATTGTGGTGAATCTGTAGACCAATTCAGCAAATATTTGTCATTTCAAGAATATTAAGTTTTCCAAAACGTGAAGAGGTGATGTTTTTGAATTTATCTATAGATCTATGTATTCTATAGTTTTCAGTGTACAAGTTTTACACTTTTTGGTTACACTTCTAAGTATTTTTTTCACACTATTGTGAATAAAACAGTTTTCTAATTTCATTTTCAGATTGTTGAGTGCAAGTGTGTGGAAATATAACTGATACTTACTTGGTGATCTTACACATGTTGTATCCTCTACTTTTTTTTAATTTATAAGCTCAATTACTTTTTTCGTGTATTCTTAGTATTTTTCAGATGTAAGATTATCTGTGAATAGAGATACTTTTACTTTGTACTTTCCAATCTGGGTGTCTTATTTTTTTCTTGCACAATTGCTCTGGTTGGATACTTGGTATGGTTTCAATCTTAAATCTGCCAAGAGTTGTTTTGTCACCTATTATATAATCTAACCTGCAGAATGTTTGATGTGCACTTGAGAAGAATGTGTGTTCTGCTGCTGTTGGGTGGAGTGTTCTGTATATGTCTTCAAGGTCCATTTGGTCTAAAGGATGATTAAAGGTCAATGTTTCCTTGTTGATTTTCTGTATGGATGATCTGTTTATTGTAGAAAGTGCAGTATTGAAGTCCCCTACTACTATAGTACTGTTGTCTGCTTCTCACTTCAGATCTGTTAGTATTTGTTTAATATATTTAGGTGCTCTGATACTGGGTACATACATAATTAAGATTGTTATATCTTCTCAACGAATCGACCCTTTTATCATTGTACAGTGACCTTCTTTGTCTCTTTTTACTTTTTTTGGCTTAAAGTGTGTTTTTTCTGGTGTAAATATAGCTACCCCTACTCTATTTTGGTTTTCATTTGCATAGAATATTGTTTTCTGTCCCTTCACTTTGAGCCTATATGTGTCCTTAAAGCTGAGGTCAGTTTCTTGTAGGTGACATATAGTTGGGTCTTGGGTTTTGTTTCATTTTGTTTTTTAATCTATCCTGTTATACTATGTCTATTGATTGGACTATTCATTTCATTTATATTTAATTATTGATAGCTAAGGACTTATTAATGCCATCTTTCTGTTTTATCATTTTCTTGTACCTTTCTTCCTCTCTGGTTGCTTTCCTTTGTGAATTGATAATTTTCTATAAGGTAGGCTTTGATTCCTTCCTCTTTTTCTAATGTATATACTGTAGGTTTTTGCTTTTGGTTACCATGAGGCTTCCATGAAATATCTCACAGGGGTGCCTGGGTAGCTCAGTCAGTTAAGCCTCTGACTCTTAATCTCAGATCAGGTCTTGATCTCAGGTTTGTGAGTTCAAGCCCCACAATGGGCTCCACCAGCATGGAGCCTACTTAAAAATTAAAAAAAAAAATCTTATAGATATAACAGTGTATTTTATAGTGGTAACAATTTAACTTAAATTGTAAATATATAACTACCATTTTGCTCCTCCCTTTTATATTTCTGATGTCACAATTTGCATCTTTTTATATTGTGTTTCCATGAAGAACTTACTGTAGCTATAACTATTTTTAATACTTTGGTTCTTTAACCTTCATACTAGGGTTAAATAGTTAACACACCACTGTATTACAGCATGAGAGTGCTCGGAATCTGACTCTGTGCTTACCTTTACCAGTGTGTTGTATATTTTTATGTTTTCATGTTACTAATTAGCATTCTTTCATTTCAACTGGAAGAACTACTTTGAGAATTTCTTGAAACACAGGTCTTGTGATGAACTCCTCCAGCTTTTGTTTGTTAGGGAAAATCTTTACTTCCCCTCTTTCTGAAGAACAACTTGTTGGGTAAAGTATTCTCAGTTGGTATTTTGTTTCTTTTGTGGGAGAATAAGTTCTACTTACATAAATGGGTTAGAAAAAAGCTTAGGATGGAAAGTCGCCACCACAGGGCGAAAATGCCCAAGGTTAGCTAGCGAGATGTTGTAATGGGGATCACGAGTAACTTGTTATATCACCTTTAGGAAGTTATTTCTCTCTGCCACCAATGTACCTTGATTACAAGCTCCACTTGCCACCCCCGGACCCTTTGCTTTTTACACACACAAGTTAATGATTACTATCTGATTGTTTTCTACAAGTTTACCTGTGTAAGATCTTGTTTTCTTCATGTTCATCACGTGGGTAATATCTTGTGAGCTCAGGAAACACGGAGACAAAACCCCTGCTTGGGCCTCTTGTCTCCTCCTGGACATGAGCCTTTTGTATGCAATTCTGCATCTGGTTTCTTGCAGGACAAGTGAGAACTCCAGACGCACAGTCTGTGACATTCGTTAAGCATTTTGAGTATACCATCGCAGTCTCTTCTGGCCTGCAAAGTCTTTGCTGAGAAATCCACTAATAAACCAAGAAAACCCCATAAGGTTGAGATTTTTTTCATTCTCTTTTTAAAATTCTTTAAAAATTCTTTGATTGTAGACAGTTTTATTGTAATGTGTTTTAGGATAAATTTTGGACTGAAAAATTTAGATGAGCTGTTAGTTTCATAAAGTTCAATTGTCAAAATTTCTGCCCAGGGTTGAAAAGTTCTCAGCCATTATTTTTTTTTAAATGAGTTTCTAACCCACTTCTTCCTCTCTTGTCTCTATCTGATTCTAGTGATACATGGTGTTGTTTTCTTTAATGGTGTCTCCTAATTCCCATAGGCTTTCTTCATTCCTTTTCATTTTATTTTCTTTTTGCTTCTCTAATTGGCTAATTTTAATAGTTATTTCCTCTAGGTCAATGATCTCTTTTGCTTGGTTGAATCTGATACTGAACAAGAATCAGATGCCCTGAAAAAGTTCTAGCAATAAACTCTGATTTATAAATTCTATTCAAATTAAGTTAAATCATATTTGGAAAAATGATATTTGTAATTTTCCTTAACATTATGCTACCCTCCAGGCTCCTAAGTAATTTTTAGGAAGGAACTATCTTGTCTCTGAAACACATTAGAAAGATAGGGAAGGAGTAATATCAAGAGTTTTCCATCTGAATTCTGGAGTTTGTGTTAGGGATTTTAAAAATGTTTCAATTTTAAAGTTTAATACAATATTAACCTATTTTAAAATGGTAACACACACATTTAAATGTATTATAATCACTCTTGTAACACACTGGAGACTGACAGATCATTATCTTGTACTGACAGATTAACCAGTCTTGGATATAGATTTTAGGATGATGTTCTTTTATCTTTTAACTATGCATTGATTATTAATTTTGTAGCTTGTACCTGTTCTTTGATAGAAATGAAGGAAAAAAAGGAAGGAAGTAAAGGAGGGAAGGAGGAAGAAAAGAGTGAAAAAAGGAAGTAATCAGCTGTGTTCTTGTCTTTTAACCCCAGATGTTATACCTGTATATTACAAATGCACTATTACCATATAAATTGCAGAGAAAGTTCAGACATGTTAATTTCTTACTTTCTCTCTTTGTGATAGAATTACCCTGTGCTTAATAACAAATGAGGACACAAAATTATTCCTTTTTAAATTATTAATTATAGTCACTATGCTGGACATTAGGTCTCTATAACTTCTTCATCTTACAACTAAATGTTTATAAACTTTGATCAGTATCTTCCTTTTCCCTCTATCCCCCTGTCTCTGGTAACCATTATTTTATCCTCTGCTACTATGAATATGGCTTTTTTTTTTTAAATTCCATATATTAGTGAGATCATGCAGTATTTGTCTCTCTGTGTCTGGCTTACTTCACTTAGCATAATGTCCTCCAGGTTCATCCATGTTGATACAAATGGCAGGATTTCCTTCTTTGTAAGACTGAATAATAATCCTCTGTGTGTTTGTGTGTAAGTATGTGCATCACATTTTCTTGGCTACTGTGAATAATGCTGTAGTGAACATGTGAGTGCAGATACCTGCAGATAGTGATTCTATTTTTTTTTTTTTTTTTGGATAGCAGGCATAGAATTTTAAAGTTCTAAAGTATGGACAGTTTTAACAATTATTGTAAAATAATTTATGCTTTAAATTTTGATGTTTATGAAAAATAATTCTATGCATTGTTTAACTGTTGAGCTTCATGTAGTTAATGCAAATTTAATTCCTGTTTAGTGCCAGGTACTCTTCAGGTGCCTGGCGGAAGGACCTCATGAATCACAGGACTCTCACAAATATGTGATGAATATATAATGTGACATCATGTAGTGATGACTGTTAGGAAGAAATATCAGAGAAGGGGGCTGAAGGACAGAAATGAGAAGGTGTTTTTTAGATAAGGTACCCATGGAGATCTTGGTCAGGGATTTCTTCTGAACAGAGATCAGAAGGAAGTTGAAGAGGCTGTGTTAATATTTGTAGAAGACAATTGTAAAGAAAAAGCTTTGAGTGTTTTAGAAACTGTAAAAAAGTCAAAGAATGAAATGAAGCAAAGGAGGAAGCAGGGTGGGGGAAAGAGAGCCTGAGGTCTGCCATGATAGGTCCATTATGATTGGTGAAATGGTTACCTCTCCCCCATTGAAAGGACTCTGGGCCCTGGAATCAAGGGCTGGGGCAGGGAAAGTCCTGATAAATCTTGTTGAGTCAGAAAGTAAGGAAGTGCTTTAGAAAGCAAACAGGGATATGTTAAAAAAAAAAAAAAAAGTAACTTTGAAGGTGATTTCACTGTCCAAATTGGGGAAAATTGGAGTGTTAATGTTAATAATGCAACTTTGAATGATAGCCCATTAAACTGATTCTATATTGATACTAAAATAATAGAAGACAAGGAGAGGAATAGCTGTATTTCATAGAACAAGGCCAGCTAATTTAGAAAGGATGATAAAAAGGAAAGTTACTATTTTACTACAACCATAGTAATAATTGCTTCAACCAGGAATGGATGCTATAGCCATTGGGTAAAAGTTGCTAGGGAGGTAGATATATACATGTTTTGTTCTGTTTTATTTTCTTTGTAGATAAAAAATAGCTTAAGAAATTTTTAAGTGGATAACAGCGTTGTTAACCATATGCAAGTTGTTGTAGATCAGATTTCTAGAACTTTTTAATCTCCTATGACTGAAACTCTATACTCATTCAACCACAATTCCCCATTTTCCTATCTCCCTGGTACTTCATAACCACCATTCTACTTTCTAAGAGTTTGACAGCTTTAAATCTTATATATAGGTGGAATCATGCAGTGTTTTTCCATTTATGACTAGCTTACCTCTCTTAGCAGGATGTCCTTAAGTTTCATCCATGTTGTAGCATATGGCAGGATTTCCTTCTTTTTAAAGACCAAATGATATTCTCTTGTGTGTATATGCTATATTTCTTAATGCATTCATCCACCTAAGGACATTTAAGTTGTTTCTACCTTGTGGTCATTGTGAATAATGTTACAATGAACATGGGAGTGCAAATACCTTTCACATAACTGTTTTCAATTCTTTTGGATAAATAACTGGAAGTGGAATTGTTGAATTATAGGGTAGTTTTCTTTTTCAATGTTCTGAGTAGACTCCATACTGTTTTCCATAGTAGCTGCAACATGTTACGTTTCCAGTGACAGTACACAAGTGTTGCACTTTTTCCACATCCCTGCCAACACTTATTTTTTGATGTTCTGATAATGGCTATCCTAACAGGTATGAGATCATATCTCATTATGGTTTTCATTTGCCTTTCCCTGATGATTAGTGACAGTGAGCATCCATTCATGTGTTTGTTGGCCATTTGTATATCTTCTTTGGAAAACTAGGCATTTTGTCATTTTTCTCCACTTAATGGAAGAATAATGGACAAATGTATATACCTAAAGTGTACAACATGATTACCTGATATACATTGTTAAATGATTACCAAGATCAAAATAATCAACAAATTGATCACTTCACATAGTTAACTCTCTGTGGTGTGAATGCTTAAGATTTTTCAGAAACTTTCTAGTCTATAATACTGTATTGTTAACTATACTTAATGTGCTGTACATTAAATGCTTAGAATGCTTCTTAGAACTGAAGTTTTACCCTTTGACCTACATTTCCCATTTCCCCTCCTCTCCCCTCCCCTCCAGGAAACCACCATTCTATTCTGTTTTGATGAAATAGCTTTTTTGTTTTAAATACTACCTGTTAGTGATACTATACAGTAATTGTCTTTTTTTTTTTGTCTCACTTATTTCATTTAGCATAATGCTCTACAAGTTCATCCGTTTTGTCATAAATGGCAACATTAACTTCATTTTATGGCTAAAATAATATTCCACTTTACACATATGTATCTCTATATATCACATTTTATTTATGGAAAAACATTTGGGTTATTTGTATAACTTGGCAATTGTGAATAATGCTGCAGTGAATGTGGGACTGCAGATAAATCTTCAAGATGCTGGTTTCATTTTCTTTGGGTATATGTATCTAGAATTTGAATTACTGGATTATGTGATAACTCTGTTTTTAAATTACTGAGCAGTTTGCATATTGTTTTCCATGATGGCTGTACCAATTTACATTCCCATCAAAGTATATAGGGATTTCCTTTTCTTGACATCCTCACCAGCATTTGATATCTCTTATATTTTTGATAATAGCCATCCTAACAGATGTGAAGTAATATTTCATGGTAGTTGTGATTTGTATTTTCCTGAGGACTAGTGAAGGTAACCACCTTTTCATGTACCTTGTAATCTTGTGTGGAAATAAATCTGTTGGAGGCCTCTCCCAGTCTTTTAATCAGATTATTTTTTGCTATTCAGTTGGATGAGTTCTTTCTATATTTTGGATATTAATCCCTTATCAGATATAAGCTATGCAAATATTTTCTCTTGTTCCACAGATAGACTTTTCAAAATAGTCTCAGACTATTCCACCAGGGTTTTGCAGCCTCCTTCCTGGATCCCAGATCTCTCACAATGGCACTTTGGTCTGTGAGTGACTGTCAGATTACTGTTGCTGTGGAGGAGATATGAGCACAAGGCCTCCTATTCAGTCATCTTTGTGACATCACTTGTGATAACTCTCAATATTAGATAATGGTATTTTATCAGCACTAAAATTTCGGAGTGAGTTTTTTGTGTGATACATAAGAGAATGGGTTTTTCTGTAGGAGATACAGGCTAAAATACTTATGCATGAAGTTTTCATGATTGCTCAAATTTTTCAGCCAAAAATGTATATCAGATTTATATAAAAATGATGATATATGACATATTCTCATTTTTTTGGAAAACTATTTATGTGTTAAAACCTAGTTGTAATACACACACGTGTGCGTGCACACACACAGTAAGGCAGAAATTGAAGAAAATGAAGATACATCAGATATCCATAAAAATTACAAAGTGTCACATATTTATTTCATTTTCATTGTTCTGAAACCTCTTTATGGGTTGAACCTATTTATATGCCGTGTGTGTGTGTGTGTGTGTGTGTGTGTGTGTGTGTGTATTGTGTATATACAGACAGAGACAGGAGCAGAAATGGGGCAAGCTATTAACAATCTAAGTAACAGATATATGAATATTTTTATTAGCAACTTTTCCAGGAGTTTCACCTTTTTCCTTTTTTTATGTTTGTTTATTTTTGAGAGAGAGAGTGAGTACGAGGAAGCATGAGCAGGGGAGGGGCAGAGAGAGAAGGAGACAGAAGATCTGAAGTGGGCTGTGTGCTGACGGCAGAGAGCCAGATGCTGGGCTCGAACTCACTAGCCATGAGATGCTTAACTGACGGAGCCACCCAGGTGCCCCTGACATTTTTTCAAAATAAAAAAAGGTGCGGGGAAATTTTATTCTTTCTGCTGTTTTGTATATGTCGATTCTTCAGGAATTACTTTGTTATTCAAGAAGGCATGGGCTCTTGGCACCATGTTTCAGTGAGATCTCTAATCACTTAGTACTAAATTTACTTAGCATTTTGATGACCTGCATCTCTTATATTTGTCCTTATTTCACTCCTCCTGCCTCTTCCTCAGGTCTTCTCCCCTCAAGTCAAAGAAATAGTTGATAAATCCTACTTTATACAGTTTCATTTTTCATTGTTTTTGAACTTTCTCCTGCCTTACTTTAATTATGCCCATCACAGTGTCCTAAGTTTAAATCCCATATGTTGATCCGTTCATTGAACAAATAGGTAGAAACTGTGTGCTCACTACGCTTTAGGTACTGTTCTAGGGGACTGATGCCTCCTATTCTTTTCCATATGTCAGGTGCTATACAAACACCAAGATACAGCCACTTATATGTTGTAAATTTTTTCCTCCCTTACTCAAAATACAGAAGCTAGTATTTGAAATTTCCACCATGAGAATTACTTCTCTGAGTTTTCTTACAGTCTCTGGAAGACTGCCTGGCATGTAATAGAAGCTTAATGAAAATGAATGAATGAAGATGCAAATATATTACCAGGGAGTGTTAGTCAATTCAAGTGTTACAGATTCAGCCAAAAGAAGATGACATTGGCTAACTTCATTGCAAAGCATATTTATTTCAAGAACACAGTATCAGTAGAAAAAAAAATAGATGGGAAGAAATTCTACCAAATTTGGATCAGAAGGACAAAACTAGGAAGCTGTGGGGAACTAGGGAACAGGAACAGTATCTTTAAGAGAAATACAGCCTTGGGGTGCCTGTGTGGCTGAGTTGGTTAAGCATCTGACTCGATTTCAGCTCTGGCCATGATCTCACTGTTTGTGAGCTAGAGCCCCACATCCAGCTCTGCACTGCTAGTGCAGAGCCTGCTTGGGATTCTCCCCTCCCCCTCTCCCCCCTCCCCCTCTCCCCCCTCCCCCTCTCCCCCCTCCCTACCTCCCCCTCTCCCCCCTCCCTACCTCCCCCTCTCCCCCCTCCATAACTCCCCCTCCGTCTCCCTCTCCCCCTCCGTCTCCCCCTCCCCCTCTCCCCCTGTGTCTAATAATTTTTCATGTATCATGAAAGAAGGTGAATGCAACATAACTACCAAAATAATTAGCTCCTGATACAACCTTTATATTATCATTCATTTGAATCACTGATGTAGAAGAATATTTTGTTCCATTCTCTAAAGAAATACCTTGTACCAAATATCAGATCATGCAGGAAAATACTTAAAAATCAGAATCTAATCTCCATGATGAACTAGGGAAATTCTGTATCTTCTGCTTTGGATTATCATCATCGTCTATTCATTGACTACAGGAATATTTTGACTATCAGATGTTGATCTAGAATCCTGTTTCTGAAGAATTCTCACTACTGATTAACAACAAAGATCTATATTATAGTTTCATATAATTTAGCAGTTGCTTACAAAATAATTGAATACAACTTGTTCACATGAGCAACTAGAGGTCTTCAGAGATTAAATGATTTCACCAAAGTCATCCAAACTTACTGTGTCAAAGTTAGGACAATCTACCTCTTGTTTGATACTTTAACATACATGGTGCATTAGTTTCCTATGTAAGATGTTTCAAGTTCCTTTCTACCTGTGTGTGTGCACACATGTACAAATCAGAAACAAAGGAACTTAGAAAACAAAGACAGGTCTATATAATTGGCACCATCTATTTGAAATAATATAGTTATAATTGGGGTGCCTGGGTGGCTAAGTCATTTGAGCCTCTGACTCTTGATTTTTGGTTCAGGTCATGATTCTAGGGTGGTGAGATCGAACCCTGCATTGGGCTCCATGCTGAGCACGGGGCATACTTGGGATTCATTCTCTCCCTTTGCTCCTTTCCCCTGTGCACATGTGTTCTCTCTCTTTAAAATACATAAATATACAATACAATTATAATTATTTGCTAATAATTCTGTGTGTGTGTGTGTGTGAGAGAGAGAGAGAGCACGCGAGCGAGTGCGCAGGAGTACATGGAATTCATGGATACATACAGCTAGAAAAGAAGATAGTGCTAATAGAAGATGGCATTAGATTATAAGATATAATCATTCCCAAACTGAATGATTGGTTTTACCATTTAAAAAAGTATATGTTTATTTTAGAGACAGAGACAGAGCATGAGCAGGAGGGGGAGAGAGAAGGAGACATAGAATCTAAAGGAGGCTCCAGGCTCTGAGGTGTCAGCACAGAGCCTGGCTTGGGGCTCTAACTCATGGACTCCAAGATCATGACCTGAGCTGAAGTCAGATGCTTAATAGACTGAGACAACCAGGTGTCCTGAATGATTAAAGACTGACAGATCAGAAGAAATGTATGTATAGTCCTGGTGTGCCTTAATTTTATCAGAGATTCTGATGAAATCTCATGATTACATCATGGCCAGCATGGAAAAGATGCTGGAAGGAAAAATAACATACTCCACTAATCTAAAGACTTCCTGAGTAGGAAAACCTCAAGATTAACAAACGTATCTCAATCTGAAAGATTAAGAAGTGTTCACCCTGCTGCATTCACCAGTGCTGAATATCCTTGAAAGTGTTTTAAAAAAAATGACAGATTGCACAATGGGTTCAACAGCAGCCAATAGGGAAGATACTTGGGGGCACAGTAGTGTAAAGAACTGTGAAGGGTCTGAGAGTTTACCCTACTTATAAACTGTCAAGTTAGTCTGCTACATTTTCATGGATGCTGGCAGAAGATAATCTACCTCTGGGTCAGAGACGGGACTTTATTACACACAGGAGGGATGAACTTCATGGTTGCATCGGCTCCTCTTGTTTCCCGAAGTTACATTGAGTTGATGTGGAGTGGCCCCAGTGACTACTGCACACATAATAGGTATGTGTCACAGCTGAGGAAGCAGAATCTTTTACAAAACTTCCAATGCCCATGCCCCTTGTTTCTACGAATTTGTTATTCTGCACCAGTAAGAACAAGAAAAGGAGGAAAAGAGGAAGAATTTTACGATACATTCATTTTATTGACCAATGGTTTTATGGACTTCCTTCCAGGACTTCTTTCAATGATGAAGCTGTGGTGTGCCACATGGAGTCACACACTGAGAGAAATTACCCATTTCTCTGCCTGAGGAGTCTCGGGTGACAGGGTGTGAGACCATGAGGTCAAATAACCATCACATCAGCCATTGTCACTTTTTACTGGTTTGAACATGGGGTTTATCCAATTTGACCTTTTTCCTGGTTCATTATCTGTGCAAAGAGGTAGTAGAGGTCACACCATAATGAGTACAGTCTCCTCAAAATAGCTAGGAAATCAGCCCCCACTACCCTCAACAACAGCCAGACCTGCCTTGGTAAGATGTAAGGCAAATCAGAATTGGAGGAAAGTCAGAGTTTGAAATAAGTATACCGTCTTTGAGATAGTAGTTTATAAAGAAGTATGCAACCTACTTTCTGATTTCTGGTTCAGTGAGTTAGATTTCTCAACTATTTGCCCCCTGCCTAAGGGCAATTAGCATGTTTAAGACCCTGTCACTTTCCTACTTATTTACAGAGGATTCATATACAAAAAAAGTGGCCCAAAAAAGGCTATTTAGTCCCTGGTAGTATTTCCAGTCCTTAAAAACTTTGTGTTTATCATTATAAAGTATTAACAAATAAGAAAACATTTTATTTTTACCTTTTAATAGAGTATAACATCAAGCGAGGATTTAGCTCAAAGTTTTCTGCCTTATTTCCTTTGTCCCTGTCCTCAGCAAGGACATGCTTAAAATTTCCGTGTAACATAAAGGGCAGACAGGGATACTGCTTCCTTATCAAGTCAGAAATCATTTTCTGAATAAAGATACTTTGGCATCTGTTGGTGTCAGTCTTTCCTTTAAATTAGCTCTTACGTTGTAGATATAAGCCAGGTAATTTCTAATGTGGCCAGTTTCTGGAAGATTTTACTTTTGAATGGCAAGTAGGATGTTTTGAGATATTTTTTCTTAACCAATGCATGTCTTGACTTCTTACTGGTACATGCTGCTTTCAGAAGGGCAAGATCTCTTTGCAGAAGATGAATGGTCTTCATAATAAATCAGTTAATCTTATTTAATATCTATTTTACACATGAAGATGGATAATATATCTCAGTTACCAAAGAGACTAGAGCTGAACATTCATTGAACTTGAAATTATGAGCACCCTGGATTTATGTGAGTTCTTAGAAGCCTACATCCCATAGCTTCTGAAAGTATTCATCTTTCCAAATACATTCTCTCGTCCATGCTTCTTGTCAGCACTGTGTTGGGGAAGAGAGAAATACAGAAAACGGGATAGAATTATGTCTTCAACTTCGTGCCAGATAACAAACTCAGGAATAAATTATTGAACTGAAACATTTCCTGTGTGATTTTGAGCAGCTCCTTGACTGTTGATTGCTCCCACCTACCAGCGTCATCCAAGCTATCAAATTGGATTTGGGGCATAAGACTGGGATTTAGCAATATTTTGTTATAACCCTAGATCTAAATACACTGTGTAGTTGGGAGTATTAATTTTTCTGTGAAAAAGGTAGGAAGTTTTTACCCTAAAGGCACAGAGCAGAGATTAATGGACTCCTTACAGTCTGTGTAAGAATGCCTGGTTTATGGCTACTCAAAATTTACTAAAATGCTGGCCTGCTTTCCACATGACATAATAGTGTAATAAACGCAAATCAGACTTCAAAATGAAATGGCAAAAAAGTATTTAAAAATCTCTCCGTGTGATAAACAACTTTTTTTGCTTGTTTCTTCAGTTTGGTTCTTTGCTTTAACTAAAATACAATAACCTTAATAGCTGAAAGAGTTTGAACTAAGTTACAGATTTGTTTGCTTTGCTTAGCTGCAATCTGTGCTAATGGCTCATATTAGCTCTATTTTCTGTGTCAACTGACAAGTTTATAATATTTGTCCTGTATTATTCCCTTTCTGAAAATTCATCTGACATCACTTCAGTCAAGGGGGGGAGGAAACTTGGGGTGCCAAATCTTGCCATTCATTTATCAATGAATCTTTAAAAAAAAAAGTCCCTTTGAGAACACTTTGCTGTTGTTCAAGAGGTTGGTGACTTGCCCAAGATCATGTAGTCATTCTCTGAGAATCTGGATTATCTCCTTGGTTACATTGCCTCAGAGCTGTTCTCTTTCCCGTCTCTCCATCTTCCAACTTTGCTCCTATCTTATTATGTGAGCTGTCTCTTGGTTCACTATGCTCAACCATGGTTTCTGCTCAGAAAAGACAAAGAGATTTTCAAAAGAGGATCTTCAAACTATATATTTTTGTTTCTTTTCTTTAAACTTAACATTTTTTAAGTTTATTTATTTATTTTTTTTTTGAGAGAGAGCAAGTTGGCGGAAGGCAGAGAGAGACAGAGGGAGAGGAGGATCTGGAGTGGGCTAAGTGCTGGCAGCAGAGTGCCTGACTCAGGGTTTGAACTTGGGAACCATGAGACCATGACTTGAAGTGAAGTCCAGATGCTTAACTGACTGAGCCACCTAGGCGCCCCTAAACTTAACATATTTTAATTCATCTTTAATCATGTATCTTTTCCTCAAATTATAGGTTTTTAAATATTAAAATTTTTCAATTTTTTTTTTTGAGAAAGAGAAAGCGAGTGAGCTGGAGAGGGGCTGAGAGGGGCAGAGAGAGAGGGAGATAGGGGATCCAAAGTAGGTTCCATGCTGTTAAGCACAGAGCCTGATGCAGGGCTCAAACTCACGAACTGTGAGATCATGACCTGAGCTGAAGTTGGATACTATCCGACTGAGCTACCCAGGCACCCCTTTATTTTTTTTAAAAAGTAGGCTCCATGCCCAACGTGAGGCTTGAACTCAGAATTCTGAGGTAAAGAGTTGGATGCTCCACGATGGAGCCAGCCAGATGTCCCTGTTTTTACATTTTAATCCTCAATATGCCACTCCGATAAGAAATGGAAAAAAGATAGTTATTAGATTGTATTCAAATTCAATAAATGAAAAATAAGTGCATTTGCTTTGCTTTAAATAATGCACTCTTACTTAATACTGAAACACTAGAGCAATGATGAAGTTACCTAGCTTGGTATCAGCAACCAAAAAAAAAAAAAAACCAACCCAACAAATCAAAAGGTGTAATCTCTTTCAGGTGCAACTCTGATCATGTTCATCAGTCTATATTGTTCTCTTCTATTGTCCTTGGGGTGGTAGGAACAAAGGAGACATAAGGTGGGGGGAATCCATAGATGTTACAGGGTATTCTGCTAAGGAACTGACACTTGGTGCTTCATTTACTGAAAGGTGAAAAATTGCAGGGATGGAGGAGGATTGCAAGATGTGGTCTAAATTAGATCTAAACACTTTCTAATCCTTTAGTATTAACCAAGCCAGTATTGAGTAAATATTTATTGAGCACCTACTGGGGAGAGGCTGTAGGTGGATACTGGGTTGACAAAATTAGTTTCTATACTTGAAGATCTAATGATCTAGTGGGGGCTAGCCAGGGTAATACTTATAAACATTAATGAGTCTTGTGATGAAAGCTTACTCCTTCAAGCCCAGGGCTCACATAGCTGAGCTTTAAAGACCTATCCAGCAGAGAAAGAAAATGGAGAGGCAAAAAGGTCAAATCCATGTGAGGAAAAAAAAAGCCACTAAATGTGGGGGGAGGGTGAATAAAAGTGACTAATATATCACTCTTGGGGTGTGCATAAGCATGGAATCAATGTGATGTCTTTGATTTGCAATTTTATCCTAGCATTCTATATTTCCTAAACATGGCTGCCAACCCATGAATCACCTGTGGTCCCACCCCAGACCCTCTGGTTCTGAATGTGTGAAAGGGGTCAGGGAAGCTCTAGTATTAACAGCTCCCCTGGGGGATTTTGTGGGACGCTGAGAAACAGTTGTGTAGCTGGTGCCTGAAACTCTACCAGTTGAGTTTCTCTGGTTGCTTGAACAGCAGATCTCACATTTCAGTTTGCATGAAAGAACCTGAATCTCCACTACTTGAGCTTAACCCTCTTAGTTGGACACATGGTCCCTCCCAAAGGTTAGGGAACATTCCTGCTTGAATGTTAAGGTTCCCTCACAGAGTTGAACTGCGTAGGCCTGTCTCGAAGCCCATTGATCTTCGTTTTGACTAGCATGTTAAGAGATTGTGAGAAATTTCATCCTCATAAGTTACTTTGAGAAATGCTGATTTAATCAGGACTTATTCCTCTTACGAACAAACACATTTGACTCTTAGCCTTTGATGTAAACGAAGGATTTCAGAATTGGATTTAATTCCAGGCTATAAATCCACTACAATATAAGCTCTGAGAAGACGGGAATATTTTTTTCCCCATGTTTTTTCCTTGATGTATTCCCAGCACTTGGAAGAGTGGCTTCCACGTAGCAGGTGCACCCAAACTATTTGTTGACTGACTGGATGAATTCGAGATGTAAAGATGTCATGTGTTTCATTCTTCCATTCCTCTCAAATATTGTGACACTGTGTTAGGACCACAAAGCATTTGCAAGTGAATTCAGAGAGAGCAGGAGGCTGGTGGCTGGAGTGGAAACACAACACAACTTAAGAAGAGAGAAGAAAGGAACCATAAAGGGTGGCCAGGATGGGTAGAGTTCCCCACAACTCTGTGTACCTCACAGACTATCATGATGATCCTAGTCTTGGACATCCATCACCTGTTGGGCCCCAGAGGCTTTGGGTTGCCCCTGATGAGAGAGGGAAATCCAGAGGGTGAGGTGAGGTGCTATAGAAAGTGTACATGAGCAAAAATGATAGCTTTTCCCTCCCATTTGCCCCTTATTTTCTGATTTGGTGTGTCAACAGGTAGGTGCGGCCATGATATCAAATAGGTTGGGTTCACTACACCCTCCCCCCGCCCTAGTTCTTTCAGCCTTCTGTGGGATCCTGTGTCACTTTATTGAGGGCCTGAGTGTTCACTTGCTTATGTTATAGAAAGAGAAACTCTTGAGTGTTAGTGAACTGACCAATCAAGAAAAAAAAAAAAAAAAAAAGACCAGCCTGTGGTATTGCAGCTCTTAGGCCTTCTGTAAGGGTTGCTGCCAACAAGGAATGACTCCAAGGGGTTACAGTTATCCCCCGCAGACACACCATCTGTTTCTGCTTTAGCTCTGGGTGTGAGAATTGTTAAGGGGACATAATAATGGCTCCTCCCAGCTGTTCCTGTATCGAGGACAGTATCCTTTGAGAGTTGGGCATTTTCAGAGGCCAGGGGTATAGAGATTTTAAGCATACGAATTAGGTCTAACAAATGGAATATATAGCAGTGTGCTGTAATCACAGGAGATATTTTTCCCCTAATAAGTGCCATGTAAAGGATGAGTAAAAAGTAGGATGGAATATATTCAATAAATTGTGTTTATGTCATGCTATTCTGATCCTTTCTGAATGTATTGACCCTAAGGAAGATTGCACAGGTGTTTTCTTAGGGATCTTCATGACACGGACTACAGTTGCTCTTGGAATATGTAGGTGCCAGAAAGTTTCTCTTTGTTCTACAGAGATCTGCACTGCATGATGCTCTCTAGGGCATAAAAAGCTTTACATTAAAGCTAGTACAGTGTTTCTTTTTACCTATGACAGAAGAATTTTGAAGAAACTGGCTTTGTTGGTGACATAGGAAATACCAGTAGCTCTAGTTTTCAAGTGTAATGCCCGAAGTTCTGAAACCTCCCACAAAAGTCCACCAGAGTCGTAAGTCAAAGCCAAGCGGCAAGGGTCGTTTATTGCAGGTTCGAACCTGGTCCTCTGCGCACTCGTCGCCGGTGACGCAAGAGGCCTCGATCAGGGTTGGTACAGCGTTTTTATAGACAGAGACAAATAGCACAGGGGAGGTTTCAAATTATGAGGGGCCTGATTAGGTGATTTTAAAGTAAGGACATTTGTTGTTCTCTGATTGGGCGTCCTTTGTCTGTCCTTTGGCGGGAAGGCTTTGTCTGTTACTTGTGGCGGGAGGAAGAAGGGGGAAGGGGGAAGAGGGGAGGGTAGGTGAGGAATGTGCTAAGCAAGCAGGTTTACAGAAGCGAGAAATGCCGGTTAGTTTATGTACAATCACTCATTCCATTACATATCAGACTACATTTAGGAAGGTTTACAACCCATTCTACTACACAGCGGGTTACATTCAGGAAAGGCCTCACAATGCTCGTAGCAAACAGCAAGCAAAACAGACTTCTCAGCAATTGTATTTCTTATCAAAGATCCATAATAAGCAGAAAAGAGAACCTAGCTTTAAACTAAGGCAGGGCTGTCATTTGGATTGTTCCTTTCACAAGACAGGGTTTGGTTCTCCACCACTCCATTTTTAATAGCTTCCTTGGAGAAACCACTTACTTTAGAACAGTGATACCATTTGTAGAACACTTGATAGTTTACCAGGCATCTTCACACATGTTTTGAGCCCCAAAATGAACTTGAAAGAGTAAGAGTAGACTTACTGTTGAACCTTTTATAATAGAAAAGTGAGGCTCAGAGATTTTAAAGAAATTTCCAGCAAGTGGCACAGCAGACAACCAATACAAATCTTACTCTTTTCTTCCAATAGCAGCTTATAACTCTCACAATGCATGAGGAATAAAATCCCAAATTCGGAGCAAGAGGTTTGGATGCAATGTCCAGGAGTCTTGCTCATGCCGGCTTTTGGCTGCCATGAGAATTCCGGGGGTCACTCAGGTCATTGGATTTAAAGCAGTAGTTTTCAAAGTGTGGTCCCTGGATCAGCAGTAGCACCAACGTCACTGGGAGCTTCTTAGAAATGCAGAATCTCAGGCCCCAGCCCAGACCTACTGAATCAGAAAATCTGGGTGTGAAACCCAGGAATCTGTTGGAACCAGTACCGTGGGTAATTGTGATGCATGGTATTGTTGGAGAAACTCTGATTTAACGGATATAATCTCACAGAGTTCTTCTACCATCCCCTCATGCTACAATTCAACCTTTAGTATGAAAACCTTTTTGATACATAATAAGCATTTGTCATTTACTGCATCAGGAAAGTTTTTCTCTAAACCAGTGAGAAACAGGCACAAAAGCAGTAAAAGTTTGAATGACTGAGGAGGATAAAGGGAAAACTTAAGGGTTGAGGGCATAGAGTTATTCTGGAAGGCTGTTGGGAGTCTCAGGTCTTAGGAGTTGAGGTTTGAGAAGAGAAAGCAAGGAAGAAAATTAAGAAAGGGGGTGCCTGGGTTAAATGACCAGTTTGGTTAAACGGCCAGTTGGTTAAACGGCCAACTTTGGCTGGAGTCATGATCTCATGGTTTGTGGGTTTAAGACCCGCACCGGGCTCTGTGCTGACCGTTCAGAGCCTGGAGCCAGCTTCTGATTCTGTGGCTTCCTCTCTCTCTGCCCCTCCCCCACTGGCACGTGCCTGCGCTTGATAGTGCTCTCTTGCTCGCTCCCTCCCTCTGTCTCCATCTCTCCCCCCTCCCAAAAATAAACATAAAAAAAAAAAGGTCTCAATTTATATTTTCTAAATTTATACTTTCTAGTTGTGTCTAAGGCTAGTCCTATCACAATCAGTTACTTTTCCGGAAATGCCATGGTCTATTTTTAATTTTTTTTAAGTTTATTTTGGGAGGAGGGAGGGAGAGAAGGGAGGGAGAGGAGGGGAGAGAGAATCCCAAGAAGCCTCTGCAATGTGAGCACAGAGCCTCATGCAGGGCTAGAACCCACAAACTGAGATCATGACCTGAGCTGGAACCAAGAGCCAGACTTTTAACTGACTGAGCCACCCAGATGCCCCACCATTGTTTTTTTAAATAGATCATTTGAGCTCATTTGTTCAACTAAGCAATTGATAGCAATCTAATGAGTTTAAAAACAAAAGCACAAATAGTGATTCAGTAGAGATCATCCTTATCAAGGAAGGGAATATTCCTCCTAACTCTGGAAAGGACCTGGATAATGCAGAAGAGGTGTTTGTCCAGTACAAAGTGTTGGGGCCAGCTCCTACCAAGTCTTCTCCTGTAGCACTCAGGGAGACTCTCTGGTCTTGGGGGAACTAATAGTGCAGAACAAGATTATGGCCAAGATTTGATTTGTCGTCATAAAGTCCATCTCATACAAAGTGAATCTGAACCACCTTTCATGGATGTTTTCCAGCCTTTAGCTTGTCTCATGCATGTGTCATACAGTTTAATAGAAGCAACCAAAAGGTTTACTGGATAGAAATCACAAGGATGCTTTTTTTTTGTCCATTAAAAAAAATTAAAAGATAAATGCCATGTTCCTACATAATAGTGAAAACCCTTTTCCTGTTCACTTTGGTCTACATCTGGGTCAGGGTGGGAGATTAACTTCCATGAAACTTTTCACTATGTCACCAGGTAGCCCCTGCTCCTGAATCTTAGATGGAAGAAAAGTATGTCCCTTGCTAGATCTTAAATGCTAAATGTGGGTCACTTACATAAGTAAGCTTTATCTGATACTAAAGATGTTTTCATTTTATATGTCTGAGAAAACTGTAAAGCCCTTGTTATAAAAAAAGTTACTGATTTCTTACAGATATGTGCATAAACATTTGGAGAATCATTTCCCTCAAATTAAATACCCTTAGTTTCATAAGCATACTTCATTCCTTTGTAGAGCAAGAGATCTTAACTCAAACATTGTCATCTGGCAACATCCCCCACCTCCTGCCCTTACTGTTTTTTTGTTTGTTTTGGCCACATGTATATATTTGTGGTCCTACATATCACTGAGCATATCACACAAAGCCTTCGAGTCTCCAGCCCACCTTTTCAGATCCACTGTTTGATGATTCCTCTGAGACCCATTTTCCTATAGGCTATATTTATTTTTTAACAGGTTTATTAAGATAGCACTAACATATAAAAACTAAATATACTTAAGGTGTATATGTGATGTCTTGATATAAATACTCATTGTGAAATGATCACCACGGTCAGGTTAGTTAACATATCCATTACCTATAGATAGTTACCCTCTGTGTGTGTGTGTGTGTGTGTGTGTGTGTGTGTGTGTTGTTAAGATGTAAGAAATAACCTCTTAAAAATTACAAGTATACAAAATAGTATTTTTAACTATCATCACCATTGCTGTACGTTTGATCTCAAAAAGTCAAGATGTCAAACGATTTCTCAATCACACATTTTAAAAAATGATTTGGATATCAATCCGTGGAGAGAAAATATCTTAGATTTAAATAACAAAAATAAAACCTCTGCTCCTTTGAATCTCATACCAGTCATCTATGACATTATCTATGACCCCCAACACCCACTCCCCTCCCCATCCTGCTCACTTAGACTTTTCCATCTGGCTCTGTTTATGTTCGATCCTAACTACTCCATCCTCCTTGATGATGTGAACATCCTTATAAGTAACCGTTTCTGTGCTCCAGTCTCCTGCTTCCGTAGCACCTCCCGCCCCCCTTCCGCCAAGAGGTTCACTAGGAACCAAACTCCAGTGCAGAATAGGAAGTAATGTTTATGCCCACTCAGCCTAAAATTATATGAGTTACTTGCTTATTTGTTCTGTTGCATTTGGGAGCTATCTTGTCTCCTGGTTGATTGATACTGAGAATGTGTTTTCTGAGTCAGTGAGATTCTAGAAAATCAACTGCTTATCAGAAAATCAACTCTTGCCACCGGCAATGGTCCACAATTTTTTTGTGTGGTTTTATTACCACCTGGACTGTGCTGTAAATCAAGAGGTCAGGATGGTTCTGTCCGGGTGTTCTTGTTGTGCTCCAGCCAAGATTTACTTCATTATTTCTTTAGGGAAAGTGATTGAGGGTTGCTTCTAATTGGTTTCATTAAAGAAAAGATCCCTGAAAAAGATTTAGCTTACTATGGTTTGGATTTTACAGCCTGTTATTACAAAGGTTGTCACCAAAGCCAGCTGTTGAACAGAAATTAGCACAGGAGTGTTCAGACAACAGAATGGAGTAGGAAATGCATTTACAACACCCTTGTGGGGAGGTATTGTCCAATCTGGTCAAAGTAACCCAATGCCTTATGGTAGCTATTAATGGAACACTTAGAGGTGCCAGGCATAAATTACATATTTCTAATCCTCCCTTTCTAATGTATGTAATCTTGTTTTGTCTATTTGTCAATGGATAAAACTAAGACAGCAAATAGCTGGCCTGAAATGGTAGGGCTGAGACTCAAATCTAGGTCTACCTGAGTCAAAAACTGATGGTTTTAATCACCCTACTCTATTTTAGTACATGATGCTACTTCCACTTCAAGCTTCCTTCCTGAACCCCCAGACTTTCAAGATCATTGAGAAAGAATCTACGTCTGATCCACCTTTGTATATCTAACATTGCTTCCTTTGATGATCTGTATACAACAGGTGCTCACTGTCAAGTGCACAAACAGGTACATTTTTATAAAATAAATCTGTATCAAGTCCTAATATTTGCAGAAGTCTTACACAAAAAATGGAAAAAATTAATGAAAGCAAAGTCTCTCTCCTTTGTCAGTAACATTTGTATAGGTACAATGAAAAGGGAAATCATGAATTCAGTGAAGGGTGTATTTTGATTTTTGTGGAGAATGCAGTAGCTGACAGGCTCAAATGCTCCAACCCTCCCTGCACCTACCATTTCACAGTGGACTCATCATGGGAAAAGTGCACCTCTACACCCCTTGGCTTTCAGCTTGGCCTGCCTGCTTGCTCTGGCCAATGGCTTATGGGGAGAAGTGACAGAGGGTCAGTTCTAAATCTAGACCCTATGAGGCCTCATTTTGTTTCTGCTTGCTCTCTTGCACCTGAATCATCAGCATAAGTTGAGCTATAAACTGATGCCGCACCTTCAACCTGGGCCCAGAATGAGACATAGGGTAGAGCTGAGTCAGTCCAGCCTAGACTGTCTGATTCTGACTTGTATGAGTCTTCCCATCCAACTGCAGATCTAGTGAAATAAGAATTTCTGCTAGTGCCACTGAGTGTTATTATGGCATATCTAATGAATATAGCAGATGTTCCCATTGTTTTCAGAGTTAACAGCCAGGGGCTCTAATTCAACAATATGCTATAATAACAGTTAATGATTTTCTCGCTAGTTCCTACCCTTTAATTTTTTAAAGAGTGTCAAACCTCAGAAATGGCCCTGGGCTGAGAAGCCAGGACAGAGTCAACTAATTGAACAGCCAGAGACCTTCCCCAATCTGTCAGGCAGAGTAGCCTCCCAGGGCTAACTCCTTAATGTAGAGAATTAGATCTGTTTTAGCAAGTTAGGCTTCGATGTTTATTAGAAATTTTCTAATAGTGTCTGCAATTAACTTTAAACTATTGAAAATGTATGTATAATATATGTGTGTGTGTGTTGGCTTTTAGTCTACACCCTGGAGCTCATTAGAGAACATTTAAGCTCCTAATCAAGAGTACACACTACTGGGCCTAGTTACTTCTTATTTCAGAGTCTATATTCAGAAATCCAGGCTCCCCCAGCATCCTTCAACTATCTATATCTCTGTTCAGCACCAGATGGTTTGTTAATTAGTATAATGTAAAGAATGATTTTAATTGCTGACTTGAGTGGTTTCAACATATGTGCATTAGCTAGAAATACTGTCTATATTTCTGCCTTGCCTGAACTGGGCTAAGAGGTCTAGAGAGGCCAGGACCCTTAAAAGTGGTGCCCCACACCTATGACTATGTCTGGTTCTTGTGTGTAGTCACTTTTGGAGAATTCTGTGTAGTGCTATGTCTGCCTTGCATACAAGCAAAGCAAATGTTGACTGACATGCCTAAAGCAACAAAATTATGACTACTTTCATATAAATATGTTATGTGTAGAAGATACTATGTAGTACATAAAACTTATCCTGGTGGTAAGGTCTTGAGAGCAGAGTCCCAGAGACCCTTATCTATCTCTAACTTTTTGAGATTACCAATGTCTACTAACATAACCTAATATTTAAGTAAAACCAAATTGCCTTAGCTCAGTTACAATAGCTTCTTAAAAAGATTGAGTTAAAAGTTAATCATCAGTGGAATGGATAAATAAATAACAGTGTGTTTCTTTAATGAAACTCTCTTTAGCAACATTAAGAATGTTGCTAAATGCAGTAATAATGGTTCATCTCAAAAACATTATGTTGAACGGTACATTTCAGATTACATTATTTTTCTGTATATACTATCCCAAATAAAAAATAGCCATAAGAAAGATACCAAGATGATCACCAGATTCCTGGCATGCCAGAAATTGTCCTACCTGTTCAGAACTGTGATCCTTGTTCAGAAATTCTCCTTCTTTTCAATAAAATTCTACAATCCAGGCTGCTACCTTCTCATTTTTCCATTCATGTTGAAGTTCCCAGGGACTTGACTTATTCATCTAATAGGACAAATGATGGCACTAAAGAAAGGGCCGCTGTTTTGTACAAATTCAAGGGGGCTTGCTATTAAGCAGACTATGAAGTGAATATATGAAGGGCCCCTGCTAGAATTTTGTGATTACATATGGCATGGCTGTACATGACCTGTCTGGAGCTGTCTCAGAGAGGTGAAGTGACTTGGCTAAAGTCATGTGTATAGCTAACCACAGCACCTGATGAGAAGCTAGAGCTCTTTTTGCTCATAATAGATTCTTTTTTAAAAAATATTTACTTTGAGGGGGGGAGAGAGAGAGAGAGTGCAAGTGGGAGAGGGGCAGAGAGAGGAGAGAGAGAATCCCAACCAGGCTCAGCACTGTCAGTGCAGAGCCCGACATGGGGCTCAATCACACAAACCATGAGATAATGACATGAGCCAAAACCAAGAGTCAGATGCTTAACCGACTGAGCCACCTAGGTGCCCCTCTGCTTACAATATATTCTATTAAGAAATTGTCTTACAATTTCAGATATTTGGTTGTTTAAGGTAAATTAATGCCTTCAGTAGCTCTTATGTAAATTCACTTTATTTAAAATGAGTAATATCTTTATGGGCATATATTTTTTTCAAGTATTTTTGGCCTATATGTAAGATTAAATGTTTTAGCAAGTTTGGTTTGTACAAATGGTGAAAAAGTAAATTGTAATAAATTAATAATTTATAAACTATAATTTTAATTATAATTAATACTTTTAACAGTTTAGTCTACTCTTTCCAGGCTTGACTTTTACTATTTTTTTTATAGTCTTTCTAGTGTAGTCTACATTTATATGAACTTTAGAACTCTGAGGTTTCTTTCTTCAACATCCCCTCATTAGTATTTCAAGACAGGCTCACAGAGCCCCAGTCTGAGTGAATATTGATGCTAATATTGTATGCTTTGGCCTGTGTCATTCAGATTTACCAAAGCTTAAGGGAGATAAAGAGTATCTGGAGGGAATACAAACCAGAAAAAAAAAAGATGAATAATATGTCTAAAGTGAACACGGTTTCAAGAAATTAAAATGATTTACTCTGAAGAAGAGAGACTGAATGCTGAATTTGGAATTCTCAGATTTGGTTTTATTAAAATAAGATTCTTCAAGGGATGTTTTGAAATTCTCTTGGATGGTACAAGCTACTTTTAAAAGTTTTTATTCTGAAATAATTTTAGGCTTACAGAACAGTTGGAAAAATAGCACAGAACTCTCATAACACCCTTCATTCGGTTCCCCCCATGCTAACATCCCGCTTAACTGTAATGATTGTCAAAAGTGAGAAATTAACATTGGTATAATACAACTAAATGAAGCACACACTTTGTATTTCACCAGCTTTACACTAATGTCCTTTTTTTTTTTTTTTTTCTGTTTCAGGATCTAATGTAGTATCTCACATTGATTACATTTAGTTATTGTGTTTCCCAAGCTTCCAGTCTGTGATAGCTCTTCAGTCTTTCCTTGTCTTTATGACATTGAGACATAAACCTAACCATCATAGGGTTAGAATCTAATACTCATTATTTATATTATGCCAAAAGGTTCCAGATTTGGCAACTGGGAGCGATTTCTGTTTGATTTCTCTTATACTTCCGACATGCCCCAGTATACTGTTTTAGCACTTCCCATCCTTATGATACTCCAGGAAGTTGTATGCTTGATTTGGATTTTGCCTTCCCCAGCCCTACACCATCCATTTCTTCAAGGAGCCCTCATTCCTGTCATTAAAGAATGGCATTTAGAAACAAGGATCTGGGAACTAGGTGTGCTCCTTGTTTCTGAGGGGTTCACTGTTTCTATGCTGTTTCTCAGTGGATAAGTCCGGGTCATGTGTGTTTGCCTAGAAACCTATATATACTCTATCAGTATGCATTTCCATATCTACCTATCCATCTACGAATTTAAAAGGAAATCATTTTACCACCTCTATTCCAACAACATGGTTCATTATTGTATGATCTTCTCTTTTTCTGACTCAGAAATGGATATTAGTTGTTTGTAATGTATGTACTTACTTGTTCCAACCTGGTATACATGTAGAGTCATTTCAGAATTGCTAACCTGCATACCTAAATTGATAAAGTACAGTGTTGGTGTGCCAGTTGTTTTGGTCTTTAGTCTTACAGTATCCAACAAAACAGTATTGTTTAAGTTACATGGTGCCATGTATTTCTTCATAATCTCATCACTGTGTCATAGCACTTTTTCCCTTTAGATTTATATGTCCTGGTTTGCAGTCTATTTTGGTTTCCTCTGATACCATAGTTATTTTAAGTTTACGTAGGAAAATATACCCTTTGTGTATATAGTTCTGTGAGTTTGGATGTAGGGTTAGAGTTGTGGATTCTCAATACAGAACAGTTCCATCACCTCAAAATATCACTTGTTATGCTTGGGCAAAATAGGTGAAAGGGATTAAGAGGTATGAACTTCCAGTTATAAAATAAATAAATGACAGAGATGAAAATATAGCAGAAGGAATATAGCCAATAATATTGTAATAATGTGTGGTGACAGATGGTAACTATGGTGAGCATTGGGTAATGTACAGAATTGTTGAATCACTTTGTTGCACAGCTGAGACTAATATAACATTGTATGTCAACTGTATTTCAATAATAAAAAAATTTTTTGAAAACCCTCTCTCCACCCCACAGGACTGGCAACTACTGTGTTTTCAGTCCCCATAGTGTTTACTTTTCC
The DNA here is from genome assembly GCF_027475565.1 of Acinonyx jubatus. Taxonomy (NCBI): domain Eukaryota; kingdom Metazoa; phylum Chordata; class Mammalia; order Carnivora; family Felidae; genus Acinonyx; species Acinonyx jubatus. The sequence goes on along the minus strand of NC_069389.1, from coordinate 30,108,142 downwards.
ATCATGTCATACACATGGAAAAATATATTATGTAGCATTTTAGGTCTGGCTTTTCGTGTTACTTTGTTCTTCATGAAGGTACCTGCAGATTCTCTTTCAGAGAAGATATCTTCTCCTCCATGTATTTTATTTTTATTATCTAAATTTTATTTATTTATTTATTTATTTATTTATTTATTTATTTATTTATTTTGAGAGAAGGGGAGGGGCAGAGACAGAATTCCAAGCAGGCTCCACGCTGTCAGTGCAGAGCCCAATGTGGGGTTCAATCCCATGAACCGTGAGATCATGATCTGAGCAGAAGGCAAGAGTCAGATGCTCAACTGAGTCAGCCAGGCACCCCTCCTCCATATATTTTAGAACAAAAAGTCAAAATACTCAGTTTCTGGTTCCTTCCAGAAAAACATCTTCAGACATACACACTTTCCCAAAATTTTCTACGCATTGCTTGTTTTCCCTTAGGCTGCAGTGTCTTTTGTATTGGATTAATTGGATTCATTTTATATTTTTGTCTGGCTTTCTTAACCTTGAATCAGTAGAGAACCATTCATTCCTTCATTTTCTCAACTGAGACAAAAAACTACAGCTCACTGATTCCACACTTGAACACTGTTAGTTTCTGAGACCTGAACCTGAAGGTTAGGTTGAGATGCATGCCACGTGGGTTAATGTGAAATGTCCAGAAGGGCAATATTTGGTAAGAGAAATTAGACACTTAGATTATCCTTGTGAAAAGTGAGATCTTTTCCTGCTTTGAATTTCAGCTTCCACACATGAGCAAGTGACTCAGATGCAATTTGCAATTCTGCTTTGAAAAAATGAAGTATTTGAAATATTGCACTATGTAGCATGTACTATTCCCAGAACTCATCCTGTATCTTTACTTGCTTACAAAGCTTCTTCTTAGGCAACCAAGCATATTTGCATGCAAATGATCACCTGTAGTTACTCTGTATTTCATTCTGAATTGAGTACTAGGATGTGTAATTTTTGAATAAGTCAAGAATAGGTCATTAAAATTAAATTTGATTATTGATCAAATTTTTGATCAATCTTTTGATCAATCTTTTGATCATCTTTTTTATGAAGTCTTTATAGCTATGAATTTCCCTCTGAACACTGCTTTCACTGAACCCCATATGTTTTAGTATGCTGCATTTTTATTTTTTATTTATTTTATTTTTTACTTAACTTTTTAAATTTATTTTTTATTTTTTAATTTTTATTTTATTTTAAGAATTTACATCCAAATTAGCATATACTGCAACAGTGATTTCAGAAGTAGATTCCTTAGTGCTCCTTACCCATTTAGGCCATCCCTCCCCCGCACACCCTCTCCAGTAACCCTCAGTTTTTTCTCCATATTTATGAGTCTCTTATGTTTTGTCCCCCTCCCTGTTTTTATATTATTTTTGTTTCCCTTCCCTTATGTTCATCTGTTTTATCTCTTCAAGTCCTCATACAAGTGAAGTCATATATTTGTCGTTCTCTGACTAATTTCACTTAGCATAATACCCTCCAGTTCCATCCACATAGATGCAAATGGCAAGATTTCATTCTTTTTGATTATCAAGTAATACTCCATTGTGTATATATATATATATACCACATCTTCTTTTTCCGTTCATCCATTGATGGACATTTGGGTTCTTTCCATACTTTGGCTATTGTTGATAGTGCTGCTATGAACATGGGGGTGCATGTGTCCCTTCAAACAGCACACCTGTATCCCTTGGATAAATACCTAGTAGTGCAATTGCTGGGTTGTAGGGTAGTTCTATTTTTAGTTTTCTGAGGAACCTCCATACTGTTTTCCAGAGTAGCTGCACCAGTTTGCATTCCCACCAACAGTGCAGCGGAGATCCTCTTTCTCTCCATCCTCACCAACATCTGTTGTTAATGTTTATGTTGCATTTTTAAGTATCCCAAAGTATTTTCTGGCTTCAATTTTAAGTTTTTGATCCATTAATTGCTTAAATGTATTCAGTTTCCACATATTTGTGATTTTTCCAGTATTCCTTTTATTATTGGTGCCTGGTTTCATTCCATTGTGTCCAGAAAAGATACTTTCCATGATTTCCATTTTTAAAATGTATTGAGACTTGTTTTGTGGCCTATCACATGGAATGTTCCATGTTTGCACTTGAGAACAAAGTGTATTCTTCTGTGCTTATGTAAGTCAGGTCTAATTGCTGTATAGGGTCGTTTGCATCCTCTATTTCTTTATTGCTCTTGTGTCTAGTTCTGTAAATAGGATATTGAGGTTTTCAGTTATTATTGTAGAACTGTTTATTTTTCCCTTCAGTTATGTCAGGTTTTGCTTGATATATTTTGAGGCTACATTGTCATATATGTATTATTTAGAGTTTGTTTTTTGATGGATTGAATCTTTTGTCAATATATAAAATGTATTTTGACTCTTTTTTATGACAATTTTTATCTTCTTTAAATTTACTTAATTTATTTCCCTTTTGATTTCTTCTCTGACTCATTGGTTGTTCAGAAGTGTGTTGATTAATTCATAAATATTTCTGAATTTTTCAGTTTTCTCTATCTTAGGAATCTAGTTTCATATTATTACAGTAGGAATAAATAAATAAGTGATGTGATTTTCACTCTTAGACTTGTTAAGACCTGTTTTGTGACCTAACATATGATGTATCCCACAGAATATTCTGTAAATGTGTAGTTGAAAAGTACATGTATTCTGCTGCTGTAGATAGAATGTTCTGTATATGTCTGTTAGGTCCATCTGGTCTAACATATAGTTCAAGTCCATTATTTCCTCATTGATTTTCTGTCTGGATGATCTATCCATTGTTGAAAGTGGGGTATGAAGTCGCCTACTATTATTGCATTTTTTTATATTTCTGCCTTAAAATGTGCTCATAATTGTTTAATATATTTAGGTGCTCTGATATTATGTACTTAAACATTTATATTTGTCATATCCTCCTGATGAATTGACACCTTCATTGTATAATGATCTTTATCTCTTGTTACAGCTTTTTGACTTCAAGTCTGTTTTGCCTGACATGACTACCCCAGCTGGACTTGGGTTTCCATTTGCATAAAATATCTTTTTCCATCTCTCACTTTCAGCCTATGAATGCTTTTAAAGCTTAAGTGAGTCTGTTGTAGGCAGCCTATGGTGGCAATCTTGTTTTTCCTTTTCCTTTTTTTCCTTTTCCTTTTTTTCCTTTTTCCCTTTTTCCCTTTTCCCTTTTCCCTTTCATCCTGCCACTCTGTGTCTTTTGATAGGAGAATTTAAACCATTAAATTTAGAGTAATTAATATTAAGTAAGGCATTACTAGCATCATTTTGGTAATTGCTTTCTGATTGTTCTATAGTTCCTTTGTTCTTTTCTCGGTGTGGGTGTGTGTCTCTGTGTGTGTGTGAGAGAGAGGGAATTGATAACTTTTTTGCAGTGGTGTGCTTTGATTATTTTCTCGGTACTATATGTGTGTCTATTAAAGGGTTTCGTTTTGTGATTACCAGGAAGCTTTTATAATACATTTTGTAGTTATAATAGTCTATTTTAACTGATAACAACTTCAACTGTGTAAAACATTTCTACATGTTTGTTTCCCCGCACACATTTTATGTTGTCATAATTTACATCTTTGTATATTGTGTATCCACTAACAAAAGAGTATAGGTATAGTTATTTTTAACTATTTTTACTTTTTCCTTTCAACCTATATACTGAAGCTCAAAGTGATTTAAACATCACCATTGTAGCATTATTGTATTTTGAATTTGACTGTTTACTTTGACCCATGGATTTCATATTTTTATATTATTTCATGTTACACATTAACACCCTTTCAGTTTGAACAGCTTTGTTCAGCATGTCTTGTAAGGCAGGTCTAATGGTGATAAATTCCCTCAGCTTTTGCTTGTCTGGGAAAGTTCTTTATCTCTCCTTTGTTTCTGAAAGACAGCTCTGCTGGATCACACATTCTTGGTTGGCGGTTTTATTCTTTGAGTACTTTGTATCAGCCTGTTGATTCCTGGTCTGCAAGGTTTCTGCTGAGAAATCTGCTTTTAAAGCTTTACTTTACTTTCTTATTTGTTTGTTTGTTTGTTTATTTATTTATTTATTTATGAGAGAGAGAGGGTGTGTGTGTGTGTATGTGTGTGCGCGCACGTGCAGGGTAGAGGGAGAGGGAGAGAGAACTTTAAGCAGGCTCCATGTCCAGTGTGGAGCCTGACACAGGGCTTGATCTCAAAACCATGGGATTAAGACCTGAGCCCAAATCAAGAGTCAGACACTGGGGTGCCTGGGTGGCTCAGTAGGTTAAGGGTCATACTTCGGCTCAGGTCATGATCTTACGGTTTATGAGTTTGAGCCCTGTGCTGACAGCTCAGAGCCTGGAGCCTGCTTCGAATTCTGTGTCTCCCCCTCCTTCTGTCCCTCCCCAGCTTGCACTCTGTCTTTCTCTCTGTCAAAAATAAATAAAACATTTAAAAAACAGTCAGACACTTAACCAACTGAGCCATCTGGCCCCCCTTTTTCTTTTTTTTTGAGAGTTTGATTATAATATGTCTGAGTGAAGATATCATTGGGTTGAGTCTATTTGGCAATCTTTATGCTTCACATTGGTGGATGACCATATCTCTCCCCAGATTGGAGAAGGTTTTGCCTTTATTTCTGTATTTAAGTTTTTTAAATCCCTTTGCTTTCTTTCTGGGACTTCACTAATGCAAATATTATTTTTGCTTCATGGTATCTTATAATTCACATAGGATTTCTTCACTCCTTTTCATTTTTCTTTTTTCTCCTCTTAACTGGATAAGATCAAGAAATCAGTCTTTAATTTTGCAGATACTTTCTTCTCCTTCACTGAGCCTGCTGTTTAAGCTTTCTATTTCATTTTTCATGTCATTCATTTTATGTGTCAGCTCCAGAATTTCTATTTGGTCCTTTTTTTAAAAAAATTATTTCCGTCTGTTTGTTGAACTCTTGTTTTGGTTATGGATTGTTATCTTGAGTTCATTGAGTTGGCTGTGTTCCCTTGAATCTCACTGAGCTTCCTTAAAATAATTACTTTGAATTATTTCTCAGACAACATAAGGTCTATTTTGGGGGATATGTTTCTGGGAAATTATTATGTTCCTTTGGTGGTACCATGTTTCCTTGTTTTTTCATGTTCATAATGGCTTTGTGTTAATGCCTGTGCATTTGAAGGAGCAGTCACCTCTTCCAGGCTTTTTGGACTGGCTTCAGTTGGGAAAGACTTACCCTGAAGGTGGCTTCAAGGGTACCAGCTGGGTGGAGTTGGGTGTCTCTGGTTCCTGGGAGAGCACAAGGGTGTAGTTTCCATGCACCTCCATGAACTCAGGTCAGTGTCAGCAAAGACTTTGGAGGTCTTTCCGTGGCCAAGACTATAGAGATCCTGCAGGTTGCAGTGGTGTGCTGGTACTTAGTGGAGCTGGGGCGTGCATTCAGGCATGTGCAAAACTACCACGGAATCTGGGTTCTGGCCACAGGTGCACTTGCTGTGTGTGGCACTAGTGTCTGAGGTGCAAATCTTTGCATTTCTCCCATGGAACTCTAGGGACTGTCATGATGACTCAGGCCCCCAGGTGAGGGGTGGCATTGGCACAGGCCCTGAGTTAATAAGGTGCAGCAATGGCTTGTGCCCTGGGGGCAGGTAGCAGTAAGAACACACCCTTGGAATGATGGGTCTAAATCCCAACTCTGGTCTCAAGGAACAGTCGCAGAATAGCAATAGTTTAGTCCCAGTGATGTTTGTACAAAACCAGAAATTAAAACCCCAGGTACAGGGTATACAACAGTGATGAGGAGTCAGTCATGCCTTTGGACCCAGGGCTGGGGTGCAGAACCTGGTAATAGCAGGTCAAGTCCACGTTTTGGAATCCAGGGGTGGCATGCAGAGTGGTGGCAGCTCTGGTCCTGTAAATGGTGAGGCGTTGTGGCATTTCAGAAAGCTTAGGGCACAGCAGCAATTGGGGCCTCTCGGGGCAGGATCACTCCTACAGTAACTACTCCTGTCCTGGGGAGGAGATAAATAGTGGGGACCTTGGGAAGCTCCATCAGCTGGGTTTAGCATTGGTGAAGACTGGCTGGTCCTTGGTGGCAAAGGCTGCAAATGTCCCCAGTGGTGAAGCTCGCTGAGGTTTTTTTACTCTCCTCCCTGTGGAGTGAAATCCCTCTGAGGGCATCCCTCTTGGTGCCGAGCTGCTCTGGCTGGGAGAGGCATGGGTAATACAGGTAAAATGCTTCCTATGCTTTTCTGTGTTGCAATTCTTGGTTTCTAGCTCTGTAGTATTTTTCCTTCTCCTTTTAAAGTTTTTTTTTTTTTTTTTGAGAGAGAGAGGGTTGGGTGGGGGGAAGGGGCAGAAGAGAGAGGGAAAGAGAGATAATCTCAAGCAGGCTCTGCACTGCCAGTGCAGTGCCCAACATGGGGCTGGAACTCACAAAGCGAGAGATCATGATCTGAGCCAAAAGCAAGTCAGACATTTAGCCACCTGAGCCACCCAGGCACCCCTCTGCTGCTGCTTCATGGTAGTGCAGAGCTTTCCCAAAGCAATTCAGCAGTTGGTAGTTCTTGATTGTTTTTGTTGTTTCTGTGCAGGAGATGAGCATCAGGACCTCCTAGGCCTCCATCTTCCTGATGTCACCTTAAATGACTTTTCTCTAGTGTACCATTTTGATTAAATTCAGAATAGGCTACAGTCAGATGGAGGAGGGAGAGGAGAGGGCTCTGACTGGTTTAGGGTTTAGTTTCCTTGTGGTGGGGAAACAGATCCCTATTATTCTGGTCACTACAACCTAGAATCCTGAAATTAGGTTGATATCATCTTATGGTCATAGGTCTTGTTGCAATTTAAAAAATGTGTTTCTGAGTTCATGCTCCTTGGGGATGCAGTTAATGAGATTGCACTTTGATCTTATTTCAGTGTCTTCTCTGATCTTCGCTTTAAGATGCTGTTGCTAATGCGTGGCTCTAGATATATTTTAATAGACAGAGGTGTTGTGCATCAGACATCACCAGAATGGGACTGTGAAGTTTAGTTTCTTTAAGCCACCTTCAAGCCTTGTGTGGTCAGGATACTTTAATGAGGTCCGGTTGGCCTGGCATGTCCCTCAGCAGAAGCAGGAAATGGACTGCAATGTCAGTAGAGGGGCCGTATGGATATCACAGCTGACCCTCATGGGTGTGTAACCATGAGGTCAGTTCAGCCAGGGAAACCCACAATCCCTGACTGAGGCACGAGTGGCCAACTCATGAGCCACACTAACCACAGTGGGTAAGCTGTAGCCAGTTGGGTAGAGGTTATTGCCTCGGAACTTGGAGGAGAGAGGAGGCATCCACCATGAGGACCTTATCCTCTCTGCTTTCGTAGGATATTCAATCTTGAGTAAAGGAGCCAGGGAAGGAGAATGTGAGAGACTGAAAGAGTTTTGCCAGATGAAAGTACATAAAAGGACTGTATAAATTATTTAAATCAGATAAGTTTAAACTATATTATACACACACACACACATATAAAATTGCTTTCAAATGCCTTTAGTTATATTCCCTCCTTGACTAAAATCTCACTGGAAGTTTTAGTTTCTAGAAAATGGACACAGTGGGTACTTGGTAATCAATTTCTGAATGACTTACTAATTTAAATTTTTTTTAATGTTTGTTTTTGAGCGAGAGAGACAGAGTGTGAGCAGGGGAGGGGCAGAGAGAGCGGGAGACACAGAATCCGAATTAGGTTCCAGGTTCTGTGCTGTCAGCACAGCCCTTGACGTGGGCCTCAAACTCAAGAACCATGAGATCATGACCTGAGCCGAGGTCAGACCCTTAACCGACTGAGTCACCCAGGCGCCCTGTGATTTACTAATTTAGATTAATTCTCTATTTTTTTTAAGATGGGAAAGCTGAGTTTGAACTGCTGTTTTACTGTCATGTAGTCAAACATGGTAGAGATACCTCTGTGCTCTTCTTTTCATAAGAATAATGGAAGCCTTTGGAGGGAAGGAAAGTCTCTGCTCATCTGCATGACTACACTACATAAGGACATTGCCAGGAGGTGAAGGATATTTCTTTAGAGCACTGGAAAGATGGGAACAACTCAGAGAAGATAACACACATAAGCTTAGCAGTCTGAGAGCCCTCTGGAGTCCTGAGGGTGAGAAACCATGGGGAGTTTTCATCTTCAGGGAGGAAAATGTGCCATGGCACCTGGCAGTACACCAAACACTTAAATTGGCTGCAGAGTTGTGAATAAGTAAGGCTCATGAGCTTGGTTATCTTTGCCGGAATCACCTTTCAAGAAAACGTTGACAAGAAGCGTAATACCCTCCTCCTCTTCCCTCACACAATTACCCAAAGGGAAATCAAGTTTTAGCAAGAACATGACAGCTATAATATATATTTGTTTATTAAACATGCAGTCAATCATCAAAAATTTTCATAGAGAATCCAAGAATATGTCTGCAAATTTCATTAATTGAGATTAATCTTGATGTATCTTTGTAAGAAATTTGAAATCAGGGATTGCACTTTATTATGACAGGATAGTATATGATTTATATGTATGGACTTTAAGGTGGCTGAACTCTTCAAGAAGGTCCTTTTCTTCCTGTAGAAAGTGAAAGATCCTTTGATGGAATTTTCAAATAGAATGGACCTTTCACTGCAATTCTGTATAATAACTGATTGCTGTAACTGTTGAGTACTCAGGTATTTCACTATTAGATTTTAATTTGTTGCACTATAAATCACTTAAAGGTAGACATATTTAATAGGAAAACTTATAATTTTCTCAAATATGTCAGTACTCTACTACCCATAGTTTCCGCCTTGTTGAGCATCACTACATTATCAAGGTCAACATCATTAGGTGAAGAGGGAGATGAGGTATTTAGGGCAAAGTTGCTGATCAGATATAAGTTCTTCAGTTTGCCTTAAACAATCTGCATCAAGGGAAATTTTTAAGCCATATAACTTACACTATGTTAAATAAACTGGGAGACTTAAACTTGAGAGACAATTTTACATGAATTACCAGAAATGAAAACAAAGCTGTACAAAAAGAATGTGCTGCTGGCAAACTGTTGAAACAATAGATTTTGACCAAATTAGTATAGTTTTTTTAGTTTACCTCCATGGGAAAACTTGGTTTACATAAGGTTGAGAGTGCAAACCATCTTAAGATTTATGCCAAATTAAAAACAATTCTCTGTTAGACACACACACATTTTCAAGGTTTATATGCTTTTTTTAGAAACCTTCATTCGGGGGTGCCTGGGTGGTTAAGTCACTTAAGCCTCAGACTCTTACTTTCAGCTCAGGTCATGATCTTTTGGTTCATGAGTTCAAGCCCTACATGGGGCTCTGTGCCGACAGCACGGATACTGTTTGGGATTCTCTATCTCCCTCTCTGCTCCTCCCCTGCTCACACTCTCTCTCAAAATAAACAAACTTGAAAAAAAAAAGAAACCTTCCTTGAGTCAGTGTTACAAAGAATGTCTTGTAAGAGAGTGTGAAAAGTCTTTCCATGTCTTTGCAGACTTAAGGGTGTCAGAAAACTTGAAAGACCATAGTGATATATGTCACTACAACATTTTTAAAGTTGAAAAACATTATGTAGAAGTGAAATGATCTATCAGTGTCCACATTACTCAGGTAAGCAGTGTCAGGAGCAACAAATGAGAACAGCAAGATTTACTCAACACTTGCTTTGTGATGGACATGCATTTTATATAATTAGATGACAGCCACAGAAAGGGTACATAACTTTTCCAAGGTCACACAGATAGTGACTGGCAAAGCCAGGATTGAAACCCAGAAAGCCTGGCTCCAAATATTTTGTTTTGTTTTGTTTAAAATTTTCTGTCTTGGGGGAAGAGTTCTAGTTTTTTAAATCTGCATAATTCTTTCAGTTTATATACAATACAATTACACCAACTTAAAATACACCAATGAGGGTTTTTTTTTAAGTTTCTTTATTTTGAGTGAGAGAGCAAGGAGAAGGAGGGGCAGAGAAAGAGGGAGAGAGAATCCCAGGCAGGCTCTGTGCTGTCAGCACACAGCCCAATGCAGAACTTGATCTCACAAACTGTGGGATCATGACCTGAGCCAAAATCACGAGTCAGATACTTAACCGACTCAGCCACGCAGGTGCCCCAAAATGAGTTTTGACAATTGTAATAGACTTATGTAACCCCCAGCACATTGAAGATGGAGAACATTTTCATCATTCCCAAAAGTTCGTAAGGGCTGGTATGTAGTCTGTCTCCTTGCGGCAGTCTTGGTCTCTGGCTTACTTGCTTTTATTTCCGTGACATTTGAATTATTACAAGGTTTTGGCTACTGTGAATAAAGCTTCTAGAAATACTCACATACAAGTTTTTTTTTTTTTAATAGAAGTTTTCATTTCTCTTGAGGAAATACCTGGGAGTGATTGCTAAATAATAGGTGGCAGTGGTCTCTCATTATGGTTTTAATTTTGCATATTCGGAATGCCTGATCATATTGAACATGTTTTCGTGTGCTTATTAGGATTTCACATAGCTTCTTTGTTGCAGTGTTTGTTCAAACCTTTTGCCCATTTTTTATTGGTTTGATTGTCTTCTGAATGAGATCTAAAAGTTCTTTTATCCATTTTAAGTACTTAAACTTGATACATATCTTTTCAGATATTTTCTCCCGGTCTGTGGACTGCCTTTTTTGCTTTTGTACCAATGCTAACAATGTTTTTTTGAAGAGCAAAACTTTTTTTTTTTTTATGGTTCATTTGTTTGTGTCTTCTTAAGAAATTACTGTTTAACCCAGCTCACAAATATTTTCTCCTAGAAGTTTATAGTTTTCACTTATATTTAAGTCTATGATCAATTTCAATTTTGTGTATGGGGAGAGGTAAGAGTTACGGTGTATGTTTTTACATACAATATCTAATAGTTACAAAACAATTTTCTGATTAGGCTACACCATTTCCACTGAATTAAAGGACATCTGTGTCAAAAATAAATGCATCATATATGTGAGCTCAGTTTCTAGAACTTCTATTCTGTCACATTCTCCTAAATGCCAAAAACTCGGTCTTGATTTTTATAGCTTTATAATAAATCCTAGAAAGGAGATAGTACACCAACTTTGTTTTCCTTGTAAAAACAATTTGAGTTGTTCAGGTCCATTGTATTTTTATATGAACTTTATGGTGTACTTGCCAATTTCTACCCAAAAAATTTTCTTTGAATTTCACTTGGGATCACATTGAATATATGGATTGATAAGTGGAGAATTTGCATCAAAACAATATTCAGTCTACTACGTGGCAATGAGAAAGAATGAAATATGGCCCTTTGTAGCAACGTGGATGGAACTGGAGAGTGTGATGCTAAGTGAAATAAGCCATACACAGAAAGACAGATACCATATGCTTTCACTCTTATGTGGATCCTGAGAAACTTAACAGAAACCCATGGGGGAGGGGAAGGAAAAAAAAAAGAGGTTAGAGTGGGAGAGAGCCAAAGCATAAGAGACTCTTAAAAACTGAGAACAAACTGAGGGTTGATGGGGGGTGGGAGGGAGGGGAGGGTGGGTGATGGGTATTGAGGAGGGCACCTTTTGGGATGAGCACTGGGTGTTGTATGGAAACCAATTTGACAATAAATTTCATATATTGGAAAAAAAAACAATATTCAGTCTTATGAGATGCCTGGGTGGATCAGTCGGTAAAGCCTCCAACTTCAGCTCAGGTCGTGATCTCATGGCTTGTGAATTCAAGCCCTGTGTTGGGCTCTGTGCTGACAGCTCAGAGCCTGGAGCCTGCTTCTGATTCTGTGTCCCTCTCTGACTCTGCCCTTCTCTCGCTCATCATTCGTTCTCTCTCAATAAATAAAACATTAAAAAAGTATTTGAAAAAAAAATGTTAAGTCTCCCAATACACTAATATGGTAGATCTCTATTTTAGTTCCTTTAAAATTCTTTTTACGGTGTTTTGTAGTTTTCAGTGTATAGCTCTTGCATCTGCTTTGTTAAATGTATCCATACATATATCCTATTTGGGATACAAGTATAAATGGCATATTAAATTTTTTTTCAGTTTCCAATCGTTGTGTTTTAGTATATTGAAATGGATTATTATTGTATTTTGACTTGACCTATGATCTTGCTAATCAATCTGCATGCCTTTAATATTTTTCTTCTTGTCTATTGCACTGCCTAGAACTTCCAGAACAATGGTCAATAGAAGTGTTGAGAGAGGACATTCTTGTCTTAATCATAATCTTAGGAAGAAACCACTTAGTCATTTATCATTAAATATAATGACCTGAACTTCTTATGCAGATTCCCATTATTAGTTTGAGAAAATGTCCCTGCTCTTAGTTTAGTGAATATTTTTATGATGGATGGATGTTTAATTTTGGCAAACATTTTCTGTATCAGTTGATGGTGTTTATTTTAATAACATTAGTTACTTTAATTTGGAGTGTGACATCAACTTTTCATTCTTTTTATGAACTTCTTTTAGTTACAAAACATCATTGTTTATGTATCTTCCTGTATTTTCTAACATTTGGCTGAATATTTCTTCATGGGCAAATCATTTTATAGTTTTTTTGTCTTTTAATGTCTTTGGTTTTGTTATCAGGGCAATGGTGTCTTCATATAATGAGCTGAAAGTGTTTGCTCTATCTCTGTTTTCTGAAAGAATTTATATGGAATAAGTATGAATTTCTATTAAATATTTGGTAGAGTTCACCAGTGAAGCCATTCGGGCCTTATGATAGCCGAGTAATTGCCCCCAAAATACCAGATTCAAGTCTCTGGAAACTGTGAATGTTACGTTAAGTGACAAAAGATGCTTCGCAGAGATGATTAAATTAAAGATCTTGAGATGCAGAGATGATTTTGGATTATACAAGTGGACACTAAATGTTATCCCAAGTGTTCTTATAAAAGGGAGGCAGAGGTTAGATTTGAATAGATAACATTCAGATATTCTTTCAGGGGTTGATTTTAAACTTTGTTGAGGCAGATCCTGAATAGTCTTTATTACAGGGTTAATTAAATCTCACTAAAATAGTGTAGCCTTCTGGGATTTCTACCTGATGTCTTTTTATTTTGAGGTCTCTCCCATTTGGCTGATGAAAACACAAACTTTTCTCATCCTTATAGGAGCTGTAGTAACTTTCAGGTTTCTGTTTACAGAAGTTCTTTCCCCAGCTCTACATAGCCTATCTCTGTATAGTGTCCTCCTCTTCATTATCCTGTCCCTCAAATTCTAGGGACCACAAGCTCCGTAAACATTGATACCCGCTTTAACAGCTCAGTGAGATCATTAGACCTTACTTGGTTTCATCCTCCCTCACACTGTGGCCTGGAAACTGATTCCAGGCAGTAAGTTGGAGTAACTGCAGAGTTTCATTTGTTTATTTTACCTTATGGACCACGATCCTGCACTGCCTGTTGACCAATGTCTGGAAATAATTGTTTAATGTGTTTGTTCAGTTTCCTAGTGATTTATGATAAAAGAGTGATTCTTGAAGCTTACTCTTTTTACAAGATCTTTTTTAGTTGTAATGCTCCACATGTTATGGCAAAATCTAAGTTTATTTCTGCTATCAAGGTGTGTGATTTGAGCAAACTGCTGAAATTTATTAAAATTTATCTGGGATAGCTGTGTGAATGGTATGGAAGTGTGTCCTAAAGTGGTGTAGAATTTTGGTGAAGAAGCGAAAGTCCTGGTGAGTGCTCTAGAAGAAATACTTGTTCCTCAGTAAATTAACATGTATCTCTTACTCTCAGTTCCATAATTTTTAAACTTGTTACAAGAAGAGTGCCTATTTTATAGAATTCTTGTGAAAAATAAATGATAAAATGTATGTTGAAAACAGCGCAATAAATATCTGGCACATTTTAGTGCTTATAATATGGAAGCTGTTATTATTTTGAAATGAAATATTCATGTGTATGTTTTCATGAAAGAAATGATATAAATGGCTTAATAAACTTTCATATTGCTGCAACAGGGACAAAAGAGATTAATGCGCGGATTCATATTTTTAGCATAAGTCAAGCATAAGTATTGTAGTATTTGGAGTATAAGTAATTTCTTGCAGGGCTAAGGAAGTTTGTTGTTTTATTTCCACATGGATGCCATTTTAACAAAAATGTATTGAACACATTATCTGTATAAGAGACTTTACTGGGCACATGGGATAACCACATATTAACGAGTCACTATCCATGCTATCAAATACCTTTGGATCTAAGTCGATTCTTTGAAAGAGCTCCTCTGTTACACAAGCATACAGCATGAATGATTTCGTGTGAAATGTTCTGTATGTTGTACATATATATGTGGAAAAATGAATCAGCCCCAACATAACACATTTTATGCAATAATGTGGACCTTTTAATGTTTACCCTTTGGTTGCAATTACATATTTGCTGCTATTGTTTTCTGAACTTGGTCCCTTCTCTTATTTGTCGTGCTCTCCTGTACATGGAGCCTGGTCCTGAGTCCTGCTGTCCCTCTTTTTCCCTTGTGACAAGTTCACATGATACTGAAAACTACCCTCTGTAATTCCTCACCCCATACTCTGCCTTCTACACAGACTTTCTTGATACTCATGGTCCTTGAGTTTATCTCTACATTTTGCTTTTAGGAATTTGTATTGCACCAATGTTGTTCTGAAGGGATTATCTCTCAAAATCCATACACTCAGGCCAATACATACCATGATGTCTTTCTAGCTTTAGGTTTTTGTCTGCAATTATCACTATATAATTCATATCATAGTGTGCTTCAACTAGATGATTATATCAAATTCCTTTACTTTCCTGCAGTCTCCATATTCTGATCCAGAACACACTATGATTTTTAAAATCCTAAAGATAGATATTCTTCAGGAAAATAAGGGATAAAGACTGAAAAGAGGGGTTTGCCAGTGTTCCTTATTCTCTTCAGTTTCAGTACCTAAAACACCCAGATGTTTACCACATTCTGTGCCATCTTTTACTTATAGGAGATCTTTTGTTGTCTAGATCACTCCTGAGTCCTTGAACTGCCGTTACTCAGTCATATAGCAATGGCAAGGCTTAAGAGTACCCTGTCTTACAGTATGCATTGTTCATACAAAGACATGGTGGGAGAAGGTTTACTTTATTACTTTGTATAGGGCAGAAATGATAGGCCAAGGGTGAATTCAAATTTAATTATCTACTGTATTACATGAGAAACAACAGGACAGGAAAGGGCTCTGTGACTTCCCTACTTCTCTAAGAATAAAGAACATGTTCCCAAAAGAAGGAAAAAGGACATTGTCAGTCCATCTATCCCAATGGGACTCTGACCTGCAATCTTTACTGCAACCTGCACAGGAAGCCAAACCATAGCCTCGGTGGCAATTAGTCCAGAATAGTTAGAACTTGGTCAATCACTGGAAGCTTCCCTATATTTTTCACCTACTTGTAACCCATGGCCAACCAGAGAAAGCAAAATGTGCTCCCCAAATAAGCATATACAATGCTTCACTTCTATGTAGCCTGTCTTCAGCTTCTGCATGCCAACACCTTCTAATCAGGACAAATTGAAGCCTTTCTTTTTCAAAACTACAAAGCTTTTCAAGTCTTTTACCTGCCTTTAGCCTCTGTTGATTCTCACTGAGGTGAGCTTCCCTTGTTTCAATAGAGTAGTACCGCCAACAGGTTTTAAGGTTTATGTGGGGTTTTCTGAAGGGTTCCTTATTATGCCATTCATTATGATCAGGTCAGTATCATGTTCTTTCTGAAGTAGTTTCTGTTATTTCACAGGGAAGTGATTGCATCCTCATTCCAACTTGTATTAAGTGGGATCTCCTAGCATTTGGCATTTCATTACATAAATTCTTTGATGACAGGACAGGTCACTTATGTCTTTGTAACTCTAGTGCCATTATCAACAATGCTTTATAATCCAGCAATTGCACTACTAGGTATTTACTCAAAGGATACAAAAATACTTATTTGAAGGGACACGTGCATGTGTTTATAGCAGCACTATCAACAATAGCTAAATTATGGAAAAAGCCCAAATGTCCATTGACTGATGATAAGGAAAATGTGTGTGTGTGTGTGTGTGTGTGTGTAATATTTAGCCATAAAAATGAATCAAATTTTGCCATTTGCAATGCCATGGATGGAACTAGAATGTATTCTAAGCAAAATAAGTCAGAGAAAGACAAATACCATATGATTTCACTCATATGTGGAATTAAAAAAAACAAAACAGATGAACATATGGGGGGAAGAGGCAAACCAGAAAACAGACTCTTAACTATAGAGAACAAACTGAGGGTTACTGGAGTGGAGGTGGGCAGGGGGATGGGTTAAATGGGTGATGGGTATTAAGGAGGGCACGTGTGGTGATGAGCACTGGGTGTTGTATGTAAGTGATGAATCACTAAATTCTGCTTATGAAGCTAATATGCTGTATGTTAACTAACTGGAATTTAAATAAGTTGATAAAAAAAACCCACGTGTCAAATATATTAAGTGGTCAAATCTGGAGCTTGACCTTGGGAGCCTAAGATTCAGACCATGAAACCTGACTGTATTATATAGTCACTTGGCTATTGAATGTTCCTAAATGCCCCAAATCAGGTGTTAATGCGTAATGCAATGCCAAATTGGATGTAGGGTAACCAACTGCCCTGGTTTCTCTGGGTTTTAGAACTGAGAGCACCATTTCCTGGGAAAGCCTTCAGTTCTGAGCAAATGGGGGCAGTTTGTCTCCTTAAAGGTGTGAATGAAATAATGTGAGTAGCACATTGTTAAGCATATTATACATATCAAAGCAAAAAAAAAAAAGATTATTTCCTTCTCCTCTTAAGTAAATACTAAAAAGTTGAGATAAGCTGACAATTGTAGAACTAACCTAGCATCTCCACCATTATGTAATATGAAAGCCAAAACTGCACCAAAGTCAAACAGGCAAGGAAGACTTTACTCAAGGCTGTTGGAATAAGGGAGAGAGAGTGAATTCACATTCACTGAAACAAAAAGTGGGAGTTTTTAAGCACTGGGGTGAGCTAGTGGAAAAGTACTGGAGGATGATAGGGAGGAGGTTAATTAATGGGATGTGTGGAACACACGGAGTTTATTCCTGAGTTTGCAAATGTGTTTTTTTTGTTTTTTTGTTTTTTTGTCTTTTTTTTTTTTTTACTGTGATTAGACCATCTGTGCTTGCTAATTGACATCCATTGAAGTTCGGCTTCTGTCCCACAGAGACTGAGAGATAGGGGTGCGATCATCCTATCATCATTGATATTTACTCTTCAAAGAGATGGTTCTCAGATACTGAGCAAGATGTTTCCTGAGTTGCAAAGCTAGCAAGAGGCTGGGAGAAGATTTACATACATTTCAAAGAAGCAAAGGAGGAATGAACAATTAATTGTTTTCTAAAGCAAATCCTTAAAGGCAGATCATGGGGCCTATAGTCAAGAAGAAACCTGTCTAAAGTTGAATCAAGCTAAAGGGAATGTTAAGACAGTCATAGTCAGTAGATGGTATCACTTCTTTCCTTCAGAATCAGTGGCCTTATTTTCTATTTCTTTCTGGGAAAGAGCCCAAATAACATTCCTTTCTCTTCTGTCTTGCTAAAAGTAGAACATGCTTTCTCTGTAGCCAACATTTACATAAGGGCATTATTGTATTTTATACTTTAAAAGGAGTCTCCCAAGAGTTTAGTAAGTATCACAGACTGAAGACAAAATATTTAAGAACTGCTCTTCATGTACATAACACACTTGAGATTTAACAGCATTTACAATGGTTGGCAGGTTTAGGAAACACTCCAAAATTTCTAGCTTGAATCACTGTCTTCTAGGCTTTATCCATAGAGGAACTTTTAAAGCACTCCAATAAAAACAGCACTATAGGCATTCCATCAGCCCCACAGTACTGGATGTTTAGACAATCCAGGTGCCCATATAGGCATCAGAAGAGAGCTCATAAAGAAGGTGGCTAAAAGGCTGAATTCCTGTGTGACCAGCCAGATGTTTACCATTTTGAAACAGGGTTATTGGAAATTTTTCCAGAAGGGCTCTTTTTTGCTTTGGTGTCAAGGAAGTTCCTGTTAGCGATTATGAGCAATGGCTAAATGTTACATTTCTCAAACTGCTTATATTTAACAAGTTTGTTTGCAGATTTTAGAGCTCAATTGGTTTTGCTCTATTTAGATCTTGTCCTTTTTTTGTCAAGAGCAGATCAATAGACTCATGGAAGAACGGATGATAGGTTAAAAAAGAACAGATATGCTCAACTTGAAACAACCAAACAGAAGCTGCGATGCATGAAGAAGTTCACCCTGGAAGCCTGTGTCCTGAAGGCACCTGGCACAGGCTGAAGCCAGCACTGGAGGCACAAGAGCACATATGCAAACCTGCCCTTTGGCAGGTGTGTGTGCTTGGGTTGCCTTTAAATAGCCAGATGGGCCCAGTCTGACTTCAGAGCATTGAGAGTAGCTCAAATTAGAGGTAATAACATTTGCATTTAAATAGCCCCAAGGAGGAAAAATTCAAAGTAATGTACCTATTAGAACGTAATTATGAGTGTGTATATTTGAGAAGGTTGACAAGAAAACACTGAGTGGCACAGACATTAGCACCTCTCATTCTTTCTATGATGGGTGTTTGTTAATTTTCTGTTTGTAATAAGTCATAGTGCCTTGATATTTGTAATACCATGAGATCCCTTTCAAAATGTGCCTTTAATATGATGCTAATGGTGATAGTAATATTAATAAGATTTGGGGGCTCTATATAAGCACCTTACTGGATATTAATATGGCTATTTTAAAAAAACAGAAAATAGGAAATGTTGGCATGTGAAGACATTAAAACCTGTGTGCCTTGCTGACAGAAATGTAATAATGGTGCATCCTCTGAAGAAAATAATCTGACAGTTCCTCATTAAGCATAGAATCACCATAGGATCCATCAATTCCAATTCTAGATATCCACCCAAAAGAATTCAAAGCAGGGACTCAAATATTTGTACATCTATGTTCACAGCAGTATTATTCACAACCAAAAGGTGGAGGCAACACAACTGTCTGTTAACAGATAGGTGGATGAACAGAATGTTGTGTGTCCATGCAATGGAGTATTATTCAGGCTTGAAAAGGAAGGGAATTCTGGCACATGCTGCAACATGGATAGACCTTGACGACATTAATGCTAAGTTAAGCCAGTCAGAAAAAGGCAACTACTTTATGATTCCACCTATAACAGGCATCCAGGATAGTCAAATTCAGAGACAGAAAGTAAAATGGTAGGTGATGGGACCTGAGGAAAGGGATAATGGGTGTTACTGTTTAAAGGGTACATGGTTTCAGTTCAAGAACATGAGAAAATTCCAAACACAAACTGTAGTTATGGGTGTACAATAACGTATATATACTTAGTGCCCCCATGTTTTACACTTAAAATTATTAGACTGGTAAATTTTATATCCTGTGTATTTTACTGCAATTAAAAATATGTAAATGTAATCTTGCTATTTGGAAGATAAAAGAATAGGAACTACAAAGAATTGGCCTCATTATTTGCATGGTGTATTGCAAAGACTTGATATGTACTATATCCATTCTGTTAATAAATGTGTACTAAAAGGCCAAACATATGAAAAAAAAATGAACACTAAGAAATGTACTTTTGCATTTCTATATCCTGGTGTTTTCAGATTTGTTTTCTGAAAGAAGAACATGATATCATTGGTGATCCAAAGCAAAAGAAATTAAAGAAAGACATCAGTTATTAAAATCTATTTTAAGTCTTGAATTATCTAATCTGTTCACTTTCAGCATTAAATGCGATTTGATAACTCCCAGATATAAGCGTCCTTTGGTGCTCAGTAAACCAAGAACATCCTTGTTAATATGATTAATTACTGTATGACTGCTTTGTCTTTGTGTATACTTTAAGGGACCTTTATTTTTATGTGATTGATTACTAGATAACTGAGAAAAAACCAGGGTTTGTAGAGCCATGACAGAATATTTAGTGTTGGTGCCTTGAAGTACAACTATGTTCTTTCACAAAATGTTGTTTGGGAACTGCCGTCAGAGACCATATTCTTTGTTGGATGGTTCCTGATCCAAGCAAGTATATATTCTTGAGCCCAAATAATGGGCAAAGAGTTTGTAGAGACTTGGAGCAAATTCATGCAGGACTAGCCATGAAGACTTGCATGATGTGTACTTGAGCTGGTGATATATTCTTACTCTAGAGTTACTTAGAATCTCACTCCGCTGCTTAATGTAAATGTTTAACATCAGCAAATCTGTGAATGGATAAATGAACTATAGTGCATCTGGACAATGGAATATTATTCAGCACTAAAAGGAAATGAGCTAAGAAGTTAGGAAAAGAATGGAGTAACCTTAAATGCATGTTACTAAGTGAAAGAAGCCAATATAAAAAGGCTACATACTGTAGGATTCCAACTATATGGCATTCTGGAAAAGGCAAAACTATAGACACAGTAAAAGATCAGTGGTTTAGTGGGATTGGGAGAGGGAGGGATTAATAGGCAGGGCACAGCAGATTTTTAGGACAGTGAAACTATTTTGTATGCCACAGTGATAGATACATGTCATTATACATTTGTCCAAACCTATAGAATGAACACCATGAACCCTAATGTAAACTACGGATTTGGGGTGACAGTGATTTTTTCACTATTGGTTCATTGGTTGAAACAAACATACCACTGTGGTGCAGGATGTTGATAGTTGGAAGGTTGTGCATGTGGGGATGGGGGCAGGGGCGATGTGTGTGTGGGAACTCTGGTTACCTTCCTTTCTGTTTTGCTATGAATCAAAAACTCCTCTAAAAATATGTTTAAAAAATTAGAAACTCTACTTAATGGCAAGCAGAAAGTTAAGCACTTCATTGAGTTGATTGACTCCTTTGTTTTTGAGTTACTTAGAACCAGTATTGGAATTTGAGGGCATTGAGAATCTTCATTTAGACAGTTAATATGCCACTTGCTAGTGTGTAATCTGGGGCAAGTCACTTAATCTAGCTGAAAAGAGAGAAAATTTATACTTACTTTAATGATAAGATTAAATATAATGGCTAAAATATGTATAATATATGGAGTAATCTTAATTTATAAGTATTTAATAAATATTAACTTTTATTTGTTAAAGCCTAAAAATGCACTTCATATCTTCACAACATTTCCCATAATTGTCTTTTATAAAACAAATGTTTTATTATCTGAAATAAAAATAACTGATGAAGACAATTCCATGAAAACAGAGGCCCAAGGAGTTGCTTTTATTAACTATTTAATTCTGTTTAAATAGGTGATTTGGGTTCTGCCCATCTCTGTGTCCACTGACCAGATCAAGAGTAGGTCACTCCAAGTAGGCAGCTGTCTATATTCTAATTCTCAGAATGCTATAATGGAGATTTCACGTTGATTTACACCAACACATTCAAATCAGAAGACTTACACTTTTATTTATTTTTTATTTTTTTAATTCTTTTTATTTTTATTTTTTTTTATTTCTGAGAGACAGAGACAGAGCATGAGAAGGGGAGGGGCAAAGAGAGAGGAAGACACAGAATCTGAAGCAGGCTCTAGGCTCCAAGCTGTCAGCACAGAGCCCGATGTGGGGCTCGAACTCACAAATTGTGAGATCATGACCTGAGCCAAAATTGGACCGTTAACCATCTGAGCCACCCAGGTGCCCCAGAAGACTTATGCTTTCAAATAAGAACTCGATATTCAAATATTCTACTGGCTATAATCAGTATAATGTAATAAACCATCTGAACCCTACTGACCACACCAAAAATGTATCCCATAGTTATTGGCAGCAGAATAAAAGCATGTGATTATAAAACAACAACAGATAGTATGGCTGCTTCACCAATTCTAATTGTTAAGCTGTTATTACAACATAACATAGTTGTTAGTTTCATGATGGTAAATACTATCATTACACAGGAGTATTTTCAGTCTCAGTGTATAGTGTTGGCTTGTATTTCTTTTAAGTCTTTGTAAACTAAAGTAGAAAAAAGGAAATTTTAGATTTTATAAGAAACGTGGGCAAAATAATACATAACTGGGGCCTTAGGTTGTGTAAATTAGAGCCTGAGATGATTATATGCTAGTAAATTGAGAGATATGTTGACTTCTCAGGAAAAAATTACAGAGGCAAGATTTAGTTTTTTATATTTTCAGTAAACACTCATGATCTGACTGATCTCATATGTCAAATCAAGAAAACAGAAATGAAGCTATGTACAATGCTTTCAATCTGTTCTCCTGATTGAATTTTGTTTTTGTAATTTCCTTTTCACTCAAAGGGAATTATTTATTTCAAGAGAGGGCATCACGTTCTCTGCTATCTTGATTTTTAGAACGTTGCCAGGGTTGCTGAACCCTGGTTTTTCTCGCTGCTTGTGTGTGTTTGTATTCAGGGGTGAAGGGCTGGAGTGGTTAGCAGATCCTCTCTGGGCATACAACAAAGGAAGAGACTGTGCTGTTGCTGATGCGCTTACAATTTCCAAGGGTCAGGTGGTAATTTCGCTCTGTGAATCATAGCCTTGGACTGTTGCTGCTTGTGGCGAAGGGAGCCTTCATTTCATTTACAGAAAAATAAACAATGTCCTGCTTCTCTCCAAATGGGCTCCCAACTTTTTCATTTTTTTAATATCCTGGAAGCCATTAAATTTGTGTCAGCAAATTTTATATCATGCGTTTTCTGAAGAAACACATACATATACACACATATGTACACATGCACAAAATAAAATTCCGATGTTTAAGTAGTCTTAAGAGGAAGCTTTAGTAAGTTAGTGATTATGTATGTGGACAAACTTTGCATCTACTCTGACCCAATACCTTTGTGTTTACTTTAAAAAAAAAGTCACCACTGGGTTCCCTGACTGACCACATCAGCTCCTAGAATACCAGTCTTTCTCTAATGATAGCTTCACAGAAGGATATTAATAATGATCACAGGAAAAGTAAAATATTCTTAGAAATGTGAAAACCACAGGGCTAAATTCAAAGAACAGTGAGGATCACAGGATCAGATCTTTAGAATTATTGGAATATGGCTAGTATGAATAGGAACTCTAGTCTTCAGTTATGATGTTAGACCCCGGTATCACCTGTAAAACCTGAAAAAAGTTCACTGAACCTTGGAACACTCTTTCCTTCCCTTGTTTCAGTCTCTGACTTCGTTTCCTTGAAACAGAAAAAAAATACCTCCACAAATTAAAGGGCTTTTGAATGACAGAGCTTATCCCTGCAAGAGGTAATACTTTTCTTTCTAAAACTGTGGAAGTATGTGCAAACTTTAGAGATATGTGCAATCAAGATGCACAGAAAAAGCATTTGTCAGAATTTGGGGGCACGATGTTACATAGTGGAGTTCTACATGGCACAGTTGGAATAATAGTAGTTCAAATTGATGTGGAAATAGAGAAGTAAATCAAATACAGTTGCTGAATTTTGTGGGATGGAGACAATATGTGGATTGTATGGATTGACAATTCTGTAATCAGCATGTTGCCTTTGAGAGCTGTAGGAGAATAATCTTGCACAGAGCTGTATTGGATATAGAACATGGTAACTCTTGTTAGACAAGGCAATCCAGAATCAAAGCAATGGAAGAAGAAAATCCAGAAGACAATACCTTAGTCCTCTCCATATCTCAGGAAGAAGTAGTTAGCAGTCAGTTAATTTGCAATTTGTTGCATGTTATATGCATACATTAATTATGTGTCAACAGTGTATAGAATCTTCTTTTGCTTGTGTGTGTGTTGTAGTGATTGCTTAATAAGTATTTGTTGATAGCCACATTTTTGCTTGTTGCTTAACCAACAGCTGTATGCAAAGGACATAAATTTCTATTTCTGGTCATAATATTCAGTATTTACAATAAAACTGGAAAAATTAAAAAGTAGTCAAAAGCATGAAAAGATTGAACTCTCCATCTCTGCAAATTGGGAACACAGTATTGTGTGTAGTACACAGGCATTGTCACAATCCAAGTTAGCCAATTAATTTTCTAGTTAATTTGAAACTTAATTGTTCCTAGAAATTGATATACTGTTTTCTGGGTGTTTTTAAACTGTGGATTGTAAACCTTTTTATGTGAAACTGTTAAAGAGTATTTTAGGCACTTAGCAGAAAAGGAAGAGGTTTTGATATTGAGGCATGGGGAGGCTATTTCTCTCACTTTTGACAATGGAGTTTAGGTAATCCTGTCAAGGTTTAATTTTTATTTTATTATGAAAAAAATATTGTGTTTTCTAGAGCTGATATAACAAAGTATCACAGACTGGGAGAGGGGGGGTTAAACAGCAAAATTTCATTTCTCATAGTTCTGGAGGCTAAAAGTCCAAAATTAAGGAATTTGCAGGCTTAGTTTCTTGTGAGTCCTCTCTCCTTGGCTTACAGATGGCTGTCTTCTCTTTGTGTTCTCCCATGGCCTCTCCTCTGTGTGTGTGCACCCCTGATGTCTTTCTGTGTGTCCAAATGCCCTCTTCTTTTAAGGACACCAATCAGATTGGATTGGGGCCCACTCTAATGGCCTCATTTTACCTTAATCATTTATTATTATTATTATTATTATTATTATTATTAGTTTATTTATTTTGGGAAAGAGAGAGCACACATGCACACAAGTGGGGTAGGGACAGAGAGAGAGGGAGAGTCCCAAGCAGGCTCTCCATTATCAGTGTGTAGTCTGAGGCAGGGCTCGAACTCACAGACTGTGAGATCATGACCCAAGTCTGAGCAGAGACCAAGAGTTGAGCTTTCAACTGACTAAACCACCCAGGCACCTCCCACCTTAATCACTTTTTTTTTTTTTTAAAGGGCTTAGCTTCACATTCAGAGGTTCTGGGGGTTAGGGTTTCAACATAAGAATTTTGAGGGAGGATGACATAATTCAGCCCATAACAGTCACATTCATTAAAAATAATTCAAAATTGGGGCGCCTGGGTGACTCAGTTAAGCATTGACTTGGACTCAGGTCACGATCCCACGGTTCCTGAGTTCAAGCCCCATGTCGGGCTCTGTGTTGACAGCTCAGAGCCTGGACCCTGCTTCAGATTCTGTGTCTCCCTTTCTCTCGGCCCCTCCCCAACTTGTGCTTGCGCTCTCTCTCCCTCCCTCTCTCTCTCAAAAATAAATGAACAATAAAAATTTTTTAAATAAGAAAAATTCAAAATAAGCAGAAAGTAATAGGATGAAAAGGAAAAATCTCCCTCTACTCCTCTCTGATTCAATTTCCAGGGGACTCCATTTATTCTTAAGCCTTTGTGTGAAAGATTAATATGCTGTTCAGTAAACCTGTTCTTTTTCCTTCCTCGGTAAAAAGCTAGACTCTACTTACCAGTCTCCCTTATAGGTAAATGTAGGCCTTGTCACTGCATTTTGACCAATGAAAGGTAGTCTGAGTGGTGTGTGACACTTTTATGCCAGACCCACAAAAACTTCCACATGTGTACCTTCATATTCTTCACCTACAGGTTGATAAAACTCACCATATTGCAGATGGCAGACATCTTAAAGGCCAGAATCACTAGTGAGAGGTTGACTTTGTCTCACAACGGAATAACACATTTTGAATTTTACATGAGCAGCAAATTTACTTCAATTGCCTTAAACCAATGAGATTTGGCGACTGACCTGTTAAAACAGCTAGCATGATCTTAACTAAAACTTTAGAAGTATTCTAAATTGACACACATGCATGCATCTATGCCACATCATGTTAAGTACACATTTCTGCAACTTTCTTTTTAAAGACCACACAACATAAACTACTTTCTAGTTACATAAGGATCTGTCTCTTTTTTTAATGTAGTAAAACTTATGCACTTACCATTTTAACCATTTGAAAGTGTAAAATCCAGTAACATTTGGTACTTTCACAAATGTGTGCAACCATCACCACTATCTTATTCCAGAAAATATTTATCACTCCAAAAGGCAATACTTTGTACTCATAAAACAGCCACTCCCATTATCCCTTCCCCTCAGCACTAATAAGCACCAATATTCTCTCTTGGTTTTCTCATTATGGATATTTGATATAGATGCAATCATAAAATATGTGGCCTTTTGTGTCTTGTGAAAGCATTTAAAGTATTTTCAAGGTCCATCCATGTTATAGCATCTATCAGTACTTGATTCCCTTTTATTTTTTATTTTTTTTAATATGAAATTTATTGTCAAATTGGTTTCCATACAACACCCAGTGCTCATCCCAACGGGTGCCCTCCTCAATGCCCATCACCCACTTTCCCCTCCCTCCCACCTCCCATCAACCCTCAGTTTATTCTCAGTTTTTAAGAGTCTCTTATGCTTTGGCTCTCTCCCACTCTAACCTCTTTTTTTTTTTCCTTCCCCTCCCCCATGGGTTTCTGTTAAGTTTCTCAGGATCCACATAAGAGTGAAAACATAGGGTATCTGTCTTTCTCTGTATGACTTATTTCACTTAGCATCACACTCTCCAGTTCCATCCACGTTGCTACAAAAGGCCATAGTTCATTCTTTCTCATTGCCACATAGTATTGCATTGTGTATGTAAACCACCATTTCTTTATCCATTCATCAGTTGATGGACATTTAGGCTCTTTCCATAATTTGGCTATTGTTGAGAGTGCTGCTATAAACGTTGGGGTACAAGTGCCCCTATGCATCAGCACTCCTGTATCCCTTGGGTAAATTCCTAGCAGTGCTATTGCTGGGTCATAGGGTAGGTCTATTTTTAATTTTTTGAGGAACCTCCACACTGTTTTCCAGAGTGGCTGCACCAGTTTGCATTCCCACCAACAGTGCAAGAGGGTTCCTGTTTCTCCACATCCTCTCCAGCATCTATAGTCTCCTGATTTGTTCATTTTAGCCACTCTGACTGGCATGAGATGATATCTGAGTGTGGTTTTGATATGTATTTTCCTGATGAGGAGTGACATTGAGCATCTTCTCATGTGCCTGTTGGCCATCTGGATGTCTTCTTTAGAGAAGTGTCTATTCATGTTTTCTGCCTATTTCTTCACTGGATTATTTGTTTTTAAGGTGTGGAGTTTGGTGAGTTCTTTATAGATTTTGGATACTAGCCCTTTGTCCGATATGTCATTTACAAACATCTTTTCCCATTCCGTTGGTTGCTTTTTAGTTGTGTTGATTGTTTCCTTTGCAGTGCAGAAGCTTTTTATCTTCATGAGGTCCCAATAGTTCATTTTTGCTTTTAATTCCCTTGCCTTTGGGGATGTGTCAAGTAACAAACTGCTGCGGCTGAAGTCAGAGAGGTCTTTTCCTGCTTT
Organism: Acinonyx jubatus; assembly: GCF_027475565.1. Lineage (NCBI taxonomy): Eukaryota > Metazoa > Chordata > Mammalia > Carnivora > Felidae > Acinonyx > Acinonyx jubatus. Next base: position 30,080,825 of record NC_069389.1, on the reverse strand, counting down.
CTCCTCTAGGGTTTTGGTGGTTTCCTGTCTCACATTCAGGTCCTTTATCCATTTTGAGTTTATTTCTGTGAATGGTGTAAGCAAGTGGTCTGGTTTCATTCTTCTGCATGTTGGTGTCCAGCTCTCCCAACACCATTTGTTAAAGAGACTGTCTTTTTTCCATTGGATATTCTTTCTTCCTTTGTCAAAGGTTAGTTGACCACACTTCTGTTGATTCAATTCTGGAGTCTCTATTCTATTCCATTGGTCTATGTGTCTGTTTTTGTGCCAATACCATGCTGTCTTGATGATTACAGCTTTGTAGTAGAGGCTGAAGTCTGGGATTGTGATGCCTCCTGCTTTGGTCTTCTTCTTCAAAATTACTTTGGCTATTCGGGGTCTTTTGTGGTTCCACACAAATTTTAGGATTGCTTGTTGTAGCTTTGAGAAGAATGCAGCAACAGAAAGAAATAAAGAAACTGATCCCATTCACAATTGCACCAAGAATCATAAAATACCTAGGAATCAACCTAAAAGGATCTGTATGCTGAAAACTATAGAAAGCTTATGAAGCAAATTGAAGAAGATACAAAGAAATGGAAAAACATTCCATGCTCATGGATTGGAAGAATAAATATTGTTAAAATGTCAATAGTACCCAAAGCAATCTACACATTCAATGCAATCCCAATCAAAATTGGTTCCCTTTTATAGCTGAATAATAGTCCTGTGTAAGGGTATGTCACAATTTGTGTATACATTCATCCCCTGATGGGCATTTGGGCTGTGTACACCTTATGGCTATTATGAATAGTGCTGCTATGAACATTCATGTACAAGTTTCTTGTGGGGGGGAATACTTGCTTTCAATTTGGGGGTTATATACCTAGGAATGTTGCATCATATAATAATTCTGTGTTTATCTTATTTAAAAAAATTAATGTTTTTAAACTTTTGAGAGAGAGAGCATGAGTGGGGGAGGGTCAGAGAGAGAGAGAGACACAGAATCTGAAGAAGGCTCCAGGCTCTGAGTTGTCAGCACAGAGCCTGATGCAGAGTTCGAACTTAGGAACTGTGAGATCATGACCTGAGCCGAAGTCAGACACTTAACTGAGTCACCCAGGCGCCCCTTTGTGTTTAACTTATTGAAGAACTGCAATCTGTTTTATATAGATGCTAAACCATTTTATATCCTCACAAGCAATGTATGAGGATTTGAATTTCTCCCTATCCTTACCACCACTTGTTTTTCCTTTTGAAAAATTATACCCATCCTAGTGGGTGTGAAATAGTATCTCACTATGGGTTTCATTTATATTTCTCTAATGACTAATGATGATGAGCATTTTTTTGTGTGCTTGTTGGCCATTTGTACATCTTCTTTGGAGAAATATTTTTCAGTCTTTTGTCCATTTTATAATTGGGTTTTCATTTTGTTTAGTTGTAGAAGTTGTTTATGTGTTCTTTGCTAGATCCTTATCAGATCCATGATTTGCAAATATATGCTTCCATTTTATAGATTGTCTTTTAACTTTATTGTTAGTGTTCTTTAATGCATAATTTAAAAAAAAAGTTTGATGTAATCCCATTTATTGTTTCTTGTTTATTTTGTTGTCATACATTAAAAAATTACCAAATCAAAGGTCATAAAGATATACCTTTTGAGTTTTCTTCTATGGTTAGCTGTTATATTTAGGCATTTGACCCATTTGGAGCTAATTTTTATAAAGTGTGAAGTAAGGGTCCAACTTGATTGTTTTGCGTGTGAATATTCATTCGCCCCAGCACCATTTGTTTAAGAGACAATTCTTTCTGCACTGAGTGGTCTTGGTACTCTTGTTGAAAATCAGTTGGTCAGAGATGTAGGAATTTATTTCTGGACTCTGAATTTTATTCCATTGATCTTTAAGTTTGTCCTTATGTCAGTACCATACTCCTCTGATTATTGTAGCTTTTTAAATATTTTATTTTTATTTTTTAAATTTCTTTATTTTGATATTTCTTCAATCATTATAGCATTTTAAAATTTTATTTTATTTTTTTTTTAGTTTATTCATTTTGAGAGAGAGTGAGCATGCAAGCAGTGGGGAGAGGTGAAGAGAGAGAGAATCTCAAGCAGGCTCCACACTCAGTGCAGAGCCCAACACAGGGCCTGAACTCAAAACCCATGAAATCATGACCTGAACTGAAACCAAAATTCAGATGCTTAACCACCTGAGCCACCCATGTGCCCTGATTATTGTAGCTTTATAGTAAGTTTTGAAGATAGAAGTTGGGAAATCTTTGTCTTCTTTGTTTTTTGTTTTAATTTTTTTTTTCTTGCTGTGGTCTGGGAAATTGAATTTTAGGATCAGTTTTTCCATTTTTCCAAAAAAGGTATTTGGTATTTTGATAGAGATTGCATTGAATCTGTGTATCACTTACTGAGTGTTGCTGTTATACCATTATGTCTTCTAATCCATGATCATAGAAAGTTTTCCATTTCTTTAGTCATTCTCTAATTTCTTCCAGCAATTTTTTTATAGTTTTCAGTGTACTTGGCTCAGTTATTGAATTTTGTTTTTATATTCCTCTTTGTTATCTTTATAAAATCCTAATAATTTACACCGTTGGGTTTTTTTAGGGACAAATACATGAAATAGGTATATAAACCAAAATAACAGTATTAATTTCCCAATTTCAGATACTAGGCAACTGTAAGTTATAAAATTGGTGTGCTAAGGCAGGAAAGCCCCATTTGGGTGATTACACCCTTTCAGAATGGCCTTTGTATTGGGGCAGTGCTGGGATAGGGGGTGGCTATGGGTTAAATCTGTCTTTTAATGTACTATGTTCTACAAAACTGAAATACCTTTCCCCCAAAGCTTTCTCCAGTGCTTTTTCCTTGACTCAGAGGCCTCCGGGATATTTCCAGGGAGCACAGATATGAAACTTCTTTCCCATTTTACCAATCCCACAGAAGTGAAGTAATGATTTCCCTAGAGTGGCTCACACCTTGGTAAAATAGAATAAATGTTAAACCCCATTGGTAAAATTTATTGATGAGCATAGGTCCTGTTATTGACTTTCTAATTTGTTATTCAGCTCTCTGTTTTATCATAATTAGCAACTTTCACATGCATTTTATTAAACACCCATCTGTATCCATATTTAACTGGCTAATGCAACATAAACATCTTGTGCACATCTGTCTACTTTTGGAGAAATCCTGTTTTATGGGAGTGGTGATTTCAGCTCAAATGCTAATTCTATTCTTAAAGAATCTGAAGCCTTTCTACTGTACAAATAAGGCAGTGGTGGGATCCCAGAAATACAGGGATGGAAACGTTTGTCAGACGCTCAGCAGAATCTTAAATATATCCTAGCTGAAAGCTATGCTGGGGAAGAAAGAAGGCTGAGGTATGAGGGACTGGAAAGAGAATCCTAGTAGTCAAAGCTAAAAATCTACCAGAACACCTAAAGTGACCTCCTACATGAATTTGGATTTGTTCGTGGTGGAAGGACAGAAATCTTCCTGAGAAGGGAAAGGCTATGCTTTGAGTTAACACTCATAAAATGATTGTTACAGTCCTGTTTGACAGAGGGTTCACTAGAAGCAAAGGGGAAAAGTTGGAAGTTCTTACCAGAGTTAATGAGCCAAGGATTCCTGTGTGGTCATGATCCAGAGAATGTATTCAAGATGGAGTGGGCAGTGATTGCCGTAGTTCTTGGCTTCGCCCTGCAGGAGGGAGCTTCACTAGGCAGGTGATCAGTGGAAGATACTCAAGAATAGAGTGTCAGGGAGGTAATGGAGTACCTGAAACTTTGGAGTAAAGAGAAATGGCTAAGTTAACTTAAATCTAGCCAGAAATCCATGTTCAAAGTTTTACCTCATTGGATATTGTGGCTCAGGATAGCACCTCATACACAGAAGGCAGCCAATAAATGTTTGTGATAAGAAAGACTAAATAAGACTTGGAAGAACGCTATTTTTGATTTGAGGGTGCCAAAGTTCAGAGTGAAAGGAGAATTTTTTTTAAAGTAATAAAATTTCTGGGGCGCCTGGATGGCTCAGTCAGTTGAGCGTCCAACTTCAGCTCAGGTCATGATCTCACAGTTTGTGGGTTTGAGCCCCACGTCAGGGTCTGTGCTGACAGCTCAGAGCCTGGAGCCTGCTTCAGATTCTGTGTCTCCCCCTCTGTCTGCCCCTCCCATTCTCATGCTCTGTCTCTGTCTCTCAATAATAAACGTTAACATTTTTTTAAAGTAATAAAATTTCATATGGTATAAAGAAAGAAGTTTTTACCTGGGAGTAATAACTGTTATGCTTAATTATTCTCAAAGAGTGGCTACAAGTATCTTTTATTCTTAAATCATCCTGATTGGACAGATTTGACCTGGTTGTGAAAAGTAAGATTTCTTCTTAGGAAATAGATGGTAAGCCAAGAGAAATTTGTATTATTATTACTCTTAGTTACAAGGAGAGAGGAGGTGGGATATGATGGGAATGCAAAAGAGTCTGACAGGGTGAAGGAGGTGTTAAACCAAGTAGTTTTTTGAGTTTATTTTAAGAGAGAGAGAGAGAGAGAGAGTGTGTGTGTGTGTGCGTGCGCGCGCGCATGTGAGCATGCATGCGTGTGCACACGCCCACAAGCAGAGGAGGAGCAGGGAGAGAGAGAATCCTAAGCAGGCTCTGTGCTGTCAGAGCCTGATGTGGGGCTCAAACTTACCAACTGTGAGATCAGGACCTGAGCCAAAACAGAGTCAGATGCTTAACTGAGCCACCAGGCATTGCCCCAAACCAAGTCTTAAAACGAAAACATGAACTTATGTTCATGGAAAGGAAAACAGAAATGTCTCTTACAGAGTTTTGATAATGATGTTAGAAAAGCATTATCCAGTAGTAAATGTGGCTGCTACTATTCTGTAATCGTCCTCCATTACCTCACACTTTTAGTAAAAGTCTGCTACAGGGAGCAGTTTTTAAATTATGTAATTGAAGGGAAACCAGTGAGGTCCAGCATGGGATACTATAGGGCATATAGACAATAGCAGTCAGAAAAAGCATTGAAAATGCACAGAAACAAGAAATAGGTACAATATACATGAAGGAAATTGCAGCTCTCCCCACCCCATCCCAATTGAGGCAACCCCAGAAGATACATGAATGGCTCCATGAAAGAAGAAGCATTTGATCCATGCTTTGGTAGCTAATAATGGATAATTAGGTCCTGCTTTTGAAGGGAAGAACCTAAAAAGAGGGGCAAAGATAGAACTTCTAGTCAGTTCAGTTCTGGCATTGGTTAAATACATGATAATATGGAATGTAAGTGGCAAAAAAGATTGTATACACTATCAGGCCCATCAATTATAAGAATAAAGAACTGGGAATCACTTTTGGAAATGGACAACTATTTAGAGCTTTTGATATACCATTTCACATTAATTCAACAGTTTCATTATGACGTGAAAGGCTAGGCTCATCATTACCACTCGTGGAGCAAGTGTGATAGTATAAGGGAGAGAATATAAACTTCTGAACCAAGACTCTCATGAGGAGAATGAAAGAGATTGGATCGTGGAGGTAGAATTTTTAATATTTAGTAGCTGATTGAATGGTGGCAAGGGGTGTATGTAACAAATTATTCACAAAACTTACTGGCATAAGACAATAATAAATATTTACTATCTCATACAATTCCCAAGAGTGGTTTGGCTGGGTGGGGGTGGGAAGTTTGGCTCGGGATACCTCATGAGGTTATAGGCCGATGTCAGCCAAGGCTCTTGCTATATGAAGGCTTGTGCGAGGCTGGATTACCCACCTCAAAGGTGACTCACTCACATGGCTGGCAAGGTAGTGCTGGCTGCTGGCAGGAGGTTTCAGTTGTTCTCCACGTAAGTTTCTCCCTAAGCCTGCTAGTATATCTTCACATCTTGGTGGCTGGCTTCCCCCAGAGTGAGTAATTGAAGATTTCAAGGTAGAAGCTGTAATGTCTTTTACAACCTAGCTTCAATAGTCACACACTGTTACTTTTACAATATCTTCCTGGTCATCTAGGTCAGCCTTAATTCAAAGTGGGAGAGGAGTATACAAGGGTATGGATACCAGGAGGAAAGAATCATTGGGGGACATCTTGGTGGCTGGCTACCAAAGTGTGGTTTCCTTTGAGGGAAGGAAACCTCTACTTTACATCCCTGGATACTAGCCCAGTGTATGACCAATCTGAAAAATGAAAGATGACTTTGAGCCTTTGAGTTTGTATAATTGAGAGAATCATAGCTCTTGTGCTTTATAGAAGTAGAGATGGAGAAGCATGTTTGAAAGGAAAGATAAGTCTGATTTCTTTTTATATGTTTTCTTTGAGGAGAGAAATATTTGGAAGAATGCATTTATTTGATTTTAAACCCTCAAATCTCAAAGGCTAATTGAAAGAGACAAAGTTCAACACATACTCTTTTATATTCAGTTCCTTCCAAGTGCCTGAATTTCATTGTGAATAAGAAGTGGCATGAACTATTGCTTCATTTTAGATGAAACTTTTTCCTTTTTGGCAGCTGCTAAAACATGGAAGGAACTAAAAATGTTCAGTGTGGTGCTCATGGAGATGTGATGAGGCTCTAAAGATTTTTATTTTTTTTTTAATTTTTTTTTTAACATTTATTTATCTTTGAGATAGAGAGACAGAGCACGAATGGGGGAGGGTCAGAGAGAGGGAGACACAGAATCCGAAACGGGCTCCAGGCTCTGAGCTGTCAGCTCAGAGCCCGATGCGGGGCTCGAACTCATGGACCATGGATCATGACCTGAGCCGAAGTCGGCCGCCCAACCGACTGAGCCACCCAGGCGCCCCAAGGCTCTAAAGATTTTTAAAGGGGCAAAATACAGATGACTTAACATTCTGTGCTATATAAAAGTTAAGAAATTACAAAAGACATCATAGTAGACTTGCAGTTTTCAGAAGTGCATTTGTCTTTGCCATAAATCCAAATCCCTAATCTCTGCTGTCATTTTGTAATGATAACAGTTAATATGACTGCATGTATCTACTGCAGTCACACAGAGCCAGACATTTAATAACACGCTGCCTCAAGACTCTCTCTTGTCTTGCTTAACCCAGATGGGTGCTATTCTTACACCATGCATTTGAAGATTCATTTATTCCTTTAATTATTATAACTGCAGATACTACCCAGAGACCTTTAAAGGTAACTATGAATGTGTATATTATGGAGAATCTAACAGTTTGCTTGAGAGTGTATACCTCATTCCTTAGCAAAGCATCATGACTTCGTAATATTGCAGCAGGTGTATAACCTGTTCATTAATATCTGATGTTTGAGAATTGCAAGTTGTAAACATCTGACCATCAACAGTAAAATAAAACTGTTTCAAGAGTCTAATTTCCTGCCACTCTCCATCCTGTGTTAAGTGACATAAATGACTTATTATACCGTAATGTCTATTTGTGCAGGGTGTTCTTTTTATTCATGTTAAAATTAGCCACAACTTTTATAACAAAAGAGTTGTCCAGTTTCCAAAATATTTCTTGGAAGATCCATTTTAGCACAGGATTGATTTCATGTTTTTCTCTCAATGATTAGAGCAACAATGTTTGCTACCTGCCCAATCTGTCATTGGCTACGTTGGGGGAAATTTGAGGTGACACTAATGAATCTTGCACTTGTAGGGCAGCTGAACAGGCATACAGCCAAGAGGTGAAGAATCTTGGATATGGTTAATGCAGGAGCTATTCTGTCTTAGAGGAAAAGACACGAAAGCTGCGACTAACGTTAAACAGAGGCCTTCTCTTTTCTGTTGTTGATTTTCTTCCTTTGATTTTTTTCTTTTTTGGTCCATTTGTTTGCACTCCTTCTATTCCATTGCACTTAAGTATGCAATTTAATAAGGATTAATTTTAAGGAGACTGAAGCCCACATTTAACAGTATTAATATTGAGGCCATACAATTGAGAATGACTCTTATAAACAGTGGTTGTTAGTGATAAGAAACAGCCCAAACTATGTAAGTATTTCCCAGAGGATATTTGGGGATCCAGTATCAAGCCTGAATGGTATTTCCTGTTTGCATATGCAATCCTCCGATCCATCCCTAATAAACTAGGAGGAGTCTTAGCCCTAATCCTCTGTATCGTAATTCTAGCAACCATTCCGCTACTTCACACTTCAAAATAACAAGGAATGATATTCCGATCACTTAGCCAATGCCTCTTCTGATTCTTAGTAGTGGACCTACTAGCCCTAACATGAATTGGAGGACAGTAGAATACCCTTTAATTACCATTGGTTAATTAACCTCCATCCTATAGTTCTCAACTCTCCTAATCTTCCTACCTATTTCTGGTATTAATAAAATCATCTTTTAAAATGAAGACTCTTCGTAGTATATAACATACCTTGGTCTTGTAAACCAAAAAGGAGAATATGTTCCCTCCCTAAGACTTCAAGGAAGAAGCACCAGCCCCACCATCAGCACCCAAAGCTGAAATTCCTTTTAAACTATTAACTGCAATACCAGAAATTGATACCATAACTTTTATAATTCATATATTGCATACTTTTGTACTGTGCTTGCCCAATATGTTCTCATTTCCCCGTGATGACGCAAACCATACAATATATCTATTAATATTATATAATACCTACTATGTATAATCTAGGGTTGACAACCAACCTACTAACTGTATACAGGTGATGAGGAGGTATCGTTTGATAAAGCACATTCCAAGGCCACCACACACCTATTGCTCAAAAAGGCCTGAAGTATGGAATAACTCTCTTCATCATTTCACAAGTATTTTTCTTCACAGGCTGCTTCTGAGCCTTTTACTACTCAAGCCTTGCCCCAACTCCGGAGTTGGGAGGGCTGCTGACCACCCACAGGTATTACTCCTCTCAATGCCCTAGAAATCCCTTTACTCAACACCTCTGTACTATTAGCCTCCAGAGTGTCAATCACTTGAGCCCATCGCAGCCTAATAGAAGGCAATCGAAAGCACACAGTGTAAGCCCTTTTTATCACAATTTCCTTAGGGGTGTATTTCACATTACTTCAAGCCTCAGAATACTGTGAAACATCCTTTATAATTTCGGACGGAGTATATGGGTCCACTTTATGTTGGAGTATATGATCCACAAGCTGTTTTGGAAAATATTCAATTGCAATATAGGACATATTTCTCAAATAGGCAAGTTGCTCTGTGGATTCATATGGAGGCTCTTGTCTACCTTTAGCATCTCCCTAAAAATGAGAAACAGGTGGATTTAGTTGCTTGGATTAATGAATAAATTCTATATGTGGTTCAGAGCCAGGAAAGTCAACCAGAAAGTACTTTTCCTGGTCATTAAAAAAAATTCACATTTAGGGGTGCGTAGGGGGCTCAGTTAAGTGTCAACTTCAGCTCAGGTCATAATCTCATGGCTTCTGGGTTTGAGCCTCAACTCAGCTCAGAGACAGGAGCCTGCTTCAGATCCTGTGTCTCCCTTTCTCTCTACCCGTCTCCCCTACTCATGCTGTGTCTCTCTGTCTCTCTCAAGAATAAATAAGCATTTTTTTTTTTCTGGGCACCCGGGTGGCTCAGTCAGTTAAGTGTCCGACTTCTGCTCAGGTCATGATCTCACGGTTCATGGGTTCAAGCCCCGCATCAGGCTGTATGCTGACAGCTCAGAGCCGGGAGCCTGCATCTGATGCTGTGTCTCCCTCTCTTTCTGCCCCTTCCCCACTCATGCTCTCTTTCTCTAAAAAATAATTTTAAAAAGTTAATTTTTTTTATATTTAATGTGAAAACGATGATCTCATGAAGTTTACATACCATATTAAACATTACTTACTATCAATTTTGATGGCTATGTTATGGCCTCTAAAAATAATACAATTGGTGGCACATTATATGCTTTTCAAAACTGCTCTAAAATAGAAATAATGTGAATTAAAATACATATTGCTGGGGTGCCTGGGTAGCTCAGTTGGTTAAGCATCCAACTTCGGTTCAGGTCATGATCTTATAGTTTCTGAGTTTGAGCTCTGTGTCAGGATCTGCACTGACAGCTCAGAGCCTGGAGCCTGCTTTGGATTCCATGTGTCCCTCTCTGTCTGCCCCTCCCCTGCTTGTGCCCTCTCTCAGAATAAATAAACATTAACAGAACATGCATATTGCTGACATGCTGGGGATTGCTCTAAAATAACTGTATGGCAAACTTTATGTATTAGCAAGATAAAAAGAAATTGCTAAAAATTTTCCCTCTGCATTAAGATAATGAGGCTTGAATGATAAAGTAGCAAGATCCAAGATATGTCAAATCAAAATATTTATAAAGTTTTAATAATGTTTTAGACTAAACAAAAGCAAGAAGGAAAAATTAAGGAAATCATTCTTATTCTAAATTTAATTTTTTTTCTGTCTTAGTTACAAGCATTTCAAAGACTTTTAATAACACAGTAACTTTTAAACTTATAGTTAAAATGAGGTGAGGTAACATTTAATTACAACAACAACTTACCGCTGTTATGTGAAAATATCTTCCTGGTAGTTTCGGAGATATTTTGTCCAATTCAAGAAGAAACTTGAATAATTATCTCAAGAAACTGCTGCCTCATCTGAAATTTGAAGCTCAATGCAGTTTAAGACATTTTATCTTTGGGCCGCTAAAAAGGAGGACATTTTATTAAATTGTGCCTATCATCAGGCAGATGTCTTGAAAGGGCTTTTAAAAGAGTAATTCTTAAAGTAGCAAGTTGATACCTTTTCTAAATTATGGGAATATTTATTGAGAAAATTTTATTAGTTTTATAAGATATTCTAAGTTAAAAATAAGTAGTAACTACCGCTGACAGTGAAAGTTACCTAGTGATAAGTAATTACACATTTAGTCAGAAGATAGTTAACCTGTAATTCTAATTATGCAATGATCATGAAAACAAGTTGTTTCCAGAAACTATGTGTTAAATTTATGAAATATAAAAATGTATTTTTGACTCTATTGCAAATAAAAGCAAAATTACTAGCACTATTTCTGTTTCATGTAAGACATAAACATTTTAACATGTCTCTATTCCTAAGATAAGTTTTCCGGCTAAATGTGAAATAACATATTGGTGAGGTGAAACTTCTTGAAATATTTCAATCAAACATTTTTGGGCACTTCTAATATTGTTTTGACTCGATCTGTGGGAATGGATCAGACCTGGAATCGTATCTCCCTTCGTGGGGGGGGGGGGGGGGGTGGGAAAGAAATTGTAGCTTTGCTACTGTTGAACCAAAAGCTTCACAGCATGACTTGGTTTTCCTACTGTGTAAATGACTGTAACTTCAACTTCCAGAGTCTGAATTGTTTCTGTCAATTTAATGTCTGAGTTGTGGTATAAATGCAAAAGAAACTTCAAAATGGAATTGCAAATTTTTACTTAAAGAAGTTTTTTGTTTGTTTTTTTTTTCCTGGAATGTTATTGAGATACTTAGTTTGGATTGACTGATGATTTGTGCTGGGAGTTAACAAAAGGGAGCTCTGCCCTTGGATTGATACCACCTCTTGGCCCCTGGGAAATGTATGATGCTTTGAGGGATTTTTTTCATCTCCTGTTCTTTGTTCTTCTCTGGTCCATTCCCTCCTGTGACCAGTGATGCTGACTGTAGAATGGCTGATTGAGATGAATGGTACAGTCTGTGGCACTGGAGATAGAACAAATTAACTGGTTCCTTTGGGGCTAGAATTGATGGCATTTTACTAATTAGTGGACGAGGTGAGCCAGGCACAGTGCCGTAGAAATCAGTGTGTGAAGTGATCTCTGTTAATGTCCCGACATGGGAGCAAATCAGATAAAGCTGGGGGTGGGAGGAGGCAGGCAGAGAGAATTCCAGAAATCAGGAATTAGATACACTTGTTTTACTTACAAGTAGAGATGTCATTTGACCTCATTTCATCTTTTAGGAAACACTTTGGATACTACATTTACTTCAGACTTTGAGAGCTATTGCTATTTGTTTGATGCATAATCTAAACTTATGTTTTTGGGGAAAAATATTCTCCTTCAATTATGTAAAAATTCTTGTTATTCATGCTGGTAATACACACAATAACTATGTGGCTCTCAAACATAAACATCCATAGAAATAATGCTGGTTAAAGCTATTGAGTTATTAGATTATGCTTTCTTTTCTTCATGTTTTACTCCTCTATTCTAGGAAAAGGTAATCTTTATTGCTTCCTTAACTCACGATAGGTTTCTATAAATAGGAAACAAAACAATAGTCCTGGCTTTTGTTTTTCTGAAGATTAAACTTCTTGAAAAGAGGGAAGAAAGATGATAGTTTTGGAAGTAGCAAAGGGAGATTATAGGAAGGAAATTGAGGTTAATAAGTTGTCTGAGTAGTAGGACTTATTAACTCCAGTTTTGGTTCTGTTGAAGGGAAACGACTGCTTGGTACAAATAGGGAGGCTGATCCTTGTGCCCTGGCTATAGCTTTTATCAAGTTTCATGCATCATAAGTGCTAGACACAGTTAAGCTATACAACACCAAGAAGCCATGCTGACTTGGACTATGGGCATCTCACTATGTGGACCAATTAACAGAAATTTACCTATTTGTCTTTCTGGAAACTTCATACAATGCTGAGTTGGAAGCAGCCATGGAAGGGGTAAGGTTTTAGGGATTCCCAATATTGACAGGGATTGAAATTACAGGCAACACTATAAGATGTGGAATGGAAGTCAGATTAAATGTGAATTCTAAGAGAATAAAGACGTTGTCTGCTAAAGTTTGTGAAATGAGAATCGTGTATTTTGTGATACATGGTAACCACTCTGTGATTAGAGTATGTATATACCCTTAACTGTTGGTTTATTTATCTTTGTAATGAAGATAATTAACATATACTGTTTCAGGTGTACAATATAATGAATCAAAATTTGTATACATTATCAGTGCTCATTAAGACAAATGTACTGGTGACTGTTATTTCTCCTCTCTACCCACCTATCTCCCCTCCCCTTCCCTCTAGCAACCAACAGTTCTCTCTATTTAAGAATCTGGTTTGGGGGGCACTTGAGTGTCTAACTTTGGCTCCAGTCATGATCTTGCGGTTCATGAGTTGGAACTCCACATCAGGCTTGCTGCTATCAGCCTGTCATCACAGAGGCCACTTTGGATCCTCTGTCCCCCTCTCTCTGCCCCTCCCCCACTTGTGATCTACCCAAAATAAATACATATTAAAAAAAGAATCTGGTTTTTTTATTTCATTTTTCTTTATTTATTTCTTGAATTTCACATATGAGTGAAATCATACGGGATTTATCTTTCTCTGACTTATTTCACTAGCACTATAACCTCTAGGTCCGTCCATGTTATTGGAAATGGCAAGATCTCTTTCTTTTATGTGGCTGAGTAATATTTAATTGTATATTACACACACACCACAGTTTCTTTATTCATCTGTGGATGGACACTTGGGTTCCTTCCATAAGTTGGCTACTCTAATGCTATAATAAACACAGGGGTGTATATACCTTTTGAAATGGATATTTTTGTTTTCTTTGGGTAAATATCAAGTAGTGGAATTACTGGACCATATGGTAATTCTGTTTTTTAATTTTTTGAGGAATTTCCATATTTTTCAAAATGGCTGCACCAATTTGTATTCCCACCAACAATGCATGAAGGTTCCTTTTTCTCCACATCCTCATCAACACTTTTTTTTTTAGGTTTTTGGTTTTAGTTGTTCTGACAGGTAAAAAGTGATATCTCATTGTGGTTTTGATTTGCATTTCCCTGATGATAAGTGAGGTTGAGCATCTTTCCATGTGTCTCTTGGCCGTCTGGATGTTTTCTTTGAAAAAATGTCTATTCAGGTCCTATGCCCATTTTTAACTGGATTGTTTTTCTGGTGTTGACTTGTGTAAATTCTTTATATATTTTGAGTATTAACCTCTTATCAGATATATCCTTTGCACATATCTTCTCCCATTCAGTGGGTTGCCTTTTTGTTTTGTCGATGGTTTCCTTCTCTGTGCAAAAGCTTTTTACTTTGGTGTAATCTCAGTAGTTTAATATTGCTTTTATTTCTCTTACCTCAGCAAAATGTTTCTACAGATGCTGTAAATTATTGCTTATGTTTTCTTCTAAGAGTTTTATGGTTTCAGGTCTCACATTTAAATCTTTAATTCATTTTGGTTTTATTTTTGTGTATGGTGTAAGAAAGTGGTCCAGTTTCATTCTTTTGCATATAGCTGTTCAGTTTCCCCAAAACCGTTTGTTGATGAGGCTGTCTTTTCCTCACTGTATATTCTTGCCTCCTTTGTCATAGATTAATGGACCATATAAACATAAGTTTATTTCTGGCCTCTCTATTCTGTTCCATTTATCTATGTGTCTGTTTTTGTGCCAGTACCATACTATTTTGATGCTAAAGTTTTGTAGTATATGTAGGAATCTGGGATTGTGTTATCTTCAGCTTTGTTCTTCTTTTTGTGAGTAATTATTTTAAACATTTTTTCCAATTGCAAGATACTTTGTTTCTGCAGAAAAATAACTATTTGGAGTAAATTGTGTTGGTATATTCATCTAAAGTATCAATGCATTGATATAATAACTTATAAATTAATTGGAATTTATATTTCTTACCTTCTCACAAAGTATTTATCAATCTAACCATTTAGATTAATATTAAGAAGAGATTGAATATAAAATTCTCTATCCTCTTCCTTTATTTTGATACTGATTTCTAGCAAGGCTGTCAGACTGTTGGAAAACTAACCAATACTTTCTGCACTTTCTTAAATTATACCTGAATTCACTCCCGAAAACCTATTAGAATAGTTAAGCTCCTGCACACCCTGTGTTTAAAAATACTTCAAGGCCCACCAGTCAGAATTTCTATAAATAGCAATTAAAATATTTTAAGTAATTGGTAACCCATATACTAAAAATTCAACCTAGGTGAAAGTTTCCCCTAAATCCCTTTGTTTAACTTGTTCTAAAATGTAAGATTTATAGAAAACTGAATTTTGGTGCAGATTTTGCTTTGTGACTCTGAAAAGTGTTCATTGGGACCATTTCCAGTTTCTCGCTATTATAAATAGTGCTCTGTTCATTTCTCTCTTTTCCTTTTTGAATGGATTATTGAAAGCCAAATAATTAAATCACCAGTTAGGATTTATTTCAGACACTTGATATATATTATCAAATTGCTTTTACCAGTCTCTTATATCCATACTACAGTGCATCAGAATGTCTCTCTCAATGTATTCTTGCCAGCATTAATATGAGCATTTTACAAACTATTTGTTAATTTAGTAGAAGAAAACTGGAATCTCACTGATTTTTAATATACATATCTTTGATCAATAGCAAGATTGAATAGTTCTGTTTGTCTTAAAGTAGGCTTCATGCTCAGTACAGAGCCCAACGTGGGGCTTGAACTCATGACCCTGAGACTAAGGCTTGAGCTAAGATCAAGGATTAGGTGCTTACCCAACTGAGCCACCCAGGCATCCCTGAATACTTTATTTTTTTTATTAGTCATTGCATATTCTTTTAGGTTACTTTCCTATTTTTAATCATTTTTAAATTAGGGGATTTAGTGTTTCTTACAGTTTTATGTAACTAAATACATTTACATATTTTTATATAATAAAGACATTAAAAGTTTGCTAACACTTTCTGAAAATGTATCTTTGTTCATTACATTTCAGTATACTTCTTGATGTTTTAACACTTACTATGTTCTTTTCTTGTATTGAAAATTAATAATATAGGCTCCTGAGTTGCTCACTGTGACCTGAAGGATGCATAGGAACTTTTCAGGTGAAAAAGGAGAAAGAAAATTTCAGACCACAGGAAAAGCAAGTAGGAGCTGAACCTACCCGAGGAAGTGATAGAGGTGAGTGTTGCTAAAAACACAACTCACAGGGTGGGGAGATCAAATGGCCAAGTATCAATTTTCTGGAAGATATTTAACTAATAGTTCAGTTTCCCAAATTTATTATTCTCAAAATGGCTTTTCTGTATTAAAATTGCATGCATTTTTTTCCAAATGGGATACTTGTATTTTCTTTTTATAATTTCTGAAGGTTTTTCATTTACAAATTTCTTTTCTGCTCAGGGCAGCATTTTGAGTAGTGTCCATGCTGTCAAAAACTAAGGTTCCTAGTTAGTTATAGGGCACTTGCTAATGTCATCAATAGAAAAAATACAAGTTTCATAATAAATATCAAATAAGAATTTTATCTGGGAACTTTTCAGTTGACACTATTTCCTCGTTTTTTCCCCCAATTGTTTTACTGTGGTAAAATTGCACACAATATAAAATGAGCCATCTTGACCATTTTTAAGTATACAGTTTGGTGGTATTAAGGACATTCATACTGTTCAGCCACCATCTTGTAAAACTGAAACTCTGTACCCATTAAACATTAGCTTCCCATAACCCCCACCCGAAGTCTCTGGAAATCATTATTTTACTTGGTTTTATTGTTTTTTATCTCCCAATTCCCCCCATGCAGTAGCCTCAGCTTCTGGTAACCACCATTGTACTCTATTACTGTGAGTTTAGCATTGTGCTTTGTTTGTTTGTCGTTTTTAGATCCACATATAAGTGGCATCTTAAAATATTTTGCATCTTTGGATTATTTCACTTAACATAGTGTCCCTGAGTTTACCCATATTGTCACAAACAGTGGGATTTCCTGCTTTTTCATGGCTGAGTAATATTCCTTTTTATATAAAACACATTTTGTCTGTTCCTCTGTAGACAGACATATATTGGCTATTGTGAATAATGGTGCCATGAATATGGGAGTATAACTATCTCTTCGGCACAGTGATTTTATTTCCCTTGGATATATGCCCACAAGTGAGGTTCCTGGATTGACGAGTAGTTATCTTTTTAATTTTTTTGAGAAAAGTCCATACTCTTTTTTCATAGTGATTGTATTAATTTACATTCTCACCAAGAGTGAAAAAACGGTGGGAAAAGGGGTCCCTTTTCCCCACATCCTCAACAACACTCCCTCTCTCTTGTATTTTTGGTGATAGCCATTCTGACAGGTGTGAGGTCATACCTCATTGTGGTTTTGATTTGCATTTCCCTGCTGGTTAGTGGAGTTGAGCACCTTTTCATATACTTTTTGGGTATTTGTATGTCTTTGGGAAAATGTATTCAGGTCCTTTGCCCATTTTCTAATCAGGTTTTTATGGTTTTTTTTGGTTGCTGGTTTGTTTATTTGTTGTTTTGCTATTGAGTTATATGAGTTCCTTATGTATTTTGTATATTAACCTTTTGTTAGATACATGATTTGGAAATATTTTCTCCCATTCTGTAGGTTGCCTTTTTATTTTATTCCTTTGGTGTGCATAAATTTTTTATTTGTGACCCAGTGCTACTTGTTCATTTATTTTTGCTTTTGTTGCCTATGCTCTTGGTGTCAGATCCCAAAAACCATTCCAAGACTGATGTCAAGGATTTTTCCCCCTGTACTTTCTTCTAGGACTTGTACAGTTTCAAGTCATACAGGATTGTGTGTATGCTTAGCTTGGCCATATATGAGCTTCTTTATGATCCTTTAAAGTTAAGTTCATCTAATTCACAAAGAGTTTTAGGAATCCCTCTATAGCTGCCACCAGTTCAGCTTTCCAGAGTAATAAAACTGTACTTTGTTTAATTTCATTTCAAATTTTTTTGGCCTTTTAACTAGTTTCTAACATGCATATAGGGAATAGGAATGCTGTTCCTTGGACACCAAATATCTCAACATCTTGTATATTTGACTAGAAATCTTGCCCTGATATTTGGGGAGGAAAAAAAAAATCACATTTCTGGCACATCCTGAGCAGAAGGCATCAGGTTTCAATGCTTTTATATGTCATGTGAGCTTTTGACCTTAGTTGGTTGCAGCAGTTTATATTTCAGTAGGTTTTTAACTGGATCAGGCAGGACAGGCCTCAGTAAGCATAAAAAATGGGACACTATGACTGCCCTTATCCTGACCCACACTGGCTTAGCTTTTAACCAAGCAGGGTCTGCTGACATAAGGATTAAATGATCAAAGGAAAAAGCTATTTAGTCCTTGTTAAGGCTTATATCAAAACAAGCTGAGCCTTCCAAGTGTTTGAGCTTTCCAAGCATTTGTGCATTAGAGAAAAGGGGAAAAAAAGAAAACTTCTGTTTTCACAGTCAAGTGTACATATTGAATTATTTAAAAATTTGAGATGTAATTGACATAACATTGTATAAATTTAAGGGGTGTAATGTGTTAAATACACTTATATATTGTAATACAATTCACACCATAGTGTTCACTAATACCTCCATCGAGTCACATGATTATCTTTTGTTTTTTGTGGTAAGAACATTTAAAATCGATCCTCTTTCTTAGCAACTTTCAAGTATGTAATACAGTATTGTTAAACATAATCACAGTGCTAGGCACTGGATCCCCAGAACTTACTCATCTGCTAACTGTAAGTTTATACCCTTTGACTAACACCTCCCAATTTCTCCCACCCCCAGCCCCTGGTAACCACAATTCTGTTCATATGAGTTCAGCTTTAAAAAAATTTTTTTAAATTTTTATTTATTTTTGAGAGAGAGAAAGAGAGCATAAGCAGGGGAGGGGCACAGAGAGAGGGAAACATAGCATCTGAAGCAGGCTTCAGGCTCTGAGCTGTCAGCACAGATCCCGATGTGGTGCTCCAGCCTGCTGACCGTGAGATCCTGACCTGAGCCGAAGCCAGACGCTTAACCGACTGAGCCATCCAGGTACCCCTATAAGTTCAGTTTTTTTACATTCTGTATATAAGTGATACCATAATCCCACTTCTGAGTATATGTATCCAAAGGAAATGAAAACAGGGTATTGAAAAGGTATCTGTGCTCCCATGTTTATTGTAGTTACAGCAGTCAAGATATGGAAACAACCTAAGTGTCAACTGATGAATGGATAAAGAAGATTTGAGATCTATATATGGAATATTATTCAGCTGTGAGAAAGAAGGAAATGCTGAAAGAATCATGGGGGATAGAGGCCAACAATATGTGTTTTGTGTCAGGTGTAAATAAGTAATGCTAATTGGGAAGCCCCAAGTTCAGTTCCTCTTAATGTAATTTTGAATTATATTGAGAACTAAGAGGAAAAAAGTGGATAGTCCAGTCTTTTGGAATTAAGTGGAATTAATGCTCAAGTCTAAGACCTCCCCATATCACCTCAACTCGGACCTGGTTTATTAATTACCCAAATTTGGGCCAAGATGTTGGTGCTCATTGACCCAGACTACGTTTTCATCTGGGAAAGGGGGGTAGATTTTGTCAATGAACAATTAGAAAGAAAGAGAGACTTAAAATAAGGATGATGTGCTATCTTGTGTTGTTAGAGAAACATCAGAATGAAATTGAAATACCCAAAGTTTAGAGGAACATAAATACCTATTATTGAAATATTTTGTCCCAGAGAATCAAATTTATTCAAGAAGGCAGGGAGGATCCAGAGTAATTTGACATCTGTCTTTCAGACTTACTATCTGCATGGGAGCAGTAGGAAAATAAAAGAAAATAACGGAATATGGACTAATTAAGCTGATAAAGAGAGATTTACTTTAAGAACTTAGAACCACATGAGGCAGATATAAAAGATGAAAGAAAATGATTTTGTTTCTAATTGACCTTTAAGGGGGAAGCCCAGGCAGTGGTCATTAATGATAAAATAGAATGCACTGAGTATACGGTTTTGCTAAATGCCACACGAGCAAACAGTGAAAACAAGGTTTGCCCAATGCTATAAAATGAACCTGTGGAATACAAGAATAAATCTGAAATGTTTTAAAACTAATAATTACTATAAAATTATTAAAATTTAGTAACCATTTTGAAGTATGGCAAACTTCAGGATTGCTCCAGCAATCACAACTGGTCATTGGTGACACTACACACTCACTTTCAGCTAGTGTTTCTGGAGGAACATCTCACATTTTCTTCTTTTTCATAATCTTTTTATTCTTTATTATGTATAGTAGATAATTCTGGAACTTTTCTTAGGAAAAACTGGGGTGGCAAATTTAACATTTTTCTTTTACTTTATCTTCATCAGATATGAAGTTTTTTGAAATGAAACTTATACTTGAAAGACTCATGGCTTAACTGGAATTAAAAAAAATAAAACTAGGAGTATGGCATGGCTCAGTTGGTTAAGCATCCAACTCTTGATTTTGGCTCAGCTCACAATCTCACGGTTCATGAGTTCGAGCCTTGTTTCTGGCTCTCTGCTGCTGGTGTGGAGTCTGCTTGGGATTTTCTTTCTCCCTCTCTCCCTGCCTCTCTCCAGCTTGTGCTCTCTCTCAGAATAAATACATACATACATACATACATACATACATACATACATACATACATACATAAAACTTAAAAAATAATACTAAATATTTTCATAAGGCTTATATCTTTATGAATGAAGTATGGCAAACAGCATGACATAGTCTTTATTCTGCCTGAAGTTGATATTTAAATTTAAATGCACATTCATTGGTTCAAATTAGATACCACATCCTCCATAAAGTTTTAGCTTATGTTCCCTTAAAATTCCTATTGGCAATCTATTTCCTTTTTAACTATTTGAAAATTATTTTTTTAATGTTTATTTAAAAAATTTGTAAATTCTTAACAATTGTGTATCCTTCCTCATCATTGTTAAATTTACTTTAACAGAAATATATATAAACTTACATATCAATTGAATGACAGAATTGAAATAATAAAACACCTAGGATTTTTGCCTCATGTTATACTTATCATGGGAATCTATCTTTGAAAGCAGTTATTTCCCAATCTTAAAAATAAATCTGAATAATATGCCTTGTGTGTATTATTGATTATTACACTGACAAGAATGAAGTAGGTGATCACATGATCAAATACAATTGAAGAGTGTCACAGACAACAATGAAGTACACATTGAGCACTTCAGCTTTCCAAGTGCTGAGACCAAAGCTGAAATGAACCAAATATCAAATTTTAGGCACATCCTGAGGTCTATGTGAATCCAACTGAAAGATGTCCTCTGAAAACTATAGATCCATGGTGCATAGCATAGCAATTGGGAAAGCCTTCTGGAAGATTGCTTTCTTCTCTAATGTACATTTTTGCTCAATAATTTTTCTAAATTTCCTGTGACCTTTATAATATTTCACTAAACATGCAACTGTTTATCCTTAAAGCAATGGATATTAACATATATTTTGGCTACTTTTACTTTTTCTTTTCCTAGAAATTCTACTTGGAATATCCATGTCTATCTCTCATTGTAAACATAGGTATCTCTGGAGTATATACCTAGGAGTGTGAATTTTGGTTTGTAAGGTTTATGCTTATTCCATTTATCAGGTAATATTACATTGTTTTCTAAAAGGATGTAAAATGTTCCTGCCTGTAGAGGCTAGTTAGTAAGGATATCCAATACCTATTTGTCACTTTCCCTTTCATCTAGTGGCTGAGTTCTGACCAACAGAAAGTAGGCAGAGATAGTATGCAGTCCTGAAAGAGAGAAATGTATCCTTCTCCTTATCATTCTTATTTTCTTCTGGCTGGAATGAAGAGAAGATGGCTGGCAGGGGGAGGAATCTTAAATCATAAGGGAATAAATCATGCCTTAAGGATGGTGGGAACAAAATTTTTTAAATTTATTAGAGAGAGAGAGAGAGAGAGAATGAATGCAAGCAGGGGAGGGGCAGAGAGAAAGGGAGAGTGAGAATCCTAAGCAGGCTTTGTGCTGTCAGTGCAGAACCTGACATGGGGGTAGATCTCACAAACTGAGATCATGACCTGAGCCAAAATAAAGAGTTAGATACTTAACTGACTGAGCCACCCAGCTGACCCACACTTGTTTTTAAAGAATGGGAACAACATTTTAAAAAATATAGAAGGGGCTTGGGTCCCAGATGATAATGGAACTCCATATTAGTGATGGACTTCTAATGTCAATAAGAGATACATATAAGCCACTATTTAGGTTAGGTCACTGGTAGTTGGGTTTTCTGACACTTTCATTGCAACCTAATGACAACTAACTTGCATTGTCAGCAACATCTTAGAAGCATTCCTATTGGTCTTCGTTCTTGACAACATTTGTTATTATCATATTTTCTCCACTTTTGAGAATTTGATGAGTCTAAAATGGTCCTGAATCGTGGCTTCAATTTTGATTTCTTTATTATTAATTAAATTGTCTCTTTATACATAAATTACATGATTCCATTTATGAAATAGCTGTTATTGACCTTGGACTAATGAATAGATTGTTTTAATTGATAAGATTCTAAAAATATATAGTCTAGATATTAATTCATGTTGGTTATGTACTTTTCAAATAGCCAAACCCAGTGTGTGAATTGCATTTTCATTTCTTGATGATGATGAACAGAACTTCTTAAGATAAAGTAGCTGTATTCATTTTTGTGGATGGAGAGGAAGATGGCAGCAGAGTAGGACTCTAGGCTCTCCTCATCCTAAAAACACAACTAGATAACTATCAAATTATCCTGAATACTCCAGAAATTGACCTGAAAACTGACAGAGCAAACTCCACAACTAAAGTGAGAGAATATCAAAGAAGAGAGCAAGTGTGGAGACATGGTTTAGGGGAGAAACAAATCACAGGTGCTGAGGAGGGGAGGGAGCTGTGGTGATGAGGGAGCCATGGTGATAAAGTGTGTGAGAGAGAGGAGCACACAGGGGAACTCAGAAGGAGAATGTTTCCCTAAAGCCATCAGCTTGGAAAACAAGAGGGCTGAATTTAATGAGTTCTTGTAACCAGTGGGGCCTAAAATCTGAAGTTTTAAAGGTTAGTGGACTTGGCTGGGATAGAGCCTGGAGGGCCCTGTGCTGCTCCTGGAGAGAAGGCAGGCAAACAACCTGAGGGCAGATAGTATGGAAACAGCAATCTGAAGGGCACCTGGGACACACAGTGGGGGAGATTATTCATTCTTATTGCAGCTCATCCTTGAGAGGTAGTGTTCACAGAGACACATCTCTGGGAACAAAATATCTGGCAGGGTGGTGGTATTTCCTTCCCCCACCCCTCAGCATAAACGACAGAGCTACCTGCATGAAGTAGTGCAGTGCAGATGCTAGCTGCCTAACTGGCTTACACCAAGCCTTACCCCACTGCACTCTGGTGGAACTACACTTCTCAATCAAGCTTGCCTCAGTCCCAACACAGTGGGCCCCTCCCCCAGAAGACCAGCATAAGCCCTTGCCCACACCACTGTCTTCTGACTATGGAGAGTTCTGCAGGGCCTCATTTCTGGAGGAGGTGGTGACAGGTCTCATTTCACAGACCAGAGCATACATAGTTAAAACTCACCACCTTCAAGTTAGGGACCAAACACTGCCCACATTAGGTACAGAACACCCCTTCAAAGGCCTGAAGGATAGAGCAGTCAGTACACAATAGTGGAGTGCATGCAGCATGCACCAGAGACACTGCCTGAAGCCCCAGGCCCTGGGCATTGCAAGACCTCTTCTTCATAAGGCCATTACTTTCAGATGCAGGAGACATAACTGGCTTTTTAACACAGAAAAGGCAGAGACTTCGATACAAAATGAGAAGGTGGAGGAATTTATCTCACATGAAAGAACAAGATAAGGCTACAGCCAGAGATCTAAGTGAAAGATAAATAACATGCCTGATGGAGAATTTAAAGCAATAATCATAAGGGTACTCTGGGCTTAAAAAAAGAATAGAAGACATCAAAGCAACCTTGAAAAAGAAAAGCAGTGCGGGAAGCATCACAATTCTGGACTTCAACTTATATTACTAAGCTGTAGTGATCAAAGCAGTATGGTACTGGCACAAAAATAGACACATAGATCAATAGAACAGAATGGAAAACCCAGAAATAAACCCAGAGCTAGATGGTCAATTAGTTTTTGACAAAGTGGAAAGAATATCCAATAGAAAAAAGACAGTCTCTTCAAGAAATAGTGTTGGGAAAACTGGACCACTTTCTTATACCATATATAAAAATAAATTTAAAATGGATGAAAGACCCAAATGTGAGACAGGAAACTGTTAAAATCCTAGAAGGGAACACAGGCAGTAACTTCTTTGATGTTGACCATAACAACTTCTTTCTAGATATGTCTCCTGAGGCAAGGGAAACAAAAACAAAAACAAGGTTTTGGGATTTAATCAAAATAAGAAGCTTCTACACAATGAAGGAAACAGTTAACAGTACTGAAAGACAACCTATGGAATAGGAGAGGATATTGGCAAATGACATAACTGATAAAGGGTTAGAATCCTAAATATACAAAGAAGTTATAAAACTCAACACCCAAAAAGTGAATAATCTAATTAAAAAATGGGCGGAAGACAGGAATAGCCATTTTTACAAAGAAGATATCCAGATGGTCAACAGACACAGGAAAAGATGTTCAACATCACTCATCTTTAGGAAAATACAAATCAAAACCACAATGAACTACCACCTCACACCTGTCAGCTAAAATTAACAACACAAGAAACGACAGGCATTGGCGAGTGTGTGGAGAAAGGGGAACTCTCTTGCACTGTTGGTGAGAATGCAAACTAGTGCAACCACTGTGGAGAGCACTATGGAGACTCCTCAAAACATTAAGAATAGAACTACTCTATAATCCAGCAATTGCACTACTATGTATTTACCCGAAGAATACAAAAATATTAATTCAAAGGGAGACATGCACCCCAATGTTTATAGCAGCATTATCTGCAATAGTCAAATTATGGAAACAGCCCAAATGTCCATTGATTGATGAATGTATAAAGAAGATGTGTGTGTGTGTGTGTGTGTATACCAAAAAATGCACAAATAAATAAGTGCACTATGTGTATACATATACATACAATGGAGCATCACTCAGCCATAAGAAAGAATGAACTCTTAACCATTTGCAACAACATGGATGGAGCTGGAAAATATGCTAAGTGAAAAAAGTCAGAGAAAGACAAATACCACCTGATTTCAGTCATATGTGGAATTTAAGAAACAATACAAACAAGCAAAGGGGAAAAAAAGAGAGAGGCAAGCCAAGAAACAGACTCTTAGAACAAACTGATGGTTACCACAGGGGAGGTAGGTGGGGGCGGGGGGAATGGGTTAAACAGGTGATAGGGATTAAGGAGTGTACTTGTGATGAGCCCTGGGTGTTCTATGGAAGTGTTGAATCACTATGTTGTACACCTGAGAGTAATATTTCACTCTAAACTGGAATTTAAATAAAAACTTTTAAAAAATAGCTGTATTTATTCATCTTTCCGTTATTATTTATGCTTTTCATGTCTTACATACCATAATGTCCTAAATAACATTTTCACATTTATAGTTTAAATATTTTAAACTTTGCTTTCATGTTTCAGTCTTCATTACACCTGGAATTGACTTTTTGTGTGTACAGTATGAGATAGGGCTTAGATTTGCTTTTATCTCATTTGAATTTCGTATTATTTCAACACTATTTCTTGAATAGGCAATTTTGTCCCCATGGATATAGGACATGTCATAAATCAACTGACCCATACAGGTCAGTTTTGTGATCTCTGTTCTTTAGGTCTGTATATCTGTACCAACACTACATAATTTTCATTAATAAACGTTTAAAGAGTCTTGATTTAAGGTAGAATAAACTTGTTCTTCATAAACATTTTCCCTTCAATCCAGTCACATTTCTTGGATTCTAAGATTACACATTTGCAAATACAATATGCAAAAAAACCCATGTAATTTTGTTAGAGGTTGTTCAATTTATCTCCATATTACTTGTCCCATTTTAAACTCTTAGCAACAGTGTGTGAGAAAGACTGTTGATCCCCTGGTTTGCCTTTCCTTTGAAGACAACTGGGAGTTTCTTAGTCACAGAATAAAACAAAACTAAACTAAAACTGCAATATTGGTTTGGAAGTGTAATAACTAGGCAATTGTATTCTTAGAGAACCAAGAGAAATAAAAACACATAGCAACAAGAATATATGTGACAAGATGTTCATAACAGCTTTAATCATTTTAGCAGAGCTTGGGGAAAATCCAAATGTTTATCCATGTTATTCTGTATTTATTCAGTGCACTACTAAAAAGGTATAAAAAGATTTGAACTTAGGATATTCACAGCAATGTAGAAGAGTTTCAAAAACACAAT
This sequence comes from Acinonyx jubatus, assembly GCF_027475565.1. Taxonomy (NCBI): domain Eukaryota; kingdom Metazoa; phylum Chordata; class Mammalia; order Carnivora; family Felidae; genus Acinonyx; species Acinonyx jubatus. The sequence continues at coordinate 30,054,692 of NC_069389.1, read as the reverse complement.
GTTGATCAAAAGAAATCAGACCTAAAAGAGTTCATACTATATGCTTTCTTTCACATGAATTTCTAGACTGCAAAAAATAAGTGATAAAGACAAATGAGAACAGAATAGGCCTCTGTCTAAATTGGGAGATTTCTTACAATGGTGAATGAGGGAAATTTCTGGAATGATAGAAGGTTCATTATCTTAATTGGGATGGTGGTTTTAATGGGTGTATATATTTGTCAGACCTCACTGAATTGCATAGATTTAAAAGATTGAATGTTTTGCATGCACATTATATGACAGTTTAAAAATATCGTATATATAAAATGTATTTGTAGTAAATAAGGTAAATTCTGGAAACTGTATGGGGCAAGATCATGATTTGGGCTTATGTTGAGAAACAGTTGTCTACAGATCTCTCTTATTGATGCATGTCTGTGACTGAGGAACTATATACCAACTGTATTTTATTATAGATTATCTTTTCAATGAGACTTTCAATAAATTCCCCTTTTAAAAAGTGTTTATTTTGAGAGAGAGAAAGAGAGAGAGAGCAGGGCATGGACAGAGGGGGAGGGAGAGAGAGAATCCCAAGCAGGCTCCACACTGTCAGCACAGAGCCTGCTGTGGGGCTTGAATTCAGGAAATGTGAGATCATGACCGGAGCCATGATCAAGAATCGGACACTTAACTGACTGAGCCAGCCAGGCGCCACCAATAAATAAATTCCCTTTTGACCTCATCTAGCCCAACTGAGTTTTGGCTCAAGGTGGCTTGTGACTTTCAACAGAAAGATGCTAATGGGGATAGAAAAAACTGTCCTTTTGAGGATAATTTTTAGGAATCTAATTGCTTAATAGGGATATCAGCTTAGTTTACAGTTGTTAATACACAACTTTTGGAGGGAAAAGTGATACAGTGTAGTTCTCTGGTTCAAGGTGTGGAATGCAAGAAATGAAAGAAAGATGCATCTATTAATCCACAACTACTTAAACTTGTGACTAAAATTACAGTAAATGCAGAAATCTTTTGGAAAAATACTTTGGACAAAGAGGATTTTGGTGAAAAGCATTTAAACACTATGCTTATTGTTCTAAGAGATGGGTATACATTTAACCTCTAATTCCTATTTAAATGCCAATTGTATTCATTCTATGTATACATTAGATACCTGTTTTATGTATGTGTATTTAATAATCATGAAAATGATGACTAATATATCTAGTATTATGTACACACACAAATCTAATGAATCTCTACAACAACGTGGACATTTCCCTCTCCATATTTCCCTCAGAGTTGTTAGAATCTCACAGCTAGTAAGTGTCAGACTCAAGGTTTTCACTGAGGTCGATTTAATTTCAAAGCCTGTGGTTTTTCTAAATCACTTCATACTGATTCTCTAGCAGTATGAATAGGAGTGTTAAAGATTAACTAATTTTAAATGAATAAGTTGGTGTATCTCTTAACTCACTATTGACCACTGCTTCCAAAATTCCTTTTGTATTTATACATTATTTTTTCACCCTAAGAAATGCAAAACTGGTTTCCTGCGTGTCAACTCTGTTTATCCATGCCTTTCTATCTCCAGCTCCTTCACTTTCAAAGTGAAAATTGTATTGCTAAACAATTGCCTTCCCAGCTCAGAATCTCATCTAGTTCCAATTTTGTTCAGACACAGGTGTACGTTGATAAGAATTTTATCTCTGGGAGTTTCTACCAAGTTCACAGCTGCTGCTTCACACAACTGGCTGCCTCATAGTTGGTGAAAATGGGGGCACTAAATAACGATAGCCAAAGCCTCTTATATTTTGTCCTCTAGTAAATATATAATGAGAAATCAACGGAAAAGAAAAACAGGTTTGGGATGGACTAATAGTAATGGGAAATTTACAATGACCACAAACTTCAGGGACTTTCACGTATACAGGTCTCTTCCAAAGCTCTGTCTGGTTGTGTCAAATTTATATAACTTTTCTTAAAGAGTCCTTTTGCCCCAGATTATGTTCCACAAAATCTAGATTCTCTCCTCAGAAATTTGGAGGTGATAGGGATATTTCTAGCTGGAATACAAGATCAACATCGAGAAAAAGAAAGGTAATGAGAAAGTGCCTAATAAAGAAAAGGAGAGGAGCAATTAAGGGCGAAAGGGCAAAATGACAGAGTTAATTTTTTTTTAATGGAAAGTTAGGGAGTAATCCAGAAATCATTGCAAAGAAGAGATTGAGAAAAAATATAGTGAACAGGATTAGGGACAAGAGATATTTGTCTCCTGTTTCACTTGGGAGCATTCCTTGGCAATAAAATTTCCACATCAATTCCTCACACAGTTGACCTCAAATATATTTAATTTTTTTATGTTTTTATTTTATTTTTGAGAGACGAGTGCAAGCAGGGGAGGGGCAGAGAGAGAGGAAGACACAGAATCCACAGCAGGCTCCAGGCTCTGAGTTTTTGGCACAGAGCCCGACGGTGGGCCTCAAACTCACAGACTGTGAGATCATGACCTGAGCTGAGGTCAAATGCTTAACTGACTGAGCCACCCAGGAGCTCCAAAACTCAAATATATTTAAATTTCAATTTGTTTTGTAAAATATTGTACAAAACTTTAACCGAGAGTTTACCTTTCAATGACTCTTGGAAATATACAAAGAAAGTAAATCTCAGTTGCACATCAAGAATATATCCTAGGTCTAAAGAACAAAATAGAACAAGCCAAGTAATGATAGAAAAGTAGCCTTCATCAGAGAGATCCAGAGCCTTCTGATCTCCCCTGATTTATTTACAAAGTCTTGACTCATTTCATTTCTGAAAGGCATTGTTTGTTTCCCTGATGCATGCATTCAAAGAAATTCTTTTCCTTTTTTTCCTTTTTACTGAAATTGGAATAACGGAAAAAAAAAAACAGGATGATTCCCTTTTGTCTAAATCTCTTGTTCTGATTTGTAATAAGACTTTGTGTTGCTTTTCTATGATCTTTGCTTATTCCATGCACATTTTATGTCCACTGTTGTGTCTTCCTCTACTTTTGCCAACTCCTGAAGGCCTTTGGAAAAACCACAAGTAGAAATGTTTAACACTGGAATTAATAGTATTTAACTCCATTATGAAGGCTTTTGGTAGCAAAATGATGAGATGTTCCGTTTTTCTCAACTTAAAATTTGCATATGACCCAAAACCATTGAGTACTGAAGTAAAGAGTCATGTTTCAAGGCAGAGGAGAGAAATACTGGATTGAAGAGGTGTTCATAAATTAGGAAGGAATTTATCAGAAGAGAAAACTAGAGGAGTCACAAAGTAACTTTGTGTCCTGAAAAGATACAAGGTGTCTGGAAGAGTAGGAAGAATTTGAGCACAACAGAAGGAAGATTAATTTCTCTCAGTAAATTACAAAAAGCCATTTGAACAAATTAAGATGGTGAAGAAATTTACCATAAATAATTTAAAGTCATCATGTGGAATAATTTATTAATTTTTTTGTTAGTTTCAAAGACACATAATCAGGGTGGTCTTTAGTATTTTAGGTCTTATTGTCTGTGGTGGTTGTGTGTGTGTGTGTGTGTGTGTGTGTGTGTGTTGAAGAGGGGAACAATGGAAATGTCTAAGGTAGAAAAAAAACGTTTTTCCCCAACTTGATTGAGACATAATTGACATATAACACTGTACAGTTTTAAGGTGTACAACACGGTGATTTAATACACTTAATATTGCAAAATGATTACCACTATAGCTTTAGCTAAAACCTTCGTCATGTCACATAATTACCATTTATTTTTGTGATGAGGTTTAAGATGTACTCTTAGCAACTATCAAGTATATAATAGAGTATTCCTGACAGTAATTGCCATGCTGTATATTAGATCCCCAGAACTTAATCATCTTATAACTGGAAGTTTGTATGCTTTAACATAACCCTATTTTCTCCACCCATAACACCCTGGTAACCACTGTTCTCTTTCTACGAGTTTGGCTTTTTTATATTCGTATTTCTCTGCCTATTTCATTCTACATAATGAATTCAAGGTCCATTTGTGATGTTGCAAAGGGCAGGATTCCTTCTTTCTCATGGCTGAGCAATATTCTATTTTATATATATATACCACATCTTCTTTATCCACTTATCCATTGACAGACATTTAGGTTGTTTCTGTACCTTGCTATTATGAATAATGCTGCAGCGAACATGAAAATGCAGACATCTCTCTGAGATAGAGATTTCATTTCCTTTGGATATATATTGAGAAGTAGGGTTGCTGGATCATGTGGTAGTTTTATTTTTAATTATTCGAGGAACCACCATAGTGTTTTCTATAGTGGCTGTACCAATTTACATTCCTACCACCAGGGCACAAGGGTTCCCTTTTCATTACATCTTTGCCAGTATTTGTTGTCTCATCTTTTTGGGGATAGCTGCTTTAACAGGTATGAAATCATCTCATTGTGGTTTCAGTTTGCATTTCCCTAATTATTAGTGATGCAGAACAACTTTTCCTGTACTCATTGGCCATTTTTATGTTTTCTTTGGAAAAAAAAGTGTATTCAGAAATAATGAAAACATACCATTCACAGTAGCATAAAATATAATACTTAGGAATAGAATTAAAGAAGTGAAAGATCTGTACACAGAAAACCAGAAGACATTGATGAAAGAAGACACAAATAAATGGAAAGACATCTATTCATGGATTGTGAAAAGTTAATGTTGTTAAAATGTCTATACTACCCAAACTTATAGATTTAATGCAATCTCAATAAAAATTCCATGGCATTATTGACAGAAATAGAAAAAAAAAACTAACTTAAAATTTGTATGGAGCCACAAAAGACCCTGAATAACCCGAGAAATTCTGAGAAAGAAGAACAAAGCTAGAGGCACTATACCTCCTGATTTTAAATAATACTAAAAAAACGATAGTAACCAAAACAATATGGTACCAGCATAAAAATATACACATAGACCAGTGGGACAAAATCAACAGCCCAGAAAGAAATCCTCACATATAGGAAGAACTAATATTTGACAAAGAAGTCAAGAATATTCGAGGAGGAGAGGGTAGAATCTTTAATAAACGGTGTTAGGAAAACTGGATAACCACATGTAGGAGAATGAAATTAGATCTCATCTTTCACTACTCACAAAAATTAACTCAAAATGAATTAAAGATTTAAAAATAAGGCCTGAAGCCATAAAACTCCTTGAAGAAAACAGACAGAAACATTTCCTTGACATTGGTCTTGGCAAAGATTTTTTGGATATGATACCAGAAGCACAAGCAACAAAAGCAAAAATTAATAAATGAGACTACATCAAACTAGAGAGCTTCTGCACAGCAAAGAAAGCACCCAACAAAACGAATAGCCTATGGAACGGGAGAAAACATTTGCAAGTCATATATATGATAAAGGGTTAATATCCAAAATACATGAAGAACTCACATAACTCAATAGCAAAATAGAAAACAATCAGATTTTAAATTAGGGTAGAAAACAAGATTGTGTTATAAAGAAACTTACATGTATCATCTTGTAGTATATTCCAGACATTTTATATCACATTGTTATTTAATGCACATAACACCGCAGTTTCAGTGTTAAATTTGAGGAAAATGAGGTACAGATTGATTCACTACCTTGTTCAGCCTCACACGATGAAGTAGTTTAGAATCAGTGCCATGAATGCAGGTCATTTTGATACCAAACGGTGTGTTTTTGTGTTTTTACTAACTATAGCTCATCAAGAGTATTCTCCTATACTCCAGAAAGAAAAGCAACACTTTATAATAGGCAGCTATTTGCCAGTAACCCCCATCCCACGCATCCTTCTTTCCATTCATTCATGTATTTATTCATTTATTCAACAAATACTGTTTTACCTTTTATTATATACCAGGTCTAGAAGAGTGGACCCACCATGTTTTGAACGTGTTTTACTATTTTCTCAATTAGAAGACACAATTTTGATTATTTTGCATGATTTTTCATATAGAAAGCACACCTTTGATACTTATTGTGTACACGATAGGAAGACAGTACATTTAGGATTTTTTTAATTGTAAAAATAGGCTTATGTGATTATGGAGTCTGAGAAGTTTCATGATCTGCTCTCTGCAAGCTGGAGAACCAGGAAAGCCAGGGGTGTAATTGAGTATGAGTCCAAATATTGAAGAATCAGAGAGGGGCTGATGGTTTAAGTCCCAGTCTGAATTTGAAAGCCCAAGAACCAGGAGCAAGAATGTCCATGGACGGGAGAAGATGGATGTCTCAGTTCAAGCAGAGAGAGCAAATTTGTCCTTGCTCCACCTTTTTGTTCTTTCTAGGCTGTTAGTGAATTGAATGAGGCCCATGCACATTGTGGAGGGCCTTCTGCTTTAGTCAGTTCACCAGTTCAAATTGTAATTTTTTCCAGAAACTCCCTCACAGACACACCCAGAAATGATGTTTTACCAGTTATTCCGTCATCACTTACCTAGTCAAATTGACACATAAATTAACCATCACACTACATATTTTGCTTTCATCAATTTCAGAGGTATTTTAAACGCTACCATTTTCTATACTTTGACTATTATCTCGTTCCCCCCAAGACTGTCCTGATGTTTATGACTCAAAAGGCAACAGCCTGAACCAGAACCAGTTGGCTACTAATATATTCATTTTGCCATTATATCTCCTATTTATCCCCTCCTCTCTTGATTCATCCCCCCACTCTACTCAACACAAAGTACTTTCATTTATGGCTGAAAGTATTACAAAAATATCTTCATATTCTTTCTGCCCTTTTCAGCCAGCACAGAATCAAATTCTACACACACACAGACTGGTCTAATGTACATAGCTAATCACATAAGTAACCTGCTTAAAACTTTTTTTCCATTCTGATAAACCCAAACTCCCAAGGTTGCCAAATGCCCCCTCTTTCTATAGCATTCCTGAATCTGGTAGATGACTGGGTCGCACGTTTTATTCTAGCATGAGGCACTTGGATGAGTGACATGTCCCCTTGCCCATGCCCAGAACTTAATAACCCCCAACAATTTTTTTTTTGCACAGGGTTAAAGAAAATATGAACTAAATATATGTGTTTTGAGTAATACTTTCCTTTTTCTTTATGCAAATGTGTCATAGACAAAAGGAAAAGTTAAATCTCAACTTTGGAATACTGTGGTAATTGTTCCCCTCAGCCATTAAAGTAGTTTATTCTGGCAGTGAACTAGATAAAATATGAGAAAGGTTCTTTGCGATTTCTTCATGTGAGCTCTAATACCTCCTCATTTGCTCCATCTGAGAAAACATCGGAAAGCAAACAAGTAAGGGCATAAAATAAAGCTGAACACATTGTAAAATATAACAAGAGGAAATCATTCACAAATGTTACTGGCCTTTGGGAGCTTTTTTTGATGGGGTGGGTTCTTTTCCTTTTTTTTTTTTTTTTTTTATTTATTTTGAGACGGTGCATGTGTACACATGACCAGGAGGTGGGGGAGAGAGGGAGGGAGAGAGAATCCCAAGTAGGCTCCACACTCTCAGGGTGAGCCCCGACACAGGGCTTGACCCCATAAACCAACCGTGAGATCATGACCTGAGCTGAAACCAAGAGTCGAGGTGCTTAGCTGACTGAACCAACTAGGTGCTCCCCTTTTCCCTTTTTATTTGAAAATTAGTAGTGACATTTCAGGAATCAAGTATGGTGGTGAAAAATGCTGATCGCAGGCAGTCAGACCTTCCTTCCTCCACCCCCTGTCATGCTCTTACAGCACCTTGTGGATGCTACTTACACTTAGCACATTTCATTTGAATTCTCTGTTGACAGATCTGTCTCCTCCTAAATACTATGTGTTCTTTCAGAAGAGGGACACAGTGTTCCATCTTTTCTCCTGGTTCCTAGGAAATGTTGTAGGACATGGAAATAGATGTTTGCTCAGTGAACGAATGAACAGGTACTTCCTAGTATTACTGCTAGTATTTTGGCTAGTACTTTCCTTTTCTTTTTTTCTGTAAAAATAACAGGAATGCCTGGGTGGCTCAGTCGGATGAGCGTCTGACTCTTGATTTCAGCTCAGGTCATGAGCCCAGGGTTGTGGGATCGAGCCCCATGTTGGGCTCTGAACTGAGCATGGAGCCTGCTTAAGATTCATTCATTCTCTCTCTCTCTCTCTCTCTCTCTCTCTCTCTCTCTCCAACCTTATCCCCCTGTCACCTTTATGCTCTTTTTTTTTTAATTTTTTTTTCAACGTTTTTATTTTTTTATTTTTGGGACAGAGACAGAGCATGAACAGGGAAGGGGCAGAGAGAGAGGGAGACACAGAATCGGAAACAGGCTCCAGGCTCCGAGCCATCAGCCCAGAGCCTGACGCGGGGCTCGAACTCACGGACCGCGAGATCGTGACCCGGCTGAAGTTGGACGCTCAACCGACTGCGCCACCCAGGCGCCCCACCTTTATGCTCTTTTTAAAAAAATAATGAAATAACAGTTATATTGGTAGTGGCAGAGTCTGGTGAAGTTAGCACTAGCTTGAGTCACGAACAACCAAAAACTGGTGAAGCACAGCACGACTTCAGAAAGCAGTGATTTGAAAATATGTGTTATTCTATATCCATACAAGTAGCAGGCAAGGTCATGGTGTTAAGCGATATTTTCCTTTCTTTTCCCTTATTTCATGTTAAAGTTCCCTTTCATTGGAGGCCCTTGGGTACTCTGGATCCAGCACAACTGAGATCCTGAATATATGTTTTATTCAGTTGTCCAGTACATTAACTTGTCCTAATAAATGCCCATTTGTTACTCTTCACTCTTTCAGAAACTGTCATTGTCTAAATCTCAGTCTAGCCCACCTAATATTCTCATTCACTGCCAGGCTTTTGAGGTATGGAACTAACAATTCATAGCATTGTCTTCTGTTTTTGTGCCTAATAGTAGGGTATGGTGGCAATCTTCTTGTCTCTAAATTCATGCTTTTTCACTTCTCCCATTTTTGATGTGTGACATTTGCTGCCCTTCACAAACGTAAATCCCTTTTCACTCAACAATGGGACACATTGTTTCTCTTCATCTTTCTGTGACTGCGCTGAATATCTGGTGTTAAATGAAATGACTGACTGACTGGATACTCCTAAAAATGACCACAGTTGGTGTTTAAGACTCATTTCAATGACAACAAAGCACACTGAAGAATTTTTTCTTTTATAGGGGAAGAACAGCAATATCCACACTAAATTCGTAATCCTCTGTATTTGGTTCTCTCCAGTATAAATAACTTCTGTCTTTAAATACCATCAGGTGTCAAAATGATCCGTTATTTCATTTAGCACAAGCATGAAAGGTTTAACTTCCTAAAGCTGATACAGACCAAAAAAATAAGTGTGTGTGTGTGTGTGTGTACTCATGCACACACACTTTACAACATATTTAAGCACCACAAGCAGAAAACGCTACTGGCAGCACGGAGTTTGGAGGTAATTGGAACACTGAAATAAAGAAAAACAGGTAATCCAGTGTGATACACATTTTTGCGTGGTGATATTCACGTTTATTCATTTCAGTCCAGTGCCTGTTGCTTCCGTGCTTGCTCAGCCCTCCTCTCCCTGAATGAGGACCAGTTGTCTGGGATTGATGGTAATTATGTAGCATCTCTGACAGTCTCTAGGCAAGTTTCCTTCTTGGCAGAGATGATAAGAGGCATCAGGGAGATTTATTCAGGATACAGTGGAGGGAATACAAAAGGTGAGTTCAAGCACAAAACAGGAAAAGACAGCAATAAAGAAAAGACTCTCAGAATGTTAATGCTTGATTTTAGAGATCACTGTGTTCCAGCCCCTTTGTTTTTCCATTGGGGGAAATTGAGACCCAAAGATATTAAAAGCGTTGTTGAAGGCCATGACAATTTCCAGATTTGATCTTTTTTTATTACTCTTAGTTGCCCATAAAAACTATGGGTAGAGAACCAGTCCCAAGGTATTTTCCTCATGGCTGACAATTTTACCACTGAGGGAAAGTTTCACTCTTGAGACAGTTCTGTCTCTGTGCTCATTCCGGTGTTGTTACTTTCTCTTTTCAACTTTTTTGAGTAATTCTGCTTAATAGAGGTATTATTTTAAAGAGCAGCTTTTGCTGAAGACAACAGAATGTTACAAAAATACCTCTCTTGTTTTCTCTATGTTATCTTCCTAGATGTGAGTAAAGACCATTGGAAAGAAACGAGGTAGTTTGTTTTTTTTTTTTTTTTTGGTGAGGTTTTTTTGTCTTTCTTGGCTCTCTAAACCATGCCAATGTTGGTCCACTTCAAGATGTAAGCATCCTACTGCTGAAAAAAAAACGTGTGAATCTGTTTCAGGGTTCAACTTCAAGTTCTGCGTTAACAAAATCACTTCCTATACTGGACAACACAAAACTGGAGGGATAACAACTGGGTCTGCCCAGGCGAACCCTGTTGTGCATGGCTTCCCAATATATATGTGCCTAGTCTGATGGGAACAATCAAACCTGTTTCTTTGTTCCCCTTATATGGAGATCCAGTGTTTCTAGTATGTGGTATCTGAGCACTTTGATCCTTCCTAATGATAACAGTCTAACAATTTTCCTGTGGCCACTGGCTATAGAATTCTAGTAAAACTCCTAGATGCTGTTCTGTCTCTGGCTCTAACAGAGATTTTCAAAAAATATGGCTTTTGATTCTGATGCTGGCATATCTTGCCCTTGATATTGGTCCTAATAGTCTTTTACCTCTCTTGGGTGACAAAATTCTGTGAAAAGATTAATAAGCTCTCTTTTATTAAGATCCTTCATTGAACCACACTTCTAGATATCAAGTTCTTGACAAAATTGCCATATTACTATGTTTACTTGAAATAACTGGTTCCTGGGCTTATAATCAGGTATTATTAAAAATGTTCTAAGACCACACACTCACTGGCTTTATAGAACAAATAGAGGCACACTTGCATTTTTAAGATGGAATATGCCGCTTGAAATCAAATAGGGCTAAATATTCACTAACTTTTATTATTCAAAACTTTATCCCATCGAACAATTGTTTTAATGTAATAAAAGAAATTACCAGAGTCCAAAGCGCCTTAGTTTTTTCTTCTGACAACTTGTCTAACATATGAATAACAGCACTGTGTTTACAGAATAACACGTACCTGATATAATTGCAGTGGTTACAAAATGAAGCAAAGGAACCAAGAATAAATGTTTTTATTTTTAGTTTCTTTGAGTATGACAAAAGACAAAAGTATTTGAAAACTTTTTATATTCATAACTCATGTGATTTTTATGAATATTTAATTTCTTGGTGGTTTTTGTTTTGAGGTTTAAACTTGTAGATCACCTTCAAACATGAAGCTAAATTTTTTAATTCTGTGTCATAACCTTCAGTGTCTCAGTCTCCCAGGAGAAAACTGCAGTGCTCCTGGCTCAGTTTTGTAAAATATTCATGCAATTATGATGACATCATGAAGGATGATACCTTTTATTCGCCAAAACTGGATCTTGGTTCCTTTCAAAGATAGCTAAATTTTCTAAAATGAAATGCCATTACAGAAAGTCACTTGTGAAAAATTATTAAACAAAAGATGAGTGGCTATCAAATGTATTGGGCCCAGGAGTGATAGACCCCAAGGAAGGCTCTCTAGCATCCTTACAGTCGTGAAAAATTTATAACGAACAAGAACTTACTTTTGACCATAGACCAGACTCTTTTTTCCATTCTTTTAGCCCAGTGTTTTTCAAAGTGGTGTCCTTTACACAATTATGTGTTGAGTATAGTATCAATTAATTTTAAAAATATTGTATACCTATAATGGGTTAGCCTTCATGATAGATAATATAAATCTAAAAATGAATGCCCTGATCTAGATCTACAAGGACTTCATAGTCAAGGGAAAAAGGGAGTTAGGTGAACAAATTATAGTGTAACATAGTAAATGCCATGGAGTGGCTTCTGTGGTAACATTATGGGTACCTATCCAACAGTTCTTTCTGGCTTCCTCTCTGTGAGTAAAGTCTGATTCTTTTATTTTTAAAGTTTATTTATTTTTGAGGGAAAGAGCGTGAGAGCATGAGGGAGGGAGGGGCAGAGAGAGGGAGAACAAGAGTCCCAAGCAGGCTCCATGCTGTCAGTGCAGAACCTGACACAGGGCTTGAACCTACGAACTGTGAGATCATGACCTGAGCCAAAATCAAGTGTTGGATACTTAACTGACTGAAACACCCAGGCACCCCAATAAACTCTTATTCTAATGAATTATTGTATACAAATGCCTTCATATCAGGTGAGGACCAAATCTGTCCTTCAGGGATGGCATATGACCCAGTTATGTCCAATTCTATATTGGAGAAAATCTACTTAGGGCTATTTCAGGGAAAAATTCCTTAATGTGAGATCTCTCTCTCTGTCTCTCTCCCTCTCACTCTCTCTCTCTCCCTCTCTGTGTGTGTCTTCCCCCTCCCTCTCTTTGTGTCTCCCTCCATCCCCCCTCCCTTTCCTGCCTCTTTCCTCCTCCTCTCCATGCTCCTCATCCTCTACTTGTGTTTTTGCTGTAGCTATGTTCCTGTTTCTTGGTTTTGAATAAGATCATGATACTGGAGGTTTTGGAAGTGATTTGGCAGTCATGACATAGGAAACCATCAGATAAACACATTATGAAGATGTCAGAGCAGAAGAACAGACGATGAAGAGCTGACATGGTTTAGCAGCTGAGTCAAACACCTACTCCCATACCCTTTGCTGTATGTGGGGAAAAAAGAACCCCTATTTGTTTCAGCCAGTGTTGTATTTTCTGTTATTTCAGACAAAAGAATCTTCACTGCTGCAGTGTCATATGGAAGCAGACCTTTTTTTTTAATTTGATATTTAAATATGAATAGAGGATTTTTAGGCAGAGAAGTCCTGAAGTTTTAGGTAGAGAGAATAGCATGTCAATATTTGAAAAGTAAAAATAGGTGTGGAAAACTGGGAGGATTTCTGTGTACAGTGTTTGGAATGAACACCAAAGAGAGAAGTAGAGGTAGAATTGTGTGTGTCAAACTCAAGAGGCCAGACTGTTCTCTCAGCAATGAGAGGAACAGTTAAAATGGAAAGTTACATGATGGAATTGATTTGTTTGTGTTGGTGACTGTCATGGCAGCTTTGTGGATAGACTTAAGAAAGAGATTGATTTCAGAGAGAACAAGTTCACTGAGTATTCTTAAGAGGATCACAGTTGCTCGCTCTTCACATAATCTTCAGCGGATGCTATGGTGTACACCTTCTGTACCTATCCTTCACAACTGAGGTTCTCATTCCTATGACTGCCAGGAGCACTGGTATCTGAAAATATATCTGAGTTCCTCCCCATAAATTTTCCTCAGCCAAAGGGAAGCCTCTCACCTAAGGTTATGCCCCCTCCTCGGGGACAACTCACACCCAATGGCTGGACAATACAGGGATATGAAGATGAGGTTCCCTTCCTTCGAGATATCTTGAATGGCCATGCCAGCTTGACATCAGCCAAGGAAGGCATATGTTACTAGGGCATCAGAATTCAGATTTTCTTTTCTCTGCTTTCAATCCTGCTTCCCGCAGTTCTTTATAAGTATAATTCTTGAGAACATTTTTACATGCACATATCCACCTCAGAATCTGAGATAATTAAACTTTCAACATTTAGAGGACTTTAGGGTAATGTTCCTTTCTCTGATATATTTATTTAAATAGAGAATATTATCAGGTTACTCATGGTTTGTATTTATCAATGACTTTTTTCAAGCCTTATTATGTTAATGTAATTAAATAATACTTCTTAGTAATAGAGATATGTCTTATGGGGGTATTTTTGTATTCAGTTATATAACTTTTTTTTTTAATTTTTTTAACGTTTACTTATTTTTGAGACAGAGAGAGACAGAGCATGAACAGGGGAGGGTCAGAGAGAGAGGGAGACACAGTATCTGAAACAGGCTCCGGGATCTGAGCAGTCAGCACAGAGCCTGACGCGGGGCTCGAACTCACGGACCGTGAGATTGTGACCTGAGCCGAAGTCGGATGCTCAACCGACTGAGCCACCCAGGCGCCCCTAGTTATATAACTTTTAAAAATCTTTTAATTATTATTAGCTATCACTTAATCTAACCTAGAGTTTATGCTCAGATATTGATGAAACCGAGGATTTATAACTGAATTCTATTAAATGTAAAGTCTTGTACGTAATTATTATCTAAGTTTCAGAGTATGGGTTCTGGGGACAGGTTTCCATGCTAAGTAATTAGAAAAACCATTTAAATTCTCATTGCCTCACATACCTCATTTATAAAATAGAATTGTATCTGTCTTGTAGGATTGTTGTAGGAATTCACTGAGCTAATACATGTACGACATTTACACTTAGAACAGTTCCTGGTAATAATAAATAACAGCTCAATGTTTGCTCTTACTATTATTTCTCCCAGTTTTCAAATTTATTTTGTGTTCACATATCTCTGAAATGTTTCTCTGAGCTGCTGTCAGTTCCTCTAATTCTTACACGGTCAGGATATTTATCCTTTTTATTCCATTAGGGGTGATTGGAGTAGGAATTCTCAACTGTTGCCTTCTCCCCTCAGCACCCAGTAGTGATACAGTCCCTTGGTCATTGTAACAAGTTACAGACCTCACTTGAACAGTGGCTCGTCCATCTGAGAGCCACAAGCCATACTGATAAACATGGAATGAAATCAACCGATTCAGTTCACATTTCTGCAACCCCAGCTGGGCTAGAATTTTCCCTGCTGCTATCTTACTTCTTTCTATCTCAAGAATTCTAGTTTTCTCTCTCCTGTGACATAACAATTAAAAAAAATCTGTTAAAAAGACTGTCCCCAAGAGAAAATAACACTACCTGTAACTGAGCTCTATCCTGTCAGAAGAAACAACTTCCCTCATCATTCTTAAAGAAGAGCAAAAAAATCCTTCTCTATCTGTCTCCAAGAGCATCATTTTTTCTCTCCTAGCTTTCACACTAGGAAATCCCTAGCTAGATTCCTTGGAATCCAATAGCCTCATAGGACTGCTTAGGGCAACCTTAGCTCTTTCTTAAACTTTAACTTTCTTCTAGATGTCAGGCTCCTTCTCCTACCACTTTGGCCATCCTGCTCCTGTAAAAGCCAACTCAGGCCAGATTACTTTTTTCCACAAGCCATCACAGTGTTCTTTCCATACCTTGGCCCGGTGGGACTGGTCCTCACAAAGAAATGCAGTGAGACATATAAAGGTTGTCTTGCCATAAACATTGTCGTGGTTGGAGAACATCCTTTAATACATGCTTGGAAGCTTCCTGTGGCTGCTCAGGGTGATCCCAAAATTTTCTGTTAAGATGAAAACCAGAAATATATTTCTTTGGATCATGTCAACAAAGTTGTCATGAGATGAGAGTTTAGGGCCTTCTCAGGTCTTTCCTGGGCAGGTCCATATCCCTGCACATGCGTGTGGTTCTCTGAATCCCCACAATTATGTCAGAGCTTTTCAAAGCCCTTTATGAATATCTCATTTCCCAGGTCTTCCTTTCAGGTTTTTGGTCATTCTCTTGTTTGCCCAACTGGTATTGCCCTTTTCTATTTTTTTTTTAATTTTTAAATAATGTTTATTTACTTTTGAGAGAGAGAGAGAAAGCAGGGAAGGGGCGGAGAGAGAAGAAGACAAGGAATCCAAAGTAGGCTCCAGGCTCTGAGCTGTCAGCACAGAGCCTTATGCGGGACTCAAACTCATGAACCATGAGATCATGACCGGAACCAAAGTTGGACACTTAACTGACTGAGCCACCCAGGCGCCCCTGGTATTGCCCTTTTAGGCAGCAGTGGTGTTAACCAACTGCCACTAACTTTTTTTTTTTTTTTATATATATACACATGCTTAGGTAGGACCTTTCCACCGAGCGCGTTCTGAGATGGATCAGACTGACAGAAGCCTTGTACATGGGCCTTTCCCACGGAGCTGCCAGAGAGAGAAAATAGTGGCAGTTCTCCAGAAAGGGGGCTTCATGCAGAACTGCAGACCTTTTCTACTTTTTCAGGTATTTTCTAGGCTGCTGGTTTTCATAGCTATCAAGGTTGTTGAAGCTGGTGGTTGTCAGTGCTACCATGGAGGGTTGGAGAGGGGGATGAAAACAGGGAAAGTTCCTTCTTCACAAAGCTCAATGTCCTTTCCCAGATTAACAGTTTCCCTTGAATACATGCTCCCCTGGTTACTGTAGGACTGCATTTAATTTTCAGGGCTCTGAGAAGGTTGGTTTTGACAATTGGGGCCAGTGTCCTTTTGTTTTTATGGCTTTTTTGGTCATCCTTGATCCATCATTCCAAAACTTCCACCCCTCCTTTTGCTTTTTGATTTCCTGTTGGTACCACACTTGGGTCAAACGTGCAAGTGAAAGACACATAGCAAGGGTTCCAGGTAATGCAGTCTACAAAATCTGTCCTCTGGAACAAAGAGAAAAGTGGAGAAATGAATGGAGTAAGTATGTCTGGAGGATCAATTAGAGAATATACACTATACCATTTTTATAGAAATTGGTGTGTAAACCTGAATACCAATTTCTGACTTGACAACAAGACCTTACTTTCACATGCACTTGAACATATGAAATTGAAATTGACTGGAGCATTCTCTATACACAGAAAGCAAAACTATAACCAGCAGTCTGCTTGCTTAGCATGAAATCAGAAAATACAAGTAAATTACAATGTCAGGTTTAGTTTGCCTACAACTTCCATGCCTTGAGGTAGGAATATGCTTGGCATGAGAGCCATCTTCTTGCTGCACAATACCGGGATGGGTACTGCTCAGTGGCTTTTAAAAAAACACATCCTCCTTTTCCTATACTTTATCAGCTGAGTAAACCCCGTTCTCATCAATAGCATTTTTCAGATGCACATTTACTCAGGTAGATTACCATCTTACTGAAATGGAGACATTCCTGTAAATAATCATTCATTTGTTGCTTTTGTGCTTAAGTTCTCAGAAAATTATCTTCTTTTCCATATTTTAAAGTTACTAGGGTGAGCTAATTCCATATTTGCTTTGGGCACTGTCTACACTGGACTGGTTATGAGTCTCTGTGTACTCAAGAAGGTCCAGACATTTTCTATAAAGAAGATTAGAGTCATAAATATGTTCATTAAACCAGGTTGAAGAAAGCTTTCAGTACGAAAAGAATGCTTATTAGGATTTTCCCATAGCACAACTAGGTAAGTTTGTCTAGAAAGCTTAACACAAATAAAAATTTACCAAAGTTTTCTCATATCTGTATTGTAGTTTTCTATGGGTCTTTCACTTTAAAAGCCCATACACTGCCAACAGATGAAAGCTAACTGCTTGATTATAAAAGCAAAGTTGTAAAGCAGTTTTTTATAAGTCAACTCAGGCTCAATTTTGCTATGGTAACTTTCAGCAAAAAATATCAGTGGCATGCCACAATAATGATTTATCTTTCATTCAGTTTACATATCTATAATGGGCCAGATGTGACTTTATTCCAGGATCCAGGCTGATTATAGCCCTAAGATACTCCTAGTCTCATGGCAGATAAAAAAGAAATGAATAGCAAGGTACATTCTGGCCATGAACTCTTCTCCTCAGGAGTGACCCAGCTGACTTCTAGTTACAGATCATATGGCCAAAACAAATTCTATGGCCAAGCTTAAATCTGTGGTATAGAGAGTTGTATTTTTCTGTGGAGCACAAGACAAGGTGCAGGGAAATGTGAATATTTGCTAATAATGCAGTATACTGTGCTCTCCAAGTCACCTACCTTGGAAGCCAAAGTTAGGAGTCTTACCAAAGCATCTATGATCCCTGTTACATCCTTCTTAGTAGGATTTGTCAGCATTACTTACTGATATAGTGGATTGAGTGTCCTGTAGAAGTTTTGAGGCAGTTAAGGTCCTTGTGGTCTGAGAGGAAGAGAGAGTTGACATGGATCTGAAGCGAATTGATGGAATACTACCTACCATGCAAAGTGAAAGCATGCTATTCTTCTGTCCTTTGCCTTTTAGCAAAGAGAGGAAAAGCGGTTATTAGATTATAAGCTGCATACCAAGCCTGTGTTGATTTGCTCAAGCAAAGAAACCATCTCTCTGACAGTAATTAGATTTAACCACAATTCATCATTCTGTACAAAAATGTTTATCTGATGGTTACTAAAAATTGGGCATGATACTGAGGGTGTAACAGAAGTAACCACCTCTGCACGATGAATTCACTGTGGCTGACTTAAGTGAAGTGGATTTATTAAAGAATGTTGGGTAGCTTACAGAGTCTTGGGAGGCCTCGAGAAAGTCTAGAGGCTAGGGTTCCAAACTCAGAAACATGATTGTCCTAATTGGAAAAGTGTTGCTGCTGCTGTGAGAGCAACTGCCACCAGCAGTAATGACTGGGAACCTGACTTGACAGCCGCTTTCCAGCACCAGTGCCATTTCTGTGACAGCGCATCATTCCTTTTCTGAAAGCTTGTTGCCTCTTATGCCAGGAAAGGCTGATAGAATGGAAGTTCCATACTGGTCCCAGTTCCCTACGCTGCTTAGTTTTGAATCATATTTGCCCATAGTGTGCCTGGTCACATGGCTCTTCCTAGCTGAAAGGGAGGTTTGGAAGATGACATTCTGCTTTTTATGTTTGTGAGATGCGTAAGCTTCACAATGCAGGAAATTGCCCAAATATCATAAAAGTATTATTCAAATATTGAGCAATCATGAACATGACATATATTTGTACCCATGGAAATCAAACTGACTAAATATGCAAGAAGAACTGAAAGCCAGGCCTGCAAGAAGAAAGCTAACGCGAAACAAAATGATTTGAACAAAACTCTGGAAAGTTTAAACCGAAGGAGACAGAATTTTGAAAGTTTTGCTCACCTGGTAAATATAAAATAAGATAAAATTGGTTGTATGTTTGTACAAGGGACAACTTGACCTTAAATCTGTCAAATAAAAAAACAAATCCAGTCTTAGGAAATGTTTTGTTCAAAAGGACTATTGCACAGGTTGTTGTGAAAGAGAATGTTCTGAACATAAAATCAGCAAGAATGTCAAGAATTAGGCAAAAGGAGTTTTTTAGTTTATAGAGAGGAATAAACAAATTGGGTATGGCTAAGAGGAATGAAAAGAGGTGGCAGTGAGATAAAGATCAGGGCATGTTTTATGCTAAGTCCAGCCTATTCTCATGGGAGGCTGTTAATGAGGGGCTATATGCTGGCTCAGGCTGAGGATGGGTCAAAGTGCAGGGACTTGGGGGAAGGAGAGAATCTGAACATTTGGTTAACAAGCATTTTGTTCTCAATGATGGGGGCGGGGTAGTGGAGGTGGACAAACAGTTTTGCTAATTTTTTATGAGACAAGTAATGGAAATTTGGAGGGTGTGTGTCTGGCCTTGTCACCAGTAAACAAGGGAAGCATTCATGAATCTTACCTAAGTCATATGGAGAAGGGTGGTTCTTTGCAGTAAGCCCTTGTCCAGAGCACAAAAATGGTGGGGAGGAGTCCTTTACTTGTTGCTGTGTCTTAGGAGCACAGAGCTCAGCTACAATTCAACACTGTCAAATCCCTTGCCCTAGCCAACAGAGTATATAAACTTCTTCACCCCTAAGATTACGTAGATCCCTTAATCTATGCCTAAGATGTACTCTCTTGCGAAAGTTGAACCAGAGAGGATATGGATTTGAGCACACCAGGCACAACTGAGGATAGGAGTGAGATGTCATAGTGAAAACAGAGAAATTAAGTGAGATCCATTATAGAATGGTGAAAACCCACAGCTCCCTTCTGTATGTAATCTGAGAAACTGTAAAATGGTTCCTAACTGGCCCAGGAACAGAGGCCAACAAAGATTGCCCTTCATAGAGCCCTTGATGAAATTACTGGAATCCTTACTGATTTGTGGATTTGTGAAGACCAGTATTTTTTAAGCCCCATTCATGCACAAAATATATGTAATCAGCATATTTATATCACATTTCTAAATATGAATGGACAAATAAGAATTGTGATACTTGGGAAAGCCACTAGCAACAAAAGTAGAGGGTTGGGAGCAGGGAAGGAAGAAGGAACAGAGAGAGAAGAAACTTGTTAAAAACAATTCAGGGAAAAGAAAATAATAATACGTTTTAGAAAAATAAGGAAAAATTTAAATCCTTCAAAGGTATGATGAATGCCATTGCAATTATTTATTTATTTTTATTTAAATTTTTTAACGTTTATTTCTGAGAGAAAGCATGAACAGGAGACGGAGCAGAGAGTGAGACACAGAATCAGAAGCAGGCTCCAGGCTCCGAGCTGTCAGCAGAGAGCCCAAAGCGGGGCTCGAACCTGGGAACCACATCATGACCTGAGCTAAGTTGGAGGTTTAACTGACTGAGCCACCCAGGTGCTCTGCTATTGCAGTTTTTTAAAAAACAACTTTAGAGACTAAGAAAAATATCTTGGAAATGGAATCAAAATGTCAATAAAATGGTTAGAAGATAATACCAAAGCAGTATTTCACAAAACAGAAGAAAAAGGTAAAGAGTTGCAAAATAGGATGAAGAAAATCAAGAAAATTAGGAGAGGGGTGCCTGGATCTCTCAGTTGGTTGAGTGTCCAACTTTGGCTCAGGTCATGATCTCATGGTTTGTGAGTTTGAGCCCCATGTCTGGCTCTCTGCTGACAGCTCAGAGCCTGTGGCCTGTTTTGGATTCTGTGTCTCCCTCTGTCTCTCTGCCCCTCCCCCACTTGTGTTCTCTCTCTCTCTCTCTCTCTCTCTCTCTCTCTCTCTCTTTCTCTCTCAAAAGCAAATAAACATTTAAAAAAAGAAAATTAGGAGATAAATCTGGGATGACTAGAATCTGAACAAGAGTTTCAGAAAGAAATGGAGAAGAAAAATAAAAAAGATGGCAGGAAGTTATAAAAAGAAAAATTCTCCAAGAAAACTTTCCAGAAGAAAAGGACATGAATTCCTTGAATTGAAAGGGCCCACTCAGTGACAGCAGAATTAAAAGTAAGCAAACAAACACACAATTATAAAACACCAATGGTAAAGAGAAAATCTGAAAATATAACAGGGAGGTGGGATTGCACAGATCAAAATGGCACTGGACACCTCATTGGCCACATCGCAAACTAGAAGATCATGAAGAAATAGCTGTAACACTTTTAAGGACAAGTTATTTCCAACCTAAAATAGTATACCCAACCAAATTTCAAAAATGAGGATAGAATAAAGGCATTTTAGAATGTGAATAGTCCTTCTCTAATGGATAAGGAAAGCTACTGGAAAACCTGTTCCACCAAAAGTTGGAAGGTAAATCCTGGAAGAGGAAGGCATGGAATGGAGAAAATAGGTATACAACACAGGTGAGTAGTTAGTGAAATTCTGAGGCTGATCCTGAGGAAAGTTCCAAAAATATAGCTGTAAGCTCTGGAAAAGACTGGAGAAGACTTAATGAGGAGATGTTTAAGTAAACATATGATGGTGTTATATAATGACACAGATCTTATAATCCAGTTCAACACTAAAAGCTTTGAAATTTATAGGGGAAAACAATTCAGCCTGTGGAATTCTGCACAGAAGATGTGACCATTCATTCACTTATTCATCAAATGCTAATTAGGGTGTAATATGTAGCAGGCTTTGCTCTACATGCTGGGGTTACAGACAGAAATCCATTAGTCCTTATGGAGCTACAGTCCAGTGTGGAAGAAGGAAGAAAATTAACAAAATTAATAAAGTCATGATGGGTGATGTTAAATGCTAAGAAGAAAACTAAGCATCACTTAGGATCAGGAAGTGGCAAAACAGTAACGCAGGGGAGGGAAATAGGGGACTCCATGGAGCAGCCACTGATGGATAAAGGTGCCTGAAAAGGGAACTCATTGTCTGAGAGAGCCTGCCAATTGCAGAACTATGAATTACGCTGTTCCATGGAGGATTCAAGTCACTTGTTCTGAAATTGAGAAAGCCTAGTCAGTCCTGTAATTGATTGAATGGCAGTCTCTTCATCATCTTAGGTGATCAATAAGTATCAACTGCAGAGATTTATTTGTCTCTTAGAAACAGGCCTTTTGGGTAGTTCTCAGACCATGGAATCAGCTTGGATGTATTTGATTGAAGCACTATCTTGAATTGGTCATAGTTTGGTATAAAGATTTTTCAAACAGACTTGTAGTCAACAGATAAGATTTTTAAATCCTAGCTCTGCTGTTTACTCTCTTGGTGATTTTGGACAAAGGTCATGGACTGGGTTCCCCAGGTAGCAGAATCTGGTGTGGAGTTTGGCAGGCAGGATGTTTAGTAAGGAGTACCCTTGGGATCAACACCTGGGGATGGGAGGGAAAAGTCAAACTTTAGTGCAGTCTTAGTGGAGACCCCAAGTATTTCCTCAGGGAGGTTGGCCATTGGGAAAACCCTTCAGAAATGTCCAGAGTAAGGCCAAGGTAGGTATTTTTGTATGTAATTTCTTTATTTCCAAGGAGATTTATCAAGCACAAAAATTCCATTTGGTTGATAGAATAAGGATTATGTTAACATATAGATAAAACTTTACTGGCATGGATAGAATTATTCTGAAGAATTCTGAACAAAAAGGTAGCAAAAATAAGAAAATACCCTTCTACAGAAAGGGATAATTTCTACCTGGGAATTTTATATCAAGATGAGAAACGTAGCATGGCTAGCATTTAAAGGCTACCCTGAGCACATTTAGATATTTGAAACTATTTTTAGGTGTCATTGTCTCCCTGACAATGCTTTGCTATTTTGAGGTCATAGGAAAATTGGAAACCATCCTGTAGAGTGGCTGCACGTTAACTTGAAGCTTATAGAATACCCAATTCTAGATCAAGGCTTTCTAATCAACAGTTTTAAAATGTGGCTCTGTTTTTAGAGGAGCACAAGCTGTAAATACATTATTTATTCAGTCTATCAAATTATAAAAATAAAATAATGTTTTTTACATTTTTTTCTTCCAATACTCTTAAGGTCCCATAAAAATATTGAAATGAAATTAATCTGCAATTAATATTTTTGTAGATACACAGAAATGGAAACTCCTCATTCCATACATCAAGAATTGACAACATTAATAAACCTATGTGCTAACAAATATTAATTGATAACCTCTTACATATTCTACACTGCTTTGAGCACTTTGATGAAATTTGCCTTAAATATATAGTTTCTGGTGTTATATTGTTCATTACTGATTTAAGACCCAAAGAATCTGCAAAGAGTATAATTAAAAGCTGATACATATTTGTGAAGGTTTTGTGTTGCAAACTGAAACTGACTTTGGCTTACTTAAGTGGAAAGTGAATGGATGGCAAGGATATCTGTCAGCTCACAGAACTGACTGGATGTCTGGAGGACCAGGCTGAGAAACTCCAAACACAGGGATGGATGCTCCTATAAGAACAAAAGGATACTAGCTTTTTCCCCCGCTGCTGAACTCAGCCCTTTGTGCCAGATGTTTCCAGAGCTGTACATCTAATTGTTCATTTCTTCACCTTTGTGACACTGTCTCAAAATTCAGATTTCCTAACCACAAAATTAAGTTGTGTTGGGCTGTTTGCCAGTGGCACAGAAAGGGAGAGGCTCCTTATTTGGTCTTTTCATTGGGAGTTTGGGCCTTGTCTTTCACAAAGATTCCCATTAGGGCAAATTCCTCCAAATTAAAGAAAAGAGTTGGGTGCTGGGAGGTCAAAAGGTGACACATGTTTGCTACATTGTGAGCATTTTGAAGTTGAAGTCCAGTGGACAAAGACTAATAAAGATGGAGTAGCCTGAGAAGGGTTTTGTGGAGAATCAATGAGCTGAGATGCATCGGCCCAGTGTTTACCACCAGCATCAATGGGGTGGGGCAAGGCTGAGGAAAGGGGAAACTTGACAAACATGCATATGTCAAAAGCCCTGCTTGCTGCAATACAAGGAGAATAAATGATCCCCTACAACTCCCTGAGATGCCTTAATCCTCCTACTTCTAGTTTTGTATGTGCCCCCATATCATGTTGGGATCCCTGCAGCCTGGTCATAAGAACCATAGTGTTTGTGAACTTGATGGGACGATGGAGATCACCTGGACTGATAGAGGTTTCTTGTTTTGCAAAGGACGACAGATCTGAGGCCCAGAGAGAGACAGAGAAATAGAGTTTGTTTCCTAAAACTCGTCAGGCAGCAGGAGGGTCAAAATCAGAACCTGGAAACTCGGCTCCAAGGTGGAGCTCAGTTTACTAAATTTGTTCACACTGTCACATTCTCACTACACTGAAAGCCATTGCTTTGCTTAGGTCCTCAATTGGACTGTTGCCTTGGCCTCCTAAATTAGCTGTCCCCTTTGGGCCATTCCAGCTTTCTATTGATGTCAGATTTATCTTTCAAAGTGGAAGAACTGCAGTGATTTCCCAAATGAATGAAGTTCAGACCCCTGAGCCTAATTTCTGAGGCCCTGGATGCCCTTTGGGCCCAGTCACCTGCAGCTCCCCAGCTTTCACTCTGAGAGTAAGGTCCTTGTCAAGCTCCTCCCATTTTCTGTAGTTGCACATGCTTTGTCCTCTCCCTATAATTCCCTCGTTCCTTTCTTTCCTGTGAACGCCTTTGTATTTCAAATCAACTCAACTATAATTTTCCCTGAGAAGATGTTGCTGGAATCTCAGTAAAGCATTGCTATGACCTTTGCTATGACCTTTGCTATGATCCCATAGCATCCTCATACACACAGCCATTGCGTTCCAAATTGAATGGATTTGTTTAAATGTTTGTCTTCCTCTCTATCTTGAAAATGTCCCAGATACATATTGTATCCTCATGCCCAGATCAGTTTTTGAAAAATACCAGATATTCAGTGAGTAATTGCAAGTAAGAACTTGAATCAGCCCACCTTGTATAACTTCTAAGAACTTATTCTATGGATCCAGGAACATGGACTTGGAGAACATTTTCTGTGTTTTGACCTAAATCAATCTCTTCTGCACTGATTCAAGATCACTTATACTTTGGAGTTCTAACCCAACTGTAACATCTTTAGCCTTTTACAAATCAAAGAGTAAATGTTTCCACAAAAAGAACTTTGTCATTTTCATTTTGAGAATGGCCCCAGCTGTATACATTTTTATGTAAAGATGGTTTTCCAAACTGAATTGATACAGTAATCTATTAAGACTCTGAGTCATATCATGAGAAGTAGTATAAGAATAAAAATAAAACTTAATATTATAACTTAAATATGTTATAACTAGTATAAGAATTTGGTGGGGGGTTAATATAAATTCTAGATGTTTAAAGCACCAGTTAAATTCTAATCTATTAGTGTTCTTTGTGCCAAACCAAGTTTTATGTGGTAACTGTTCAAGAGAGCTGTCAATAAGAATGATACTATTTTATCTCCTCTTTCTTCCTTCACTTCTTAACAGGAACTTACAGAAATAGGTAAGAAATAAAAAAGGGAGAGGAAGAGTGAAGAACTCTAGCAGAGTGAGCACCTAGGATAATTCAGTGTCTCAGCCAGAGTTATGCAGATTTCAGCAGTGTATGGATTTGGAAAATAAAGATTTTACAGGAGAAATACCCAGATTCTTGAAAAGTAGGACTGAACTCTTACTTTCTATCCAAGTAATAAGTGGCATATGTTGTCTCATCAGAATCTGGGAATATAAAATGACTAAGACAAGTTAAAACACTAAATACCACAATGGCATGAAAACCATATTGACAGGTGTATGAGAGCTTTTACAGGACAGCTGTGCCTCCCTGCCGCCTTTCCATGGAATGCAAATCAATAGAAAATGGCATTTCAGCATTGCACTCTAGCGAATATTAAATATCAAATGCTTCCCAATGCTGCCAGTAAGTGGGCCACATTGATTTTTCCCCCCTGACTCCATTGGCATCCTGTTAATGAAGCCTGCCCCTGTGGACTTTTACTGTATATGCTAATATGCACCATGGGAGGAATGCATCATATCAGAACCCCCTAGCCCTGTGAGAGCAGTTTGTGGATAAAGAACATTTGCTCTTGGAACCACAGCTCATATTAAAACATCTAATTTAGGAAAGTATCAAGCCTGCCACAAATTTATATGTGATCACGTTTGCATCTTTGGAGGTCTACATTATGTTAGATTATGTACATTATAGAGACATAAATTACTTCAGTAAAAGATACTGAAGGGATAGTTCTCAATAAGGTTGTAAACTCTTGTGTAAAGCCCGGATTCTCAAAATGGGCTGCACATTGGGATCACCCAGGGAGTTGATAAAACTATGGCTGACTGGATCCAGCCCTCAGTGATTCAGATTTAATGGTGTGGACTGTGGCCTTAGCATCCAGATTTTTAACTGCTTTCTCAGTGATGCTAATGGGCAGTCAAGGTTGAACACTACTGATGTAAAGAATATGTGCTGTAGTTCAAATTTAGTGAAGGACTTTTTCCACTGACTTGTCACTGGCTATGATTATATTTGTTTTTGCCCTGGTTCACTCACACTCACATTCCTGTGTTTGATATGCTTATCCAGCTTCTAGTGGTGTGGGGTGCGGAGGGGTTCACGCTACCAGACTTTGGGAAGTAGCTTGTCACTTACAGTATTTGGTTTGTTCATATTTAACTCGCTGATGTTTTTCTGGATACCTAAATTGAGCATAGTATTTTTCAGAAAGTGTTGGTAACAGATGGTCATCTCTTTAGACTCTTTATTGTTATGAAACTAAAATTGTCAACTTGAATAGTGTGTAGGCTGTTTATTTAAAATAAATAGTTTGGGATAGCATGGAGTGTTTGGTCTGATTCCTGCAAAGCACAGTGTGGGTGCTCAGCAGACCACAAAGGAAGAGGGCTTGAATGGTAGAAAGATGCTCTCCACCTATTCGCAGTACTCTCTGGCCTGCCTTTCCGGGAATCACAATATATGCTGACCCAAATGAAGCCCTAGGAAGGTCACAACTGAATCTGATTATGGTTCCAACACAAAGTAGGCTGGGGAGGGGTGCAGGTGGGGAAAGAACACAGCACTCCAGCAACACTCCTTGTACTGTGTGCACATGCGCGCGCGCACACACACACACACACACACACACACACACACCCCACGCTGCCTGGGTCATTGTGAGCCATGGGTGGAGGATGGGAGTGGAAGGATAGTGTTTTCCAGGGACACTCCTTAAGCCACGTTGAGTGTATACCAGATCCTTCTTGATGCTCCTAACTGGCTCACTCTATCTCCTTTCCCATTTTCTCTTCACCAGCTGGCTTTTTCTGTGCTTTCATTTACCTCCATTTTCCTGTCCTGTCTGCTTAAGGAAATCAGCTTGGCCCCTTGAGACTTGGAAATATAGCACTTGGGTTTTATTGCACGTAAACAGCATTTGGTCTGCCCATTTACTGTTTGTTCTGTTCAGAGGGTAGTGGTGAATTTCCTTTGGTCCTAAGAATGGAGTTGAGAACAGTGAAAGGCTTCCACTGTTTTCTTTTCCTTAAAATGTGTCTGAAATGATTCATATTTCAACTTGTCAGAGACAGTTTCCTTTCAATTGTTCTCAACTGGGCCACAAAAGAAATTCGTCTTTCTTATGTACTTTGACCTGATTTCTAACTAAATAGTATCTTCTTATATTAAGAGAGTTTCTCCCCTTTCCTTGACCTGCTGATGTTATAAACTTTCTCGGATTAACTATTAACAAAGGGCATCATGCCCAGATTGCTTTACCCTAATGCCTAAATCTAGTGTGTCTAAGAGAGGCAGAGGAACCTCATTTCACCCCCACCATACTACATTATCAACACAGGCCAGTATTTGTTTCCTTTTTTCTTTTTTTTAGAAAAATAACAAATTTTATTAGACACCTACAAAATAGTCATCCCCCTCTTAATTTTATGTTCATCTTTATTTAAGAACATGTTAATACTCCACTGCTTGTGAGCATAAAGTGTCTCTTCATCTAATGCTGTGATGCCCAGCCCCTGCCACACAATGGATTCACGTGGCTGATGCTTAGGTCACACCCTTAGAGATTCTGATGTAGCTGGCTGGTGGTGTGGAACATAGGCCAGTATTTCTTACCGCTGGTGTTTACCTAAAGGTGTAGCGTTCAGGCAGAAAAAGAGGATGATAAAGTACAACTGCCTACTATTAAAAGCAAATATTATCTACCCAGTGACTATAACTGCATAAGGTCAAAGACTCACCTGCAATTTTAACAAGAACAGTAGGTTCCATGACTGCCTCCCTACCTATGCTTTTGTAGCTCATAATGATGACGAATCTTTCTCAGTACTCTTTTGTAGGAAATAAAAAGCCAATAATTACTCTGTCAGCACACAATACAGACACAGTAATGGGATTATCACTTTGCATAAGGTCTTGTGTAGAATAGGCATTCAAGAAATACTTGGTTGTATGAAAATCAGAATATTTTGCCGGAATAATTATGACTTCAGTTTTGTTCACAGTCTTGAAAATCATACATCCAGTGACTGGAGTCAGCTACTGTGTATGCTGCCAAGTTGAAGACATTCATGACCCACCTTCATTTAATTAAATCACAGAATTAATTGCTTGGAATCTCACGTGTGTATAGAATGTGAAAAGTGGAGAAAATAATGTATAGTTTCAAACTGTTCAAAGTGAAAGACATGAATACTCTTACCAAAAATGGAAAAATTATGGTGAAAACCCATTCACTTAAAAGAAGACAGTTGTCATTTTCTTAGGTATATTACATATAATGTATACTAAAGCCTTCTGAATGGAGAAGAAATGGATGTAAAACTGTTAATTATCTTCTGGGATTAGTAGATAATGAACAAATTAGAAAAGAATAGAGCATATACCAGGTCATCCATGTATGATCAAGAAGCCTAAATTTGCAATTCAATCTTGCAGGAGAAAGAGTAAAACAAATAAATGCTGATAAAATGGGGAAAAAAAAATAGTT
The DNA here is from genome assembly GCF_027475565.1 of Acinonyx jubatus. NCBI lineage: Eukaryota > Metazoa > Chordata > Mammalia > Carnivora > Felidae > Acinonyx > Acinonyx jubatus. The sequence continues at coordinate 30,025,805 of NC_069389.1, read as the reverse complement.
TCTTGAACAAGAGGTAAAAAAAAAAAAAAGAGAGATAGGAGAATGGTAGGATTAGATAAGAAAATAGTTTGTTCATTTGTTCCTTTACTGCTCTGTGTCAAGTTCTGTATTAGATGTTGAGAGAAGTTAATGGACTCAGAGCTATGGTCGCTGTCTGCAAATCTTTGTGTGAGTCTTTTATTTCGAATCTTGCTTAGGTCATCGCTTAAAGGACAGCTTCAGCAACAGGTCACAAGGTCTGTTTCTTTCAAGACACAAAGTGCTTATAGGTCACTGAGCAAGCCTTTCTTTAAAGGTGACTTGACAACACTAGTCATAATAATGACATTTCTGGGGTCATTAGACTTCTCTTTCACTGTACTTGGGGCTGTTTATTTTTTTTTTATTCCCCTTGAGGCCTAATCAGGTAAGGAATTAGAAGAAAATAATTTTTATCTAGTACAGTCGATCATCTGATGGGAATTCTGCTCATACAATTTTGAGACAGCCTTGCAGAAGGAATCTCCTTAGTTGAAAAAAATATACCAAATAAGAAAAAATATATATACATTCAAGATGGTAGTGTTCAGATCTTTCTAGAAAGTTTGATCCTCTTGAGGTCCCACTGTTGCTGACTTTAATGATTCTAGGAAGTTGGAAGTCTAGTCAGAGACATGCAATAAAAAACAAATACTGCATTTTAAAGTCTTGCTCTTTCTTCCATTCTTTAACGTTTTTTTCTTCAAATCAGAATGGTACTCTGTTTAAAAATAAATTACCATATTGAAGTGTAGTTCTTGGAGAAATTCAGTAAATTCAGAGAATTGGTGATGGTATCTGGGCAGTTGGCCAGTCACCCTTATGTTATCTAGACTTACACTGCATGCTACAAAAACACCAGACACCAGATGGTCCATTTCCCCATCTGTCTAGAGGCACTCAAATTCTTTCCAAGGAGAAACATTTGGGGATTCCCAAGCTTGATATGCCAAAAGACAAATGTGAAATGCAAGTGGAAAATAGGAAGAATGAAAAGTTCCCGTAAGGGTGCATTTTTTCAAGTCATCAAAAATTAATGAGAGTTTGCATTGTGATTAAATTGCTAGTATTCATTTGGGTTACCATTGAATATTGACCACTCCTCGTTTTATTCACTGTGTGCTCCTCAGTTTAATAGAGAGTGTTGATCCCTAGCTTACCACAGCTTCACTCAGTCGCACACACTGATGTTGCTCAACCTTGTAGGCTCAGTCACATCTAGCTTCTGACCTTGATTAGATCTTGACCAAAACAGGTGACATACTAGACTCATACCCAGATCTGTCAAATGTATTACCTCTTTAATCCTTGTATCTGATGGGCCAAGTGTTCCCAAACTGCAGGCTCCCCACGTTTGAGCTCCCCAGACATAGAGTGGCTTCTGCTCTGGTTTCCTATTTTGCATGCTACTTTGTTTCTGTTTTTGTTTTTGTTTTAAATAAGGTTAGTTCACCTTTTTTTCAGTTAAGCCCTAATGGACCTTGACTCTAATCTTTCACATCTGTTCAGCTGTCTGCTTCTCTTTACAACCTGCTTACTTCAGTCATTAGGGAAAGGATGATGATGCCCAGGAAGGGAAGCTCAGGCCATTCTGGACTTCCATGGTTCCTTTGCAATGTCCCATGGGTGATTGTTTATAAACAGACTTTTGGTGAACAGATCTGAAGAAGCACTGACTTAGAAGCTCCTCATGGGATTGCCAAGTTAAGGGAGAGCCCCTTTCTAGCCCCACCCTTTGTTTCTAAAGCACACAGGGCCATATAGAGAATTGAAGGTTTTCTCCATTGTGCACACTACACTTCATATCCCGTCTTGCGGCTTCTTCTTGTCTCTACTTAACTGTTTAAGGGTGCATTCTGGAATTTTACTCCAAGACTTCTACACTGTTCTCCTGATGCCCCAGCTTTGTCTCATTTCTTCTGGAACAGCGCTTCAGGAATTAAAACAACTAGCAGTGACACCCTATTTGGCATGCAGCAAGCCCTACTTCCTACTCTTATTCTTATCTCCAAAGGTAGCCTCCCTCACAGGATCCCTGGTCAGCAACCTGTGGGCAGAGACACAGTTGTACTGGTTGAAAGATTAACACTGACTGGGGCAAGCTAAATGGAAAAAATTATATAAAATAAATGGTTAGACTAAACTACCATTAATTTTCTCAAAGTATTCTAGGGTCTATAATTCTAAAACTGTATTCTTAAAAGGAATGGATGGAGGTGGTTTCCAGTAAAAAAAAAAATTAGGAATTGTACCTAAATTTGGGATAATTTATTCAAAGGTTTTCAGGTTGAAAAAGGGACCTCATTCAAAGAGATTAACAAAAACAGAATTTATAGGGTAAAAAAGATAGAAATGAGGACAAATAGGTTATGGACACTAAATCAAAAGTGGAAATGTTAAAAATGAGTTACAAATGTGTATCCAACCCTAGAGAGCTCTGGGATTTCTGTGGGTAACAACACAAAATATCTAAAATGGCAAATGGAAAGTAATTTAAATTTCAGGACTCACTAAGCTGTGGTTTAGAGAAAGCCAGAGTCAAGACTTGGACAAGAGGCTTGGTATAAAAGCTAGCATTGCTACAAACTATATGGCCATATTTGGCAAGTGGCTCTTCTCATGTGGATGGAAAGAAATTAAATGTAAAGCTAATCTGAGGGCTTCAAAATACAGAACATCTGGTTGTAGGTGATCCCTTGAAGATAAAGGGTGGGGAATGTATGGATAGGAGATTCTGAATCTGTTCTCTTTGCTTGAAAACTTTCCTACTAGATACATGTCCTGTATTCTCTCTGTGGCAGTTATTAGTGAATAATTTAAAGCCTACATTCTACTAATGGTAGCTCTCTTTGCACAGCTTTTACTATTTCCTTATAGGAACCTTTAGATAAATGAGAATACCAGGTTACCAAAAGAAGAGGAAAGCCTCCCTCAAATGGTCAAATTGGACATAATTTAATGAGGGGACAATTTTCATAGGCTTGGAAAGGTCTAGTGAACCAACAATCAATCATCAAGGGCCCAGATTCTAGTCTCAGTTGAGAGACATTACCACTTGTGCCTGGGTGGCACAGAGACGAAATGGTATTGAAGGAGTCTGGTAAGACCTGGCCATGCAGACTAGAGGTGTCTGGAAATGAGCTGTGGCCTTAGAGGGATGCAGATGCTGCCAAAACCCTGATGGCAGGAAGGATCTGGGGATGGGAAGGAAAATAAATATAGCATCTTCCCTTTCTTTTATCTTAGGCTGATTTCCCCCACTGGTCAAAACCAATACAGGATAATGGAGCTCTCAAGACATAGTCCATAGAGATAGGTCAGCCTCCCAGGGCACAGAGCAGGGAGGGCCAAAAGGTAGAAGGATAAGAATCCATGATTTTTTTTTTTAACCAATCTTGACTTATACTATTCACACTGGTGCTTTCAGATTTCAATAAATATTTGTTAATTGGTTAAACTCCATCTCTATTTCTCTATTCCCATTGCTATTTCTCTATTTCAGGGTCTTATTATTTCTTCACTGGGACAGTCATCTAACTTACCTCATTAACTGCCTCTGGCCCAGTTCTAATCATGCCTACTCTCTAATGGCCCAGATCATGTAGAGTTTCTATCAAATGTATGTTATGTCTTTGTATCTAGAGACCATGTATCTAGATGCAGAACTAATCTGTGTATGTTGTAATCCTTTAAGGAACTATGTTTTCTGCAGGAAGGAGATTTCTCTTAAACAGTGTCCAACAGGTTTTCCAGTGGTGTAAAATCATTTGGATCACTTTTCCTCCCAAGTTTATGTCTTCTTGGTTCAGTGGGAAACATATTCTGTTAGAACCACTCACTCATTTGCCCATTTGTACATTCATTAAACGAATGAATAAATAAAATACTATTTGTCAGTTATTGCTAGGTACTATGGGTATAAAACGCATATCAACTAGCTTATCCTGTAACAAGAGTTAGAGTGATTCAATGGCGGCAGCCCAGGGTACTGGGTGCTAAGGAAGGCTTATGCCTAGAGTGCACACTAGTGCATAGAAACAGCTGTTTGACTTGAGAAAGGGGAAAGCATAGAGATTTGAATATGTCCAAGCTCATATTTTAAAAATAAGTATACTGAAAATCAACTGCAGGAGAGAAAATGGGATAATGTATAGGATTCAGGATGAAAGAGCATGCCACAATGAGGAATCACAGGTGGTTCAGTTTGGATACAGAGAGCAAAGGCCATATATGACAAGCCACAGCTAACATAATACTCACTGGTGGAAACTTTAAAACTTTTCCTCTAAGATCAGGAAAAATACAGGGATGTTTATTCTCACTACTTTTATTTGACATAGTACTGGAAGTCTTAGAGCAGTTAGACAAGAAAAAGAAATGAAACCTATCCAAGTCAGAAATAAAGAAATAAAATTCTTTTTGCAGATGATATATATGTAGAAACTCTAAAGACTCCACCAAGAATCGGTGAGAATAAATGAATTCTAAAGTCACAGGATGTAAAATCTATATTCAAAAATTAGTTGCGTTTCTATACACTAACAGTGATCTGTTAGAGAAATGAAGAAAATCATTCCCATTTGCAATAGTATCAAAAATATTTGGGAGTAATTCGTTACTTACAAATCAATCAACATATATTGCATTAATAAAAGAAGGATACAAACCATATGATCATGTCAGTAGATGCAGAAAAAGCATTTGCCAAAGTACAATATCCATTCATGATAAAAAACCCCAACAAAGTAGGCTTGAAGGCAACATACCTCAACATTATAAAGGCCATCTATGAAAAACTCTACACCTAATACAATCATCACTGGGGAAAAACTGAAAGCTTTTCCTCTAAGGTCAGGAACAAGGCAAGGATGTACACGCTGACCATTACTGTTTAACATAATACTGGAAGTCCTAGCTGCAGCAATCAGACAAAAAGACAAGGCATCCAAATCAGCAAGGCAGAAGTAAAAATTTCCCTATTTGTAGATGACCTGATAGTACATGTAGAAAACCCCAAAGAGTCCACCAAAAAGTTGCTAGAACTGGTCAACGAATTCAGTAAAGTCACAGGATACAGAAATCAATGTACAGAAATTTGTTGCATCTCTGTACACCAACAATGAAGCAGCAGAAAGACAAATTTAAGGAATCCACCTATTTACAATTGCACCAAAAACAGTAAGATACCTAGGAATAAACCTAACCAAAGATGTGAAAGACAAAGCTGGGATGCCTAACACTTCCTGATTTCAAAATATATTATAAAGCTACAGTAATTAAAACCCTATGGTTTTTGGTATAAAATAGGCACATAGATCAATGGAACTGAATACAAAGTGCAGAAATAACCCCCCACATACATGGTCAGTTAGTTTACAACAGAGGAGCCAAGAACATATGTTGGAGAAATAAAAGTCTCTTCAATAAATGGTGTTGGGAAAAATGGATAGTTATATATAAAAGATTAAAACCAGACCCCTCTCTTACACCATACACAGAAATCAACTCAAAATGAAGTAAAAAATACAAGATCTGAAACTGTAGAATTCCTAGAAATATACATCAAAGTAAGCTCCTTGACATGGGTCTTGGCAGTGATTTTTTTTAACAGATTTGACAACAAAAGCAAAGGCAACAAAAGCAAAAAGACAAGTGGGACTACATCAAACTAAAAAGTTCCTGCTCAGCAAAAGAAACCATTAACAAAATCAAAATGCAGCCTTACAGAATGAAAGAAAATGTTGGCGAATCACATATCTGATAAAAGGTTAATATTCAAAACATACTCATACACCACAAAAAATAATCCAATCACAATGGGCAGAGGAACTGAAAAACATTTTTCCATAGGAGCCTTACAAATGGCCAACAAGTATATGAAAAGGCACTCAAAATCACCTTTGATGTTACCCTTTAACATCATTAATCACCATGGAAATGCAAATCAAAATGAGATGTCACATCACCATTTTAAAAAAGGTTATCATCAAAAACAAGAGTTAAAAACTATTGGTGAGGATGTGGGGAAAAGGGAACCCTGGGTACGTTGGTGGGGGTGTGTATTTGGACACCGCTGTAGAAAACTATGGGAGTTTTTAAAAAAAAAAAAATTTTTTTTTTTTTTTGCTTTCTGGAGGTTAGGTGTTTTTTTTTTTTCCAATATATGAAGTTTATTGTCAAATTGGTTTCCTTACAACACCCAGTGCTCATCCCAAAAGGTGCCCTCCTCAGTACCCATCACTCACCCTCCCCTCCCTCCCACCCCCCATCAACCCTCAGTTTGTTCTCAGTTCTCAGTAGAGCATAGATGTGATGATGAAAGTAGCAGAGAAATGGGCAACAGCATGAATGCTTTGGTGCATTAACACATAGCAACAAGGGGTTGAAGGAGGTGTGATTCATTAAAATTTGCTACAAGTCAGTCCTTTTCTTGAATGGTGAAGTTGGCCATGTTTTCATGTGGCTTGGAATGGCTGCAGTGTCCTAAGGAATTCATCTGAAAATTTAGTGTTTTGTGGAGAAAAAAAGACCTTTAAATTATTAATCTAGTGGCTTTATATCACTGAATATTTTTCTCAATTTTAATTATCCAAGTGCCATGACTGTAGCTATAAAGTTTTGCTTTTTATTATCAATAAATTTAAAAGTTAAAAAATTCTTATTTTTGGAACTTCATGGAATTTCTAAGATACCCTTAGAGGTAAATTTTTTCCTTATTTTTAAATTATCATGCAGTACAATTACAAATCTTTGTTGTACAATTGTATGAATCTTACCACATGTATATATTCATATAACTACCATCACAATCAGAATCAAAAACAGTCTTATCCCCCCAGAAAACTCCTTCATGCAGCCAGTTGGAGTCAAATACTCCCCCACCAAATCCCTGGCCACCCTTGATCTGTTCTCCATTCCTACAGCTTTCCCTTTTTCTAAATGCCATATGTGATACATATGTTTAGTTAGTTATACATTGTATGATTATTATATAATATTGTATATCATATATAATTTGATTATATAAAAGGTTATATATTGTATTATATATTATATAGTGTGTATATATCAATGTATAATATATAACCCTTTATATAATAATATATAGTAAAATATATAGTCATTATATATAGAGAGAGAATCATTCAATGTATATAATCTTTTGAGAAGGTTATATTGTTTCACTTAGCACTTAAGTTGTATGTATAAATAGTTCCTCCATTTTACTGCTGAATACTAACTTGTTGTATGGCTATACCACACTTTATTCAGTATCCTATCGATGGACATTTGAATTGTTTCCAGGTATTTTTAAGCTCTAATAAATGAAGCTGCTGAAAGACAGACTAATACCATGACCCCTAGTGATTTGCACCCTCCTGTAATCTGCAGGCCTTGAGGAGAGACTTGTGACTAGAATGAGCTATCATTTATGTGATGGGGTTATTTTAGCTCCCTCTAAGAAGATTATTCATAGTAGATGTATCAGTCTGCTCAGGCATTCATAACAGAATACCACTCACCAGGTAGTTTAAACAACATAAATGGACAGTTCTGGAGGCTAAAAATCCATGATCAGCTTCCCACTGGGGTTGCTTTCCACTAAGGCTGCTCCTCCTAAGATGATCACCTTCTCACTGTGGTTTCACAAGACCTTTTTCCTCTGAGGTATACTCTTCTGATGACTCTTCCTCTTCTTAAAATTCAATTGGATTAAGACTCCATCCTTAGGAATCATTTAACTTTAATCACCTCCTTAAAGGTCTTATCTCTGGATAAATCACATTGGGAGTTACAGCCTCCACATATGAATGGGGGGGGTGCATGGGGGACACAATTCAGTTCATAACTGTGTGTTACCTTATTAATTGAACCCTTACAAAGGGATAGGGATCATCCTAGTAAATGAGATTTAAAAAGTGAGGGATTTAATGTAGAGTGAGTCTCTATTGGCTTTGAAGATGGAGGGGATGCACAGCAAGGAATGTAGGCTCTAGGAGCTAAGAAGGGCCACCAACTGACAGCCAGGAAGGAAACAGAGACCCAGTCTCAAAGTGCAAGAAACTGAGTCCCACCACAACCCGACAAGCTTAGAAGATTGTTCTATGCCCCAGATAAGAACACAGTGTAACCAGCATCTTGATTTTAGTCTGATGTGATTGTGAGCAGAAAACTCAGCCATACAGTGTCTGGACTTGGGACTAACAGAACATGAGCTAATAAATGGATGTCATTTTAAGCTGTTAAGTTTGTGTTAATTTATTTCACAGAAATTAAAAATTAATACATATTTTGGTATCTGGAAATGATCCAGAGATATATGCTTTTGCCAATAATACATTGCCTTGGTTACTGTAGCTTTATACTATATCATAAATTGGGAGTCCTCTAGCTTTGTTCTTATTTTCAGAATTGTTTTGTCTATTATAGTAATTTCGCCTTCTCCTATGAATTTCAGAATCAGTTTGTAGATTTCTTTTTATAAGAAAAGTTTACTGAGATTTTTAGTGGGATGGCATTAAATCTTCAGATCACATTGGGAGCAAGTGGCATTTTAACTATGTTAAATCTTCCAATTCATGAACATAGATTGTTTCTCTAATTATTTGTATCATCTTTGGTTTCTTACATCAGTGTTTTTCAGATTTCACATACAGATCCTATATATACCTTGTTAGATTTATACCCAAGAACTTCATATTTTGGTGCATATTTTCCATTTCTTAATTTAAAATTAAACTTTTTTTATTGCTGGCATGTAATAAAGCACTTGACAACATTGACCTTTTTTCCAAGCACCTTTATTTGCTTATAGTTCCAGAAGTTGTGTTGTTTTGTTTTTCGTGTTTTATATACAGACAGTCATGTCACTTGCAGGTAGAGATATTTTCTTTTTTTCCACACAGTATACTTTTATTTCTTTTTCTTTACTGAACTAGCTAGGGTTTATGGAACAATGTTGAAGAGGAGCAGGAGAAAGGATATCTGCGTCTTGTTTCTCATTTTTGTTTTTTTTTTAAAGTTTATTTTATTTTGGGAGAGAGAGAGAGGGAGAGAGAGAGAGAGAATGAACAAGAGCAGGGGAGGGGCAAGGGAGAAGGGGGGAGAGAGAGAATCCCAAGTTGGCTCTCTGCTGTGAGCACAGCGACTGACATGGGGCTTGATCTCATAACCGTGAGATGATGACCTGAGCCGAAATCGAGTTGGACGCTTAACCAACTGAGCCATCCAGGCACCCCCCCTAATGTTTATTTTTTAATTCATGGATTCCAAATTAAGCCAGAAACATTCTTGAGGAGTCCATTCTTCCCTGATGGTCAGCAAATATTCCTTTATTTCTTGTCCCTTTTTTTTCATATATCGAATAAGCATATAGGAGTTGGTATTTTTCTGTGTTCTCTATTCTATTTGGTTTCCTTTCCAAGCACCAATACCACACATTCTTAATTATCACAGCTTTATAATAAGCCTTAATATCTAATCAGACAATTTCTGCCCCTTGTTCTTCTCCAGGAGAATTTTGAATTTCCTTACTATTTTTCTTCATATAAATTTTAGAATCAACTCTTCACATTCCACAAAAAATTTTGACAGGAATTCCATTGACTCTATAAAACAATTTGGGTAGAGTTAATATATTGACAATACTGCATTTTTCAATTCCTGAAAATGCATCTCTCTCCATTTATTGGTTTTTTTTTAAGTTTCTAAACTTAAAGCTTTACTGTGAAGGTGAGGACCAGCAATACAATGTAGAGCATCATCATTTCAAATGGAAACCTTTTAAAGTATGACTTTTTAGCAGATTAAAAAATTTCCTTTCTACTCCTAGGTTTCCAGCAGGATGTTTCCCTTTTGTTTTAATTTTATGGTGTAAAGAACACTTAACATGAGATTTACCCCTTGACAAAAATGTAAGTGTAGAATGTTTTTCCCCTTTTTTTATCCTGAATATATGTTACATTTTGTCAAATGGTTTCTTTTATTGAAATGACTATGAATTTTCCATCTTATAATAATGTAATAATTTACATTAGCAGACTTTCTAATGCTAAATTTACTTGTTCCACGCATATAATTCTTTTTATATATCGCGTTAAATGAAGTGTTATCATATCTGTTTTTGCATCTGTGGTCATCAGTGAGATTGGCTTATAAGTTGGTCTTCTTGGGGCACCTGGATGGCTCAGCCAGTTAAGCATCTGGCTCTTGCTTTTGGCTCAAGTCATATCTCCCAGTTTGTGAGATGGAGCCCCATGTGAAGTTAGGCTCTGGACTGACAGCTCAAAGCCTGCTTAGGATTCTGTCTCTGTCTTCCCCTCCCCTGCTCACATGGGCATGCATGTGCACACACTCCTCCCTCCCTTCCTCCCCCCCCCCCCAGAATAAATAAATAAATTTTTTTAAAGTTGGTGTTGTATTTTTCTCCTCAGATTTCTGTATCAGGGATCTGGTAGCCCAACACTTAGTTGGGAAGTGTTCCTTTTTTCTCTGGAAAAGTGCGTGTGAAATGAGAATCCTTCCTTCCTGCACATTGAAGAGCATCAGATGCCATGTTTTGCTTATCGTCCATGCAGCAGCTTTCCTTGCAGTTCCTGAGGGTGGGTATGGTAAGGGCAGTTTTAACCCCAGTTTTCACTCAGCCTGACGGCATAGCCCTGTGCTACCAGATTTGGGAGGGGAAGATTCCTATTAGTCTACAATACCACTTCTGTCAGTCCTGCACTTTGCCCTTTGTATCCTAAACCAAGATTTTGAAAAGTTAAAGTCAAATTCAACAAACACCCTCAGGGAAAAATTGGCTTCCATGCTCAGATTAATTATCTGGTTCTAGCCTTCACTTAAATTTGGCTTGATCGTTCTTTCCTATTTTATCAGCTCGGCAGTGTTTTTAACAAGGTTATTTTTTATATTTCACCTGGCAGTTTTGGTTGTGTTTGGCAAGAGGCTGAGCCAGAACACCTGGCCAGCTCTGGTACCAAAATAGAAGTTAGACTTGCACTTAGATTTCCATGAACTTTGGTCAGTTTTTCTTTCTAAAAAAGGCATTCAGTTTGAATCAAGAAGAATTTCAACTCACTTCAGTCCCTTTTATATGTCAGCCATCGTTTTAGGATGTGGATGTTACATCTATGAATAAGACCTTCAGAAATTTCCATTCCAACAAAGGTAACAAACATTAAGGACTAGCAAGAACTTCAATTCTTTTGTGCGACTTAAAAAAATGTTTAAGAGACAGAGGAGAGAGTAAGCAGGAGAGGGACAGAGAGAGAGAGGGAGAGCGAGAATCCCAAGCAGGCTCTGCACTGTCAGCTGGAGTCTAAAACGGGATCCGAACGCACAAACCATGAGATCATGACCTGAGCTAAAACCAAGAGTCAGACACTTAACTGACTGCACCACCCAGATGCCCCAACTGTGGGACTTTTTTTTAAGACTATTTTTTTTAGAGCAGCTTTAGGTTTAATATTTGTTTTAATATGAAATTTATTGTCAAATTGGTTTCCATACAACACCCAGTGCTCATCCCAACAGGTGCCCTCCTCATGGCCAAATAAAATTGAGAGAAAGTTATATTGTGCTGAACATTTTTGCCAGCATTTGCTGCTACCTGTCCTCTGTATTTGGCAATTCTAATAAGTGTGTGACAGGATCTTACTATTGTTCTCATTTGTATTTCGCTAATGACATATGGTATGGAACATCTTTTCCTATCCTTATTTGCTGCCTGTATATCTTCTTTGTAGAGGTGTCAAGGTTTTTGGCCCATTTTTTTTAATCGGGTTGTTTGTTTTCTTATTGGTAAGTTTTCAGAAGTCTTTGTAATTTGGGTTAACAATCTTTAATCATATGTATCTTTGCATCTATCTTCTCCCAGTCTGTAGCTTCTCTTCTAAAGCTCGTCTTTAGCAGAGCAGAGGTGTTTTAATTTTAATGAAATCCAGCTTATCAGTTTTTATTACTTTGTAATTTAGACCCCATTTGTATTGCCATTCCTTCGTTTCATTTTTCTTCATAGTTGATTTGCTATAGGCAATTCGAATGTTACCTCCTGCTCTTAGGTGCAAGACTCAGATGAAAGTCTGAGATCCAAAGTCTAAGATCCAAATTTCTGATTCAAAGTCATTAGTCTGAATTGTGCTGCTGTTACAGAAATAAACAGAGGGATACATTATCATCACAGAGAATGCAGGAGGATATGAGGAGAATATTCATAGCTACATTGTACAGAGCCATCAGGAGTGTGATAGTGTTCAGGCTGGTTTGAGTCTTGGGTAATAAAGGTTTAGGAAGTATGAATGTTTCAGGGTTAACTCCCTGGTGAAATGTACTCTCAACACTGGTTTGTGGCAAGAGAGAGAGGCGGGCAGACTATAATGTAACTTTCAAGCTCTGAAACTTCAAGAAAGTCCATAAAAGTGGGATTTGGGGAAAAGCCAAAAAGTACTTACTCCTAGTAAAAAGGGTCTTCCTATACCTAATAAGCAAAGAGTTTAAAATATAAGTCTGTGTGGAACTAAGCTGAGTCCTCACAGATTGATGAATTCCTGCTGACAACTGGGAGAGTGAATTCCTTTTAAATTTCTCAAGTTTTGTATCTTCAAACAAGCCAGATTTTATAGTTTCCTACTGCTAAAATCAACTAGTCTCTATTGACTTGCAATAATCAGTCTTTTATAAGTTGGGGGGGGGCAGTGGAATGTTTATCTTTCCATTTCCTTACAATCCACGATTGAATACATGCAAGTAATATAAATATTAGTCTATAAAGATCTATCAACATATCACTGATTTTTGGCAGCTGTTTATACAAAAGAATTTCAAAAACTGATTAAGAAGTAGTTACATATTCTTAGGGGGTATTTTTCTGGCTTTGAGCCAATAAAAGCTTACATCTGTAAAGTTTAAAAGGATTCTTCTTATAGATCAACTTTATGTTCAGCAAGAATTAGAAGCACAAACACACATATACCCATTTTATCCAGCTAGCCAAAGTGAATATCTTAGTATTTTTAGGTGGGATCTCATTTTGAAAGTCTGGCTCATACTTGAGAAAATAAATATCTAAAATGTGTAGAACCATAATTGAAGCAAGCCCACTTGATATGTGGAAACTTTACACATACAAAAAAGGCAGAAATGTTCCTCAAAGCAACTTTGGGCTTCAGCACTTACTGGGTGTAGGTAAATTGACCAGAGAGCAGGTGAAGGTCCAAGTATCGGAGATCTAAGAACTGAGTACTAGGAAAAAGTGAGGGAACATTTCTCTATAGCACTCCTAAAATAGCATATTTTCTATAAGCCAATAAATAAAGATGACCTAAGATCAATTAAAGCCTACTTCCTGAGCTTTACTCTGTTAGGCAAACTTTCTGTTAGTTCTAACCTTTACCACAATCAGGAAAAATAGGCATTGTTATTACTCCCATTTTACAGAGAAACTGAGTCATGGACAGGTTGTCCAAAGTTATAGAACCAATAATGGTAAAACCAGAACCTGACATTATTTATTTCTGACTCCAAATCTTGAATTATTTCCACTACACTGTCAGCTTAATGTTTAATGTTTTGATCAAAGAAAATGTGCCTAGTTTCACTTGACACATATTTAAAAGTGCAGTGAGAGTCACACAAATAACCCATCTTAGTATAGTTTTAAATAAATTATATCTCCAGTGTTTGTTCCTTCTCCGATATCTGCTTTTCAGTGTTGAAAATACTACCTGAAATTAAGTGCAGTTTAATCTTCATTTTTTTCACATAAATATTTAAAGTCTTAGATCCTATGTGATGTACCTTCCCCTGAGTCCTCTTCTTGCTCTCTTCTAACAAATTAATGCCTCAAAATGCTGAAGCTGATGAGAAAGAAAATATTTGCAACTTTTTCTCACTGTAGTCATTTTATCAACAGGCATAACATATATTTGATCTTTGTTCTACAGAAAGACAATAAATGAGATAGAAAAGTGCTTAGGAAGAAAAGAACATAGAAAAGTGAAGTAAAAGATAGCAAGACTAAATATAATGGCTTCCCCTTTGGACCTCTGTGCTCACTCATGGGTGAGAGAATTTTGGCAGTCCTGGTGACATGAGTTTACTATTATTTCCAAAATCTTTCAAATGTTGTTTTTACCAATGGGGAGAGATTTCTGGACTAGTGATTATAAACATACTTGATTAAACAAGATAATGGACTTGATTAACTGTGATAATGTACGTAAACATTCATGTTATCCAGTAAGGACCTAATTAACAAATATTCCTATTTCTTTCTCTCCTTTATTTAAGAAAAAAGTATTTTCTCTAGAACTTCTGATCTTGTATAGAAAGCATATTTAGAGTGTTAGATAAATTTGTTCTCATAGCCTGATTCTACCTCCCCATAGCTACATGATGGGGGTTTATTTAGTCGACTGCAGCAAATAAGAACATACCCACATGGAATCACATGGGGATTTGAGAAGGGCCATTTATAGTTCTGGGCTTGTGTTTATTATTCTCAAGGGAGATTATGGGATCTTGGCTTGGCTTAGATCTCATCAAGAAGGAGCAGTTGAGTGATTAGATTCTCAGTAATCTTTGTTCACCAGGTAGGATAATGATGCTGGCCTTGGAACATCATTGATAAGAAAGCAAAAATCACTCAGAAAATGGGGTCATGAGCCCTGTTTTTAGCTGTAATGTGGCCTTGTGATAAATACTGTTTACATAACCATGTCCACGTCTTATGGGAAACTGTTTTTACCAGTATTGCTGGGTTTCACTTTCTCAAGAATGTATTGCGACACAACCATGAAAAGTTTTAAGAGCCAACATAGGTCCACTGAGTTGGTGTATGCTTTTACCTGGCTTCTGATCAGTTGACAAATAATTGAAATAATAAAACAGGACAAGACCTTAGAAGTTGTCATTTTATGAATGGGGAGCCTGCAGCTTAGGGAATTGGCAACTACCTCAGGATCCCCGAGGTGGCTCGTGCCATGAGAGGATTAGAACCTAGATCCCTGACAGTTGGCCCAGGACCCTTTACATGAAACCAGTCCACCCGTGGATACACAGTGACTGGAACATCAGGGCCATGTGTGAAGTGTTTGCAGATGATTTGTTACTGATCTGAAGTGTATACCCATTTTCAAGCTGTAAAAATTGCAAACATCCAGTTAAAATTCTCTCTTGACTTCAATCCCCTCTCTCATCCCTACCACCATATAACTTTATTATGAGTTCATTCGATATGGGCAGACGTGTGCATTTGACTGTTATACAAATGTAAAATATAGTACTATGTAATTGTTTTTGCACTTTTCTTTCCTCCTAACTAATAATACATCTTAGAGATTGCTCTATATCAGTAGGCATAAAGTCTGGAAACACAGATGGCATTATTTTATTATTTTACAATGTGAAGGTGTCCTTGATTATATTCTATATACTTTCCTACATCTCCAGACTTTACCATTTTTTCATTTATTAAAGAGTAGCTAGCTAGCTAACCATTTAATTAAAATGCATGTATTTTCATGAAAAATTTATGTGGAGTAGTGAAGGTATTGAGATACAAAATCAGTGTGCTAGGTATCGTTCATGAGAATTTGCAGGCTATTTTTCCCAAGGGTCATGAGAAATATGAGGAAAAAAATACGTAGTTTGAATACCACTTGTCTTTGTCCATTTGGGCTGCTATGACAAACTAACACAGACTGGGTAGCTTATGAACAACAGAAATTTATTTCTCGTAGTTTTGAAGGCTGGGAAGTACAAGCTCAAGGTGTCAGCGTGGCTGAGTGAGGGCTCTCTTCCAGTTTGCAGACTTCTGGCTGTATCCTCACATGGTGGAATGGGCCTGGGACCTTGGTGGGGTCTCTTTTGTAAGCACTAATCCCATTCACAAGGGTTCTACCCTCCTGGCCTAACTACCTCTCCAAGGCCCCACCTCCTAATACCATCACTTGGGACTTTAGGATTTCAACATATGAATTTGCAGGGCTGGGGAACACAAGCATTCAGATCATAGCACTGCTCTTTCTGCCGTATATAAACTTAACTCTGCTTTTCCAATTCTTGACCTTCAAGGTACTGTTCACAAAATCCGGCTGATTATAAAGAAATAGGATGATAAAACATCAAGTAGCAGATTAAGGAAGACACATAAAACATGATATCCTAGTCTTAATTTCCAAAGGCTTAAATGTTCCAATATTAAACACAGGACCAGTGAGGGATTTTCCATGTGTCCCTTGAGAACTTGTTACAGCATTGCTGTGGTGTGTTTGAGTGAAGCAGTTTCTTACCTTAATCCATCCTACCATGGAATCATTTTACAGCCCTCTAGGCCTGTTTTATTTGATGTACATTCCTTTTCTGAACCTGGAAACAACGGTAAAGCCTGCACAACCACATCTCTCCCTTTGGAATCCAGCTTTATATCTTTATCTGCTTTTTCTTGGTCCACCCTCTTATACTTTGTTATTAATCCCAAATAGTTTGTCCTTCCATATGTCTCTCTATTTCTTCCAGGATGAGGGTTTCATAGAAAGAAATTCTTTATGTAGTTTTGTAGAAATAATTCCATCATGGAATTCTAATACTTCTGAATTGGCTCCCATATTTGGCTCTACATTATGTTTCATTATAAAGCGATTAACTTTAAAATGGGTAAAATACGGAAGTGGATAGTGTTGTATTCATTTAATTCAGGGTGTTTTAATGGTACATTAAACATGTGCAATTCACAGTGACCACAATATATATTAAGTTAAAAAATTGAAGTAGGAAGTTTTTGGTAAATATAACAAATGAACTTCTAATCACAGCTACTTTTAATGTGTTCACTGTTCTATAAAACTATAACATGGCAACTGTGATTGGAAACTTGCTCTATCAAGAACAGTAAATTAAGAGTATTAAATTAGTTTCTCTTGGTTACCAAGATTAAGATAAAAAGTCAAAAGTGCATACTGCTCATAGAGCTTTTTAATTAAACTGTCTACAATTACTGTGTGTCATAAAATGGCACGTGACATGCTTTAATTTGCCCATGCCACTTTATGTAAAAGACATTGCCATTGTATTTGCTTTCACTAGGTTATCTCTATTCTCTGTTCCACATTTTTAAAAGAGTATTTTCTAGAGTAGCAAGCCAGTCGCTGAATGTTAGGTTATACAGGCAGAAGTAGTCTACCCTAGGTGAGTATCAATTGTTCATAAAGAGCCCAGTAACTGACAGGTGGTCACCAAGCAATCTGAGTTAACTAATTTCTCATAGAAATAAAATGCATTGATTACATTGAAATCATAATCTAACATACAGTAGACTAAGATTGAGTTAATAGTTTACTGAATTTTAGAGATACATAAGAGTTTAGACTAAGGTTTCTCAATGTCAGCACTGCTGATATGTGGGGCCAGGTAATTTTTTCTTCTAGGGCGCTGGCCAGCGTATTGTACATTGTTTAGCAGCATCCCACTAGTGGCTTCTACCCACTAGAATCACTAAACTCACTTCACCTCAGCTGTGACAACCCGAAAGGTTTCAAGATTTTATGAAATGTATTTTAGAGGACAAAGTTGCCTCCTTTTGAGATACTGTGGTTTATCAAATGGGAAAACTGAAAGCTGGGTGGATAAAAGTACTTGGCAGGGATCACTAAAAGAATCATATGAATATTCTGTTACATTAATATTCTACCTGAATAATTATTTAACATTACTACTTCCAATTCCAATTTCATAATAGATTTTTTAAAGCCCATATAATAAGCACATTCACTTGATTTGGGGGCTACTCTCTAGACTATTTAGTAGGTCATGTTCTCCCAGATAAACTAAGGTTCCACATGCAAGTGTTTTAAGGATTTACTCCCAGGAGAAATTATTAAGGGAGTGAAGGAGGCAGGATAGATAAGGGGAAGAAGCCATGTAACTGTATAATGTCTGGTGAGATCTCAGATTTAATTTAATCCTACAGGGAGCTCTAGAGCATAAAGTACACCTCAAAACTGTTTTGGCCTTGAGGCAAAGGAGCTGTTCTGTCCTTGGCTGTGGATTATTCTGAGATTAGATGTAGGAATGTAAAATTCCTATTCCAATTCTGAATGTCTGTACTGGGAAGGAGGCCATGGATTATCTGGGGATTCAGAGAGGCTAGGAGGAATATAAAATTGCTAGACATTTCTGACTGTCTCTGTGAGCAAGGAAACTCCAATGCCCAAGGGTCATTCTGAGAGGGTTAAATGTGTGACAGCTCAGCAGCAAACCATGAAGAAGCCTGGCAAGGGATGCCCAAAGAGATAGTTGGGTAGGGCAGTAGCAGAGTCTACTCTGGGGGTATTGTGGAAAAACCAGTGACTTCAGAGACAGAGAAATACGTATTCAAGTTCTGGCTTTGCTACTTACTACATGACCTTGGGTAAATTATTTGAATTTATAGATCCACAGTTCCTTTAAGTTTAAGGCAGTAACAAACACCTAACCTATTTCATATGATGTTGTGAGAATTAAACTACATATTAAATGCAAGAGGGAGATCATATAACAAGGTTGTTATTGTGCTTTTTAATTCTTCATGAAGTATACATCTCCCCATTTTTTTACATCTTTTAAAATTTCCCTCATTAAGACTACAACATTTCTTTGTAAAGGTCATATACATGTTGCGTTAGATACATTCCCAAGGTACTTGGCATTTTTTTATTCCATTGCAAGTGGTGGGTCTTAATTTTATGATTCAGCCTTTTTTCCCCTAATATGTAGAAACACAATTGATTTTGTTATAAAGAATTAATAACCAAAAGGCTCATATATTTTCCTTAGATTATGTTGGATTATTCACATCCACAATCATATCATTTGTGAATGATGACAGTTTTATTTCAGCCTGTGTAATTTCAATATATTTTGTTTATATTATCTGCCTTATCTTGGAGGTGAGGATCTCAAATACAATATTGAATTGCCATGTAGAACGTCATTGTCTCAAATGAAAATCTTTCAGAACTTCACCAAAGACTGATCATCTTTAGCAGGTTAAAGAACTCCCTTCTGTTACTAGGCTGCTAAGAGGATTTTTCCTTTTTTAAAAAACCTGAATGTATGTTCAAATTTATCAAGTGCTGGTTTTCACTGAATCAGTTATATGAATTTTCTCTCTTACCAGAAATCAGTAGTTTACATTAACTGACTTTCTAATGATAAATTAGCTTGCTCCGAGTGTATTATTCTTTTTATATATTGCAGGTTAAGTAAAATTTTATCACATCTAGGAGTTTGGCATCCAAACTCCTGAGTTCATGAGTGAGATGGACCTATAAATTGGCCCTTTTGTACTTTTCTTCTCCAGTTTCTGTATCATTGTATATGATATTAGAATCATTTGTTCTTGAACATTTGTGAGCACTAGAAGCCATCTCCTGCTCATCATCCAGGCAGGGTTCCTTGTAATTCCTGAGGATGGGTACACTGTGGGCAAGTTGACTTCTGGTTCTCCCTTACCAGAGCTGCAAGATTACCTAGGGCTGCAAGATTTGGCAAATAAAAATGCAGGGCACCTAGTTAAATTTGAATTATTTTAATTGTCTACGTTATTTTTGCTGGGACGACCATAACAAAGTACCACAAACTAGGTGGCCTAAACAGCAAAAATTTATTTTCTTAAAATTCCAGAGGCTGTAAGTCCAAGGTCAAGGTATCAGCAAAGGTTGGTTTCTTTTTAGGTCTTTGTCTTTTTTTGGCTTGTAGATGGCATTCTTTTCCCTGTGTCTTCACATCGTCTTCCCTCTGTGTATAGGTATCTGAATCTCTTCTTGTTATAAAGACACCTGTTACAGTGAATTAGGGCCCACTCTAATGACTTCATTTTAACTTAATTGCCTCTTTAAAGACCCTGTCTCCAAATACAGTTGTATTCTGAGGTACTGGGATTAGGACTTCAACATAGGAATTTTGAGTAAACACCTAAATTATATACCTCTTTATTTAGCTATATTTCCCTTATGGTTTATCTCTAACAGTTTCTTGGTTTACACAATATGCTTATAAAATTCTTTGCAGTTTCAGTCTTCCATTTCCATTATAGCATAACTTATAATGGTTGCTTTTAGCTTATTTCATTATTTTGTCCTTTGAAAATTAATTAATGAGAACATAGGCTCAACCTGAGCATTATGAGCTGGTATACTGAACATGTACTGGCATGGTTAACAGTTCTGACAACTGCTTTTCAAATTTGCTTTATAGAATCATACAATACCATCTTTCATGGCATCTTTCACTTTTCCATCCTTCAGGATTGTTTTGTATCCCTTAACTTTTTTTTAAAAAAAAAGCACCCCTTGACAAAAAAAGAGCATCGTTCTCTTGCTGGAATAGTATTCAGGAACATCCATGTTACTAAATCAAATTTTTTGAGTGATGAAACCCATTCCAAATTATAGTCTTGGCAAATTCCATAATAATTACCCACTTCAAGTCAGAATTTCTTTTCCTGTTCATAAGTAATGTTGTTCATTTTAAGAAGAGACTCCATACATAGAAGGGAACATTTTTCATCAATTCTTTAACACATTCAACAAATTCTTTTAATCAATGGAGTATTTTAATAATACTGTTTGCTCTTCTTTCAGTGCACATAATCCTCTTGCTAGAGAAATATTGAAAAGTATGAGCAAGAAATAAGTAGACTTTGCTCAGGGACTTATGTAAAAAGTCACCAAGAGTTTTGGGGGCCTTTGCTTCAAATTTAAAATATGATATCAATGCTTCAAATAAACTAAAGATTCTTTCAGCTGCATTTGTTAAAGAGAGCCAATGGATGTTTGAATGAGAATCAAAGACTTCTCAATGCTAACAAAATCCCCAAGTTCTTGGTGATTTAATAGCTTTAATAACTCAGTTCAAAGAAGGTAAATGTTGAAATAAGAATCATTTTATAACTATCTCTTCAATTTCAATAAAAAGGACATCAGATGCTGTTTGAGTTGCATGACACGGAATATGGGCAGATAACCAACATCTACCATCAAATCATGCATGTTTTTAATCAACTTTAAGCACTTTAATTAACTCCTAACTTAAAAAAAAGGAAGTCACTTCAAAAATTGTTGTTGCTTATATAGTCACATTTCCAAATGATTTTTCTCACAATAGCCTTATAAGAAAGCCTTTTTTTTGGTGAGGAAACTTTCACAAGCCAACAGAAAATGTATTATGTAATTGTCATTACATGCATCTGTGGCTATACCATAAAAATGGTGAGGCTTTTAGATCTTTGATAATCTCTGTAATAGGTGGAGCCCTTATACATACATATATATATATATATATATATATATATATATATATATATATTTTATTGCAGTAGATTTGGTCTTGGCACTTGGAAATTTGTTTCCAACTTGAAGTGAAATATTGATGATGATATACTGCATAGAAGGCCATTATAACTTCTGTGATTATTTTATCTTTTTAATCTCAGTGTCTCTTAAACAAAAAATTTCATTATTATTTTTCACTGTCTTTAGTACCAGTTGAGGAAATCCTGCACTGCTCATGCTCAGCTGTAGGCATATGCTGGTTTCTGTCTGACTTTCCACCATTTTCTATATTGAATGAACCATTGCATACTGCAGAAAGAACTTTGAAAGGACTTGTTCCTCATTTTTTAAATGCCCACCATCCATAAAATTTGTCACAATATTTACACTTGTGTTGGGCATTTTGAGGTTCCAATATACACAAAGAAAACAACCTTTGCAAGAACTGAAAAGATTGAATTTGCACCTCTCTCCACCACCTCAGCCAGTGTGCCTGACATAAGTCTGAACAAGTCCATAAACAGGGGTGAATGGTTGAAAAGGTTGTGAACTTGTGAACTAAGAACTTGAACTTACTGTTTGATGCAAAAAAACCGAACTCCCCATTTGCCTGAAGGGAGAACTATACTTGTAAGGCACAGTCTTTCTGAACAAAGCCACAGCTGACCCTCCATGAGGTTTGGCTATTGGGCATTCAGGGATTGGTGGACATTGAGAAGCGGAGTGTTTAGGGGCCAAGAGATGTTCATGGGTGTTCCTGTGGTCCCTAGAGTCAGGCTGCTAGGGACCAACCTGGGGATGCAGGGCACCTGGACAGAGGGCTTGCGGCTTGGATGCTGTCAGAAATGTGAGGCTGTCGCTGATTGGCTGATCTTCAGGGTGGGAGTATCACTGATTGGCTGAGTTTCAGGAGCCTGGAACTGACATTGACTTGCTGTCTTGCAGAAGCTTAGTTACTGGGGAGAGGCAGTCCTTGAGGGTCTCATTATACAGGTCGGAAGTTACATGTAGTTAATGGTGGTTACTTGTTCACAACTTGGGACTATGGCCAAAAATATTCTTTCTTGAATTATTTTCTTTCTTTAATTCTAAATCTCCCCTTTTGATCTTCTATCAGCCAAACCTCTGGAGAGACCAGATCTTTATTTGTGGAGGTATGATTTTCAGCTAGTGTTGCCTTAAGTGATTTAATTGCCAATTATTATGCTGGAAAAATAGTTGTAACTGCTACATTTTTATAACTTCTTAAAAAGCTGAATACAGGGCATTTAGGGTGTCAAGACAAAATCAATATAGAATACAGGACAAAATCACATAGAAGACATGTCCTATGTTTTCCATGTCTGAGGCAGGGTCTTGTAGCACCAAGTTTTTCCAGCAATACTCAGAGGGTACTCCATATTTCTGTGGGTGTCAGGGTTCAATGGCTTCCAGGAGGAAGAAGGAGCTGAGTGGACAGGACTCTGGGCTTGGAGTCCCCATTTTACCTAGATGGCTCACTCCTCCTTGTTTTCATGGATCAGATTTCTGGGGAAAGCTTCAGCTGGAATAAGTAGTCACATGGCTAAATTTTTCACAATCACTGTCCCCCAGTTAGGTAAAGAATGTGTCATGAGGTTTGAACCGCCAGGGCCCTGGATCCTCGCTCTGTATGTCATGAGAAACTTGAGTTACTACTGAGCTACCAGCTGCCCAGAACAGACACATTAGTTAGAGGAGGTAAGTGTCTGTGTATTGTGGATGTAAGCTCAGCCTTGAGCAAAGGCTGTTAAGAGTAGAGTCCTACAAAGGACCAAGATAGCAGATAGGCACACTTCCACACGAATTTTCTTTCAGGATCTGCTTCTACAGATATATAGATATTTCACTGTAACTTTATCTAGAATTTAACCACAGGATAATGGGGGCATGGTATTAATTTTTTAGATCATGTTATGAGTATGGAATTAAAATTAGTCATTTGAGCTAAGTGTTTAATCAGTTAAATGTGTGTGTACCTTATTTAGTGACCTTGGCTGGGTCATTTCATCTGTTTCATCTGTTTCGATATCAACTTTGCCCTTTGAAATATAAGCGTTATTTGTCCAGGAGGCATGTGCATATTGAACATAGTATGCACCGGGCCATTTTAGGACACAAAACAATCACGGACTATTTAAACAACAGGCTATATAAACAATATCCACATTTTGACATTTTATCAATCTCAGTAACCAAGAGAAAGTGATTTAATGCTTTAAGTTACTTTTCTCCATAGAACAGATTTCCAGTAACAACTGTCAAGTCTTCTAGAACACTGAACATATTAGAACTGTGATTACAAATCCACATGTTACATATTTAAAAAAAAATTCTATTTCAGCTTTTTGACTCAATGTATAGCATTGGCCACTGTCAGCTTTATTTAATATGCTATTAAAATATATCAAATTAAGCAGTATAATTCAGAATTCTACCATTTTAAGGTACATGTGCTTTGAAATGAGATATAGCATGAACTCATATACTAGACAAAATGAAGAAGCATTAAAATTCTAGATGGCATTAATTCCATGTAGTCTATGAATAGTATTTTTCTTCAAACCCCAAAACAGAGAAATTAAATCTATGCAACTATATGTAAGAAATGGAGAAATTAAATCTAATTTATGCTAATAATAGAGTCCATGAGAGTAGATAAAAGGAATCAAATGCAGGCACCAAAGGTGGATTGTCTTACTCTCATATTCATCTCAGAAAAGAAATGTAAATAAACAAATTCATAGGGTTTTAAAATGATTCCATAGCAAGGTGGATTAGGTGACGAAATCATTTTACTCAGACAGCACAGCAGTAAAATCGTAAACTCTCAAAGTGCAAATGGTAAATCCCTCACTGGATCTTGCCTGGGGGCCTTTGGACATCAGTATAGGTTATCCTGTTTCATATGTGCTTTCCAATACATTAGTGAGTATCTCATCACTGTGATCAATAAAGCTTTGTGGACTGACCCTGAAGATCAAAAACTGAAAATACAGAGTTAAGTCTATAAAAAAAATAGAAAGGTACAGTATACAGTTGAGCAGTACTCAGCCTTTTGTTTATCACATTTCTCGTGGCCCATGTAAAGGATGGCCTAATAACCCTTATGTGCAGTTCCTAGCACACTAACTGTATATCTCAACACTCTTTCCATTCATGAAAATATCTGAAGACAAATATGAACAAGAGTTTTAATTGTAGACATAGCCATCTATTTTACTTTTTAAATAAAAGGAAAAAATGGCATATATATATATATATATATATATATATATATATATAAAGCCAGCTTATACAGTCTAGAAATAGAGACAACATATAGAATGCCATCAAGAACATCTTCAATTTTCAAATACCAATAAAATAATACTATCTGGTTTTCCAAACTTTAGGGCCACTCTACTGATAAGGAACACTACTCAAGATGGATTATTAACTGAATGAAAAAGCAAACAGCAAAACCATACTTACTTTATTGTTATAGTTATGTAATTTACATAAATTTGATTTATGTAAATCAAATGCACAATTATATCCATACAAAATGTATTCTTAATAAGGTTATATGGTGGTGCAGGTAGCAGAGAGGATTGAAAAGGCAAGAGAGAATTGTTTTGACTGTCATGTTTGAAACGTTTGCAGTGAGAACATAGTCATAGAACACAACTTTAGTATTTTAACTCTGATCAATAACAAATCGTTTCAAAAACACTTCAACACTTTTCTACGTTCATATGTGTCTATTCGAGGCTCCCTGTAGAAAATAAGTCTTTTAGAACAGAAGGCTCCCAACTGTCTGGGAAAGGACTCCTTGGGAAAGTGTGTGTTTTTTAAGTGCTGTGCTGAAGCTTCACCACTTAGTGTCTAGCCTGGAACTTGGACTCAACCTCTAGGAGAGTCAGTGGGGCAAATGCAGATTGGCAAGGAGGTGGCATTGCTTAGGAAGTAATTAATCAAAAAGACTGGAGCCAAGGTATCGACCCTAAGTGAGGACTAGAGGAACCACTTGCTACAGAAGAGAAGGACTGCATAAAGCTCCGTCCCTGCTGTCAGCCCTGGTAGACCCTCGGCAGAGGTGTCTAGAAATGGCATCCCCTGACTTTGGCCTCAGTATTCTAAAAGCAACGAAGGCCATGAGTTAAGGGGGTGTGGTCTTAGGTCAGTAGAGGGAAGAGTTCCAGGTTGAGACTCAGGGCACCCCTGAGTCCAGAATGGAAGTTGCTCTAAGAGTTCCACCATGTTGGCAATAGGAAGCTCCAGAATAACTATCAGAGGCTCCCTCTGACTCCAGCCTCTTGGGAATCTGACAGTGGTGAGGGTCTGGGTGTATGGGGGCACAACCTCAGTTCGGTGGAGGGAGGAATCACTGGGCCTGAAGGGATTCCAGGTGCAGACACTGAATGAGGTTAATTACCCAGAATATAAGGAGCCCCACAGAACCTTATTCCTGCTGTCCTCCTGGGGAGGACCCTGGCACCATGGGGGAGTGAGCAGAGGAGGGGACCAGGAGAAGGAGTGGAAGGCAAGTCTCCTAATTTCCACTTTCAATATGGCTGGTGAAGGCCAATACTTAAAGGCATGGCCTCTATCAACAGAAGAAGTCCGAAGACTGGTCAAGTGTCAATCCGAGGACACTGAATGAGGAAACCAACACCACCAGAATAGGGGGGCCCCACTGAGTAAAGCTCTGTCCCTTTTGTCATCCCAGGAAACTCCTTGAGTAACTGTCAGCCTGAGGCACCCAATGACTGGGGCCTCAGGAATCTGAGGGTGTGAGAGCCTTTGTCTGAGGGGTATGGCCACAAGTCAACAGAGGGACGACTAAGGACTGAGGGGATCCTTCTGCCAGCATGGAGGGGCCACTTAGAGGTCTACTGTCAGCCGTGGGTGGGTCGAGGCTGAGTTGGGAGTAGGGAGAGGGCAGGCCTGGAAGTCCTTTCCCTTTGCTTTTCCTCAGGAGTCTGAGTGCAGCCTTCAGTCAAGAGAGGAGTTGTCCTAGCCTCTACCACATTTAAGGTAAGATGCTGAGTGAAGACTGAATGAACATCCACTCCACACTGGAAAGGACTGTACAGACCCTGAACCCTATTGGCACCCCGGGAGGTGTTGGGCAGGAGTAGCTGTAATTGGCATCCAATGACTCTGCTTTCAGAATCTAAGGGTGGTAAGTACTTTGTTCTGAGGGAGGTCTCAGCAGAGGCAGAAATGGCAGGCCTGCCAACTCTCGCCATAAGGCTCTGAGTGGAGACTGATGCAACTACCCACCTCACAACAGAGGGATCCCCTAGATAAGAGCCCAGTCCCCACCATGAGCTCTGGGAGGCCCTAGAATAGCTGTAAGACTGAGTTGCCCCCCCGACTTCTACTTTGAATTTACAGGGAGGGGAGGTCTGTTCTGAGGAAGGCAGCCTCAGGTGAGCAGAGGGAGGAGTCCCAGACCCTGCCAGGAGTCAAGGTAAAATGCTGAATAAGGAATAAGGAGGTCTTTCCACCAGAATAGAGAAGGCCCCTCAGAACTGATGTCTGCCCTGGGAAGAGGATGGAGTGGCCAGGAGTGACTTCCCCTGACTTTTGCCTAGAGAGTGTGAGGGTGGTGAGGACATTGTTTGAGAGGTGCGGCCTCAAGTAAACATAAAAGGGAATCCCAGACCCCCTGCTAGGAATCTAAGTAAGATACTGAGTAAGGACTAGGAGGAATCAGACACTTCAGAATAGCACAGGCCCTACCGAGCCCTGTTTATGTTGTCACACTGGGTAGGCCCTGCAACAGTTGTTGGACTTTGGTGTTTTCTGACTTTGGCTTTAGGAGTCTGAGGGCTGTTGTCTCAGATTAGCAGACTAAGTATCTTGGTCTCTGTCAAGGTCAAATTTATGACCTTGAGGTAGAGGGTACCACACATGCCAGAACAACAGAGCCCCCGAGGCACCTGGGTGGCTCAGTCGGTTAAGAATCGAACTGTCGATTTCAGCTAAGGTCATGATCTCGCACTTCATGAGTTCTAGCCCCGCAGTGGACTCTTGACTGCCAGTGCAGAGCCTGTTTGGGATGCTCTCTGTACCTCTCTCTCTCTTTCTCAAAATAAATAAAACATTAAAAAAAAGAACAATAGAGCCCCAACAGACAGCTGGCTTCCTCGAGCAATTCTGGGAGGCCCAGGAAGGTGTAGCTTAATGAGGCACCCCGTTACTTCTTTTCCCGCATTATCTGTCATTCCTGTGACTTTGCTGGCTGAGAGGTTCTGAGAAGAGCTGCGAATCAGAAGCAGGCCCTTTCTTTTAACTCAAATGACTCAAGGAGACTAAGGTCTCCTTCTGAGGTGATAACCCTTGGGTCTATAGATAGAGTCCCAGATACTCCCTGGGGTCACACTGAGGATTTTAATGAAAGACAGAAGGGACTACTCACTCTAAAAGAGAAAAGATCCCACAGAGCCTAAGATCCACAGAGCCTAATGGATCCTACCTGTCCTGTTGTCAGCTGTGGGAAACCTTGGCTGTGTCAGCTGGCTGCACCCTGAGGAGCTTTCTCACTCCCTCTTCCAGCTTCTTACATGACAGCACAGGAGATCTGTGAGGCTCTAGAGTACTGTTCGCAGGGAAGGTGGAGGCACTGTTCATCAGAGCTGCCACAGTTGAGTTTACCAGATGAGGCCACTCACATCCTCCCTTTACTCCTAGGTTATGGTCCCCCATCATCCACCCTCCTGCCTGCTCCACCGACAAGAGTGAGGATGTCTCGGGATCAGGAAATTCCATGTTGCACACAGGAACAACACTATGCCCACAATGAGATCCAGGGCCTTGAGGCCACACAGGTCTCCAAGGATGTGGAGGGGACCTCTCCCTCACCCTGTCCTCTTATGCCTGGCAATATGGAGGAAGCTCTGGCTGCTAGAATACCCAGTACTCCCCAGAGTCCTCAGAGTGCCTACTCATCTTACATTGTCATCACACCCACCTCGCCAAGCAAATCAGATGAGAGCTCCACCAGCCAAGAAAAGGAAGATAGTTCAGCTTCTTCATCAAAGGCCCTGTCAGACACTGAGAACTTGCCTGTAGACCCTCTAGATGAGAAGGTGACTTTGTTGGTGCAGTTCCTGCTGCACAAGTATCAAATGAAAGAGCCCATCAAAAAGGCACACATGACTGATGTTGTCATCAAAGAGTGCAAGGACAACTTCCTTGAGATCCTCAGGAGAGCCTCTGAGCACATGGAGCTGGTCTTTGGTGCTGATGTGAAGAAGGTGGACCCCACCAGCCACAGTTATGCCCTTGTCAACAAACTAGGACTTGCTTATGATTTGAGGCTCTGGGGTGAAGAGAGCATGCCCAAGACCAGCCTCCTGATAACTATCCTCAGTGTGATCTTCATGAAGGGCAATTGTGCCACTGAGGAGACCTGAGAAGTGCTGAATATGAGAGACCTATATTCTGGGAGGAAACACTCCATTTTTGGGGAGCCCAGGAAGTTCATCACCAAAGATTTGGTGCAAGAAAAGTACTTGGAGTACCACCAGGTACCCAACAGTGATCCTCCATGCTAAGAATTCCTTTGGGGCCACAGAGCCCACAGTGAAACCAGCAACATGAAATTGCTGGAGTTTTTAACCAAGATCCATGAGTCTGACCCCAGGTGCTTCCCATTCCATTATGAGGAGGCTTTGAGAGATGAAGCAGAGAGAGCCTGAACTGGAGGCACAAACAGGGCCAGCACTACTGCCACCGAGAGGGTTCATTCCAGTGCCAGATCCAGCAGCGTCTCCCATCCCTAGTGAAGTCAGAAGCAGTTTCTTCACTTTGTCATTACAATTAACAATTAGTCTTCTAAGTAGTGGAGGGCTGGGGTGTGGCTATAGGAAACACAATGTATAACGTCTCTGTGTCCCTCTTCTATATGGCTAACATGGAGGTTTATCTTCTTCATGGTAGGGAGAGTTCATTTTCAAATGTTGTTCCCTTTAATGTAGCATTTTATCAGCTCCAGGATCTAAGTTTATGAATGACACTGGTCATACATTTATTGCCATTTATGAAATTTAAGAATACTAGTTTTGTTTGTTTGTAAAACAAATTTGTAAAACTGACCATCTTATTTTGTGATCTGGAAAAGATAAATGATATTCAAATAGGCATTTCTTTGGAACTATCAAAGAACTCAGCAGTAAAATAATTGGGGTCAAGATGGTCAATTCTTAGCTTTCCTTAACCCTTTTAATCTCCCATTCTGTAAAATTTAGTGACACATACACGCATTTACTTAGATTACATAAGAATACATGAGAGAAGGGCATGGCTGTCTCAGTCAGGTGAGTGTCCAACTCTTGATTTTGGCTCAGGTCATGATCCCAGGGTCGTGGGATTAAGTCCTGCATTGGGCTCCATGCTGAGCATGGAGCCTGCTTAAGATTCTCTCACTCTCTCTCTCTTCTCTGCCCCTCTCCCAAACTCACTCTATCTCTCTCTCAAATTAAAAAAAAAATGTATGAGAAATAAATCTTAATAAATTACATTCCATGTGCACAGGCTTATTTTTTCCCCAAATATTAGTTCATCCATCTGCATTTTGGAAAGCACTGTGTTAGTAGTGGGGATGCCAGGATAAACAAGACTCACTGCCTGCCCATATAATTTTAGATGCTAGGATCAACAATCATGTAAAGACAATGGTAGGTATCCTTTAATACCAAAAGAAAAAGTAAAAGGGAATGAAGAGTTGGGGGGTCCATATGAAGGCAGTCAAGTAAAATGTCCCAAGACAAGACAGGCTGTGACCTTGGGAAACAGCAAGTCTTTCACTGGGAGATAATTGTAAATTAAGCTGTAATACATGAGCTGAGGCTATGAGAGTGGTGACCAGGGGTCAGATCCTCAGATGGTATGTCTCACAGTTCAGAGATTAAAGCCTAGGATGGAAAACTATTCTTAGCGGCTTCTTTGGGATTATGGGTTAACCAGATCCCACCTGGAACAAAAATGGAAGATACCCTGCAACCTTATCCAAGTGCAGTTGAACACAATCATTATAACTTCATATATATTATAAGCCACAAATACACAGGCATAGGTAATACAAAGTCAAAAGCACAGATAAATGCTTAGAAAAAAGAGCTTAAGGAAACATAAGAAAGTTTTCTCTAATTAGTAGATTTGAGGACTTTCTCCTTTTAAACTCTTCCTGGATTTATTATGTTTTGTGTAATTTTGGCTTCCAATAGTTTTGGGGAGGAGACAGAATATAGGCCACCATATGCACCACACTTGATTTTACCTCCACCTATATGGCCTTGCATGACCTCTCTTGATCCAGCCGAACCTAATCTGCAGGGACCCTCTCCTGATAGCCATTTCCATGTTTTCTACGACTCACAGGACATCTCCACCTGGACAGCTGGGAGAAGCTCACCATCTACATGGCACACGCTGATGGATCCACTACACCCTGCCTCATCTCTACCTCTAACTGAAATTGCCACCAGCTCTTGCTCCTCAAAACTTATCCTCAATCTCAGCTAACAACAGGCCATCTTTAGAACTCAGAATCATTATAGACTTTCCCCTACCCTTTCATATAGTCCTTAACATCCTACAATTCAAATCTGTCCCCTCCTCACCATCCTTGTATTCATAGCCTGAGTCAGGTGCCTTGCTATTTCATTTTGTTTTCTTTACTTAGTGTTTTCCCTCAGTATATGTTCAATAAATACTTGCTAGATGAATGAATGAATCAACCAATCAATCAAAGTATTAGAGGTAACATTCACTGATTCAAAATAATCCCAGGTAGAGCCTCTGGCTACCAGGGAAGAAACCCAAAGTGTTAGAACTGCTTACCTAACTTGTGAATTCCCATGGGAAACTATCACTGAGAATGCTATCACTGATGTTTCTTTCACTGCCCCTAACACCCTCATCTCGCACATGGGGATGCTGGCAACAGGATGGTACATCATGCTTCACTCATTGGACCCCACATATCTCCATCATCCCCTGTCAGTGTAACAAGGAAGTGTGGCATCTCCATCACCTTATCACATACTCTGCAAATATTTGCTCTTTGGCCCAATCTGCTGTGCCAGGCAATATCTGGTGGTGACACAGGCCAGCAAACACAGACCCAGGATACCAACCTCTTGTGTGCCAAAAATTCAGGAAGCATGAGAAGGCAGTCTGAGTTAGGAACACCATCTGGATTGTCTTTCAAGACATGTCCGTAGCTAGCCCTTGTAGTCCTGCTTGGGATTCTCTCTCTCCCCCTCTCTCTGCCCCTCCCCAACTTGTACTGTCACTCTCTCTCTCAGAATAAATAAATAAACTTAAGAATGAATGAATGAATGAATAAATAAATAAATAAATAAAAGAACGCTGTAACCTCCCCCAACAGGAAAGGTTCACCCTTGTTCACTCAGCACATTTCTGTACTGCCCTTTGCAAAAACCTCTATAATTTCAGCAGGTGATAATTAGCTCCTTCTTTTTGCTGCATGGTCAGTATCTTAACTTGGGAGTCTCTACTATACACCACCTGACTGAATGCGCCTGAACACCTGCATAGTGCTAGTAGGCACACTGAAAACCAAGATTACCTTCTGGGGAAACTACACAAGTTACAGATATCAGAAGAATAATGCATTATTTTTTTTTCTTTTTTAATCAGTACAGCATATTAGGCCAAGGAACCAATCCTTGCCTTCTCAATTCCTCCTGCCTCCTAGGACTTCCAGGGTGAGAGGAATTAGAGTCAGGATTTATAGATGTTTGCTTACACAGTGATTTCCATGGTCTTGCCCCATGTATCCCTTAAGGGTGAGGCTTTGGTTTTTGACCACAGAGGTATGCTCATTCATTGGTATATCTTTTCAGTGGCTAGTCCCAAATATGACACCCCATTAAAATCCTACTGCACATATCAAGGTGGTTCCAAAAACTTTTCTTATTTCAGATTTATATCCAAAGAATCAATATGTTCTGTGCCTACTCAGACTCAGCTCACAAGCCTACTTGTAAAACACTTTGAGAGTATGGTGAAGAAGCCTGTCAGGGAATGACCATGTACCTAAATTTCACCGTTCAAAGAGAAGGGGGTATAGCAGAGGGATCCCATGGTGAAGGTCAGCCAGGAGATACCTGCAGGGAATTGGAATACTCTGAGTCAGGGGGCAGATAGGTGATCCTGGAAAGTCTGTTCCACTGGGAGCATGGTACAGTGTCCAGAGGAGGATATACTGAAGAGCCGGCCAGCAGGTCGGTTTCCAGAGTTGGACAGGAGGGCAACTGGGAAAGACTCAGGGGATGGGCACCATAATGTGGGCAAGTGTTGGGACTGTACACGTGTGCCAGTTACTGAGCAGAGGCAGCTCTCAAGGAACCCTGGGGTGAGGCAGCAGCACTTTGGGTCAATGAATGTCACATACAGCCCCCAAATGGTGTGTGATTCTCATTTTCACGTTCCTTCTCTGTATCTATCTGGTTTTCATACTTTGGCTACAAGGTCCTTTTTTTAAATGGAGAAGCGTTATGGGGTAATAAGAGAAATGAGTTAACAGAACATTAGGGAGGAGTAGAATAGTATGGGCTTTAGAAGAATCCAAACAGGAGGTCTAGTTCCAACTCTGTACATTCTAAGCCTATGAATTTATGCACATTCACAAACTTTCTAAGTCTCACGTTCTTCATCTGTGAAATGGGCTTGATAAGCCTTGTGTTGTATGTGTGACTGTTAGAAAGTATGTATTATATATAAAGCCCCTGGTACAGTGAGTGGTATGCCTTGGGTCTTTGATGATTGGCAGTTATTACTATGATTATTTTGACCCCAGACATTGGTGCCTTCCTCTCTGGGATTTGTTTACCCAGGAGATGTCAGAGAATATGCAGTGCTGTAGGACACGGCATACCAAACCAGTCCAAATGGCTGCTTAACAAAAAAACCTTGGTAAATCTAACCCAGTAGAGGATAGATTATTTAATCTGGGCTTGGGAGAGTATTTCTCAACTGAATGCAACTCAGAATTCCTAGAATTTGTGTCAAGGACGAACTCCTTCCCTCCTTTCCAGTTGCCCTTCCAATAACCCATCCCTATCTTCATTTACTTACCTCCTCCAAAAATCTAGGTCTTGCTTAGAGCTTGCCAAACTATACTGAACATAACTTATTCAATGAATAGTATAGGCTCTGGATCTGCAAGCTCAGGGCAGAGTTCCAGCCCTGTGGCTTTTGGGTATCTCACCTCAAGGAAGTATCACCCTTATTTCTCACAAACTCCTTGAAGATGGTGTTGATGAAACACCTAGTTTGTGCATTGTGTTCAACTGCACTTGGATAAGGTTGCAGGGTATCTTCCATTTTTGTTCCAGGTGGGATCTGGTTAACCCATAATCCCAAAGAAGCCGCTAAGAATAGTTTTCCATCCTAGGCTTTAATCTCTGAACTGTGAGACATACCATCTGAGGATCTGACCCCTGGTCACCACTCTCATAGCCTCAGCTCATGTATTACAGCTTAATTTACAATTATCTCCCAGTGAAAGACTTGCTGTTTCCCAAGGTCACAGCCTGTCTTGTCTTGGGACATTTTACTTGACTGCCTTCATATGGACCCCCCAACTCTTCATTCCCTTTTACTTTTTCTTTTGGTATTAAAGGATACCTACCATTGTCTTTACATGATTGTTGATCCTAGCATCTAAAATTATATGGGCAGGCAGTGAGTCTTGTTTATCCTGGCATCCCCACTACTAACACAGTGCTTTCCAAAATGCAGATGGATGAACTAATATTTGGGGAAAAAATAAGCCTGTGCACATGGAATGTAATTTATTAAGATTTATTTCTCATACATTTTTTTTTTAATTTGAGAGAGAGATAGAGTGAGTTTGGGAGAGGGGCAGAGAAGAGAGAGAGAGTGAGAGAATCTTAAGCAGGCTCCATGCTCAGCATGGAGCCCAATGCAGGACTTAATCCCACGACCCTGGGATCATGACCTGAGCCAAAATCAAGAGTTGGACACTCACCTGACTGAGACAGCCATGCCCTTCTCTCATGTATTCTTATGTAATCTAAGTAAATGCGTGTATGTGTCACTAAATTTTACAGAATGGGAGATTAAAAGGGTTAAGGAAAGCTAAGAATTGACCATCTTGACCCCAATTATTTTACTGCTGAGTTCTTTGATAGTTCCAAAGAAATGCCTATTTGAATATCATTTATCTTTTCCAGATCACAAAATAAGATGGTCAGTTTTACAAATTTGTTTTACAAACAAACAAAACTAGTATTCTTAAATTTCATAAATGGCAATAAATGTATGACCAGTGTCATTCATAAACTTAGATCCTGGAGCTGATAAAATGCTACATTAAAGGGAACAACATTTGAAAATGAACTCTCCCTACCATGAAGAAGATAAACCTCCATGTTAGCCATATAGAAGAGGGACACAGAGACGTTATACATTGTGTTTCCTATAGCCACACCCCAGCCCTCCACTACTTAGAAGACTAATTGTTAATTGTAATGACAAAGTGAAGAAACTGCTTCTGACTTCACTAGGGATGGGAGACGCTGCTGGATCTGGCACTGGAATGAACCCTCTCGGTGGCAGTAGTGCTGGCCCTGTTTGTGCCTCCAGTTCAGGCTCTCTCTGCTTCATCTCTCAAAGCCTCCTCATAATGGAATGGGAAGCACCTGGGGTCAGACTCATGGATCTTGGTTAAAAACTCCAGCAATTTCATGTTGCTGGTTTCACTGTGGGCTCTGTGGCCCCAAAGGAATTCTTAGCATGGAGGATCACTGTTGGGTACCTGGTGGTACTCCAAGTACTTTTCTTGCACCAAATCTTTGGTGATGAACTTCCTGGGCTCCCCAAAAATGGAGTGTTTCCTCCCAGAATATAGGTCTCTCATATTCAGCACTTCTCAGGTCTCCTCAGTGGCACAATTGCCCTTCATGAAGATCACACTGAGGATAGTTATCAGGAGGCTGGTCTTGGGCATGCTCTCTTCACCCCAGAGCCTCAAATCATAAGCAAGTCCTAGTTTGTTGACAAGGGCATAACTGTGGCTGGTGGGGTCCACCTTCTTCACATCAGCACCAAAGACCAGCTCCATGTGCTCAGAGGCTCTCCTGAGGATCTCAAGGAAGTTGTCCTTGCACTCTTTGATGACAACATCAGTCATGTGTGCCTTTTTGATGGGCTCTTTCATTTGATACTTGTGCAGCAGGAACTGCACCAACAAAGTCACCTTCTCATCTAGAGGGTCTACAGGCAAGTTCTCAGTGTCTGACAGGGCCTTTGATGAAGAAGCTGAACTATCTTCCTTTTCTTGGCTGGTGGAGCTCTCATCTGATTTGCTTGGCGAGGTGGGTGTGATGACAATGTAAGATGAGTAGGCACTCTGAGGACTCTGGGGAGTACTGGGTATTCTAGCAGCCAGAGCTTCCTCCATATTGCCAGGCATAAGAGGACAGGGTGAGGGAGAGGTCCCCTCCACATCCTTGGAGACCTGTGTGGCCTCAAGGCCCTGGATCTCATTGTGGGCATAGTGTTGTTCCTGTGTGCAACATGGAATTTCCTGATCCCGAGACATCCTCACTCTTGTCGGTGGAGCAGGCAGGAGGGTGGATGATGGGGGACCATAACCTAGGAGTAAAGGGAGGATGTGAGTGGCCTCATCTGGTAAACTCAACTGTGGCAGCTCTGATGAACAGTGCCTCCACCTTCCCTGCGAACAGTACTCTAGAGCCTCACAGATCTCCTGTGCTGTCATGTAAGAAGCTGGAAGAGGGAGTGAGAAAGCTCCTCAGGGTGCAGCCAGCTGACACAGCCAAGGTTTCCCACAGCTGACAACAGGACAGGTAGGATCCATTAGGCTCTGTGGATCTTAGGCTCTGTGGGATCTTTTCTCTTTTAGAGTGAGTAGTCCCTTCTGTCTTTCATTAAAATCCTCAGTGTGACCCCAGGGAGTATCTGGGACTCTATCTATAGACCCAAGGGTTATCACCTCAGAAGGAGACCTTAGTCTCCTTGAGTCATTTGAGTTAAAAGAAAGGGCCTGCTTCTGATTCGCAGCTCTTCTCAGAACCTCTCAGCCAGCAAAGTCACAGGAATGACAGATAATGCGGGAAAAGAAGTAACGGGGTGCCTCATTAAGCTACACCTTCCTGGGCCTCCCAGAATTGCTCGAGGAAGCCAGCTGTCTGTTGGGGCTCTATTGTTCTTTTTTTTAATGTTTTATTTATTTTGAGAAAGAGAGAGAGAGGTACAGAGAGCATCCCAAACAGGCTCTGCACTGGCAGTCAAGAGTCCACTGCGGGGCTAGAACTCATGAAGTGCGAGATCATGACCTTAGCTGAAATCGACAGTTCGATTCTTAACCGACTGAGCCACCCAGGTGCCTCGGGGGCTCTGTTGTTCTGGCATGTGTGGTACCCTCTACCTCAAGGTCATAAATTTGACCTTGACAGAGACCAAGATACTTAGTCTGCTAATCTGAGACAACAGCCCTCAGACTCCTAAAGCCAAAGTCAGAAAACACCAAAGTCCAACAACTGTTGCAGGGCCTACCCAGTGTGACAACATAAACAGGGCTCGGTAGGGCCTGTGCTATTCTGAAGTGTCTGATTCCTCCTAGTCCTTACTCAGTATCTTACTTAGATTCCTAGCAGGGGGTCTGGGATTCCCTTTTATGTTTACTTGAGGCCGCACCTCTCAAACAATGTCCTCACCACCCTCACACTCTCTAGGCAAAAGTCAGGGGAAGTCACTCCTGGCCACTCCATCCTCTTCCCAGGGCAGACATCAGTTCTGAGGGGCCTTCTCTATTCTGGTGGAAAGACCTCCTTATTCCTTATTCAGCATTTTACCTTGACTCCTGGCAGGGTCTGGGACTCCTCCCTCTGCTCACCTGAGGCTGCCTTCCTCAGAACAGACCTCCCCTCCCTGTAAATTCAAAGTAGAAGTCGGGGGGGCAACTCAGTCTTACAGCTATTCTAGGGCCTCCCAGAGCTCATGGTGGGGACTGGGCTCTTATCTAGGGGATCCCTCTGTTGTGAGGTGGGTAGTTGCATCAGTCTCCACTCAGAGCCTTATGGCGAGAGTTGGCAGGCCTGCCATTTCTGCCTCTGCTGAGACCTCCCTCAGAACAAAGTACTTACCACCCTTAGATTCTGAAAGCAGAGTCATTGGATGCCAATTACAGCTACTCCTGCCCAACACCTCCCGGGGTGCCAATAGGGTTCAGGGTCTGTACAGTCCTTTCCAGTGTGGAGTGGATGTTCATTCAGTCTTCACTCAGCATCTTACCTTAAATGTGGTAGAGGCTAGGACAACTCCTCTCTTGACTGAAGGCTGCACTCAGACTCCTGAGGAAAAGCAAAGGGAAAGGACTTCCAGGCCTGCCCTCTCCCTACTCCCAACTCAGCCTCGACCCACCCACGGCTGACAGTAGACCTCTAAGTGGCCCCTCCATGCTGGCAGAAGGATCCCCTCAGTCCTTAGTCGTCCCTCTGTTGACTTGTGGCCATACCCCTCAGACAAAGGCTCTCACACCCTCAGATTCCTGAGGCCCCAGTCATTGGGTGCCTCAGGCTGACAGTTACTCAAGGAGTTTCCTGGGATGACAAAAGGGACAGAGCTTTACTCAGTGGGGCCCCCCTATTCTGGTGGTGTTGGTTTCCTCATTCAGTGTCCTCGGATTGACACTTGACCAGTCTTCGGACTTCTTCTGTTGATAGAGGCCATGCCTTTAAGTATTGGCCTTCACCAGCCATATTGAAAGTGGAAATTAGGAGACTTGCCTTCCACTCCTTCTCCTGGTCCCCTCCTCTGCTCACTCCCCCATGGTGCCAGGGTCCTCCCCAGGAGGACAGCAGGAATAAGGTTCTGTGGGGCTCCTTATATTCTGGGTAATTAACCTCATTCAGTGTCTGCACCTGGAATCCCTTCAGGCCCAGTGATTCCTCCCTCCACCGAACTGAGGTTGTGCCCCCATACACCCAGACCCTCACCACTGTCAGATTCCCAAGAGGCTGGAGTCAGAGGGAGCCTCTGATAGTTATTCTGGAGCTTCCTATTGCCAACATGGTGGAACTCTTAGAGCAACTTCCATTCTGGACTCAGGGGTGCCCTGAGTCTCAACCTGGAACTCTTCCCTCTACTGACCTAAGACCACACCCCCTTAACTCATGGCCTTCGTTGCTTTTAGAATACTGAGGCCAAAGTCAGGGGATGCCATTTCTAGACACCTCTGCCGAGGGTCTACCAGGGCTGACAGCAGGGACGGAGCTTTATGCAGTCCTTCTCTTCTGTAGCAAGTGGTTCCTCTAGTCCTCACTTAGGGTCGATACCTTGGCTCCAGTCTTTTTGATTAATTACTTCC
The DNA here is from genome assembly GCF_027475565.1 of Acinonyx jubatus. Classification (NCBI taxonomy): domain Eukaryota; kingdom Metazoa; phylum Chordata; class Mammalia; order Carnivora; family Felidae; genus Acinonyx; species Acinonyx jubatus. The sequence goes on along the minus strand of NC_069389.1, from coordinate 29,987,081 downwards.
TAAGCAATGCCACCTCCTTGCCAATCTGCATTTGCCCCACTGACTCTCCTAGAGGTTGAGTCCAAGTTCCAGGCTAGACACTAAGTGGTGAAGCTTCAGCACAGCACTTAAAAAACACACACTTTCCCAAGGAGTCCTTTCCCAGACAGTTGGGAGCCTTCTGTTCTAAAAGACTTATTTTCTACAGGGAGCCTCGAATAGACACATATGAACGTAGAAAAGTGTTGAAGTGTTTTTGAAACGATTTGTTATTGATCAGAGTTAAAATACTAAAGTTGTGTTCTATGACTATGTTCTCACTGCAAACGTTTCAAACATGACAGTCAAAACAATTCTCTCTTGCCTTTTCAATCCTCTCTGCTACCTGCACCACCATATAACCTTATTAAGAATACATTTTGTATGGATATAATTGTGCATTTGATTTACATAAATCAAATTTATGTAAATTACATAACTATAACAATAAAGTAAGTATGGTTTTGCTGTTTGCTTTTTCATTCAGTTAATAATCCATCTTGAGTAGTGTTCCTTATCAGTAGAGTGGCCCTAAAGTTTGGAAAACCAGATAGTATTATTTTATTGGTATTTGAAAATTGAAGATGTTCTTGATGGCATTCTATATGTTGTCTCTATTTCTAGACTGTATAAGCTGGCTTTATATATATATATATATATATATATATATATATATATATATATGCCATTTTTTCCTTTTATTTAAAAAGTAAAATAGATGGCTATGTCTACAATTAAAACTCTTGTTCATATTTGTCTTCAGATATTTTCATGAATGGAAAGAGTGTTGAGATATACAGTTAGTGTGCTAGGAACTGCACATAAGGGTTATTAGGCCATCCTTTACATGGGCCACGAGAAATGTGATAAACAAAAGGCTGAGTACTGCTCAACTGTATACTGTACCTTTCTATTTTTTTTATAGACTTAACTCTGTATTTTCAGTTTTTGATCTTCAGGGTCAGTCCACAAAGCTTTATTGATCACAGTGATGAGATACTCACTAATGTATTGGAAAGCACATATGAAACAGGATAACCTATACTGATGTCCAAAGGCCCCCAGGCAAGATCCAGTGAGGGATTTACCATTTGCACTTTGAGAGTTTACGATTTTACTGCTGTGCTGTCTGAGTAAAATGATTTCGTCACCTAATCCACCTTGCTATGGAATCATTTTAAAACCCTATGAATTTGTTTATTTACATTTCTTTTCTGAGATGAATATGAGAGTAAGACAATCCACCTTTGGTGCCTGCATTTGATTCCTTTTATCTACTCTCATGGACTCTATTATTAGCATAAATTAGATTTAATTTCTCCATTTCTTACATATAGTTGCATAGATTTAATTTCTCTGTTTTGGGGTTTGAAGAAAAATACTATTCATAGACTACATGGAATTAATGCCATCTAGAATTTTAATGCTTCTTCATTTTGTCTAGTATATGAGTTCATGCTATATCTCATTTCAAAGCACATGTACCTTAAAATGGTAGAATTCTGAATTATACTGCTTAATTTGATATATTTTAATAGCATATTAAATAAAGCTGACAGTGGCCAATGCTATACATTGAGTCAAAAAGCTGAAATAGAATTTTTTTTTAAATATGTAACATGTGGATTTGTAATCACAGTTCTAATATGTTCAGTGTTCTAGAAGACTTGACAGTTGTTACTGGAAATCTGTTCTATGGAGAAAAGTAACTTAAAGCATTAAATCACTTTCTCTTGGTTACTGAGATTGATAAAATGTCAAAATGTGGATATTGTTTATATAGCCTGTTGTTTAAATAGTCCGTGATTGTTTTGTGTCCTAAAATGGCCCGGTGCATACTATGTTCAATATGCACATGCCTCCTGGACAAATAACGCTTATATTTCAAAGGGCAAAGTTGATATCGAAACAGATGAAACAGATGAAATGACCCAGCCAAGGTCACTAAATAAGGTACACACACATTTAACTGATTAAACACTTAGCTCAAATGACTAATTTTAATTCCATACTCATAACATGATCTAAAAAATTAATACCATGCCCCCATTATCCTGTGGTTAAATTCTAGATAAAGTTACAGTGAAATATCTATATATCTGTAGAAGCAGATCCTGAAAGAAAATTCGTGTGGAAGTGTGCCCTGGGTAAAGCCAGTAAGAAAGTAAAGGTAGCATGAAAGAAAAGAAGAAGAAGCCAAGCAACGATACAGTGTTAGGTGAGGTCTTAGTGAGGTCCTGTGGGGAAAGCTCTGGAGCCTAAGTTCAACTTCAGAGTTTGCCTTGCCTTGTGGCAAAGGACCTGGGCTTTTAAATCCCCACACCAGTCAGGCATTGACTATGTCTCACTGTGGGATGATGAGGGGGTGGGGGTGAGGGAGCGAGGCATGGGGACTCCAAGACCTTTCTGACTCTGTTCAGGCTGTGAGACTCCAGTGTCCAAGAGCAATGCTTTCAAGGTCAGAGGCGCAGCATTTAGTAGTATAACAAGCAGAAGCTAGATGAGTGTGCAGAGTTAGGGGAAAGGATCTGAGAAGAATCATGACACCAGCAGGGCCTACAACTTGGTATGGTGGGGAAAACAGTGGACTTTAGGGATAAAAAAGTACATGTTCAAGTTCTGGCATTGCTCATCAGGTATAACCTTGGGCAGATTACTTGGGTAATCTCTTACACAGATGTTTGTGAATAAATCCTTTTCATTTTTATTCTGAAGCTGTAGGAAAATGCCTGGCACATAGTTGGCATTCAAGAAAAGAACGTTGAGTAAATGAAACCACTGAACCTATTTTTACATAGCTCTGGTGGGATTCAGCTTGTTGGGTTTTATTGTTACTGTTGTTTGTTATTTTTTAAATTTTTGTTCTCCCTTGTCATTGCATAGAACTTCACTTCTGTGGTTTTAATTCACATCTTACTGGAATATCAACTATCTCTACTGCAGAATTGACTCTGGGATTAAAGTTCACATCATAAATTTTTGATGTATATGTGTATTTAAAAAGTCATATATACTGATTGATTGATTAAGGGGACTTAGCAATTCCACCACTAGTCAAGAGGGAACCTAAGATTTTTTTCTTGCTCTAATCAGTCAGATTCTAGGAAGCAGATTTGAATGCTAGATTTTGATGTTTCCCATAAGGGTATTATGGGAAAAAAATTAAAAATAGATTTTATTACCTAATTATTCTTAAGATAATCAATGTTGATCTATCAGATCAGACTTAAATGGAGGAGCCATACAAAATAGAGATTATGAACTTAGTGCTCATTGTCTAAAAAGAGGAGGGAAATTTTAATTTACATTCACTCTGAGAGGCCACGAAAAAGCTTATTATAAATTACCCCATTATTAGGTTGCTCCAAGATCTATTTTTATTTGATTCTTATACCTCATGGGTCATTTGTTTTTCTTTGGATGCTGATGGCTCCAAGATCGTGCTTCTCAAACTTATTCCATGCCCCTATTAGGATAAATCCACAACTTTTTATGTCTAGAGATGTACAACAGCAAGAAACAGTTATTGAGAATGTGCTTGTGCCCAGTACTGTGATGAGGATGATTTCATCTCATTTCTCATTTAATGCTTGATACAACGCTATGAGTTAGAGACTATAATCATCTAGATTTCACAAATGGGGAGATGTAGGCTTAGAGAGGTTAAGTAATGTGACCATAGGCTTGTGGCTAGAAAAAGGCAAAAGCAGGATTCACATCCAGGTGATCTGAAACCAGAGATTCAGCCCAAACTTCCAAAGGGAGAAAACGTTTTGAAAGTCTGTATTAAAACTCAAGATTCTTTTTGGGGAGTCCAGCCTACTTTAAGACATGGGATGGTGAAAATACAGAGAAAAGGCTTTGCTCCTCAAATCAATATAGCCTGCATCCCCAGCCAGACAAATCAGAACATTCTTTACTCCACGTAACTTTCTCAAGATACTGTGTTGATCTCTCTTCACTCCTAACTCCAGTGGACACAAGTGCTTATTTGAGAAATACCCCAACAAGGGTTTGTACAATTAAAACGCATGAAAGTCCCACTTGGACTCCTTGAACAAGAAACAAGAGTTAACTTAAGAGGAATAAATGGTGGGAGGATTGAGATTCTTATAGAAAGCTTTAAGAAAGCTTTTTATTTACTTTTAGAAGACAGATTTTAACGATTCTATTTTAGGAGTTGTGTCCCCTTTCAGTAAAAATAGAACACTAAACAAGTCCCAATTATGTCATTTTTCACTAACAAGAAAACTTAATTTCGCTGCCTGTCGTATGGGTATGTAATGATTGGATGAGAAACTCCATGAATTCGTGAAGGAAGTGTCACCCAGCACGGGGAGGGCAAAGACATGAGCAGGGCCATAGCCAACAATGAGAGGTTGTTGGCTTCACAGAGGAGACATGCATGCAAATTCTCAAATCACACCTGGGTCTCTGTGGACCACATCAGAGGTTAAAAATGACTCAGGGCTGGCATTAGGGAAGGGCTTGCTCTTCACAGGGGAACTCTCTGCTTCATCCAAAATGCCAGGGCTATACTGGGAAGAAACATAAATTCTGCACAAAACAGACTTTCACATTGGAAGTGTTAATCCGAGCCAAGTAGGAAGTTGGTTTTTTTTTTCCTAAGTACCAATTATGGTGATCCTGGGGGAAAATGGATTTGGGGTAAACACCACCTGCATTGGCAGCTGACAGAATGTGACAGGAGAGTTTGGCATCTGAACCCCATTATGTATGTTATATTATGAGTAGAATGTGTGAATTCCATCTGTCCCAAGACTGTGGTTCTTTATTGCTAAAAACCTGTTTTGACAGACCAATTACAGATGGAAAAGACTCACTCATTTGTCTAAGCTGGGCCCCACGCTGCTCTGTGTTGTATAGCATGCCATAATTCAGTTAGTTGAGGCTAATTCCTAATGCTCTGAGTATAATGCTTGATGTTCATGCCATTCCTGGTTACTGTCCACCATCCTTGCTCTGGTCATGAAAACAGGGAATAAACACAGGTGGGGTACGTCAAGGTGGGAATTGGTAGCATCAATTACCTTGTTTTCCATTTTCATACAAACAGAATTGGGAAGTGGAAACATTATTTTCATTGCCACGCTGGGGTGACCATATAGGAGGCTTCTTCTAGTCTCATCAATAAGCTCTGTGAGCAGTGAAAGGAACAGAACAGACAGCCCTATTTCCTACTGAGATTTGTGTTGGCAAATCGTTGCTGCCAGGACCACGGGTTACACTGAGACATTTCTGAGCTTCCTCTGAGTCTGTGAACAAGACAAACTTTGCAGAGTCTGAGAGCCACAGGATTGCTGTTCTATTTCCTTGGTTAGGAGCAATTAATCATGGCTGTATGCCACCAACGAATGAAAATATTTTTCTTTTAGACAGCCAGGAAAGTTGGAAAGGAAGTCGGGAAGAGTGTTCCATTCTAAATACATCTTTATTCATTTTAGAGTCAGTGCAGGATGTTTTTATTTTATTAGTATATTTCCAACAAGAGTGCTGAAGCCCTGTTGCAAAGCAGGTCCATTATGCTACAGTCCTGTGGTCTCAGTCGCACCTTCTTGCTAACTCAAGGATGTCTTTAGTGCATTTTTCTCACCGTAATACTAGGACAGGCATTTTACTTCCAGTGGAAAGACACTAAGGTTCCCAGATCTGTGCAATCCATAGATCTGTGCCTAGGTGTCGGGCGTTTTCCTAACTAATATTTTATGCAAACTAGCTGCAGTTAAGAATTTTCACAAAAGAAGATTGTGAAACTCATTCAGTGTGCTTTAAATGCCTTGTATGTGCTCATACAAACTCATTCCAGTGTGCTTTAAATGCCTTCTCATAAAAGTAGTAGGTGACTTTTTTCGTTCCTGGGAAAAATGAAGTTCCAAGATTCCAGACTTCACCCCTTCCTGGTCCACCATTGAGGCCTCGTAGGTAATGGCTTCTCTGGAACCCAGCACATGACGCTGTCAGCAGTCCTAAATGCTTGACTTTATCCTCATGTTTTGCATTGTCCACTCTTTGAAACAGTTGGATTGAAATATTTTAGCCACAGAATTTCCAGTGTCTGCAACTCAAAACAAAAATAAGCACACAAACCGCTTCTGGAAAATTATGTCTTTTACAGTATGTGAAGAAAAGACGGACGATGAGAGTGTTTTATCTATTTTTCAAGAGAGAGGGAGAAATAATAAATGATGCCTATAAAAAGTCTATTATTTTTACGGTATTTTTCAAGAGTAATTTTTATTTTTCTTAGGATTTCACAAAAATCCTTGTAAACTCAAACTGCTCTGTTTAATGTTGCTCTTGCTCTCCTGCAACTGACAGGAAATTTTCACTTACGTTTAATTTCAGTTGTGTAGCATTTCTGCTTTACTAAAGGTTGTCTGACCTGAGGTTAAAAGTGAATGGGAATAAAATGTTAAAACCCATTTATTTCACAATTTATTTTTTTTCACTATATGAAGTTTATTATCAAATTGGTTTCCATACATCACCCAGTGCTCATCCCAAAAGGTGCCCTCCTCAATACCCATCACCCACCCTCCCCTCCCTCCCACCCCCCATCAACCCTCAGTTTCTTCTCAGTTTTTAAGAGTCTGTTATGCTTTGGCTCTCTCCCCCTCTAACCTCTTTTTTTTTCCTTCCCCTCCCCCATGGGTTTCTGTTAAGTTTCTCAGGATCCACATAAAAGTGAAACCATATGGCATCTGTCTTTCTCTGTATGGCTTATTTCACTTAGCATCACACTCTCCAGTTCCATCCACATTGCTACAAAGGGCCATATTTCATTCTTTCTCATTGCCACATAGTACTCCATTGTGTATATAAACCACAATTTCTTTATCCATTCATCAGTTGATGGACATTTAGGCTCTTTCCATAATTTGGCTATTGTTGAGAGTGCTGCTATAAACATTGGGGTACAAGTGCCCCTATGCATCAGTACTCCTGTATCCCTTGGGTAAATTCCTAGCAATGCTATTGCTGGGTCATAGGGTAGGTCTATTTTTAATTTTTTGAGGAACCTCCACACTGTTTTCCAGAGTGGCTGCACCAAGTTGCATTCCCACCAACAGTGCAAGAGGGTTCCCATTTCTCCACATCCTCTCCAGCATCTATAGTTTCCTGATTTGTTCATTTTGGCCACTCTGACTGGCGTGAGGTGATATCTGAGTGTGGTTTTGATTTGTGTTTCCCTGATGAGGAGCGACGTTGAGCATCTTTTCATGTGCCTGTGGGCCATCCGGATGTCTTCTTTAGAGAAGTGTCTATTCATGTTTTCTGCCCATTTCTCCACTGGATTATTTGTTTTTCGGGTGTGGAGTTTGGTGAGCTCTTTATGGATTTTGGATACTAGCCCTTGTTCCGATATGTCATTTGCAAATATCTTTTCCCATTCCTGCGGTTGCCTTTTAGTTTTGGTGGTTGTTTCCTTTGCTGTGCAGAAGCTTTTTATCTTCATAAAGTCCCAGTAGTTCATTTTTGCTTTTAATTCCTTTGCCTTTGGGGATGTGTCGAGTAACAAATTGCTATGGCTGAGGTCAGAGAGGTCTTTTCCTGCTTTCTCCTCTAGGGTTTGGATGGTTTCCTGTCTCACATTCAGGTCCTTTATCCATTTTGAGTTTATTTTTGTGAATGGTGTGAGAAAGTGGTCTAGTTTCAATCTTCTGCATGTTGCTGTCCAGTTCTCCCAGCACCATTTGTTAAAGAGACTGTCTTTTTTCCATTGGATGTTCTTTCCTGCTTTGTCAAAGATGAGTTGGCCATACGTTTGTGGGTCTAGTTCTGGGGTTTCTATTCTATTCCATTGGTCTATGTGTCTGTTTTTGTGCCAATACCATGCTGTCTTGATGATTACAGCTTTGGAGTAGAGGCTAAAGTCTGGGATTGTGATGCCTCCTGCTTTGGTCTTCTTCAAAATTACTTTGGCTATTCAGGGCCTTTTGTGGTTCCATACAAATTTTAGGATTGCTTGTTCTAGCTTCAAGAAGAATGCTGGTGCAATTTCGATTGGAATTGTATTGAATGTGTAGATAGCTTTGGGTAGTATTGACATTTTAACAATAAATATTTTTCCAATACATGAGCACAGAATGTTTTTCCATTTCTTTGTGTCTTCTTCAGTTTCCTTCATAAGCTTTGTATAGTTTTTAGCATACAGATCTTTTACATCTTTGGTTAGATTTATCCCTAGGTGTTTTATGCTTCTTGGTGCAATTGTGAATGGGATCAGTTTCTTTATTTGTCTTTCTGTTGCTTCATTATTAGTGTATAAGAATGCAACTGATTTCTGTACATTGATTTTGTATCCTGCAACTTTGCTAAATTCATGTATCAGTTCTAGCAGACTTCTGGTGGAGTCTATCAGATTTTCCATGTATAATTTCATATCATCTGCAAAAAGGGAAAGCTTGATTTCATCTTTGCCAATTTTGATGCCTTTGATTTCCTTTTGTTGTCTGATTGCAGATGCTAGAACTTCCAACACTATGTAAAACAACAGCGGTGAGAGTGGGCATCCCTGTCGTGTTCCTGATCTCAGGGAGAAAGCTCTGTTTTTCCCCAGTGAGGATGATGTTAGCTGTGGGCTTTTCATAAACGGCTTTAATGATGTTTAAGTATGTTCCTTCTATCCCGACTTTCTCGAGGGTTTTTATTAAGAAAGTTGCTGAATTTTGTCAAAGGCCTTTTCTGCATCGGTTGACAGTATCATATGGTTCTTATCTTTTCTTTTATTAATGTGATGTATCACGTTGATTGATTTGTGAATGTTGAACCAGCCCTGCATCCCAGGAATGAATCCCACTTGATCATGGTGAGTAATTCTTTTTATATGCTATTGAATTCGATTTGCTAGTATCTTATTGAGAATTTTTGCATCCATATTCATCAGGGACATTGGCCTGTAGTTCTCTTTTTTTTACTGGGTCTCTGTCTGGTTTAGGAATCAAAGAAATGAGTCTGGAAGTTTTCCTTCCCTTTCTATGTTTTGGAATAGCTTGAGAAGGATAGGTATTATCTCTGCTTTAAACGTCTGGGAAGCCATCTGGTCCTGGACTCTTATTTGTTGAGAGATTCTTGATGACTGATTCAATTTCTTCGCTGGTTATGGGTCTGTTCAAGCTTTCTATTTCCTCCTGATTGAGTTTTGGAAGTGTGTGGGTGTTTAGGAATTTGTCCATTTCTTCCAGGTTGTCCAGTTTGTTGGCATATAATTTTGATAGTATTCCCTGATAATTGCTTGTATCTCTGAGGGATTGGTTGTAATAATTCCATTTTCATTCATGATTTTATCTATTTGGTTCATCTCCCTTTTCTTTTTGAGAAGCCTGGCTAGAGGTTTGTCAATTTTGTTTATTTTTTCAAAAAACCAACTCTTGGTTTCGTTGATCTGCTCTACAGTTTTTTTAGATTCTATATTGTTTATTTCTGCTCTGATCTTTATTATTTCTCTTCTTCTGCTGGGTTTAGGCTGCCTTTGCTGTTCTGCTTCTATTTCCTTTAGGTATGCTGTTAGATTTTGTATTTGGGATTTTTCTTGTTTCTTGAGATAGGCCTGTATTGCAATGTATTTTCCTCTCAGGACTGCCTTCGCTGCATCCCAAAGTGTTTGGATTGTTGTATCTTCATTTTCATTTGTTTCCATATATTTTTAAATTTCTTCTCTAATTGCCTGGTTGACCCATTCATTCTTTAGTAGGGTGTTCTTTAACCTCCATGCTTTTGGAGGTTTTCCAGACTTTTTCCTGTGGTTGATTTCAAGTTTCATAGCATTGTGATCTGGAAGTGTGCATGGTATGATTTCAATTCTTGTATACTTATGAAGGGCTGTCTTGTGGCCCAGTATGTGATCTATCTTGGAGAATGTTCCATGTTCACTCGAGAAGAAAGTATATTCTGTTGCTTTGGGATGCAGAGTTCTAAATACTCTGTGTGTGTCAAGTCCATCTGATCCAATGTATCATTCAGGGCCCTTGTTTCTTTATTGACCATGTGTCTAGATGATCTATGCATTTCTGTAAGTGGAGTGTTAAAGTCCCCTGCAGTTACCACATTCTTATCAATAAGGTTGCTTATGTTTGTGAGTAATTGTTTTATATACTTGGGGGCTCCCGTATTCAGCACATAGACATTTATAACTGTTAGCTCTTGCTGATGGATAGACCCTGTGATTATTATATAATGCCCTTCTTCATCTCTTGTTCCAGCCTTTAATTTAAAGTCTAGTTTGTCTGATATAAGTATGGCTACTCCAGCTTTCTTTTGACTTCCAGTGGCATGATAAATAGTTCTGCATCCCCTCACTCTCAATCTGAAGGTGTCCTCAGGTCTAAAATGAGTCTCTTGTAGACAGCAAAATAGATGGGTCTTGTTTTTTATCCATTCTGATACCGTATTGTTTTTGGTTGGCGCATTTAGTCCATTTACATTCAGTGTTATTATAGAAAGATATGGGTTTAGAATCATTGTGATGTCCATAGGTTTCATGCTTGTAGCGATGTCTCTGGTACTTTGTCTCACAGGATCCCCCTTAGGATCTCTTGTAGGGCTGGTTTAGTGGTGACGAATTCCTTCAGTTTTTGTTTGTTTGGGAAGACCTTTATCTTTCCTTCTATTCTAAATGACAGACTTGCTGGATAAAGGATTCTTGGCTGCATATCTTTTCTGTTCATCACATTGAAGATCTCCTGCCATTTTTTCTGGCCTGCCAAGTTTCAGTAGAGTTCGGTCACGAGTCTTATTGGTCTCCCTTTATATGTTAGAGCACGTTTATCTCTAGCTGCTTTCAGAATTTTCTCTTTATCCTTGTATTTTGCCAGTTTCACTATGATATGTTGTGCAGAAGATTGATTCAAGTTATGTCTGAAGGGAGTCCTCTGTGCCTCTTGGATATCAATGCCTTTTTCCTTCTCCAGTTCAGGGAAGTTCTCAGCTATTATTTCTTCAAGTACACCTTCAGCACCTTTCCGTCTCTGTTCCTCCTCTGGAATACCAATTATGCGTAGATTATCTCTCTTTAGTGCATCACTTAGTTCTCTAATTTTCCCCTCATACTCCTGGATTTTTTTATCTCTCTTTTTCTCAGCTTCTTTTATCATAATTTTATCTTCTAGTTCACCTATTCTCTCCTCTGCCTCTTCAGTCTGAGCCATAGTTGTCTCCATTTTATTTTGCTGCTCATTGATAGCATTTTTTAGCTCCTCCTGGCTGTTCCTTAGTCCCTTGATCTCTGTAGCAAGATTCTCTGCTGTCCTTCATACTGTTTTCAAGCTCAGCGATTAATTTTATGACTATTATTCTAAATTCAGTTTCTGTTATATTGTTTAAATCCTTTTTGATCAGTTCGTTAGCTGTTGTTATTTCCTGGACGTTTTTCTGAGGGGAATTCTTCCGTTTTGTCATTTTGGATAGTCCCTGGAGTGGTGTGGGACTGCTTGGCACTTCCCCTGTGTTGTCTTGAATAACTTGCGTTGGTGGGCGGGGCCGCAGTGAGATCTGATGTCTGCCCCCAGCCCACCGCTGGGGCCACAGTCAGACTGGTGTGTGCCTTCTTTTCCCCTCTCCTAGGGGCGGGATTCACTGTGGGGTGGTGTGGCCCGTCTGGGCTACTTGCACACTGCCAGGCTTGTGGTGCTGGGGATCTGGTGTATTAGCTGGGGTGGATCGGGAAGGTGCACAGGGGCCAGAGGGGCAGGCTCAGCTCGCTTTTCCTTCGGAGATCTGCTTGGGGAGGGGCCCTGCGGCACCGGGAGGGAGTCAGAACCGCCAGAGGGATGGATCCTCTTCCGTGGGTCTCTCATCTGCTCTTGGCTCCGGAGGCTCCATTCTCCTAGTCTTCTGGCAGTTTTCTGGGTTATTTAGGCAGGTGTAGGTGGAGTCTAAGTGATCAGCAGGCCATGTGGGGAGCCCAGCGTCCTCCTACACTGCCATCTTCTATTTCACAATTTAAATTGAAATAATCCTTCTATTTCATAACTTGCAAGGACTTGTTCATCTAAGCCTTTCTCTTAAACCTTTGGTCCCTGACAGTCTTAAATCTAAACTGTAATATTTCGTGGAATCAGGTCTCACTGTAGATAAAATAAGTTCTAGTTTTGCTTTCTGTTTTCCTGTCCTCTGACAAGTGTTTATTAAATATCCATTTGAACAAGTCATTTAACCTTCTCATGTCTCAGACTCCCCGTTTCTAAAGGAAAGTTTGGGACTAATGTTTAAGATACTTTCAACTTTAATTTTGCATTTATAATGTTGCTATAGGCTTAGGATCCTTCTAAATATCCAAAAGGGTTAGATATAGGAGTTGATACCATGACCAAGTAGACATATAATAGACTTTGTAGTAAAAAGGCTGTATTCAAATCTAAGTTCTGCTTTTCTGTGACTTCTGTGAGCCATAGTTTTCTCACCTGGGAAATAGATACACTACTGCTGTTGTGAAAACATTGTCTGGAGAACTGGAATAAATGACAAAACATGTAACACATAGTAGCCCAATAAATAATACTGGCTGATCTCTCTTGCCTCAAATTGCTTACACTCCAAATACTGAGAGAGGATCTGTGCAAAAAAAAAAAAAAAAAGATATAGCAATGTAATGTTAGAAAATGGTGTATGAAATGGGCAATTTATACATAATGGGCATCATAAATATGTTTTGCAATCTAGCTTAGCTGTCCTGGCCCCGCTGTATTCTAAATTCTGCTCCTTACTTATTTCTGGTGATTGCCTTGACTCAACATTTATCTTTGGTGGTCCTGATTAATCTTTTCTATAGTAATTAATCAAATGAGGTCTGAAGCCCTTTCCCCATACTATCAGAGCCAGGAATATTAAGATCAGGTGTAGGAGCTATGGCTAGGATGGAGAATAGAAGTTCTGAATTGAGAGGCAGATCACCTGCTGAACGGGGAAAGCTTCAGGCCTGAACACAGTTAGAAAGTCCACTTGTTCAGCTTGAGCTTACTTTATAAATTCATCATTCCCTACTGGCTGAGGTAGCCTGTTTCCTCACTGGGTCCTAACAATTCATTAGAGATAGAAAAAATAAAAATAAACAAATACAAAGTCAGGAGAGCAAAAATCCTTTATTACAACCTTCTAATGGGAATTGAACAAAAAATTACTGAGGGCTTTGAGATGCTTAGAATAGAAGGTATTACAAATAATACTGAGAAACATCCAGAGTTATCTTTAAATCAAACTATGTAGTTGGCTCTGCATAATTTTGAGGGCCTCCACAAATCGCAGAATTGAGACATTTTAGAATAACAGGCTATCTAGTCCAACTACTTGATTTCAAAGATGAAGAAACTGAGGGCTTGGATTAAATGACCTGCAGATTAGCACATAATTCAGTAGGTTAAAAGTAAGGGACCTGCTCTGCCATTTTCTACCAGTGTGACTTTGGCAAGTATATAGCCTTTCTAAGTTCCATGGTACTCAGATGTAAAATGGGCTTAGAATAGTAAGTACCCCATAATAATCCATAGGATGCATGTAAAATGGTTAGCAAAATGCCTGACATATATTCAATACTATTATCATTATTAGAATGGGGATTAGAATCTGGCATTATAATGGTTTATAATTTAGAATAATGAATAGGAGGACTCTACTTAATATACTAAGTTGAAGAAAATTTTAGATTGTGTTGATAATCAGTCTTTAAACTTGGATGTAGTAGAGATGGCAATACATAATACTTACCCTAATACTCTCCTCAAAGAAAAACGTTTCTTCACTAAAAGCCTTCAGTTGTAGCAACAGGCAAATTCCCCAGTAGATACAACTGTTGATAAGAGGTGAAATCTATTTCTCCGTAACTTCATAATATTTATTTACCCTGGAAAATTTAGATATACTTAATGATTTCAATCCCCTGCCTGAGGAGCAAAGAAACCCGATAAGACAAATGAAAGAAGAATAATAAAGACTTCAGATAGTATGGTTTGATGGTATCGAGGAGTCCTTTGTTATATTATGAGGCCCTCAAAGTCCAGACACATTGTGAGTTTTATACACAAGGAACTCTTTACTAAATAAGGGATATTATGTTGATCTATCTTACTTAAGTGTTTCTGCTTCCTATTAGTCTTTTTTCAGTTGTTAAGCTATTTTACAACCCAAATAAAAGCTCATAGAGTAAAGGGTAATTTTTTAAACAAGCCAAATTGCATTCACATCCATCCTAATTCTGAATTGCACTATATATACAGTCTTTTCAGAAAAGACATAAGAAGACCCTCTGTGTCATTGCACTCCTCCATTTCTCTCATGCTAGTGGGGATGAGCTTGGAGGCTCTTCTTGAGTAGAGGCAAACTTGTATCTCATTTGGGTGGTGGCCAGAAGCCAAGTCAGTGGTAAGTGGTCCTAAGGCTGTGGGGTATCAAAAATGGATCCATGGATGTCAGGACGCTGAATTTGAGTGCACAACCCAGGGTACTCAAATGTTCCAAGACTATAGTTAATCCACTTTGAAACTGTAGATACGGTTCTGGATTATGTGTCAGAATAGCAGGCAGTATTATCTGATCCAGCTTTGCATTTGGGAAGGTGGTAGATATTAGAACAATTAATCTCATAATATAATTTGAGGGTTTTTTTGTCCTGATGAAAAGCCAGGATAAGTATAAGAGTCAATTTTGCCCACTCTCACATGCATCTACCCACCCAATTTATTTTTTCCTATCTTGGAGTTAGAGTTGTCCCCACTGAGTAGTAAACTTTATACCCAACAATACATAAGCAACCAGAAGGAGGTGCTTTATGGAGGATGCTATCTTAGTTCTCATGCATTCTCTATAAAAGGACAGAAAATCCAAACACTTCTCATATGGTCACTGCTCATTTTGATATGTATATATGTATAATATGTATCGTGGTCCATAACATCTTGAAAAATATTTAGATATATCTTTTCCTTCAAATAAAAATTACACATTTAGTTTTCCATATAATTAATCCCAAGTGCATTATTTCCAATAGCCAGTTATGAAAATTATATACATCATATTCACCCTTCAGGTAGTGAATAGTATACTCTGTCTGAAAATGTAATTAGATCAGATAAACTAAATCCCAAGGAAGGCACATTTGCTCTCATTTAATTTCCCAGTTGTAAGCCACAGAATGGCTCATAAAGTTGTTATACCTATTATTATCAGTGATCTTATTCAGGATGAAACAAATACTTGAGAAGCATTTGTTTTTATGCTGGTGTTAGTTTTGTTCCAAACACAGTGATTGTGAAGGAACTAGTTTAACTGAAAGCCATAAATTAAATATGTTTGAGAAAAAATAAATTGGGAAAAGACTGGACATAATTGAGTTTAAAAGGTTGGTTGTCTATGAAGGAAGGTTTTTGTTAAGGGAAAATGTATTACATTATGGAACCATCAAACTGGCATGCCTTCTGTGGTCCCTAGAGACTTTCTGCTCTTATCAAATGGAAGACTGACTTGGTCCTCAGCCTCAGGGCCAAGTTGTTCTACAGGTTGAACTCCAAGTTGTCTCATTACATGATTAATGACATCTGCAATAAGAGTGATGCACAGTTAAGTTTGTGGTGCTTCTACATAAATAGGTTCAATGTTAGAAGTTATAAATTATAAGGGACAGAATGCTCTTTTATGCAACCAGGAAATCACTTTTCCTGGTGGGCTTTTAATAACATTGAATTTATCAAGGGTTGACACTTCTGTTATTTCCTCTAGGCTACATATACATATACATATACATGTACGTAGATATGTATATATATACACCTTAACTGTTTATCCACAATTACCAGGATATTTTTAAAAGAAGACAAAGAGGGGTTGGTGATAGAAATAGCACCAGATAGGTGGTTCCCAGAATAGATCACCTTCCTTTGCTGAATCACTTCATGTGAAGCAACAAGGCTGAATGTGAGGGCTTCAAATGCCAAGGTGATTCCTTTGATGAAGTTGTGCACTTGAAAATGGAAGGTAAACTGGAAAGTGATAGGCACTACCCAGATAAGCTTTAGGAAGCTAATTTACATTTCCAGTTCACGTCCTGGCAGGTTCTTTCACCCTGGTGGGAAGGTGATTTGGAAGGCTGTTTTGCTAAGTGGGAGTTTTTCATATGGGCAACTTAATTGAGTCTTAAAGTCGATCACTTATTAGAATGTGTTTGAAGCCACTTAAAAAAAAGTAATGCCCTGCTAGACTTTAATAGATAATTTTAAGTGTGCAACTTGGTGGCATTAAGTATGTTCGTCTTGTTGTGCAACTACCACTACTCTCTATTTCCAAAACTGTATCATCATCCGAAACAGAAACTGTGTACCCATTAAGCAATAAATTCCTACTGCTCCTCTCCTCTCAGCCCCTTGGAATCTCTATTCTCTGTCTCTCTGAATTTGACTATTCTGGATATTTCATATGAGTGTTAGCATACAATATTTGTCATTTGTGTCTCGATTATTTCACTTAGCCTAACGTTTTCAGGGTTCACCCATGCTGTAGCATGTACCAAAATTTCATTTCTTTTTATGACTGAATAATATTTCATTGAACATTTTTACCATATTTTGCTTATCCATTCATCTGTTGATGGATTTGGGTTGTTTCCAACTTTTGACATGATAAAGGCAAAGAAAGGAAAGGCTTCAAAAGAATTTATTTATTTAAATTCATTTTTATTTTGAGAGAGAGCATGCATGCACGTGTGAGCAGCGGAGGGGCAGAGTGAGGGAGAGAGAATCGTAAGCAGGCTCCACACTGTCAACACGTAGCCCTATGCAGGGCTCGAACCCACAAACTGTGACCTGATCCTGACCTGAGCGAAAACCAAGAGTCAGACACTTAACCAACTGAGCCACCCAGGTGACCCAGACTTCAACAAATTTAGTTAAAATACTCTTGGGTGGCTCTTGTGTTAGTCTTGTAGTAATATAATGCTGAGCTTGTCATGACTGAGTTTACTTTAATGAATTATATTTTAAAAGCACTTGAGATATAAAATGCAGACTACATAAGGACTACTGAATACATTGTCACCTTCAGAGTATATTATTGGTCATCTAGATTTTATGCAAACACAGCCAACTTCCAAAAATGAGTGGTTTCAGCTAAGCCCAAACACCCACTGAGTAAATTTGGCTCATCATCATCCATGCTTGATTTTTTTAGTCTATCAAAACAACCCCACCGGTCGCTACTGCTCGCCATGTTGCTATATCCACTGGCTAAGTACAAATCAGTCTTATTTAAAATGTAAGCATATTTTGATATAGCCTATCTCTTCCTTCTCATAAAAATACCTTCTTCATTTGTTTTTTGGCATAATCATGGTCCCAGGTTTTCATTTTCACAGGCCACCATTTCTCAATTCCATTTGATTGCTTGTTCCTCTTCTTTTCTATTATTTTTTTTAACACTGGGGTTCCCCCAAGGCTTAGTTCTGAGACCTCTTATCTCTGTACCCCTCCTCTTCTTGACATAATTTCAAGCTGGAGTTCTCAACACCATCTACATTGTAGCAATCCCTAATCATATCTCTAGTATGGGTATTTCTCCTGAACTTTAGACTCCTAATGTTCACTTGCCTATTTGATAACTCCCATTTGGATATCAAAGAGACATTTTTAAAATAACATGTCTGACACCGAACTCCTAATCTTCCCATGCACCTGCTTTTTCTAGTTGCAATTAATGCCAACTCTATCCTTCTGGTTGCTAAGATCAAAGTCCTTGATGTTATTCTGAGTTCCCCATTCCCAGTATGTCAGAATCTCCATTAATTCCACTTTCAAAATATATCCAGAATCTGGTAAATTATTTCTTTAATCACTTTATTGAAGCATAATTAACATAAAAGCTGTACATATTTAATGTATTTAACTTAATGAAGTTGGGTAAGTGTACATTTGTGAAACCACCACCATAATTTATGCCACAAACACACTTTCAACACAACCACCGTATTCTCAGTCAGTATTGTTTCTCTCCCAGATTGCTGTGGTAGCCTCCCCCAGTCTTCTCCCTGATTCTACTCTTGTTGCCCTACAGTCTGGTCTTAACACAGAACCTAAAAGGATCCTTTCAGAAGTCCATTGGATCATGTTATTTCTCTGCCTAAAATCTGTCAATGGTTCTGTGTTTCTCTGAGAGTAAACGCTCAAACATTTAAAAACTAACAAGGCCCTGTATGATCTGATCCATTTCTTTAAAAAAATATTTATTTATTTTTGAGAGAGAGCACAAGCAAGGGAAGGGCAGAGAAATGCAGGGAGACACAGGATCTGAAGCAGGCTCCAGGCTCTGAGCTGTCAGCACAGAGCCTAATGAGGGACTCAAACTCACAAACTGTGAGATCATGACCTGAGCCAACATCGGACACTTAACCAACTGAGCCACCCAGGCACCCCAGATTTGATCCCTTTCTGACGTCATTTGTCAGTTCGTCACTACCATATCCTCTGCTCACTTTGGTCAAGGTCTAATGTCCTATCCAAACATCCCAGGTGAGTTCCTGCATTAGTGATTCGGCAATGACTGTTCCTTCGGTCTGACTTGCTTTTCCTCCAGCTATCCTTATAGCTCATTCTACCTTCTTCTTGCCAGGAATGCTGCCTGTAGGTGTGAAGATTGAGCTCTAACACCAGGGCACCTAGATGAGGGGTAAGTGGGTGCAGAACCCTTGCTCCTAAGGTGTGCATTTACACTTAAGGGCTGGTGCAGACCTTGCTTCTCAGTGAGATGAATTCTGACTAGCCTCAGAAGTCCTGGTTTTCTTTAGTGTATTAGCCATATTTTTTTAATTTTCTGTATTCTGGTGCTTTGCTGTCTGGGACTTTGCTGACCCTGGAGGGACTGGCCCTCCCAGGGCTAGCCAATTCCTAGAAGTAGTAAAGGATTTGCCTGGGCAATGTGTCTTTCAAATGCAAACCAATCAATCCAAAGTCCATACCCCCAACTACCTCCTTCATCCAGCTCCTACACTGTGGGCCACTATCCATCTGCCCTAAGTGCTCCACAGCCAGATGCCAGACAACTGGGTACAGTTCCTGTATCCCAGAGCCTGCTGAAATTATTCAAACTAGTCAATCCTAAGCATACTTATCCTCCCTTGCTGGAACCTTCTTATGGAAACTGCAAGAAAAGTTCTTGCCACAGTTCCTTCTCTGTCCCCTGTGCCTCATGACTGACACTGGTGTTTCCCCATGTGGCTCCAAAAGGCATTGCATGCCCACTCCTCTGGGGAACCATAGATAAGAAACAGTCTTCTCAGTGGCAATCATCTGCTGATCTGTTGGCCTTACTGTACCTCGAATTTTCTGTTAATACACAGTATTTTAAATTACTTAATCTATTCTAATTTTTAAACAGCTCATATAATTTTCCAACATATATATCATTCTCTCATTTATTACCTACCCTCATTTATTATTTTCAAATATTTGATCATTGAAAATAAGAATATTTGTCTTTTTTCTTCACTAATATATCTCCCACTCTTTATGATGGTGTGTAACACACAGTAGGTGTCCATCAGTAGTTTATAAATGAATAAATAAATGAATAAAGAGTGGTAGTGAAATGTCAATTTACATATATTTTAAAGGCATACATAATGCTTTTCAGTATTTGAATTTCAATAAACTCTAAAGTCATTAAGAAATCAAGGCACCTAAATGAAGAAAATCAAATGCCCATATAAAAATGGGCATTTTAGTAAGAAACTGAGATTGCCAAATTTAATTGAGATACATTTGTCAAGCTGGCTCAGAGTAAATGTTTATTAAGTATATATACGTACATTTATTATACATGTTGTCTATAGCTTAGGCTTATCCCTCCCCTGTTAAAAGAATGTCAAATTATTCAGGTAGCAGGCAGAGGTCCCTGGATTTCAGAGAAGCTGGATGCCTCCATCATCACCAGATCATCATAGGTGGCAGTAAGAGGCATTTGGTGGAAAAGGAATCTGGATAAAATGCCAGATTCACTGTTCTTATCAAGATACAGATTTTCTGTAATAAGTACTTCTCAATTTGTTGTATGCCTTAGCCAGTTGCCAGTCTTTATCTAGATGGCTGTTTTTGACAAATTTGTCCAGTTCTTTTATATGTTTCTCAAGAGGGAATTTGGGAAGATCTTTACTCAGTCATTCCAGAAAACACACTACCCAGACATGGGACTTTTATATATCCATGGTGTATAGCATGAGTGAGCTAGCACTATGTAAAGGATAAGGGTTGGTCTAAAAGACAGTCCAGATAATGGTAAACTAGGTCAGTGGCAGTAGTAACAATATGATGTACAGTGTAGAAAGGTCTTGGCTGGTAGAAATGGCAGAGCATTTTTGGCTACTGATTGGATTTGGCAGGTGACAAAAAAGGAGGGTTTAATCCTTGTCTCTGAGATGAAGAAATTGGAACAGGATTGGGTCTGGATAGGAGAATGTAAAGGTTTTGTCGCATAGGTAGGTTGATGTGCCCAGCAGACTGTTGAAAACGTGCATAAGAAGAAAAAATAAAATGCAGTACATTTTCAACATTGCTAAGGAATATAGTCTGGGATCTGAAACTTCTGTAAGTCTCTAAACATGTATGTATTTGAGGAATAAGGAGTAACTGTGAGTGACCAGATACACAGTGGTGAGTAGAAGACAAAAGACGAACTGCCTTAGGATACATCCACTGGCAGTATTCTGCCCTCATTCCCTGGCTGTGTGTCTAGTTTCTTGCCTTGCTGTACTTAGTATTCATATTCATGCTTTAGGAACATCACAATTACTTTGCATCATGGACATCTGTCCATCTCAAATAGTTTAACTGTGAGTCTCAGCAGCCATGATATTTCATCAATAGGATACCAGAGGGCTCCCTAAAGATTTCCTCTAGTCAGGAGTCTCCCCAGACCCCCAGTCTCTCTGATGTTTGCATAGTCTTCAGACCATTTTTCCTTCCCTACCATCTCTCTGATACCTCCTCTTTTTATAAATGTTAGAAAATTATAAATAGAAATACACTTTAAATATGGTCTGAAACAAAGGGTTTTTTAAGCTTTATCTGTATCTGAAGAAACCAACTATCATCATTTCTACTTGATTTTGTGCCATGTTCTTGGTTTTTATTATTTCTTAGTGAACAGGGCCCCTTAGTTATCATTATTATATTTTTCAACATAGAAAACTCAAGGGCATATATTTAATGAAGATGTTATTATGGTGATGAATGTTGTTATTAAGATGTCTTGGAAAATGAATTCATAATAGCTAAAATATAAATTAACTTCTCTCTTTTGAAAATATTTTGTTTCTCTTCATTCTAAGGATATTTGTGTAGGATAGCAACCAGCGGTACCCATAGCAAGACACTCTCCTTTGCCAGAACTTCTAGCAGTTCTGTTGTACTTGCCTTGGATGCCATGAGCTATTCATAGATCAGAACCACTCCATTCAAATTCATACAATTATTGCAGCAATTTCAAGTATGTGATACACATACATACATACATATATGTATCTGTGTAGTCCTGAAATTTTATATATTATATGCTATCATATGTAGCTTTAGAGAGACTCAGTTTCAGGCCCAAATTCTGTGTTTCATTCTTCAAGAACCAGATAATATACTCTGGCCCTGGCCATGAGGGTGTACGTGTTTCTTATCCTTTATAAAACAATGTGTGATTTCTCATCATCATGGTGTCTTGAGTTCACACTTTGTCACATGTCTCTGCTCCAAGGAGATAGTAAATGATAATGCTTAAAAATAGAAAAAAAGTGGTAGAGTCAGGCCAAAAGTAACAAGATAAATCATCAGGGACCATAAAGAGAAGAGCAAAATGATTCACTTTCTAGATGGTAAATCATACAAGTGCTCCTTGTATTTTGGGCATTAGGAGTACTTTTCAGATTCCATACTTGAATTCGGGGACTGAGGGGTACCACGTCCACTTTTTCAGGAGGCTGAAAACATTGTTGTGGAGTCATTGTTGTCCAGTAAAACCTCATGCTGATTGATGCGCACTGCATGACGTTTCTAGCTGGCTGAGAGATGAGATTCACAATACCCTCAAAATCACAGTGGGGCTGGGACCCAGAAATAGCCATGTCCAGTCTTATTCTGCAGGGGGTGGTGGAGAGGGCCTGTGGACCAGGTGGAAACAACCATGCAATCTCTAGATAGGCAAGGAAGACCACACAGAGAAGGGGCATATTTAGTTTCTATTGCTGGCTTTCCAAATTACCATAAATTGAGCAGCTTAAAATAACACCTACTTTTTTTTTAGCTCATAGATTTTAGATCAGAAGTCTGAGCAGGCTCAACTGTGTTCTCAGTCTAGAGTCTTGTAAGTCCAAAATTAAGGTGTCAGCTGGGCTTGTATATTATCTGGAGGGTCTAGAGGAGAATGTGCTTGCAAGTACATTCAGGTTGCTGGGGAAATTAGGTTCTGTGTGTTTGTAGCACTAAGGCCCCCAGTCCTTGCTGGATGTCAGATGGAGGTCATTTGCAGATTCCAGAAGCCACCTGCATTACTCAGCACTGGCCTCCTCCCTTTTCAAAGCTAGGAATGGCATGTCAAATCCTTCCTGTGCTTCAAATCATTCTGAATTCTTCTTTTGACTTTTTCTTCTGCCACCAGCTGGAGAAAGTTCTCTGCTTTTAAGGGCTCATGTGATCAGATTAGGCCCACATGAATAATTTCCATTTTAGAGGTCACCTGTGTTGTACAACATAACACAATCACAGGCACACTATTTTATAACATTCACAGGCTCCAGGATATATGGCCTAAGTCCTCAGGCTGTGTTAGTATCTTATAGCTGCTATAACAAATAACTAACTACAAGCTGGGTAGTTAAAAACCATTAAAGTTTACTCTCACACAGCTCTGGAGGCCAGAAGTCTGAAATTAAGGTGTCAGCAGGGCCCGTTCTGTGGAGGTTCCAAGAGAAAATGTATCACTTGCGTCTTCTAGCTTTGAGAGGCTATTGGGATTCCTTGGCATTCTGGGTACATCTCTCTCTGCTTCACCTTTACATTGCCTTCTCTATTGTGTGTATCTGTCCAAAACCTGTCTACCTTTGTTTTTTTTTTAAATATATGAAATTTATTGTCAAATTGGTTTCCATACAACACCAGTGCTCATCCCAAAAGATGCCCTCTTCAATACCTATCACCCACCCTCCCC